>NC_134701.1:269671753-270271753 GCF_043290135.1 Rhipicephalus microplus | reverse complement strand
ACCAATTATATGGTCCGCATCCTCCTCAGTGTTCCCCCGAGGGAAGCTGCGGGCAATTTTTTCTAACCCCCCCCCCCATAAGGAGCTTCGCCCCTAATAACATGACTACATGCCACACTCATGAAGCGCTCGCGGCCGTTTCGCTTTACATTAGCCAAATTTGGTATTACGTGACGTCATTGGATTATTATGAAGTATGTGACTGGTGCAAACATGATAATCATGAGGTGCGTGTCATGTGAGGACATGACTACATGCCACAGTCGAGGCGCCAATACATTTCGACGTGACGCGGTGCGCGTGCTGACCGGCGTTCATTTCGTCGGGACACGCCGGCGTTGCGACGCCAGGCACCGGTCCTGCCATATACTCGCAGGCGCGCTGCGTCGCTTTCACGCATGCGCGTCTTAGCACGTCCGGCGTCCCTCCGTCACGAAGAGGGGAGACGCAGTGTTGTCAGGGTAACGCATCGGCGCGAAATGCAGCATGTCGCATTTCGCATCGGTTGCCGTCGGGTCGCGCCGACGGACGCTGGTCGCGCCTGGCGTCAGACTGTAGAGTGCTCGCGTTTCGTTAACGTGTCATCGCTGTGCCCAGCACGCGCACGCGTCAGCACTACGTTGGAGTATACTGGGCCCTTCATGACGCACTCGCGGCAGTTTTCCTACCTCCACATATACCAAATTTGGTGTTACATGAGGTCATTGGATCACGAAACTATATGACTGGCGCAAACATGATAATCCTGACACGCGTGTCATGTAAGAACATGGCAACATACCACGGTCATAGCGTGCTCGCGGTCGTTTCGCTAGCTCCACATTTACTAAATTTGGTATCACGTGACGTGAATAGATGACGAAGGTAAACGACACATCCAAACATGATAATCACGACATGGAAGACATTTACGGCATCATTTACCTCCACGTTGTAACGTTGTGCTGGTTTTAAAGAAACATATCAACATTTCTCATTCGTGCTTCGCTTATCATGGATTCCCACTGTTCGCGGGATCTGCCGAATTTTCAGTTTTCAAATTCAGTTATTAATTTACATTACAGTTCTGTAACTACTTCATACGTGACTTTTGAATTGTTAAATTTCGTGTTCCCTAGATATCGGTTTTATTCGTTTTTATTATTATAATATGAAATTATTTTATCCTTAATAATAACCGCCGGTTTGAAGGCCAATCCACCGTAGTGGGTACGGGCCAAACATAGGCACAAGCAAGCAAGCTATCTGTAAATAAAGACCTTGGTTTTCCTTTGCCGCACAGTTGTCCTGTCCCCTGCTAGCTATTTCCGCATTGCGACAATATGTAGCACTTTCCACCACACATAAAGTGAAAGATACCATATGTTGAATAGAACTTTTGAGAATTCGCCCTTTGCATATTGTGTCACCCACTGGTGTTGGTCGTCGCCGTGAAAGGCGCACTGTAAGTTCTGGATTTGTTGGAGCCGGAATACCCGCAAGTCTTCATTGGCATGATGAATCGCAGTCGATACTTCCTCCAAGACAGTCAGTGTCGAATCGTACTCTCAGCAGATCGCAGTTTGATACCTTCTGGGCATGCGCGGTTAACGCGGCTACGCGTGCGATCGTCTTAGTTTTCCCCCCTTTCCTTCTTCATTACTACATCTTTCCCCTTCTCCGCCGTACAGCGTAGAAAACCGTAAGCAACCTAGCTAACCTTCCTATTAAATGGTAAGAAAATGACGACGATAGGACTATAGTGCTCTTTGTGCTAGCGGCTCGTGTCTCACGCTTGCATTGTTCGGAACGGCCAGCGGTGGACGCGTTGCAACAGCGATCCAGGCAACAATGTTGCGCCGCTTCCACTTTTCTACGACAAAGTTTTCTTTCTTCCACACTCTGTGCGTTTCCTTTGCCTTTTTTTCTCTGCCATTTTCTCACACGCCTCGAGTCGACAACACGCTAGAAAGCAATGTATACCATGTGTATTGTGCAGAACATGATGCAGGACAGCAGAGTGCATATTTGTTTTATCTTGGCTAACCATACTACATCTTCCTCTCTTCCTCTCTCTTACTTTACTTTAGGTATGACGACTGTAACACAGTTTAGAATGGCGGTTCTCTGGAAGAGATAGCGAAGCGAGGTGTCCATGGATCTATCCACTCACGTTAAGGAAAGGCTTCACATTTACCGTACGCTGCTCATGTCACCCCGTGTCACCATAAGTGAAAAATTCAGCTATTCACTGCTTAAGGAGAAGTGGTGATGAAACGGGTGCCAACGTTTCCGAGCACATCCCCACGAGTTAATGAAACGTCCAGTAATTTCATACGTCATTTCTTGTGTTTTTTTTTTTTTAAGAACGTTGGAACAACACTACCGTAAGACGCTTCGATTGAACGAAGCAGCAGAATCTTAGATGCGCTGATCTATGTTGAAAAAAAGCGAAATTGGGGAGGTCATGCCTAATTCACAAATATCGGCTCAACAATCACGAGCGTCATTATACCGCTTTCTCTTGCCTTAGAGATTGACGCGTGCTAAATTGGCTACGTAATCAGACTGCCGCCACAGTCCCCTCTCATGTGGTCCTTTGATGCACAGACATCCAGGTTACTTCCGCTTATTCCTCGCAAAGCTTGTAACTATAAGGAACTGGAGGCGGAAGTGTGTCTTCAAGAATGCGGTCTCGCTGAGTGACACACGCGTGTTGCGGATGTGCGGCCCACGCTCAAGGCGACTTTCATTAACGCTACACACAACACGCCATCAGGCAGCATGACGATGTACGTCGCTCTACCCCAACGAGTACGCGTAAAACAAAGAGCATGTACCAAAAGCAAAAAAACACATGCAAGGAGTTCGACTACAAAACGTTAAGTAACGAAAACAAGGCACGCAGCTGTACAAGTTGGGTGATGAATGATTCAGCGGTAGCCTCTATGCAGCCATGCAGGTTCCGACCGCAGAAAGTGAAGAGAGACCGCTTTCTCGGTGCACGACCCACGGAGAGCAACGCGCCACTGCAATTGTGAGAGGTGCCGCTCGTGTATACGCTTTCACGAAGCAACTCTGAATGGGTGCGAAAGGAGAGAGCTTCTCTGCGCGTGCAAGCGTGCGTGTGCGGCGCCAGTGTTGTCGGCCGCATGGATGCAAGCGCCGCTTGCGTGCAGAGACACTGACGTCGCCACACCGACGCTGCTGCGCGTAATGAGAAGCCGCAGCGGGACGGACGCAATTTGTGGCTGATGATAACGAGGCTGGCATGCCGCTTGTCGAGTGGACGACGACGACAACCGACGCCGTTGCTTCGCCTCGCAGCTCCCTTCCTCCGCGCAGGCTTCTGACTCCCATCCACCCTCCTCGTGAGCCTCTGCACTTCGAAAGCATCCTCTATTATCGCCAGCGTCGCCACTCGCGTCCTCGACTTGCGCGACGTCGTTTGCACTTCCAAACGTGCCGTCACCCCCGCCTGCTCCATATGAGGAGTGAGCGTTTCCGCATGGCGACGCTTTTTGGATTCCGCGCGCTACCCCACGGGCGCGGAAGTGTTATTTAGTCGTGAAAAAAAAAAACTGAAGAAAAGAAGTACAATGCACAACCGGGTGGCAGTGCTGATATAGGGATAGGGAACGTCTTCATGACTCGGTAGCCTGCTAGCCAACGCACATGTTTATTGCAACTTGCAAAACAGCCGAATGACTCTCACAACACACACGCGGCTGTCTTATAAGCAAAAAATTGGCTCCGTATCTGCACGTTTCACTGCAAATGTCGTCGAAAGACGATAGTCTCGCGTGTGGAGAGAGTGAACAAGACGTTTATTTGAAGTTCTGTGCGAGAAAATCGGTCAATTGTATTCTGGGAGCGCTAACAAGCGCATCGAAGCACGTTAGAAACGAGCGCCATCTGGCAGTTTTCTTCGAAAACAAAGGAAGGCGTGAGGGCCCGCGGAGAAAGATGCGCGCCTGTTTCGGAGGTGATAAGGAGTAGAACGCAAAGCGACGGGCCGGTGCCACCACTGTGTCGTCTTAGCAAAGCGTTGGAAACACTTGCCTTTTCGAGCATCCCATTGCACTTTCAGCGCAGCGTGATAAGCGCTACGGTCCATAGAATTACTTGTGTGCGCCTTCTCTAGTATAAAGGCACACATACAACACATCGACGTGTTATGGTGCCTCAGATAGGCGCAATAATTGCTTTTTAATTGACAATCGCACAAGTATGAGCGCTCAAACTTGTACAATATTAGTGGGCGCTGCGGATGAGGTTGGCCGTTTGACGTATCGCTTGTGCCTTTAGGGTGATCGTTACCGCGGACAAACAGACAAATGTACAGACAGACAGACAGACAGACAGACAGACAGACAGACAGACAGACAGACAGACAGACAGACAGAGAGACTAATGTTTTAGCGTCGAAGGTCTCCAAGAAAGACTTATCGTCGTTAAAGAACTCAACAGTGACGTCGGAAAGCCAGACATGTGAATTTTACATGTGAATCTTATCCTAAATACGACACGCAGAGCATAGAATGGCGTCAGAACACGCGCTCAATCTTAGGTGGCATTACACAACACTTTCACTAATCGTCCACCTGGACACAAAAAATAAAAATGCGGTCCTTTAATAGTATCAGAGGTTCGAATGTGTGACCCGTCACCCTCGTGACTGCTTCCTCGAGGAACCACAACAGTGACGCCTCAACGAACGCCTCCTGACCTCTACTATTGCGAGACAGTGGAAATCACAGCTCATTCGCAGAGATGCACTGCCCACTGATTTCTTGGAAATTGCTTGTTCACGTCTTTCCATCTTTACTGGTCTCTGTATCGCACAAATGGGACAGTCTACTGACTTTGTGGTGCTGTGCACGGCACATGCTCACTGAAACGTCGGCTGCGGCGGTGGCGTCAGTGGCAATGGCGTCAGTATACCATCAGCGGTAACGGGAGCGTTGTCAGCGGCGGCTGCAGCGCAAGCAGCAGCAGCATGGTGTGCTATATCTGTTGAAGTTTATAATAATTGTCCAGAGATCTCAGAAAGTCGAGTAGCGAAAATGAAGGATTTTAGTGTTGTGACAGGTGATGCGCAGTATAGAGCTGTACACGGGCAGCATTTCAGAGCCCAACCATGCCCCGGCCGCCGGCTGCATCGAAGGCCCACTCGAGCCCGATGTTATATATGGGGTTTCAATCCCCCTTGGCCTTACCCGACGTACGAAAAATCGGGTCTGGCTTGGTGTGCACCCTGGCATTAGGTATGTTTGCTGTGATGACAAGGTGTCGCTTTCCGAAAATGCAGTATTTTATTGAACATAATAAATTGAAATATACGCAAATGGCATGTGATACTCAATATTGCAATTTTTTGTCAAAATAAGAAGTTTTCCAATCGTTTGGAATTCAGTGAATTAAATGTGGTGTTCCTACATCAGATCGTCCACCGCACTGAAGTTCCAATCACTGCTCACACTGGTAGCCAGAATCGCCAATATCTTTTTTTAATGCAAAGCAATCACGGTATTTTAGACCGCTTGTTCTTCCAGAAGTTTAGTGCTTCAGATGCAAAAAAGGGTTATGACTTCATGGATAGATAAGCTCATCTTTCCTGCTCATCGTTACGTGCCGGAGAAACATTTTGGGCCTGATACGGGCTTTGCACCTGGGCCGGTCCTCCCGATAAAAAAAAAACTACCATAAAATGCCAAGCAAGCGCCTTCGCATACCTTTTTTGGGAGATCCGGAAAAAGCGCCAAATGAACGCCAATGACCGGTTCGAGACCGAGCGAGCACCCTCCTCCCAAATCTGGTCAGATCGTCCTTCCCCGAAGGGGGGCGCTTGCTTGGCATTTTAAGGTAAGTAACCTAAGCCCAGCCCGGGCTCGATATGAGGACACGTCAGTCTACCAGAGTGCGGTCCGCGGGCTGCAGGCTGGTCGGTGCTTTCGGTCTACACCAAAATGTGCACAGTGGTAGACCAACTCCACAATCGTCCACCTTCAGAACAAAATTTCGGGCACGTGACTGAACCCTTTATAACAGGAAGATGACTCTACGAGGCCGGACACTCGACGCGAATGCATGAGCCTGACAAGACGGCGTGTTGCTCCGGTGATTCATCTCATGCTAATAATTGCGTTAAACTAAAGCATATCCGCATAGGCGCGGCCGCGACGGCCGCATTTCAGATAGAGGCGAAATGCTCAATATAGGCCCGTGTGCTTCTATTTAGGTGCACATTAAAGAACCCCGGGCGGTCGAAATTTTTGGAGCCCTCCACTAGGGCGTCTCTCATGATCATATGCTGGTTATAAGACGTTAAACCCCAACAACTATAACAACCACAAAAATTAAGAAATAACTTATTTGCATAACAACTGCAACTATCCACATTGACGTGGGCAGAATCCTTCATTGGAGGGGTGGGGGGACATGAAGTTTCACAGCAGCATCCCCCCTCTTCAATTGCGTATTGGTTTAGTCCGAAGAGACCAAGCTCCGCAATGGATGCGAAACGGGAAGTAAAGTGATCACGTGCTTTTCACAATGATCGGACATTGGTCCTCTGCTTTCTGAGAATAACGGTGAGAAATAAACAGGTCTTTGAGTGCGACATCTGGGCTTCTGCTCGTCATCATCGTCAAGAACATTCATGTTCATAACCACGCACTTCAAACATTGACTGGATAATTTATTTATTTATTTATTTATTTACAGATACTGCAATCACCTTTGGTGATTTTAGCAGGGTGGTACATGAAGTTAGTCATGAACAAATGGCAAGTACAATGTCATATAATATATACAGGTTATACAATGTCTATAGGGCAAATACAAACTTCAACTGGCAATATCATACAATAAAAAATAGAAGACTACAATTATACAAGCATGTACAGTGGTATGTAATACGATTCAACAATTCAACTGGTTAGTGCACTTTCTAATTTCGAGGAAAACAATGCCAATGAGGGTGCTGAAACAATTGCATTAGTTAGTTTGTTCCACTCGACTATGGTGCGAGGAAAAAATGAATACTTAAAGCAATTATTGTGTGTGGGAAAGGGGGTTATGGTGAGGTCATGTCTCTGCCTGGTAGAGTAGCCAGAAGAAGAAGAAAAAATATCGGCTATGTCTACTTGATATTGGCCGTTAATTAGTTGGTACAGAAACTTAAGCCTTAAGTTACGGTATCTTAATGATAAAGGTGAAAGTTGAGCTCTGCTTAATAGGTCAGTAACGGAAGTCCTCGAAAAATTATTGTAGACAAAACGAACTGCTCTTTTTTGCACTTTTTCTAATTTGTTAATGTTAGTCTTAGTAAAAGGATCCCTTATAATAGCGGCATAATCTAATATTGGTAAAACAATTGATTTGTACGCTAAAAGGCGGACAGAAGGAGTGGATAGTTTGAGAGCACGACATAGAAAAAACAGTTTGTAAGTTGCATTGGCCGTTACATGTGTAATGTGTTTGTTCCAGCAGAGATCATTCGATATGAAAAGCCCCAAGTACTTATAATTAGTGACTTCAGTCAAAAAGGTGTTGTTAGCATTGTATCTGAAATGCAAAGGTTTTTTCTTGTGTGTAATTCGCATAAAAACAGTTTTATCAAAGTTAATGACCATCTGCCATTCCTCGCACCAGGAGGCTACTTTTTGAAATGCCTGATTTAACAGAAGTTGGTCGGATGTGCTATGAACCTCAGAGTACAAAACACAGTCATCTGCGTAAAGTTTCACTTTAACAGGAATTTGTTCTACAATATCATTAATGAACAAAAGAAACAGTAGAGGCCCTAGAACTGAGCCCTGGGGAACGCCAGAACCAACCATTACACATTTTGAGTTGCAACCGCGAAAAAAAACAAATTGTTGTCGTTTAGTTAGGTAGAAAGAGAGCCAGCCCATTAACTTTTTGTTTTTAAGTATTTTCTCTAATTTAAAAAGTAATTTTTTGTGGGAAACCTTATCGAAGGCTTTGGCGAAATCCATAGAAATTGCATCTAATTGTTTTCCGTGGTTAATACTTTTCGCAAAGTCATGTACGGTTTCAACTAGTTGAGTGCAGGTTGAAAAACCTTTTCTAAATCCATGCTGATGTCTAGTTAAGAAATTGTGTTTGTTGAGAAACTCTACGATATGATTGTGTATTATATGTTCTAATATTTTGCAACATGTTGAGGTTAATGAAATTGGTCTATAGTTACCGACCTGGTTTTTGTTTCCATTTTTGTGTAATG
Source organism: Rhipicephalus microplus (assembly GCF_043290135.1). Taxonomy (NCBI): domain Eukaryota; kingdom Metazoa; phylum Arthropoda; class Arachnida; order Ixodida; family Ixodidae; genus Rhipicephalus; species Rhipicephalus microplus. The sequence continues at coordinate 270,263,523 of NC_134701.1, read as the reverse complement.
GTTTAATTCGGGCAGTTACCCAATCATGCGGTAGTTCACCATCGAGTAATGATTTACAGAACAGTACGTACAAATACTTTGATGTCCATTCTGCATACCTTTTTAAAAAGTCATTGGGTATGCAATCAGGACCAGGTGATTTTTTCGTGTCTAGTTTCAGTAACATGTTTAAGATACCCCTTTCCGAGATAACAACATCAGACATGGGAGGTAAGGAGACATCAAAAGTTGGCAAGGTACCATTGTCTTCAGTGTAAACCGATCTGAAGTGTTCATTAAAAAGGTTCGCGATTGATTCATGATCACTTATCTCTCTGCCATCGTCATCAAATATTTCGCATTCATTTGACTTAGGAGAAATTGTTCTCCAAAACTTCTCTGGCGATGAAGTAATGAAGCTAGGTAAGGACTCACCAAAGTAATGTTTTTTATCTGAAATAACCTTAAGTTTAATTTGAGATGTCAATTCTGCAATTCTTTCTTGACAACTGAAATCAGCACAACAAGTTTTACTTTTCTTTTTTAATCGCTTTACCCTCCTTCTCAATTTCAATGTCTCCCTAGTTATCCACGGGTTCTTGGTTCTGGGCTTTTTACACGTGGTTGGGACATAACGCTCAATGCTTTTGCTTACAATGCCCGTAAACTTAATCCAAAGATCATTTACACTATCATCACTATCGGCAAAATCATCAAAATGAAAAGAAAGGATATCGAGTATCGACTCATCATCGGCTTTACGAAAGTTATAAAAAGTAGTCACCTTGGGTTTTTCACAGACACAAAGATTTGACACGGTTAGCACTACAGCAAGGTGATCGGAAATACCGGGAACAATGTCACAAACGCAATCATGTGTTATATTTCCAGAAACAAAGACAAGGTCTAGAATTGATTTCGAGCTGCCTTGAATCCTTGTGTAACTTTCAACTACCTGTGATAAATCATATTGAAAAGCAATGTCTATCATGGTATCTGCGGAAGCATCGCAGTGACTAATGTGTGTCATTGTTGGCCAATCAACACCTGGCAGATTAAAGTCACCTGCCAAGATTATTCGGTCACCCGGCTTTACATAATTTTCCATATATTTTTTTAGCTCATCGATAATATTGACTGAAGAACCAGGGGATCTGTATAAAGCACCCAATACATATCTAGTGTTACCATGATTGACCTTACAAAAGATACATTCGGCATTAGGCACATCTGGCATTTTAATTAATTTTAACCCCTTTTTAAACAGAATACATACACCTCCTCCTTTCGAGCTGCGATCCTTTCTATAAGCACTGAAACCCGGTGGAAACACTTCGCTGTCATAGATCGAATCTGTTAACCATGTTTCAGTTAGGAAAGCTATGTCAGGATTCTGTGAGAGCAGAACCCCTTCTAACTCAACAGCCTTATTTACAACACTTCCGAGTAAATGTGGGGTGCGAACTTTCCCCCCTACCACCCCCCATCTTATGACTGTGAAAACGGGGGCCACCTCTGCCCCCCCCCCTCATGCACACACATATTCACATCCGTCAGTGATCGACCCAGAAAGTGTATGCAGCTTCCCCGACAATCCTTCTCGAGTGTGACAGATGGCGGCCAAGCACGATCTGGCGAGATATAGCACTCGCTCGCAGAGTCATGCGCTGGCCCGGTAAAGTGGCCCGGCCACGCAACAACAACCTACAGCGCTGTATAGCCGCCACCGTCGTCGTCGGTTGCGCTCCATTTGTTCCGACTCTATCTCGTTGTTGACCGTATACCGACTGGAGCGAGCGAGCATCCGGCTGTTTGCGCTGCCAGCCGCCTGCCTATCAGAACTGCATGCAGCCTGTTGTTACTGCCGAGACACACTATTCCGAGACACGCCAGTGTTACTCCCCACGCGCTGCTATCGGCGCGTTTTCATTTATTGATATTGCTTTAGCGAGAATTGCTGTGTCGACCTCTATATCATCGAAATAAACATGTAGCCCCATCTGGCACAGCAAAAGGCGCGCACGCAAATGTACGGCAGGGTATGATAAGACTCGGCAGTGCCGTAGCCGGTTGACTTCAGTTCAAGCTAGTAAAAAAAAAGTCACAGCTTTGCCACGAAGGCGAAGCAACGAACACAATAGCAACAAATTGGAAGGTGTCACAGGTCCCGTTAATTAGGGAGGCGATCGCCGGGCTAATTCCAAGGACCGAAGTATCAGCCCCCCGAACCGCACCATGAAAGCGTGGACAATTTAGAAGTGGTCCTATTTGGCGTGCCAGCGGACGCCGGCTGTGGCCCAAAGAACAAGTCAGAGCCGAGAGTTGATAAAACAAAATTCTATTCTCAATAATGGCAGATCAAAACAATACACAAGTATGCACACTCCGCAAAAGTTGAGTACAATATGTCACCAATCAAACAACGTACAACACAGTACAATCAGCCACACTCGAAACAACGGACACAGACAACAATACGCACTACAATGCAGTCGCATGCATTGAACAACCAAGACACTTAAAGACTAAAGAGATAGAAAACCTATTCAGTCCGAAGTTCTTGGAACAAAAGTCTGGATGATACTCTTCCGAGAATCACTCACTCAAAGTCCAGCGTTGTTGTCGTTGCGCTGCCCCCGAAGTTTATCTTCCAGGAAACATCGACTGCCCCCGAAGTTTCTCTTCTAGGACACCTCGCGTCTTTACTTGGCCACTCTCCAAGCTGCAACCTTCTTCGCCGGAAACACGTCGTCTTCACAGACGCAGCTGTTGCCACGCGTCTTCGCTCGATAGCGGTAGACACACGCTCTTGCCTGTAGCTCGAGCCTTCACCCCTCAGGTGGAAATCCTCCTCTTCTCCTGCTTTGTCACTACGGACAAAACCTTCGCTGACTACATGGCGGAATACCCTACGCGCTCTGGTGCTAACTTCCATCTTCTCCTGCTTTCCCATCTCGGCTGCTCGATTAGATACCTTCCGCGCGAGATTCCAGAAAGTTCTCATCATTTCGTCGGCGCGATGCGCAGCGAAGGCTAGGGAGAGGGCGAGACGGTTCGAAGGCCGTCCGCGACGGATGACGCAACAGGGCATCACCACGCCCCATTCCATCTAGAAAATCCTGTGCTTGCTCGGCTGCCGATGTGGGGTGAGGAGGTTCGTTGGTGAACCTACGCTTCCGAGGGGAGAGGGACGCGTGCCCGGGGAGTCTTTGGATGCTTGTTTCCCCCCTTTTTTTTCGTTGACCTCGCGGCGTCACTCCGGCGTTTCGTCGCGAGAATTTGGCGGCGTGCCCTTTATTGAGCGCTCGTTTTGTGACACTGCCCCCCACTTTAGGAATAATATCTCATATATTCAAAACCACACAAACGAGCGCGAACAGTCCCCACACTCTCAAACACAGTAACCTAGTCCATCGCTCATGACACGTCACATTCACAATATATCACTCAATTCAATTGTACATTGTAATTCAATCTCACAACACATGAATATAGACACAGGTACATGAATACAAAACTCCATCACATACTTCAAGCAATACAAATGTACAAATGTCTGTCTTTACAACAATTGTACAATACTATACATCACATCACCGTAACAAACATTTTGACTCGCTCTACATACAGTTGTGACACAGGACAACAACCACATTAACTTAACAGATAGCACTGTCAAACACATTCCGGTTCGACCTCAGCACCTATCTTGTGTATTTAGAGCTGCGCTTGCGTCCTTTCTTGCAGTGCTCGCTCGATCTCTTCTTGTGTTTCCACGTTCTTTTTCGGCGAGCCCCTTCCAACGACGGTATCTGAGGCGGCGTCTCAGCCATCGTTGTCACTTCCGACATTGTTAGCGGGTCAGGACGCTCAACCGATCCTGTCCGGTTATTCACCCGCTTGTTCATGTCCCGACATTTGGCCTGGCTGGCCGACTCCGTGACCTTTGCACTGTCGGTCGGTTGAGGTCGAGCCGACGTAAGTCCAGCTGCCCAGCACGTGAACTCATTCAATACGATCATGTTCTCATTCGCTGTCTCTTGCGCCCAGGCTCCACCTTGGGCTCGAGTGAAATCCTTCACGGGATTTTTCTCCGCTGTATCTTGCGGCCCCTGTGTCGGCGGGGGCTCCATCTTCGGGTCTTCCCCCAAACGTTCTGGTTCGTTCGGCCCTCGCACCCCATCGATGTTTCCGATGACGAGGTCGTACAGGGGGGTCGGCATGCATAGAGCGGTAACCTTCCCGCTGAAGTACGGGGTTTCAACCTCAATCTCTGCTTCGGGAAGCATCCGAACCGTACTGTCAATTAGGCAAACCGGTTTCGTTCTGCCTGTCAACTCACTTTCCCGTACCAAATTTCATCGCACGATAACCGTGGAGCAACCGGTATCTCTTAACACTGTAACCTTTTTGCCCGTAACTTTTCCAGGCAGCGTTGGCATTCCCTTCGTAACACCGGTTGGCTGTTTTGCCATTACAGCACCCACAATAGGAAGTTTCTCTACATTTTCAACTCTACGAATCCGTTGGTGACGGCATCACCATCGGATTTCGGTGCTGCTAGCACACAGGATACCTGGTGAGTTTGACTCATTCCGTTTCGACAAGCGTCTGCTTTGTGCCCAGTCTGACCACACTTGGAACATTTTACGACCGTGGGACTTGTAAAGTTAGTTCGACAGTTGTTCGCGCGATGACCCACTCGGTTACACAGGAAACATTGCGGAATACTCTGCGGTGCAAGCTCCTTTTGTTCGGGTGCCGATTTCTTCGAATGTTCGAGACTTTCCTTCTTGACCTTGGCCAAATTAGTTCCACCTTGCGCTTCCAAGAATTGATCAGCCAATTCAAGCATGCCTTCAGTGACTGTGCCTTCCTCTCTTTCAAGTACAGCGACAGGCTTGGGTGGCAACTAGCAAGAAATTGCTCTCTAATGAGGAGCTCTCTAAGCTCATCGTACTCTTGTGCTGTCCCTGAAAGTTCAACCCATCTGTCGAATTAATGGCAAAGTCGGGCGGCATACTGCGTCGCCTTCTCACCATCAGCTGGCTTTCCTGTCTGAAGTCTGTCCCGGAATCCTTCCACAGTAAATCTAAATCACTTCAGCAAAGCAGTTTTCACCTTTGCATAGTTGGCTGCATCGGTCGGCGTCAGCCTACCGTACACACTGAGCGCTTCACCACTCAAGCAAGTACTCAAAGCAGTTGCCATTGATGTTCTGGCCAATTCTGGCTCCTTGCAATCGTCTCAAATCTGTGAAGGTACGCGTCAAGGTCGTCCTTCCTTTCATCAAACGCTACGAAAAGCTTGCTTGGGTTCAAGCGGAAGCCATGATCTTCCCGTTCGCTGCTTTCAACTCTAGCTTGGACGGGAGTTTCACTTCACTGTTGCAAACGGAGCCGCTCGAGTTCCATCTTGTGCTGTCGCTGCCGTTCCCTTTCCTCACTTTCTTCTTTCGCCCTCTCAGCTGCCAGTCTTTCTCTCTCCAGCTCCAACTTCAATTGCTGCTCTCTTTCTTCTTTCAGCTGTCGCTCCTTTGCCTCTCTTTCTTCTTTCGCCATTTCAGCGGCCAGCCTTTCTCTCTCCAACTCAGCTGCTTTTCCTTCCTTCGCCCTCTCAGCTGCCAACCTCTCTCTCTCCCACTCAGCTTCTTTTTCCGCTTTGGCTCTTTCGACCGCCAACTTTTCTTTTTCCAGCTCAGCTGCCTTTTCTTCTTTGGTCCTCTATTTTTCTTCTTTCTCCTTCTGGGTGACCCACTTCCGTAGTTCGGCGCCAGAAAGACCCATCTTCTCACCAAGAGCGACTAACTTTTCGAGATTCATGGTGTCTCGCAAATAAAACCTTGCCGCGTGCAAAAAATATCTGCGTAAATCAGTATATCGGAACACTCTCCTGCACTCGTTAACGAGAACACTGCGCAACACACAAAATCGTTCCGATAGCACTATCAACCACTCTAGGCTCTTTCTCACTACCTTGGACACACTGAGCACCAAAAGGTCCTCGTCGCCGACGCCAGATTAATTGTCACAGGTCCCGTTAATTAGGGAGGCGATCGTCGGGCTAATTCCAAGGACCGAAGTATCGACCCCCCTAACCGCACCACGAAAGCGTGGACAATTTAGAAGTGGTCCTATTTGGCGCGCCAGCGGACGCCGGCTGTGGCCCAAAGAACAAGTCAGAGCCGAGAGTTGATAAACAAAACAAAATTGTATTCTCGATAATGGCAGATCAAAACAACACACAAGTATGCACACACCACAAAAGTTGAGTACAATATGTCACCAATCAAACAACGTACTACACAGTACAATCAGCCACACTCGAAACAACGGACACAGACAACAATACGCACTACAATGCAGTCGCATGCATTGAACAACCAAGACACTTAAAGACTAAAGAGATAGAAAACCTATTCAGTCTAAAGTTCTAGGAACAAAAGTCTGGATGATACTCTTCCGAGAATCACTCACTCAAAGTCCAGTGTTGTTGTCGTTCCGCTGCCCCCCAAGTTTCTCTTCCAGGAAACCTCGACTGCCCCCGAAGTTTCTCTTCTAGGAAACCTCACGTCTTCACTTGGCCACTCTCCAAGCTTCAACCTTATTCGCCGGAAACACGTCGGCTTCACACACGCAGCTGTTGCCACGCGTCTTCGCTCGATAGCGGTAGACACACGCTTTTGCGTGTAGCTCGAGCCTTCATCCCTCAGGTGGAAATCCTCCTCTTCTCCTGCTTTGTCACTACGGACAAAAGCTTCGCCGACTACACGGCGGAATACCCTACGCGCTCTGGCGCTAACTTCCGTCTTCTGCTTTCCCATCTCGGCTGCTCGATTAAATACCTTCCGCGCGAGATTCCAGAAAGTTCTCATCATTTCGTCGGCGCGATGCGCAGCAAAGGCTGGGGAGAGGGCGAGACGGTTCGAAGGCCGTCCGCGACGGATGACGCAACCCGGCATCGCCACGCCCCTTTCCATCTAGAAAATTCCAGTGCTTGCTGGGCCGCCGATGTGGGGTGAGGAGGTTTGTCGGCGAACCTACGCTTCCGAGGGGAGAGGGACGCGTGCCCGGGGATTCTCTGGATGCTTGTTTCACCCCCCTTTTTTTTCGTTGACCTCGCGGTGTCACTCGGGCGTTTCGTCGCGAGAATTTGGCGGCACGCCCTTTCTTGAGCGCTCGTTTTGTGACAGAAGGTCACGCGAAGAATGGCGAGCAGATCGAAACGTGCTCCGCGATTCTCACGCGCGAATAAAGCACGAAACGTACTCACAGGTACACATGAACGTGAATAAGCGTCTCAGTTGTTACTTCGCTGTGTCTGAAAAAGCGCATCATTTTCGCAAACGGAGACTGTGCAACGATTGTAGTGACCTTTGTGCACCCGGTAACTACAACAGCATCGTTCCGGTGAAGGCTTAAGAACCGCCAAGATATAAGATGCTCCCACAAGATAAGGGTGCGCGAGTGCGCGTTCAGCGGCTTTACGACAACCCACTCCTCTCCGCGAGGCAAAGTACGCGTGGTAAGTGAGGCCGCACGCCGCCGCGCGCCGGTGCGCGCTAAATGCGCCATCTTACTGTTAATGTGAAAACACAATAGTTCCCCTCCGAGATTCCCATCACCAGCGGTAAGTGGTAGATATAGATAGCTTCCCATTTGCATGTTGAAGGACGTGCTCCTCGGTGGCTTAGTGGTTAACGCCTTGCATTAAGGATGTGACAACGTAACAAAAGGATATGACAGGATATGACAACGTAACAAAAAATCTAAAAGAAGACTCAAGCGTGCGATATATATATATATATATATATATATATATATATATATATATATATATATATATATATATATATATATATATAGGGTGAGTGACGTTGATGTTGATGCCGGCGGAAATATGCAGCCGATAGTGTCCATATAATTACTATTGCAATAAAATTACATACTTGCAGTGAAGCTAAAGGTGTAATATGCAGCTGAATACACGATTACAGTCATGGTGATCAAAAAAGGGAGTGGCTAAATGTTTTTAACGGGTGAAGGAGGGGGCGGGAATCTTCAGTCATAATGGCTCACAGCGCACTCAGAGACACGGACGAAGAAGGTAAAGACGAAAACGTGTCTCTGAGTGCGCTTGTCGCTATTATGGATCTTCCCCAACTAGCCCGGGTCAAAAACCTTGTTACAGGTCTCCAGTCAACCTTTCTGTACGTTCATGCGTGCGTTTGCGCGTGTGAGTATATACAGAGATGCAGAAAGGAAGGTTTTTGGGGTTGAGAGGACGATCAAAATTATTGTTGACGATTACTTTGATTATAATTATCATCATCGTTAAGTGCGACCGCATATACCAATTCAACCTGTACTTTCTATATACGAATTTTAATCCTAAGCAGGAACATTTTTATTAAACAAAATCAAAACTGTTTCATTTTCTATACCTAAATATTTGTTTTACTACCTTATTTTTGTCCAATTACCACAATGTGTGTGTGAGCCACTATTTCTTGGATCTACTTTTACATCTACAGCTGCAAATAAACACACCTCCTTTATTCATGGGCCAGTTTACAAACATAGACCAAGTTCTAGCTTTTAGACTTGGTTTTTACGTAGCATTGCCGTATGTACTTTTTGACGCATTGCGAAACCTATAAGCGCCAAGCCCCGCCGTGGTGGTCTAGTGGCTAAGGTACTCGGCTGCTGACCCGCAGGGCATGGGTTCGTATCCCGGCTGTGACGGCTGCATTTCCGATGGAGGCGGAAATGTTGTAGGCCCGTGCGCTCAGATTTGTGTGCACGTTAAAGAACCCCAGGTGGTCAAAATTTACGGAGCCCTCCACTACGGCGTCTCTCATAATCATATCGTGGTTTCAGGACGTTAAACCCCACAAATCAATCTGTAAGCGCCAAGTCGCACAAGCCACTTTGGCGCGCCTCAGCGAGAGCAAGGCAGACAGTCTGCCGAAACCTCATTCGTCATGGCGAGAACGACTGTTGTGACAAATCGTCGGTCCCGCACAAGGACGACCACCCCACTCGAAGGCGCAGTCTTTTTTTTTAGCTTCTTACAAGTTCTCTCCTGTCGCAGAGTAGCTCACGACGAAAGCCGTCAACGTCACCTGCCTCCGACGACGCGTGGATGGAAGACTCCTCTTTTCGTCAGAACAGCGCCACCTCCTTACCAGTTCGTTCAAAGTTTCATTCTTATTGTAATAATAATAATATATTAATAATAATAATAATAATAATAATAATAATAATATATTATTATTATTATTATTATTATTATTATTATTATTATTATTATTATTATTATTATTATTATTATTATTATTATTATTATTATTATTATTATTATTATTATTATTATTATTATTATTATACTCGTTGTTTCTGGTAGACTTCGTACTGTTTCAACATTGTGTCCCACATTGTACAATTACGTTTCACAAAGACTTCTCAACCGATGCGCATCACTTGGCAAAGAGAAATCTGTCAGGTAATCATATTCCTTATCGGTTTCACAGATTCAAGTAACTAAGTAAATACCAATAGGAACAGGTGGGTTTACATAACACATGACATCGAAGCGGAATAAAAAAGATAAAACTCGGGAATTCGACTTCAACTTTTCAGAAAGGAGCCAAAGTCTTCTGGACACGGATATGGCACTACTGTGTGTCTATGATTAGGTGTCGTGGAACAAAAGTACACGTCATACTAGCGCTGGGACTGCGAAGACAAGACGACACGTTGAAAAAAAACAATAAATAATAAATAGAAAAGTGTGCGCAGAGTGATGATTTTACAGAATCTCTCGGGTGGTGTCTCAAACGCACGACATCCCCATAGAGCACCCGCCCACTGTCTGCGGTGCTGTCGGATTATCCCGGACTCAAAACAAACACTCGGTCGTGCCTGCTAGATGATTGCATCGAGACAGCTCGGATCGAAACAGCTAACAAATACACGGCAATAAAAGCTATCTCTCTCAAGTCGTGGAGGGTCCAAGGGGGAGCCAAGTGCGAGGAAAACGCAGCTCCCTAGGTTTCGATCTTCTTCCTCTTCTGCGTGGTGTAATCTTTGTTTTTGGCCCGTGGGGCACCAAATTTCAAATAAAGGGCACGAGAATCGACACTCCGGCAGCGTGAAATTTTTGCCGCAGACCAGAGTAGGGCCACTGATCATCCGTCCTGCTCTTTACTCGAGCCAGAATTCACAGCGTGAAAAGGAGAGAAAGGCGCTGGAAGAGGGCGAGGGGGAGCAAGAGAAACGGTACGAAAAACGCACGCGGTGCGCTCTCTATCTATTGGATCAGTCCCCGAGCGTCACAAATGGGATTTTACAAGGCTCCGCAGTGTGACATTGATAAATGAGCGGCCCCTCTTCAATCGCGCCGGGCCCTGCAGGAAGACGCTCTCTTCTTGTTCTCTGCTCACAGGCTTGGTGGCAGCGGTGGCGCTACGTTCGCTCGAAGTCCTAGCCGGAGGCGGTGTGTCTGTGTCGTCGTAGTGTCGGTGTCGGTGTCTGTTCCGGCAGCGACCGCTTCGCATCCGCAACCGCTGTCCCCGGTGTCCACGCGACGCATGATGTGCGCATGCGCGCGTACGTGGCCCCGGAGCGAAGTGTGTTCCAAATATCAGCTACTCCTGCACATGTAACGCAGAGGGAAGCCGGGTGACACCACGTCTATCCTTACTCACCTTCGCGTTCGAAAAGAAGAGGGGGAAATGGGGAGAGGGGGAAGACAGGAAGTCGTGACCGCAGAAGCAGAAAGATGATAATCTCTGACTGAAAAGTGAAGAGGGCGTGAATGGGCCACAAAAAAATGGGTCATATTTTTCCCCTGGCGAGGACTGTGTACACCGGAGGTGGTAGACTGACCACGGTTGTATAACTGGTGTGACGCAACGGGCAGGCAAACATGAATGCGTGAACAGGAAGAAAATGCTGATAAACAATTCATTCATTGCAACGAAACTTCACGAAGAAAAAGCAGATAGTCGAAATACGCCAAAATTAGCCATCATATTGCCGACATGAGCCAGTGCTGGCAGAATGCAGATAAATATGGTAGTTGTAAACGGTATGATGGTGTTATCGAACATTATCATATCTCGTTACTGAAAGTTGGTATAGAAGGCCCTCATGAAGACGTTTTCTTTAAAAGATGCAAGGTTGTCACTCGGTGAGGGACTTATTCGAAATCGGCACTGCTCGTTGCAGATCCGCAATGCGGCACATAGGACATTGAGACAACGCTGAAAAAGGTGACGGCAAGTTCGTGAAACATAGCGGCAATGAAACTTGCAACCAGCACACAGTGAACGAAAAGAAAAAATAGTACACTTCGCTGCATTACCAGTTTTTAATTGCTAGAGCAAGATCTCAATTAGTGCATGCGAGTGTTTTGCGTTGAATGGAAGCTGGAAAGGTTTCAGAGTGTGATAAAACTTGGTGGTTAGCAAGAACCGACATTACAGTCGACGGTGTCATAGTTTTTTCCAATAGGTTGTTGCAACAAGAGCTTTTGAATACGCGAGCGAAAAGTTTGTCTTGCTCCGCCCAAGATAGCGTAGAGCAAATGTTAGCGTGAAAATCTACAATATCTTTGGTTCCTTTGGCGGAATCGTTCTGCAATCCGACGGATAGTTCCCGCCGCTCACTGCTTCGCACTGCGAGAGCGCTACTTATGTGACGAACGCTCAAGTATGCACAGCGGAGTTGAAGTTCTGCAGCGGGGTAATCATATCTGGAATACCGATAAATATCCGAGCGCTACGTAAACACGCGTCTCTCGTATCTTCAACCGTGGCCTCCGTGACTAACTTACGACGTGCCGTTGCCGGAGCTAGTCCTGGAGGCCACGCCAGTGCTGCTGTTGCAGATAACGCGGCATGCCGAGGATGATGTTATACACGATGTTCGCTCAACATCATCCCTGCGGCCACAGCCTCTGTTTTTTGTGCCCAATAATGCTACTTGCATTCCCTTTCGAGAAATCTCACATGGGTTTTTGAATTCAGCTGTGATCAAAAGTCCTTACACGCTCCAAAGTCATTTTTAAGTAATGCAGCTTCCCCTTAAAAGGCGTGCGAAGGAGTTAGTGTTATTATTTTCTTTATCCCATTTTTACTGAATATTGGTGCTGAAATTGATAAGGTAAAACTTTGCACAGCAAACTTGAATGTGTTCGTCATGTTGAATAATTTGGCTCAAAAGAACAAATGTTTTGGAAGAGTTCATTTACAAGAAAAAGCCAGCGAGTGTGATACAGCGTACCAAGACGCACTGTAACAGTTATGACTAAATAACAAGACTTCAGAGAAAGTAAATATAGTTGATGCAATAAACTGTACATGAAGTTTGACAAAAATTATGCCCATGAGGCCCTTGAATACGAAGTTATATTGAGTAAAAGAAAAAGACATGTTAAAAGACAGCCCAACAATCAACAACGATGCCTTACAGATTTATCTCTAGAAAAGCAACGAAATAAAGAAATATCTTAACTAAAAAATGGCAGCACATCCACGGAGTGAAGGATGGACTGGGGGGGCCGAAGCATCCGTCCGTCCATTCGTTCTTGCTTCCGTCCATCCATGCGTGCGTCAGTGTGGCCGCCCGTGCGTCCATCTGCCCGTCCATGCGTGCGTCTATTCGTGCGTCCACACGTTCATTTGTGCGTCCGTCCCTGCTTTCGTCCATGCATCCGCTCCTGCGACCATCCAGGCGTCCATCCGTCCGTGCAGCCATCCGTGCGTCCTTCCATGCATCTGTCTGTGTATCCGTTCGTCCATCTATACACTCCAAGTACCACCATCTCGCATCTTTTCATCATATATTCCTCATATAGAAAATAAAAAATTATCCAATCCAATCCTCATATAGAAGCACCGTCATCCAGCGGACATTCCAAGGACTGAACGAGAGGAGGCACACGCACACTTTCTTACGGCTTGCGCTTCGTGTGTACTTCCCACCTTTAACCACCTCGAGTTCATGGTATATACTAGTTCACTGTATTCATGGCACTGTGGCCCAACGCTCGCTAAACCTTTCTAAAACCAAGGAGGTTATGCCCAGCGAATATAACGTAGCAACCCTTTCTTGTCTTCTGCGCGTTGTTGAACAATAAAAAATTTGCAGCGTTCGCATTAACTAAGAGCCGAATTCTCCTGTCTCTCATTCTCTCTTAGCAGCCATTGGCATGTACATTGAGCACTATCTCTTATCGTTCAACAACGCACAGAAAAAATCTCTCCCCGGCCCCATCTTGGAGGTCAAAATGTTATACTTGCTACACACTGCTACAACGGCTACGAGGGACGAACAGGTGTCGCTATAAGGAGCTTCGACCCTAAAACTTAAGTGGGATTTTCCCCATATTTGTTAACGAGTACATTGACTAAACAGAGTGGCATAAGTAGATAAATTTCGCTTCTGTGGGCCATACCAGTAGTAGTGAAAGAGCGCGTTTCTCTTACTTTGAGTGATTCATTGCTATGTGCGGTTTAACGTCCCAAAACTACCATATGATTATGAGAGACTCCGGAGTAAAGGGATCCGGAGATTTCCAACACCTGGGGTATTTTAACGTGCACCTAAACCTAAGCACACGGGCCTACAGCCTTTTAGCCTCCATCGAAAGTACAGCTCCTGCAGCCGGGATTCGATCCCGCGACCTGCGGATCAGCAGCCGAGTACCTTAGCCACCTGACCACCGTCCCTTACTTTGCGAACGCCTAATATCAAACAAGATACAGAGTGAACAATAACGCAGTAAAAACAGCAACAATTAACAGTTGTATAGTTAAGTTCGTGTAACTTAAATTAGCACATAAGGCAGCCATTAACACGTAACATCTTCAAGCGATACAAAAGCTCAAGGCAAAACAAGTTGCAAAGACAAGTTGTGCGTGATAGGAACCTCGCATTAATTAGTGATCGGAATCATTTCGTTATCCGATAAGCTTGAATATCAAATTGCTCACAAAAATAATTTGGAAATGATGTCGTGTGACGTAAATCAGACACGTAAGTTGTGGACCTGAAACAGTTTAGGCCTATATGGTGTTACAAAAGTCGGAGCGCCAGTACGCAAGCACGCGAAGATGCACGTGGTAACAGATGTATGCACGCGTTAACACGTGTGGTAGAAAGTACATCTATTTTGACGGTGAATCTGCTTCTCAGTGAGAGGTGTACGTATACATTCACGCCAATAACGCGACCGCAAAGCAATAACTCTCATCTGAAAGCCCGATTTTGTGACCCCTACACATCCGCAAATGTGGGATGCCTCGTTAAGCCGAGCACATTAACGGGTGACACCAGGCAAAACTTTCGGCCCGGACACGCGCAGCCCCTTCCAAAAGTTTTCCGACTCTCTTCGTAATTAGAAAGCCACTGCTTTTCACGCATAAATTTTCTCCTATAACCAGGGAGGGGGTTCCTCGAAGAGCCAAATCACACCCGGCTCTTCCCTACCTTTACCTCCCACGTCTCCCTGATTCGATTCTATGTCTGCTTCATTTTCTATGGCGGGATGATGGCCCACGTAATCCTTTTCCGAGCCTATAACCGATCATTCATTAGCGCCCCTAGTCGGCCGCATTTACCCCAGCCTTTTTTTTTTTTTCATTTGCATGCTCGCTTTCAGTCGATCGCGCGCGTGTGTATATCCTTTCAAGGTGCGAGTTTCGAAGAGCCGAGCCCTGCGTGAGAGACCATCGCCCTGACGTCAGCAGAGATCAGGGAAACGTACCGAAACGCGAGTAAAACAAGAAGACGAGAGTGCGAGAGGGAGAAGTCTCAGCAGGAACGCTGCTAAATAAACGCCGATACGTTCGGGTGGGAGGAAGAGACAGGATGGCAGCCGCTGTTTCCCTACAGCCTTGACTGCACGCTTCTGCTTTAACGCTGCGGACCGTGGCCACGGTGTCCCGTTCCATCGCCTTCTGCACGCACAGCGACCGGGCGAAGTAGTGTGGAGCAAGTGCAGTCGGAGAATTAAGGCCTCACGCAATAAAAGCACCGGCGGCACAGCCCCCCTTTTTCCTTTGGCCAGAGCAGCCCCCGAAAAACACGCGAAGGGAATCGGAAGAGTCGTAGCCCTTGGAAGGCAATTCATCATTCGGCAAAGGCACAAGGAACGAGCCGCCGCCGAGTATGCGAAAGCCTCCGGAGGAAGGGGACACATCCACACATCCGCACGCACACGTGAACGGAGACGTACGACGACGTTCTCTCTGCGCTGCGGCGGGCAGCAAAGCAACGGGCCACCCCCGCCTGCCGTCGGAAAGCACAAGGGACGGGCCGTGTTTTATGCTCGCCCCTGGACCCCCCCACCCAACCTCGGGTGCGAGACGCGAGGCTCGAGCGGTGCGCGTGAGCCCCCGAGGCGCGCGAGAGAAGAGCCAAAAAGAGGGCGAGGAGGTCCAGAGTCGGAGTGATTAATGAGTGAAGCGCGCGGACCTGAAATCCGTTTTTTGTCCGCGGACACCGGGGGCAATTCATCATTCTGTCGACTGAAATTAACCGGAAAAAGCAGCAGCCTCGCCGGAGGAGAAGCGTCACCCCCCTTGCCTCGGGCGGTCGGTGTGAGAGTGCTTCCCGCGTCTTCTAGGTCTCTTTCCTCCTTCCGCAACCTTTCTACTACACAACGCTGTCTCTCTCACTCGCCCGACGTAAGAGTGAAAACGCACCGTCAAACGCGAGGGCCCGCAAGAATGCACGCACGGAAGCACGCCGCCGCAGGTCTGGCTGTGAAAACGCGCGTGCCGCTCGTATACGCCAGTATAAACGCACGCGAATCCGCCGACGCGCTAGACTACGCGGAACTGGAGAGTGAGAGACCTGACCCCCGCTAGGGGATCCCACACATATGAGGGGCCCTCCCAAACAGCACAGCCACCTACAGCAGCCCCGGGGCAACCCTGCAGCTCATCTCTTGGCGGCGTCGTCTCGCTTTGGGCTGCTGATACAACGACGCTGGTTTGGTTCGTCGTCCCTGCATCTTCCTTTGCATACGGGTGTGCCGATGAGCGAGCAACAATGAAGCAGGAGGGGGCCGCCTCGATGACGAAATGAAAGCGCATTCTTGGCAATGCTTGCGTGGAATTCGCGAATATACGTGGCTCCACGTGATGTGGAAGAAATAAAAGAAAAGTTAGTTTAGTTTTGTTTGCGTAGATTTGTTTTTTGTTTCTGTCATAACATTACGAGGGACCCTGCTTCAAGAGCCACGATATCCTTTTAATTATTGTCACTCTATCTCTCTCTATTATTATTATTATTATTATTATTATTATTATTATTATTATTATTATTATTATTATTATTTGCTTCTGCGCAGTTCACCGAATAATTCTTCAATGGTTTTCATCTTCTTTCAATGTTTCCGTACATCTAATCGTGGCATGGTTACGTCACCGAAGTGAATGTGTGGCCTCCACAGCCTACGTAATACTGCCAGTTTAAAAAAAATTATTGTTCATTTAGCCGGAAGTGTAATTGCAACGACCGACAATTATATAAGAAACAATGCATGTACATCCACATAGTTGCATAACGGTACACTTGTACAGCCTCGAGCATTTTTAATATTATCGCGCGAGCGTCGACCACACGCAGCGCCTTACAACGGCGATAATCAGCGACACTGGCAGCAGTACGCGCTGCAGGCGCACGAAGCAGCGTTAGCGTCGTCTGCCACGCAGCTTGTTGCGCAGCTCTACAGCATGTGCCGGAAACTATCGTAAGGCACACGCAGCTCTCATTGGACGCTCAGTAATCTCTCTCTCTCTATCTCTCTTTGACATTTCTTTTTATAATGTTTTATTCTCCTCGCCCCTTTCCCCAGCACAGGGTAGCCAGCTGGTCGAAGAACTGGCTAACCTCTTTGTCGTTCCGCTTAAACTTTCCTCCTCCTCAACCTCTCCTCAGTGACCGCATGCAGGTACTCATTTCTTTGGCGTCACTTCCTGCTTATAGATCTGTTGTAAAAAAAAAGCAAGAAGACGCAAAGCCGGTCTCCTCATCAAGATGGCGCTCACCTTCGATGCTATCATCGCATGCTCGACTCAAACCGCGTTTTCTCGAATCAGCTGAGTGACGCGCGGTTCCCTTCCGGACCGCACACGGCGATTGTGGGTCGACCAAATGCATGCCGCAGCGACAACCGCCCTCTTCTTGTTGCCGTCAGACTGCAGGCGTTCTGTCGAGACGGGTGGAAGGCGGTACTCGACTCTTGTAGGGCACCCCTCTTGCGCTTTTCTTATTCTTTCCTGATCACTGCCACGCGTCCGCTGATGTTCTGACGCCGTCCGCGAGTGACAGGCCGTCTCGACAGCGTCACTCAGTCCGCTCGACACCGTCCGTGTGACGGTGATGAATGCCCGAGAGAGACGAGCGACTGGCCACACGTGGGGACGAGGCCGCGCTGTCGCCCACTCGCACCGAATCTTCTCTTTCCTTCGGACTGACTGTGGTGCGGCATAACCAAAGGCCGTCCACATAATTACGCAACCTCGATTTCCTGAATGTATACATTGTTTCGAGGTACAAAGCGACTGGTGCAGTAAACGTTACGCCAGGTAAGCTTTTTGGCGATCCCATTCGGTATAGTATGCGGGTTTGGCGAACTTAACAGTGATAATAAATATTATTTGCGGCGGTTCAACGCAACAGTACCCTCATATCATGGTGAGATGCTGTAGTGGACGGAAATTTTGGCCACCTGGGGTCTTTAAACACGCATTTTAATCTAAGCACACGGGTATCTCACCTTGATCGAAATGCAGTCGCCACGACGGGATTCAATCCCGCTACCTTCGGGTCACCCGTCAAGCACCATATAATCACTAGACTATTGCAACGGGTAGACTGCATTCGTGTAAGTGGTGATGATGCACTGGAAAAACACGTCACCTTAATACGCCAGCCACAGTTTCAGAACGAGAGAGGTTGCATAGAGTTAGCAGGCGCTATGTCGACTTGCTTGCATGGAATACGAATGAGTAGGAGAAGTGTTACTGATTGTGCGCACTTGTGTGTCGTGACAATCTGTAAGCTTACTGCATTATTGCTTCCCTGTGTACTGCGGACCGTGTTACTGGTCGCGTGTAAACATTGTGTTCAAATTCTGCACTGTACCACTCCTGTCTTGGCTGCCAAAGTATGGCTGGCAGTATTGAATAAATAAATAAAATAAAATAAATAAAAAGTAGATTATATCGAAGTAAAACAAACAGCTAGAGTGTCGCTTCTAGGAGGCTGAACAGAGAGAGGAGGAAAGTTAAAGACCAGTTTAGCGTCCAGATATGCTCTAGAAGCTAATTGTATATAGTGCTACATGCATGCATGATGACATTCTCGGTGACTATGCGCGTGTGTGCCTGACGAAGAGGACGAATCTGTCTCCACTCGGTTGCTGATCAACCGGTCACGCCGGTCGTACCTACAGCCTCGTCGATCCTGCGTCTGTTCTCTCGCGTAATAATAGATTTAGAAGAACAAACTGCGGGGCTAGTTGGTATACTTCATTCTGAGTTAAACCGCGCGAAAACGTAGACATAAGAAGAAACAAACAACACAGGCGTTATTATACATGTGTTGTTCGCACCTGTGTTGTTCATTTGTTCGTATGTCAATGTTTTCCACGCAGTTTAACTCAGAATAGGATGTCGAATTTTTCGGAAGAACAAGTTATAAATTTTCTTTGTGCAGGAAACATCAATAGCAAATGGGATCTGCCTATACCAAAGAGCACGTACATATATGAACCATGATAGATTTGATTAGACTCCAGTTGACTAAACACTTAACTAGCACATTTTGCCCATTTGGACATAGATTTCGAGACATCCGACCATCCGTGTGCAGGCTGTTTTTGAAATAACGAAAACACTGCGATCAGCTGTTTTTCTTTTAATTTACCCTATAGCGAATGATCAAACTCTGAGCACCCGGTTATACATATATAAGCGGAATTCAAGCATGGCGGATATCCAGATGTATCTTATAACAACTAAACAAGAAGGTATATCCTTCAGCCTTCTCCTGTGCATGCTCGTTTTTAATTCTATTGGGGATACTGTTGATTTTTTGTGAAACATCCAATCTATCACGACATTGCACTCCAGTTCGTGCACAAAAGCCGCACGCGAACGACCGGAATGCCGCGAAAAATAAAAGGTTGGGCGGCAAAACAAAGGAACGCCCAGCACGTGCGCAGTCGATGAGGAAGTTTAGAAAAAAAAAAGGTTCCTGGCGGTGAAATGCGATGCCCGACGACAAGCTAGCGAGATTTATTGGATTTTGATGGATAGTCTTGATTTAGGCTCCAATTTGCAAGGGCTTAGCGGGGGCACTGCCGACTCGAATACGAGTCTTCCGGATATAAAGAGAGGTGTGTGTCGGAGCTGATTGGTGGATTGTTGGGGTGAGAAGGAGGGAGGGGGTCAGGAGAACGAGAGACAAACTGCGTTATATAGTACAAATATATCCAGAGTCCGGCTGCCAACCGCCCTACCCCCCCCCCCCCCGCTTAGAAAAAAAAACGAGAAAATACAAAATGAACGAGCAGTGACAGTAAAGCAATAACAAGAAAGGCGATCTAAAGAAAGACAGTCAAAGGGAAACGTACGGGATATCGGTGAGGAAATTAAATAGAGAATAACTCAGTACTGAACCAAAACAAAGGCATTCAATCACCGTGAACTGGAAAATCAAATAAGAGACGAAACTATATGAACGAGAGAACGACAGAGCCAGCAATAAAGACTCAAGAAATAAAGAGATAGAACAGAACACTGCGTACAAAACCACCGCCACCAAGGATCGAAACCCCGAGACGAACAATAACAGCGTGGACGCGAGAATTCGAACAATGCGTCCACAGCATGAATCACGTTCGACCTGCTGCGCCTGTCGCTTGTTCCTCTCTGAAACACACGGCCACCCTGTTGGTTCGACGCAGAGATTTCGATTTGAGTTTTGCTTTTCTTTCGGTATCAGGTATATAGACGGAAATAGCGTGTCTCGTCGCTTCGAGCGGTGAGATGTGGGCTGACAAGTATAGCGTATCGGCAGGCCGCAACGCAAAGTTAAATGGTCGAGCGAGAGAAAGAGAGAGAGTGAGCGATAGGCGCCCCAGGATATATACACGTACACACCCGTCCGGTATGGAGTGTACACAGCCTACAGAGGGATGTCGTCGTATGGAGCCCGAACGGAACGTCGTTAATCTTCGTATGCTTTGCTCCCGCTGGTCTTTTAGTATCTTCCTTGCCTAGCATGTCTGTCCCTGCGCAACTGTGTCTGCGCTCTCCGCAAATTTCTTCGGTTCGAAGTGGATCTTGTTTTGCTTTGATCGTTCTTGTTGTTTCAATTTCTTGCTTTGGTTTGTTTGTCTGGGTTGAGACACAGTTTGGTACGAAAGCTCAAATATGAGTGTGCATGCTCTTTCTGAGCTCTAAAAGACATCCTGAAAATGGAAGCCAAGGTATATGTAACCTGGTAGCGTAACTTCAATAAAAGCCCATGTATGCAGCAGTTGGCGGCTAGTTGCCACCGTCGCCATCTACGTATACAAGAGACAACTAACAGTTAACAAAAAATGAAAAAAATCAAATACCACGTCACAACCGAAAGCGGCAGCGACGTCACAAATTTGCCCTACATGGCGCGACATTGAAATTTTTCCTAATTTTTGACCTTTTACGCGCCCTTATAAATACGCGATATTATTGCGCCTCGTGTCTCGCTAATTTCGTGCAGGAGAGAAAAGAAGGAAAGACCGGCAAGAAAGATTGAGGAAGCAAAGTTGTTTTATTAGCCATGCGGTGTACTTACAATATACACCGAAAACTTCGCAGATGATATTGTGACAACTGTTCACAAGCAAGATAGTATAATAGTTACACGCATTGCCCAATCATGAAAAACCACTGCAGCGAGGCTGTAGCTATGATTGCCCTTCCGAGTGCATCATGTCACTTGAGTTACGTAGGTGGAAAGCTGGTGGTACTTTAAAAAATATTTCTCAAATTAAAAAATATAGTATTTTCGAGCAACTTCACCTATTTTTCGTTAAAACATGGAGCTTTCAAACGAAATATTGCGCTTATTTTTAGTCTGACCGCCAAGGCAAGTTTTTTTTATGCTGAATACAGAGCTTTTCCAAAAAAAGTAAAACTAACAATTTTTCTCAGACTATCTGTTATAAATTCAGAGTCTAAATTATTTCTTATTTGTATAATGTTAAACAGGCCGCTAACACACATTTTTTGTGTCCTTAGACCTTGCTATGCTCATGACAAAAATCACAATTTTGCCAACTTAGTTCAATATTGCTCGTGGGAAAAACCCTCGAAGAATTGATATACATAAGTAAGTCATTATTTTTACAGTTCGATCTCTTCCTTACTTGCCGAAAATACCATTTTATTGGGTGCATTCCAAAAAGGTCTTTTAAAAAAAAACATATTGTTTGACGACCTCTAGCTCAGTCGGCGCCAAGCTACAGGCTCTCATCATTCGGAAAGAAAACTTATGGCAACAGAAACAAATGACCAGAAGGACTTACGCACTTCGAGAAATATGTGAAAATGTTTTTCAGTTATATTTGTGATGGTCTAAAAAACGCTGAATGGTTTGCGTGAAATGACCCAGCTTCACAGCTTCAAATGATGCACCGCTATGACGATTCTCGCCATCTCTGCGAACTCGGTCAGAACAACAACAATAAAAAAGGTATCTTAAAGTTATCGTTTACTAAACTTTTACGCCATTTAATTCAATGGTGATTTCAAGCCAGCGGGAAGCAAGAACTACAACTAAATCACTAGAGGATGCTGAGATAAGCAGCAAGCCTTGTGTAAATTTTCAAACAAGAAAACGGGAACAAAGACCATGAAAAGAAATGGGGAAGTCACAAGCAGGCGTCGACGTCAAATTCGGGGATGCTGA
This sequence comes from Rhipicephalus microplus, assembly GCF_043290135.1. Lineage (NCBI taxonomy): Eukaryota > Metazoa > Arthropoda > Arachnida > Ixodida > Ixodidae > Rhipicephalus > Rhipicephalus microplus. The sequence continues at coordinate 270,241,567 of NC_134701.1, read as the reverse complement.
AGAGCTTCTCTCCTCAATCAAACAGGACTTTCCCAAAATCAAAACCGCGTTTGCCAGTAGTGGGAAGCGCCGGCTCTTCTTTCTATTTTCTTTCCTCCCCCCTTTAAGCCAGCCAGCGATGCCGATAAAGGCTTCGGAGAAGAATCCCTCTTTCCCCCGAAGAGAAAAAGCGCCTCCCTAAAGCATTCCCCGCGTGTGTCCCCAACACTTTCTCCCCCAACTACGCTCGGGTTGTTTGCCCAAGTGGCCTGGTTGCTCTTTGTTTTTTGGCGGATCCATCCACTCCTCCTCCCCCCCGCAGCTTCTCTGCCCACAGCGACGTGGCTCTTGCAATACCGTGGCGAGCACCGACTACTTCGCTCTGCGACAGAGGCAGCAGAAATTGCAGTCGCAGGGCAAAATCGGCGGCCTAAACAGCAGCAACACTGCGAGGGGTTGCCGTTATAAAGCTCAACGGCACGTGGGTCGGGAAGGGTGTTGTTGCTGTTTTGAGAATCGAAGTCTCGCTAGGCACCGGGACACGAACCGAACGGCTTAGCACCTCGCGTGGAAAACTCCACTCGTTGAGAGAGAGAGAGAGAGAGTATAACGACGGAACAAGAGCCCTACGTACGCCTGCCCCCGTAAGAGGCGAAACATTTTCCTTTTCCTTTTTTTTCTTTTTTCGACGTTAAGAGTGTGTCGTATTAGCTTGACTTGGTTTCGCTCGGAGATGCGTGCGTATATAGCACCACGGCGAGCTGTTTCGAGGGCCTCTTTGAAATAAAGCATGCCCCCGCTTTCTACCGTGCTTCCAACGCGTGCTTCTCATTGTGTCCAAAATACGTGCATGTGGAGGCATTTGACACCCGTCTCTGCTAGATTTGGGGTCGTCTAAGCTCTTTAGTTTAGCCAACAGCTGTTTACGTAGGGAAACGACTCCCAACGTGGCGAAGCTTTTTTTTTTTTTGTAATGAGACACATAAGCAGAGGAGACAACGTTATTTCACAACAAGTGATGGAAGTTAACGGTGCCCGGACTGCCCTATTGTTTTGATTGCGTACTTGCAGGAACTTTGCAAAGATGTCTGTCATGACCACTTACCATCAAGAAACACCCATTCCTTAGAGTAAGACGGCATGGCCTGGACAGAATAATGAATTAAAAGAAAAAGAAAGGGAAGGAAAAAATGAAAGACATGGAGGCTTACTAGACTATGTGCAGTATACTACCCTACACGTAGGAAGAGAAATGAAGCCATAACAAAGAGAGAGAGAGAGAGAGAGAGAGAGAGAGAGATAAACATGAATGCACACAATGTGACGCACACGCACAGTGAAGCCTAATTACAAGTGGTCGTCCGATTCCGTGGACTTCGAGACAAGACGGAACGCATGGCTTTCAGGGCTCTGTGTGAGGCTATAGGCTTCCGAGGCCTTCTCTCCAGTAAAAGACCGTCTCCTCAAGTACCACTGCTGGGAGAGTCCGGTGATGTTGTTGTAATTAACAATTGAAGATTGCGAATCCTTCTGTAGCTGTATACAGGGGACGTTTATTTGCAAACCGATAGCTATTTTTATCGGGCTGATAGCTATATTAACGGCCCGACAGCGGCACTTTGTCGGTTTTTTTTTACTGGTTAGGCTCTTTGATCTTGGTACAAGCCGTCATAAAGGTTAAAACGGGCCCTATTACGCGTTACTGTCAATAGATATGAAAACGTAAGAGTTCACTATGACTCATAGGGCCACGTTGAGCCACTTAGGTCTGGTTTTGATTCTTCCGTTATGAAAAGCCAATTAGAAACGAAAATGTGATTCACGCCGTCAGAGAAGTCAGCCAACAGCAATCAGATAAACACGAAGCGAAAACTACTTTAAAAGAAACGAAAACCCAACAAAGGTTCAGCACAGGGCTCTGCGCCGTACAGCTTCATAATTACTGTACATTCAATGCCCCGCGAAAGCCACTGAACCTTCTCGTTAAGCCCCAAGCAATGAGGACCAACTTTTCACATCCGATTATATACGTCAGACGGCGGCCAAGAAAGATATCCCCGAACGAGGATCTTCGACAATGGAAATCAAATATGGACACCCGATGAATCGACATATCTCACTTTTTCCGGGGCTCCGGCACACAGAGGGACGCGAACCCTTTCGCTGCACGTTCGTGATTCCGCGAGAAGATTGAAAAGCGAGAGCCGCTCCCTTTTCAGCGAAGGGCGGCCGTCCCATTGTTTCTCCGCAGATTAGCGAAGCCGAAAGAGAGGCTTAGCTCCGTGAGCACACGCTTCGCATGACCAGCGGCACCCCTTTTCGTTTTTAATTTTTCCCATTCCGCCCTTCTCTTGTTTCTTCTTTTTGTTCAAAACCGAATGGGAGGGAGTGTATATAGGGAAATTGGGGGGGGGGGGAATAAAGGAAGGTGCCGCCCTAACAGGACACCTTTCGTGAGGTGTCCCGGCGTTTCTCAATCGTCCACTGCTTTTCTTCGATTCCTTCCCGCTCTCCGCAGCTTCGCGATGTGAGACTGCCAGCCGCCAATCAAAAAGAACAAAGACTGCCAGCAAAGCATGCATGCACAGAGCGACACAGAGCCCACGGCACAAGCAGCAGCCGCTAAAGCTGTAGCGAACGCTGGGGGTCGCCAAAGAATAAGCGCCACATTAAGAGACGGGGAGCTACACGCGCCGTATAGCTGGCGCTCCTGGTCATATAATCGGTCATTATTTGCCGCACGAGGAACGGGCGTGCGAGACTCGAGATAAAAGCCAGGCAACGAGCGGATTTCTTTGACTCGTGCGTATGAGCGAGACCCAGACTCGTTTTCTTTGGCTATGGATTCATCTCGGCTGACGTTGCCTGCTGGCAGAGCTCCGATGCTGCACGTCACTCTGCAAAGAACAGTGTTCCCTTCCTGGCATTCTCTCTTTTGCTCTCATACGCTTGCTTTCTAGTGTCAATGTAGCTTTATGTTTCACCTTAGTGCACTGTACATCAATTAATCGTATTCGCTTCCGCAGATTGGATGCCTTTCACTTCGTACCACCTTTTATTTTATTCTCTCTCTCTCTCCTCTACAGACAGCGTCGGTAATGTTCGCAGCCCAGGAACGAAACTTCATGGTGCAAGATGGTGGTTGGGGCCGGGAATGTGCACCCGTTGCCCCTAAACATAAGCATAAACACAACGGGAACAGAAGCCGGCTCAAAAAAAAAAAAAACCACCATTTGCGCATACATATCTAAATATAGTACTATATTGGCGCGAAATATATGTGTATTGATCTCATCGTGGAGGCGACTACTATCTGAAGCCCACGCAATTAAACTTTATACCACGAGATATACGCGAGCGATGCATGCAAGCTATGCAGGTCTGCCAGAGTCACCCTTCAACACATGTTCAGGGCATGTGCAATACGTCAAGATCACACCGCAGTCTCCCCAGAAGACCTGCAGGCGCGGTGGTAGGTCACGCAGCTCACTTCAGAACTATCACACCAAACTTTGTGCTGCCCAGCGAGCCGTGGAGGCCGCGGGCGAGCAACAGCTCCGGCTGTTGCTCCCCGGACCCGGGCCTTCCATTCGCCAGATTTCTATGAAAGTTATTCCGTCATGTACTTGTACTGTAGCCTGCTTCGAAACGTGCAGATAAAAAGTTTCAAACGTACACTTGGTAGCATGAATTAAGGAACTGTCACAGGCGAGTAAGCGCTTTATGCTGGGTTCGTCATTGTCCTGAAATATCCGCACTCTTGTATAGTTGTAGTTTTTTTCCTTTCTTTCTTTCTTTCTTTCTTTCTTTCTTTCTTTCTTTCTTTCTTTCTTTCTTTCTAACTTTCTTCGTTTCCTTTCTTCTTTCTTTCTTTGGGTCGTTCTTTCCTTCTTTTTCCTTCTTTCCCTCTTCCTTTCTTTCCTTCTTTCATTCTTTCTTTCTACCTTTCTTTCCTTCTTTCTCTCCTTTCTTTCCTTCTTCCTCTCCTTTTTTTCTTTCTTTCCTTTTCTCTTTCTTTCGTTCTTTCTTCCTTTCTAAATCCACAACACGATTGCTGCCAGTCAGTGTTTTGATTGAAACTTCGGAAGATTTTGGTAACTCTCCTTCCTGCATGGATGCTACACTAGAATCACCTCACGGAGTGCCGTCACATTCGTGTACACCTCCCCAGTTCAGGTTCTTTCCTTCCGGAAGCCCTGTAAACAGAAACCGAAACTCTTTTCAACGAGCAGATAATCAGAGTTCTTCGCTTACTTTTTCGCACATTAAGCGCGGGCGGCAACAGCACCACACTCTTGGAACCTTTCTGTGCGCTCCGGAAAGGTATACCTATACGAGCTAACTGAGCTAACACGCTTGCAGCGCCGTCTCGCCACGAACAAAGAACTGCCGACGACACGATGTCGAGAAGGTGAAACATTAACAAGTTCCCGTCGCTGGCTTCAATTTTTTATTTTTGTTTAACATCCTGCCTTTCATTTCCTTGGTGCTTCCTGTATACGCCCGTGCGTGGCGAAGCTCCTTCCGCGAGCTTCGGTCTCAGAGAAACGACGCGCGAGCAAAAAAGGCCTCCTGCTCTTTTCAGGATTTTCGAAAAACAGTATAGCGTACACGTATACGCGCGCGCCTCCGCGACTGCCGGCAATGGTGCGAACGAGTGGTGTACATACACCGCGTCGAGGCAAAACAAAGGCCGTCCCGCTCGCATGCGCGGACTGTATACACCACCGCACGCGTCCGTAAAACGCGCGAAAAACCGCACCACGCTCTCCAGTTACCAAGTGGGCGATTTTTACCTCTGTTCCCGGTGCTTCGAAAGCGGTCGAGTTGGCGACGGCGCGTTTTATCATGCAAACGAAGTGGCGGCGGAGATTTGCTAGGCGCGCGCGCTTTCCGTTGTATACGCGTGCACGCGAATGCCGTGCGGCGACAAAAAGGAAAGACGTCGAAAAGAGAAGTCGATGGCGTCGGTGCGTCTTACCTCTCTCTGCTTCCTTTTGTTTCCCGTGCAGCCCCCGAAGGCTTTCTGTGCCGTTGGAACTCGTTATCGACACGCGCGCTCGGGTTTTGGCAATGGCAAAAACAGAGGCACAGTTTGTCCGCACTGCAAGTGTACACTGTTGCGCGCGTGTTTGCATGTTTGTTAGCATGTGGGCCCATGTGAAAGCGTGTGTCTGTGTACGTGCGTCTATTTGCGGGCATGCGCTTACATGGAAAACTAAAGAATAGAGGATGAGAGTGTGTACCAGTGCAGGCTATTGGAAAACTTAAAAGCGGTGAATATGCGGCGCTGCTTTACATGTAGAACAAGTCGGTATTCTCGTTATGGAGTCGCGCGTTGCAAGTTTCCTTCCGCGTTTTTCGCAGAACCACAACAACAGAGGTTACACTGGTAACGTGCTTAAAAGATCGAATATTACAACAGCCGTCGAGGGCTCGGATTGTGCGAATTTCGACAGGAATCGAAAGAAACCTCGTGCATGTTGCGTTCCACGAGAATGCGAATAATAATAATAATAATAATAATAATAATAATAATAATAATAATAATAATAATAATAATAATAATAATAATAATAATAATAATAATAATAATAATAATAATAATAATAATAATAATAATAATAATAATAATAATAATAATGACGATGATGACGATTATCATAATAATAATAATAATAATAATAATAATAATAATAATAATAATAATAATAATAAATTCGTATGAATATACTAAACGAGGATGTACTATATGAAATAGCGTCAACTATTAGTTAAGTACTCAACTGTAACCGTTTCCCAATATTTCAACGTAATTCAGAGTTCCATTCAACTTTGTTAGTTAATGAGCATCGGGATTTCATCTTGTCGGCAAGTGGTATATCTTATTTTGACCTGAATTGGACCTTAGTACTAAAGATTCAGCGTTTCGCATTTACGTTATTCCGTTTCTTCATATTTACTTTGCAATTACTTCCATATTAGCATCCCGGATGGTTCCCTTTGATTGTCTGTGTGTTCTCCTTAAAGATTCAGTTTGACGCCGTTTCCGCTTTTCTTTCTGGGCAAATTCAGCACAGTGACGCTCATGAAGATCGTACGAATAGTTGGGTAAGCCCGAGGTTTTTCCAAATTGATGCAACACTGTATGGAGAATTATTCGGAAAGCCACAAAAAGAAACTTCCTGCTTCTATAAGTATCTCTTAATCTCTCCCCCCCCCCACCCACCCCCTTTCTGATTTCAACGACTGTCGTTCGTCGGTGTATATTTTTTGTGTCTGAAAATGCTCTGTCAGTTGCGGTGTTGTTGCGAAAGCTGTGTTGATAGAGTGCCGAGATGCTTGTTTATCTAAATCACAAATGACGTTCTCCCTGCTTCACAGATGTATATGAGCCTTACTTTTAGGTCAAAAATGCTCCACCGCTGAGCCAAAGGTCACAGGAGCAAATCACCTCTAGGCGACCGAATTTCAACGGAAGCGAAATGCTAGAAGCCCGTGTGCTTGGATTTAGGTGCAAGGTAAGAAACCCTAGATGCTGCGAATTTGTGGAGCCCTCTACCACAGTGTTTCTCGTAATCATATTGTGGTTTTGGTAAGTGAAACCCCGATAATTATTATTAAGAATGCTCTATGGTAAACAACTCGACAGACGTGTGTTCTTAGCTTCTATACACGTACGTACGCAAACTAGAGCGAAATTCCCGCGAGCAGCCATTCGCGCATTGTCGGAGTGCATGCTGTCGGAGCCTTCGGATTTCGCCGCAGCGCTAGAGCAATATCGGGGCCTACCGATGAAAAATGGTCATCCACTCGGCACCCTCGGTCAGCTAATCCAGCCGGCCGCGGTGATGGGAGGGCGTATAGGGCATCTGACCTCCCCGCTTCGGTAAGCCGTCCGTGCCACCGACCCCAACGCGAGAATGACCCGCGGCCGGAGCTTGCCAATATAGACGTCAGTCGGGAACAGAACGCGGTCTGTATACATGTGTCGTTTGAGCACGGTTTGTTGCAATGCGGCGTGTGTTGTCGTCGCTCTTGTTAGCGGCGATGGAAATGTTCTTCAGAAATGAGGAGTTATAAGAGTGGAAAGTGTAGACGCGGGAAAAAGGAACGATGAAATGAAACTAACCTGCCTAATAATGCACGCGACCCATCTGGCGATAGTCCTACAGAAGTGATCAGGTTTGGTTGTGTTGGTTGGTCGTCACTTAATCAGAATAAATAGCGCAGAAACAAACACGGGACAAGATGATGATGGGACGAACGCCAGTGCTGTCACGCTCGCCCTATTACTTTGCTGTCCTCTGTCTGCGTGTGAGCTTTGCATTCTGCATATGCGATGATTCTGCCGTGTTACTTCTGCTATGGTTCAAGCTATAGCTACGAAGTTACTTGCAGAGTGAAGCAGATCCTACAAGTGCGTTTCATCTCATTACCCAATATTGTTATCTTTACACAAAGCAATGTACAATGAGCTTGCGTAAAGCTTGATTCAAAAACAAACCTTGAAAGTACTCATCATGTTCCAGCTGCGTGAGCTTCATGGATTCCACGTTCTTTATAAACAACAGCGGCAAGTACTCACACGCTTGGTCGAACGTTAATGCCAAACTCTATAGCGCTGCACTTTCTACGTGAAGCTGGAGCAAGGGCCACGCAAACAGATTATCTTTCACTGAGTCGTTTGTTATGAGAGTGCGATTCAATGTGATTCAAGCGAGCGAAATGAGAAAGAAAAGCAGCGAGATCGGGCTATGTACTGTAGTAAACGCTTGGCGCAGTGGCGACCCTCGCGAGCACGGAAGGAACTCATCCTTTGAACAAGGAGAGGCGAAAGCGGCGAGATTACGATAAAGCTCGCGCAAAGTGGGTATGCGTCCGGAGTCCGTTCTTCATCGCGCAAATGGCGCAGAAGTGGGCGTGGCCCGAGCGGAAACGGCGTTAAGGGTTCTTCTTAATTGCGACCATTTAGCAACGGAGTGGAGACAAAAGGAAACAAAGAAAGCAATACGAGAAAGTCGAGAGAGATAAAGAGATAGGAAACATTCGAACCTCGTTAGCCTTTTGTTCGCGCCTAGAGAAGATGCAAGAGACCGAAAAAATAAAATGAGCGGGGATGTTGAAGAAGTGCGGGGGGAGCGGGGAAGGGGGGAGCAGAGGGGGACAAGCAGACTGCGTTACAGAAGAAAAGCTTTCGTTGAAATGAACCGACTTGACATTCGCAGCGCACGGCGAATGGCCGCTCTGAAACAAAAGGAGGGTGAGCGCAGAATCGAAAATGTGGTTGCTGCTGTTGCTGTTGCTTCGATTGTGTGTGTGTTTAGTGCAGTACCTCCGCGCCATCCGGCTTCTCAGTCCACCGTTCTTCTTGTCTTTGTTCGCGGTGAACTTCTTTTGCGTTTTGTGAACCGTTTATCGACTTTTCCCAGCCCCTACTCGCCTTTCTGTTCGCTTCTTTCTCACTCGTTGTAGCCTTGCCCCCGTAACAAAGTGGCGGACATCATTAATTTAATTGACGGACACGGTCGTGCTGTCAGCAAAGCCTGTCGTCTCACGAATGCTGCGAAAGATTTGTCATTAATTTATTTGACTGACTTGGTGTCTCCCTCAACGTACTTGAGTGTAGCTTTCTGTTTCGCGAGCACTGTGACGCATTAACTTGGAAGGTATGCCCTCATTTTCTGTGATGCATAATTTCCGTTTCTCACTCACTCACTCACTCATTCACTCACTCACTCACTCACTCACTTAATCGATCGATCAATCAATCAATCAATCAACAAAAGTCAACCGTAAACCCGTTCTTTTGACAATCAACTATCTTATTATAATGTTACTTCTGGCTCGTGAATTGACGATTTATCCCCCTGTATAGTTTCATCATGACGCGTTAGATGAAAAAAGTATATATGCCTTTAGTGTCGTTTAGATTTGATTGCAAATATTCAAGATTTCATATGCTCAAGGAAAACATGGCATTGGTTAAACATGATGAACTATACAGGCCAGCTTATGTTCGGCCTATATGTTTGTTTTTCTCACTGTGTTCATGTTCTGAAGTTTTGCTCAAAGAAAGTTGATAATACGCTTCTTCGTCTCAGTCGTGATCACCATGCGCTCCCTTTCCCATTCTCGAAACTTGATCCAGTGTAGAGTAGCTAATAAGGCAAACTAGTTGAAGCTCTTTCACTAAAGCTGTATTCTTGAATTTGTACGTCAAGTATGGCCATCTGGCAATAACCCGTCTCCATTTATGCCTTATAATAAAAAGGGAATCGCGCTAAGAGGAGAACGTTTCTGCAATTTTTGGCCGCTGTATTCGCTAAGATGCACAAATATGGTCTTACCATGTCGTGATACTGAAACTTTATCAGACTACAATAAACATAGGGTACATACAAAGTATCGCAGCCAATCACCATTTCACTATTGTCCTGGACTGCCACTGATGACGACGACGACGACAACGATGATGATGATGATGATGATGATGATGATAATGATGAAAATAAACCTAAACTGTCACTACAGAATGCCCACGACTTTGACAACAAAACCAGTTCGGGCTACAACGAAAGGAGCCGACATGTTGTCCTTTGAAATTGCTACATTGCAAGTGACACGCCGAACTGCGATGATCTATTCTAAAAGACAAGGTGTGCAAACATGGACGCAAGAAGTGTTCCGTGTTTGTGTCCTTGCTAGCAAGCCATGTCTTTTAGAATGAACACTTACCAACTAGCTCAGCTGTCTCTTATTCTAAGACGATTCCTACTTTCCTACTATCTATTCCATAATCCGTATAGTTCTAATCACTTTCGTTTTTCCTTTCATGCGTTCTAACAGCCTATTAGCGACGAAGCATCGCATAATCATCGTCATACATTCATAAAACTATGAATGTCACGTTTTTTAGTTTGTTATCTAGTCATCATTTTTTACCATTTTCTAGCATATAATTATTTAAAAACTGTTTAGGAGACTCTAATGACCTTTATTTATAATGATGTTTTAGTGTCTTTTTTTATCCTTTCTGCTATTTTGTTTCTGATTAGATCTCACTCTCTTCTTTTTTTTATTGCCGCGACGCACTTTTGCTACTTGTTTTCTTTACCCCTGTTTGCTAGCTGCTTGAGATAATTTTGTCTATCTTCACCACTGTAGGAGGTCCCGATTCAGTCTATTACTATGGGACCACCTCTGTATACGCAAATACTTGGTTTATTTCATGACTAAGTGAAACCAGTTCTGATTCTGATTCTGATTTATGCTGTCAACACTACAATATGGCTTGCTCTCACTCTAATCATTGATCAAAGTGAGCCATAGTGCCTTGCTTGAGACTGTATCTGTATCCAGTACAGCGAAGATAGCCACAAAGAGTGTTTTGAATAATCTCCTCCCGGATACCTGCAGCCATCACATAGGGCTTTGTTCGTCATTCCCATAGGCGAAAGGCAAGATGCTTCGTAATAACACTGTTTCGTCATGAAACCAAGGACTCAAGCTGTACTTGAGTTCTCGGCCAACTACTTGAATATCTTACAAGCTGTAAGGATATAGCCTCAAGGATGTCGCACTAGGAGCGGCCAACCATCGTAAGTTACTGGTCGGGCATGGTTGAGAAACAGCAACGCTTTAACAACTATGACACGTGATTGAGTAGCAGTACAAAGCAACCTGGTTATGAAAGAATAGAACTTTTCAGAAAACTAGGGCCGCGTTATATAAAAAACAGGCCCGTTCACATCCGAGTAAACGTCACAGGAGGTTCTCACACGCTTCTGTTGTTTTCTAAATCGCTTCTCGCGTCTCACAACATAGAACAAGCTGCACGGCATCTCTCCTTTTATCCACCTGACCGCGTAACCTACAACTCTTTGACCGTTCCTTCTATAGCTTATAGAAGAGGAAAATGCCGGTACGTTCAAATCTGGTCACCTATAGATAGTTTGTTTCCTTATCTTTTGTCAATAACTTTTTTTTTAGAATACCGCAAAGAGGCGCGGTTTTACCACGTCAACCGAATGGACAACGTGGGACCGCGTCATTTTTCCCACCATCTAAATATGGCGCTCCAGCGGCTGCTTCACAAGTTTAGAAAACAATTACGTCTTTCGTCCATTAGGGGACCGACGCACATGCACACAAGCATACTCTATCCGGGTTCTAAAAACATCGTAGAACGTGTGGCCAGCTGGAAACTTGGCCCCTCCGGCTACGCGGGCTAGCCACAAAACAATATCAGAGAGGCCAGCGGCCAGTCGGGGGGCGACCGGCGCGGGTGCTAATTGTTCTTACGAATACCCCGACCACTACGGCCGCGTAGGGACGCCCGGGCCGTGAAAAGATCAGCTCGCTATAGCGCTGCGCTCGCTGAAAAGCGCCGGACAAAGCCCATTTCCATATCTGCCCCCATCGCAGCAGCGCTCTCTGGCGATCGTGAATTATTAGGGGAAAAAAAGGACCTTGCACGCGATTCCCGCGTGGATGAGTAAAATGCTTCTCCCCACTGCCCCCCTTCATGTATAGGGCATGCAAGCTCGCCAGAGTTCGTGCCGGTTAGCGAACAAGTGAACGCACTGCGCGACCGACTGTCCCTTCGGGTGTGGGTGCGCCGCTGGCGCTGTTGTACGACACCACTTAGCGCAGTCGCGAAGCCCAAAAGGGCGTCCGTGGGAGAACGGACGGCGGTTTACCAATGAATAATTGCTTATTTCCCCCTCCATCCAAGCAACCGGGACGAGAGATTGGAACGAAAGGCTGGTCTAAAGCCGTTTTCAGTTAACGCACGGAGGGAAGTGGGTTTTGAAGATTGTTCTTTCGTTGCGGCACAGAACCGCGATCGATGCGGTTTTTCTGCGAGGCGGGAAATTCTCGGGAGGCTCCTATCATCAACGTGGCCTAATCTTGCCTCGTTGCTAGTGTACTGTACACGGGGGTTGGTGCAATGACGTCGATAGCGTTAATAATGCATGGTAAGTTTCTGCTGTGAGGTTTGATGATGATGTTTCTTTGTATAGAAGAAAAGTTGAAGAGAGCAGGAGGAATAAATGCTGACGTTGCTCTATGAAAATTCGTGTCGCCAGTAGTAGTAGTAGTAGTAGTAGTAGTAGTAGTAGTAGTATTTTTAATTTTTATTTACAGTAAGCCGGATACTGAGCTCACTGCAGGGGCAAAGGGCTAAAGGCGAACAGCCTGACAAAGGCCCTTGTCCCTCCGCAGTCCGTGACAGTGCAAAGCTTAGACATCAGCACTGACAAACAATATATATATTGAATGCATTTGGTTTCAAGCAACCTAAAATTGTAAACACAAAATTCAAACATAAATAGCATAAGAAGTTTACATAACACATTTTAAGAATTAGAGGTCACTCTCGTTAAAATTCACAACTAAGAAATATCAATGAAACAACTCAAAAACATACACAAAATGCATGCGGATACAATGAATTCCGCTGTATACACTCGTATAATTGACATAGAAGTTTATGAACAATTTAAGTATCCTTCAATGCCTGTCAGTCAATATGTTCTTCCTTTCATTCACTTAAAGCGCAACAAGGATAGCAGAATTAGTTACGTCAACACCCTTCTTGGTGGTGGCGCTGTCTATACATGTTATTTTTGTATTATATAGCGAATGATAGTTCTCGGTACGAACCCCTCATGCAAGATCTGCTCGTACACTCGCAAGCATAACACATGAAGGGGCTGTGAACAAGTGCATTATATCGCCTCTACGTTACCGACTCACTTTCCGTAACTTTCTCTGGAGCTCGCTGCTCTCTGCCGAAGTTAGTTCCTATAGTGGGCGGATGTTAAAGACTCACAGACTCCACAACTAGCTTTCACACTCATCGCCAGCTTCACTTCATGCATACTAAAGGAACTAATGGACGGGGGAGTGAAGTTGGCCCTCTATGAATGGACCAAGTGCAGTCGTGTCTGCTGAAAAGGGTGAACCTGCATCTGACACCCATTGTTGCCAGCAGAGTAAGACGACTCGAAGCTCTTTGCGTTCCATGGCTCGCACAGAGAACTGCGCCGGTCTTCTTCTGGTGACTTCCTTAACGAGGCCTGCGGAGAGGTGGCTCCTGCGTTTCCATAGAAATTAGACGGCTTTGTCTCAGCTGAAGCTGGCCGAAACGCCTCAAGACGCCGGGTTTCGCGGTGATGTCGCTTTCTTGTGCTTTACTTCGCGTTTCGGGTTTCTAAGGAACTCGTATACCCGCACGCCTTGAAACTCGATGCGGAGCACATGCGTGCGGAGCATGAAGCCAGAGACAAAGCACTGACGTCCGCGCAAGGTGCACCTTGCGCTGTAAGTTTTGTTTCATCTAAATCCCGCGTAATTAAGGCCATCACATAGGCTGATGAAAAATCTATCTATCTATCTATCTATCTATCTATCTATCTATCTATCTATCTATCTATCTATCTATCTATCTATCTATCTATCTATCTATCTATCTATCCAAGGTGTAGCCCCGCCGCGGTGGTCTAGTGGCTAAGGTACTCGGCTGCTGACCCGCAGGTCGCGGGTTCGAATCCCGGCTGCGGCGGCTGCATTTCCGATGGAGGCGGAAATGTTGTAGGCCCGTGTGCTCAGATTTGGGTGCACGTTAAAGAACCCCAGGTGGTCGAAATTTCCGGAGTCCTCCACTACGGCGTCTCTCATAATCATATAGTGGTTTTGGGACGTTAAACCCCACAAATCAATCAATCAAATCTATCCAAGGTGTAGGGTATAGGTGACGTAAACTTAGTTCTGTCCAGGTTCACTTGTTATATTGTTTTCGCGGTTGGTATAGAGTGATTAGACGTCGAATGCGAAGTGTGCGCACCAATGTTTTCATTGTTCTCGCTGTCATACACGTGTATATAGGCAGTCTTAATACGCTAACGCACTTACTGGCCGTTTGTGTAATCACTCCAAGTGGCGGCCACTTCCCGTTTGTGAACGTCGTCCTGGTTAGCAAAGTGTCGAACTAGATGAAAGAAAAAAAGGCAAGAGATGTAATTACTCAGTGCATACTCAAGAAGAACTCAGATTGAATTTCAATTGGTAGTTTTATATGGTTTTTGTCTCTAAGGCCTTTTCACACTTTCAACTTGCCCAACTAATGCGCGGGTAGATACCTCCAGGAATTATTGCAACTCACCCGCAAACTCAGGTAAAACACAAACTGCTCGCTTGAGAAATACGTGCATACTTAGTATCAGTCAATCAATCAATCAATTATTTGTTTAACGTGCCGTGGAACAACCATGAATTCTTTGTGAAGGCACACGCAAAAATTAAACAATACAATTATTTGTTTTACGTGCCGTGGAACAACCATGAATTCTATGTGAAGGCACACGCAAAAATTAAACAATACAAACAACAGTACAATACAAATACTGCCACTCTTCAGAAAAATGAAATAACGTGAGAACACACAGAAAAAAAAAAACAGCGCAAAATGGGAAGAATGAAAGGACAGTAGAAGAATCACGGAAGAAAAGAAAAAATAACACAGAATATGATACTAATCATATAATATTATTTTTTATATTACTGTTATTAGTATTATTATATAACGTGTTTAACGTTCCGAAACAACGATGTGATTATGAGAGACGCCGCAGCGGAGCGCTCGAGAAATTTATACCACCTGGTGTTCTTTAACGTGCCCTGACATTGCACACTACGCGGGCCTCAATCATTTTGCCTTTATCGAGACGCGACTGGCACGACTGTGATCGAACCCCTCGACCTTCGGGTCAGGAGCCGAGCACCTTAGCCACTGTTCCACCGAGGCGGACTGCGTAACTATTCAACAGCTTCCTAATTTGTTCTACACTACATAAGTTTCCTAAGACGTTCACTTAGACAGGCTTTAAGAACTACTGCTTTTACTGAGGTTACAATGAAAACAATGGCCCCAAAAGTAGTGTTAAAATGCAGCACGTTGTTCTAAAGGTGAGTAGAAAAAAAGAATAAAAAAAACAGCCGTGAAAAGACAGGTGCAGCTTCAAAGCAAAGCGAAATCAAGTGCCTCTATGGAGGCTAATAGCCGCAACGATTAAGCACCCAGCCCCTTCACGGAGCTACAAGTGGTGACGCGTGTTACACGTACCATCAGAGGCTCGAGACAAAAGGGGGGTTCTCGAAAATATTTGGGAAAAAAAGGGAAAACCAGAAACCCCGGGGGTAGCCGAACTGTGGCTCCCTATATCGCGACAGCTTTTCGGCACCAACGCCTTCCTTCCCTTCCGCCCAAAACCACCGTCAATTCCCACAGGCGAAGGGAGTCCGATCTCCCGTTTTCCCCTCTTTTTGCCCAAATTCCCCTTCTTTTCAACGTATTTCTACGTTTACACACCCGACCGTTTCTCACGTTTATTCTCCAGCCAAATGGTTCGCGCGTTCCCTGTCGGATTGCTCCTTTTGCTTTCAGGGTGTTTTTCTTTTGCATTCTTTTCTTACTACTGCACAAGCTGTTCCTTACAGTTGGCATTTCTCTTGTTCGTTTACTTCATGAATTTAAGATCTTTTTATTCTTTTGCTTCCCATCTTTGCCTGCTGCTCACTCCCTAAACTTTTATTTATTACGTACACCTCCACTCTTTTTCCTATCTATTTTATTCCCACGGTTTTTTTTTTCTCCACATTCGAATTAAAACAATAATGAAAGTGACTGCGTCTTGGTTGGGGTCCATTTCAACCCTCCGTCTTTTATTCAAGCGTGGGCTTTTTTTTCCCGTTTACTGGGTAAAAGGGGCAAAAGAGAATAGCAAGGCGAATTACGCATGTAGTACTCACATACGAGTCGTGTGAGGGACGTCGGTTTTTTTTTTCTTTTTTTTTCTTTTGAGCGAGTCTTTCAATAAAGCACAGAATTTCACGCCTTCTTCATCCCGTATACACCCGCCTGCAACTTCTCCCACTCCTCTAAATTTTGGAAGTGTTCTTGCGGCTGTTCAAACACGACGTGGTGTCGTGTTTTATTCGTGCAGATAGACTTGGGAGCCGCAGCTTCCTCCCCTTTTTCCTTCTTATTTATTCGCGGGGATGAAAGATCCTTCCTCGTATTCTAGATTATGTATGCCTCTTCGGTGTGAGCCGCGTGGTGCATTCTGGTTCGTTAGCGAGCCTGGTGTCTGAAGGATATACGGGAACAGTTCGCGGGACAAAGCTTCATGAGGTAAGGCAGCTGTATTTTGAACAAAGCACTGTCCATAGCGTGCGAGTACAGTAGCCAAATACACATACACAGCGTAAGACATGGAACTGCGTACACAAAGCAATGCTTATTTCTGATTAGCCATGCACCAATGTCAAGATGTCCGTCTGGCCATGATGACCAGGATGTTAATCATCTGTACCTCGACTGTTCGAAACACGGTACTCATGAAAGGCGACTCGAACAAGAACTCCACACGCTGGAGTCGGAGCGAACGTTATCGAAAATACTATAGGTCCATGGCCATTTATAGGATAAGCTGCAAAGCAATGGAAGAGCTTCAGCACTTTCAGCTTCAGTGTGTGTGTGTGTGTGTGTGTGTGTGTGTGTGTGTGTGTGTGTGTGTGTGTGTGTGTGTGTGTGTGTGTGCGTGTGTGTGTGTGTGTGTGTGCGTGTGCGTGTGCGTGTGTGTGTGTGTGCGTGTGCGTGTGCGTGTGCGTGTGCGTGTGCGTGTGCGTGTGCGTGTGTGTGTGTGTGTGTGTGTGTGTGTGTGTGTGTGTGTGTGTGTGTGTGTGTGTGTGTTTTAAGACACTGGTATTTCTTATGAATATAGAGAAGGCTACAGTGAAAGAGTCCGCCGAAATTTTATTTGTGGTATATATATATAACACAAATAAAATGGCGGCGGACACCTTCACTGTAGTCTTCTCTATATTCATAAGAAATACCAGTGTCTTACACACACACATACATATAGAGAGAGAGAAGAGACACAACTTAGCTAGCAGTTGTGTTAATTTTATTTCCAATGGTGTCGACCGATGCACCAGTCTTCGTCAAAGTTTGCGACCAAGTGCGGCCAAGCGCGACACATGCGTCGCACTTGTTTGTTTATGACGCGTAGTTCGCTCATGATCATGAAACAAGTCATTGCTGCGCCTAAACCAACGAGAATAAGGCCACAAGGGCACTTTACGTTTCTTTGTTTCCTGATCTATATAGTCTCGTTGGTTCCGCTCCGGAGAAACTTGCTGCGAGGTGATTTCTCCAAGATTGCCCGAGCACATGATAATCGGAGTAAGGCACAGGTAATGTAATACATGCTTGCCAGCACTGCGCACTGCACGATTACCTTCGTCGAGTCTCACTCTCCTTTACCTACCGCCCTCTCCCGGCAGCCTATACAAATGCGCTTCCGAGAAGAATGCAGCGACGCGCACAACAGACCGCAGCACGAACCACGCAGTGTCGTCCGGTAGCGATGCGAAGATGCGCCTGCAACCAACGTTGCTCGAAAGACAATTATGCCAGCCACACGAGCGGCGTGTACGTACACGCTGGCGCGCCTGCTGTTCCTGTCTCTTTCGGCGATACGGCGCGGCACGTTGCATACTATAGCTGGCTGCAAGCGCGAGCAAGCACTTTTCGGGCGTAGACCGAAACTTGCGCGCGAAAAACAAGAGAGATGGTGGCTCGAAAAAGAGAACCGGCGCTGGAGTTCCTCCTGCACAACCCAGCACGCATTGGAGTTGTGCTACGGTGCGTGTCGGCAATGGCCATGCTCCTTTCTGTTCGCTTTTCGCGCGAAAGACACCAAAGAAGAGACCGCTGGAAGGAGAACGCCCGCTCCCGATGTTGTTGTCTGCAGCAAGGGAGGGGGTGGGGGAAAGGATCGTAAAGTGAATGACGCAACAGCTGTTAGGAACCATCTTCGCCAGGAGTGCGCACTTCCCAGGGAGGCAAGTGCGTAACGAGAGAAAAACACTGAGCAAACGATGTGCCTGCTTTGCAGCAAAGAGGGATGGTTACTGAGCGAGAGTGACTGGATGAGCAGGTATGTATATGTATATACGTGTGTGGGTCAGTGAGTGAATAAGGGAGTGAGTAAGCGGGTAATTCGGTGCAGTTGCGCGACAGAGTGAGAAACTGACTTTGTTGGCAAGTCGGCTGAAGATCGAGAGGCTTTCAGTTAGCGCACATATTAGCCAGTGGTCGAGTGAGTGAGTGAGTGAGTGAGTGAATGATTGAGTGTGAGTGAGTGTGAGTAAGTGAGTGTGAGTGAGTGAGTAAGCGAGTGTGTGAGTGAGTGAGTGAGTGTGAGTGAGTGTGAGAGTAAGCGAGTGTGTGAGTGAGTGTGAGAGTGAGTGAGTGTGAGTGAGTAAGTGAGTGAGTGAGTGTAAGTGAGTGAGTAAGTAAGTGTGAGTGAGTGAGTGTGTGTGAGAGAGTGTGTGAGTGAGTGTGAGGTGAGTAAGTGAGTGTGTGAATGAGTGAGTGGGAGAGTGAGTGAGTGAGTGTGTGTGTGTGAGGGAGTGAGCGTGTGAGTGAGTGTGAGTGAGTAAGTGAGTGTGTGAATGAGTGAGTGTTAGTGTAAGTAAGTGTGAGTGAGTGAGTAGGTGAGTGAGTGAGTGAGTTAAATTAACATTGAGCGAGTGCGGCGCAACAATGCCGCAGTAATTAGTCCCTGCAACTCTAGGTTTCGAGATGTAAATGTAAACTCGATATTGAACCAGGTTTCTTTCATTAACTTCATTGTCTTTAATATGACTAATTTTGCTGCATGTTGCTGGTTCGTGTCCCCGATGTGCGACGCCACCAAAGCAGTGGCGTAGCTAAGGGTTGGCAAGCCGAGCACGTGAACCCTCCCTCCATTTTTTTTTTTCTCGCTTTGGCATACATAGTGCAAAATGACCGTCGCCTGCCCGGCACCCTCCTCAAATTTACCCCCTACCCCTAAAAAAACATTCGGCCTCCGCCCCTGCACCGAAGGATTTCCTTGGCTACATGACCGCTTGTGACAATTTCAAGAAAATGAATTAAGGTAGCTTTGCACTAGCTGTTCCAAGTCTTAAGGAAGGGCGGAGCTAGGCAGCCTTCGTTCTTTCTCCTCGGCATTTTTTCAGTTGCTACTCTCTCTCTCTCTTTGCTCTGTCTTCCCAGATTTTTCCGCAGTTTTTTTTTGTCTTTGACTATTCATTTTCTCTTCCCAATATTTTACTACTTTTATTTCTCTTTCTTTTAGTTTCTCGTATGATTCCTTTTTTTTTCAACTTTTATACGCGGTTTTACTTGAAGTCATGCGCATCGTCAAGGTGATCGAAGAGCAAGAGGAAACATGCTTCTCTTTGGTGCGAGCACGCACTACCAACGGCTATGCTAGATGTGATTCTGCCTGCGTTAGGCCAAGCGATCACGACAGCATACGACAACCTGTCCCTTTAAAGGACTCCACACTTAAAGCCTTTGTTGTTGTTTTTTTTTTCAAGTTTGTTGCAAGTGTAATTCATGTGTATCTTCAGCGTGAAGTTATCTCTTTACTCTCACCTTTAAGTTTCCTTAGGAAACTTTAGTGGTCGGGAGCCAACAGCAACAAGTGCGAATGATATCCTCTTTTTTTATCTGTACGTTCCCTCTATCTAAAAGCAATTAGCGAAGCCCTAGTACACACACTTCTGCAAAAAAAAAACACAGTAATTTTTCTATAGTCATGGATTATACCATCCAAAAAATGGCAGGAAAGGAAGGGGGAAGTTTGCGATTAAAAAAAGTTCGTTAACAGTGCAAAAAAATCAGTTGTTGTTTTAAAGATGACAAGTCCACTTGCTGAAACGTCGCCTCGATCCCACAACTCCTGCTTGCGGATTTGTTGTTTAATGCGAAGCATTTCTCAGCGAACTTCGGCGACATTAAGCGTATCTATCTATCTGTCTGTCTGTCTGTCTGTCTGTCTGTCTGTCCGTCTGTCTGTCTGTCCGTCTGTCTGTCTGTCTGTCTATCTATCTGTCTGTCTGTCTGTCTGTCTATCTATCTGTCTGTCTATCTATCTATCTATCTATCTATCTATCTATCTATCTATCTATCTATCTATCTATCTATCTATCTATCTATCTATCTATCTATCTATCTATCTATCTAGCCGCCTACGTCTTTTAGCTCTCCTGGCCATTTTCTTCTCTTTCCTCTCTCTCTCATCTTTATGCCCCCTTCCTATTCCCCCAGCGTAGGGTAGCAAACTGGGCATGTGCCTAGTTAACCACCATGCCTTCCCTCTTGTTGTTTAACCTCCCCCCCCCCTGGCCGTTTTGATAACGGTATCAATACCGAAATTGGTATGGCGTATTATCACTGTATGACGAGCATAAGTGACTAGTCATAACATGAAAATCATGACATGTATGTCATCACTGTCATGATTTACATTTAGTGGTTTTGCTGCTCTTGCGGCGGTATTGTTCACATGCCATAATGCAAAACTTGTATGGTATGACATGACTGCATGGCGAACATAAGTGACGGGCCCTAACGTGGAAATCATGACATGCCTGTCATGTGCGGCATCACTACATGCCACGCTCATGATGTGCTCTAGGTCGTTTCGCTGGCTTCACATATACTAAATTTGGTATTACGTGCCATGAATGGATGACGAAGGTATATGACTGATGCAAATATGATAATCATGAGATGCGTGTCATGTAAGAACATGACTACATGCCACGCTCATGATACGCTCGCGGCCGTTTCGCTAGCTCCATATATGCCAAATTTGGTATCACGTAGCGTGAATAGACGACGAACGTAAAGGACACGTCCAAGCATAATAATCATGACATGGAAGTCATATATGACATAATTTACGTCCGCCTCGTAACGTTTTGCTCATTTTAAACTGACATATCAACCTTTTTCATTCGTGCTTCTCATATCATCGATTCCCACTGTACGCGGTGTCTGCCAATTTTTTTTTTTTTGTTAATCACGTTATATCATTGTTGCACCTTCCCCAGAAAATCGGAGCATTCTTGACAGGACAAATGAGGAAAGACGCTACGGAAGATGGGGGGGGGGGGCGGTGAGGTAAGGGGACATTAGGGCTAGTACAACGCTACTCGGAGCATGAGTCTGTGTGCATATATACCATATGCTACGGTGAATGCCACCAAACGCAATAGCCCTGCCCCAACTTACTGCGATGTTTCATACAAACGGTGGTTCACTCCTCAAAATTTGAACATGTCGAGAGGAGAACCGTCCTCTCCAGGACCCTTTTGTACGAAGCTTCCGAAATGTCATTTGATAAACAAACCCGCCGGGATGTTTTGGCAGTTAGAACGTACCACTCTATCGGGGCGCGTAGCATTTCTTTTGGAATCGTGCGTTGTGCCGCACTGTCTGCCTCTCTCTCTCCCTTTCACTCTATGCACGCTGCGTTAAAAATCAGCGTGAACGTGGTGAAAAGATAGGAGACCTGGCGTGTTGTCGTCAGTTACAGCCGGCCTGCGAGAGTCCTGAGCCGTGATTAATGGTGCCCAAACTCTTGCTTCTCATACCAATCTCGACTCTCATGAACGGACTCGGGACTCTACTGCCGCGCGCAGGCGAGGCGCTGCGGTGTATAGGCAAGAGGCCGGGTTCTGTATGGAAGAAGAGGTGGAACTGGAGAAAGAGTCTGACAGCTGAGAGGAGAAGAAAAAGAGACACGCTAAAAAGGGGGAGTCCGGGAAAACAAAAGGCAGTTCGCGCGTTATAGTCCAGGCTCAGTTTCTCGCAAAGAGCCGTTCGCCCATGTGGGGGCCCAACTAAATTACTCATTTGACTGCGCTGTAAGAGAGAGTCGGGAAGCGACGTGGTGGTCGCTGCTTTTAATTGCGGCTTCACAAAAATAATGACATTTTCCCCCCTACGATCACGCACTCCACCTATTCTCCCGTTTTTTTTTTTTTGCCTTAGGACTGTTTTACTGTTTTTGCAGTGAAATATGCAGTAACACGCTTTCGCAGTTGACCTTTTTGTAGCTGCTGCATATACTTCTTGATTCTATGCATATACCCGGTCGTTTTCTCACCATAGTTAGTCGATACAAGGCTCACTGAGAAAGAGTAAATGAAATACCATTCTTTCAAAAGGTACTTCATAATTCTATGTTTCGCGTGCAAATGTACATACAAAAACGAAAGAACAAATAAGGAAGCCCTGAAATTGACGCAGGTTACACAACGTAGTGTATAAAGGATCATATTCACCGTCTTCGATATTATATTATACGCCATTCGGAATGATGTTAATAAATTAAACTAA
Organism: Rhipicephalus microplus; assembly: GCF_043290135.1. NCBI lineage: Eukaryota > Metazoa > Arthropoda > Arachnida > Ixodida > Ixodidae > Rhipicephalus > Rhipicephalus microplus. Next base: position 270,219,336 of record NC_134701.1, on the reverse strand, counting down.
AAAGTCATGATAAAAGTAACACAACACAGCAAAGTGAGCGCGGTACCACGAAATAAAGAAGTTCACAGGCGAATGAAAACGTCAGAAGTCACCGGTGAACTACGATGCTTTATTGGAGCTTTATACTCGCCCTTCGAGAATGTATGGAGAGTCCAGTGACTATTTTCTTCTGTTCACGTGGAATTCGCGTGGCGAGACATACCTATAGTACGTCACTTTAATCAGCTTGACTGATTGCAGGTGGTGTTGGACATAAAAAAGCAGGTGGGCAATCTTTAATTCCATAAATTACACATACAGGAGGACCATGAAGAATCTCAGGTGGATTTAGGGTTTGTTCAAGTAATTGTTGTACTTGTTTCTCTAATTATATACCTCATGTAACCACAGTCCTCAGAACTACATTTTCAGTACCGGGGGCAGCATGTTAGGGACTCCAACTCCCTACAGCCACTGCTTTCACAAATGCCCCCTCTGCACAGCGTTTCTGGGGAAACCATTTGAGACTGTTTGAACCAGGAGCATAAAGTTAGAAGCAACTCCTCTTGCTCAAGTTAGCTCACACACAAACACACACACACACACACTCACTCGCACTCGCTCACACTCACTCCCACTCAGCCCCTATACGACGTATGACGCCTCGGCTCGAACGATGTTTATTCGCAGGAGGGAACAAGCACCACGGGTCTAGTCAAGAAGCTCCCACCCAATACCGATGATGATTGTGGCCTCCTGCTCCCAAGGGGATGAAGTTCATAATAGGTGCACTTCGTCCACACTGAGAGAGAGATAGAGAGTGAGGGAGCGAGCGAGAGAGAGAGAGACATCATCACGTGTGTGCTTGTGCGGGCTTGTGTTTTCAAGTATTCATAGGCACGCGCACGCACGTAATGATGTCCCTCTCTCTGGTTCACGTAGCTCTGTGGGTACATCTTGAATATACGTATACCACGGCGCAACCCTTCCACGGCACGCTTTCTTCCTCAACGCGGGCAAGGAGAAAAAGGCGTCGAGTTTCTGGCGGCTCCTTTTCCAAGACACATGACGTTGCAGCAGTCACCGGACGATCAATCTTCTGGAAAGAACCTTTCTCCCTCGGCGTCGAAAGCGCTCTTCAGCGCCACGATGCGGCATCTCTTTTTTGCCGCGTCGCTCACTCAGCGCGAACACTATGTTGACAGTGGTATGTTGACGAACCGGCTCATTGGCACTCGTGATTGACACGGCACTAGGGCGTTGAAATTCACTCAGGGCGTATAAACTATCTTACGTACGAGTTCCGATGCCACCATTTTTTACTGTTAATCTTGCTGCTAAAACATTAAGACACGGGTATTTCCTATGAATATAGAGAAGATTACAGTGAAAGTGCCCTTTGCAATGTTATGTGCGGTATATATATACATATACATATACAAGTATATATATATATATATATATATATATATATATATATATATATATATATATATATATATATATATATATATATATATATATATATATATATATATATATATATATATATATATATATATATATATATATATATATATATAGAGAGAGAGAGAGAGAGAGAGAGAATTGAAAGTTAAGGGGTAGTTGGAATGCTTGCATGATTGATGCAACGAAGTCGTAATGAACAGAGAGTGCACAGGATGAGTGCTGCTCGCAATTGGCAGATCTATTTATAAAAAAAAACGAAACGCAAGAACAGCGCTGGGCATAGCAAGAGATATGGTATTAGCCAAAGCGGTGTTTTCTGCTCCAGAGACGCTATCTAGAATCTGCCCTCTTCATGAGATAAAATAAATGTAGGTAGTGAAGAGAAAACTGAAGGCTATAGAAAATCAAAGGCATGTCCACATATGTACCTTGTAATCGTGGTGCTATGTACCGAATTCCTCTGATATGCGGCAAGCCGTACTTGGAACAAAGCGGCCGATGCATTAACGTTCGCTCAAAGGAGCATTATCAATCCTTGAAAAAGCCTAACACGCCCCATCTAGCATCACACTGTAATACTTGTGGCTGTTCTTTAGTGTTCCTAGATGCGTGAATGCTTTCTAGGCGCCAGTGGCGTAGCTTATAGAGTTTTTTTTTAATTAACAAGAGGGGTGCTCTGGCACTGAGATAATTCAGCCACCATGATAATGATGGGTAGTACACGGATTAGCTATAATGGAATAATTCAGCCACCATGGTAATAATGGGTAGTACACGGATTAGCTATAGTGGGATAATTCAGCCACCATGGTAATGATGGGTAGTACATGGATTAGCTATAGTGGGATAATTCAGCCATCATGGTAATGATTGGTAGTACACGGATTAGCTATAGTGGGATAATTCAGCCACCATGGTAATGATGGGTAGTACACGGATTAGCTATAGTGGGATAATTCAGCCACCATGGTAATGATGGGTAGTACACGGATTAGCTATAGTGGGATAATTCAGCCACCATGGTAATGATGGGTAGTACACGGATAAGCTATAGTCTTCGTGCTTGTGGGCTGCGAACGCACTTGTGACTTTGTGTATTGCTGTGTTTCGCTTCTGTTTGGAATGAAAGAACAGACCGTTGTAAACTTCGTGATCCGATTTGAATTGGCGATTATAAAAGGCTAAGGTGGTGCAGTGCAACTGCTGAATATTGGCTGATTTTCGTTTCGTGACAAAGCTGCTCCAAGCCACGGAGCCAGGAGAACGAAGGTTAGACAAATCCGTGTACTACCTATCATTCCTATGCCCACTGCTGCACCGTGGGTTTCAGCTCCCATAGACACTAGCGCCAGAGTTCTCTCTAGTGTATTTATAGGAAATTCTATGGCCTAGCCAAATGATGGGGCAGGTAGGTGACCTCCTACCCAAAAATATTTCAATTTTGCTTGCGTATACATACACACGCTCGCATACGTACGCATGCACGAGCATACCAAAATTGACCCCCCCCCCCCCCTAACCCCACTAAAAAAAACAAAATCTGGCTACGCCCCTGGTATGGGCACAATGGCAAAACTAATCCATGAATTAATCGAACCTTTTCGCAGTAAATGAACAGGAGATGCATGCGTGAGCCATGCGTTCATTTTCTTGACATAATGGAGTTTGCTTATCTGCTCGACTCACGTAATATGAAGTGACATGTCTGAATTTTATTAAGTATGTACACGTGTCGCTGTTAATGTATTGCTTATGCGCATGTATGCCATGCCCGGCACTGTTTTCACGTTCTTTATTTATATAAGTCCTTCAGTTGCGATACGGCACTCATCCTGTGCCCTCTGGGCGTCTTACGTATTCGTCTTTGGCACTGCAGCAACCATCCAAGTATCACCTGTGTGTGGATCGATATTAGCATGTCAAGGACTCAGGTGTTTCTCTTGTATGAGTGAGTTGCGTACATTTTCAGCAAATTGACTTAATATCACTAACATTTCCCTTCATTTTTGGAGCGTGTGCTTTCTGCTTATGTTGAGCACCTTGCTTTGAAGATGTTTCACAACTCGTCATGAAGAAATATTGAGCTCTCTTTTTTCGCTTTTGCCTTTCCAGCAGAGTCCCTATTTGGGACAGCTGTTACAATGCGTGTGTACGTCATTTAGAGCGTTGCATTTAACGGCCCGATGCTCTCCGCTATAACGCCCACTGCATCTTAAACACCACGGGCACCACCGCCACCAAACACAAAGTCATACTTTTCACTCGGGACGCTTTATTCACTGCACAGACGAAACGAGGGCATGCTCTATCTTAATGCTTCTATAGTTGAGTGGGTAACTGCTGCGACCAAGGTAAAGCTGCGTATAAAAAAATGTTATGGGCCCGTATTCACAAAAACAGTTTTTATGCTCTAAATATTCGCAAGAGAAAATTTTAGCCGGTCGCCATGTTGGGCAAATCATTTACTACAGCAACTGGCCAATGGCAAGCGGGACTTACGAAGAAGAAACTTAATTGTGCATTCAGCCCGAATTGTTCTTGCTCATATCCCGCACAAAAAAAAAACTTCTTAACGAATTGAAGAAAAATAATAACGTAAGGACCAAAGGGTGCCCGTATTGCACGTTAGAAAGTAAGGGGGGGATGCTGAGAGTGGAGGCCATAAGCTATATACAACAAAACGGAACAGGGAAAAATTTCCTCGAGTAAAATCACGCATTCACACATGCGGGTCCATCAGGTCGCGAGGCAATCGAACTTGGTCGCTCTAATTAAAGTTTAATTGCCTTTAATTAATCGCACCCGAGGCCCCACTGCGGAAGCTCGATGCCACCAGTGTTCCGGCAGGCGGAAGGGAATAAATTCCGCGTTAAGCGAGCCGTGCCTCCACTTCCATCCAATGGTCGTTCTCCTGTATCGAGCCTCGTGTCTGAACGTCGCGTGGCGGCAAGTGTGTGTGTGTGTGTGTGTGTGTGTGTGTGTGTGCAGTGTGTGTACGCGCGGGCGTGTAACGACAACACCGTTTGTTTGATTCGTGGACGCATTCGCGCGGTGTCGAGGACTTCGCGGCGAACGCTCATGCTCGCCCCGCTCATTTCACCCGTGTACAGCCACGCCATCACGGGGACATTCCAAACGTTCCCGATAGAATTCCTTCTGCTCGTACGCCCTGCGTGGCGTGGAGTGCAATGGAAACCATTTGGTAAGCTTCATTAACGTGAAAGGGAGAGAAACAGAACTGGATGAAGAAATTAAAAAAAAAATCACACCATACCCACGTGGCGAATGATGATGAGTATAGGGTGAAGCTTCGGATAGTTTTATTGGCAAACCGTGAATCCGTCCATCCGTCCCTCCGTGTGTCTGTTTGTCCGCCCGTCCTTCCGTCTATCTGTATGTCCGCCCGTGCCTCCGTTCCTCCGTCTGCCTGTCTGTCCATCTGTTTGTCCTCCCGTTCCTTCGCCTGTCCGTCTGTCCGTCTGTTTGTCCTCCCGTTCCTCCGCCTGTCCGTCTGTTTGTCCTCCCGTCCCTCCGTCCCTCTGTCTGTCCGTCTGTTTGTCCTCCCGTCTGTCCGTCCGCCCGTCCCTCTGTTCGTCCCTCTGTTTGTCCGCCCGTCCCTTCGTCCCTCTGTTTGTCCGCCCGTCCGTCCGTCCCTCTGTTTGTCCACCCGTCCCTCCGTTTGTCCGCCCGTCCGCCCGTCCGTCCGTCCGTCCGTCCGTCCGTCTGTCTGATTGATTGATTGTTTGTTACTCCCACTAGCGCCACCTGCTGAGTCATCCATGAACTAGGTGGTAACGAACCGGTCACAGTAGAAGGACAAACCCACGGCTTTAGGAGATTCGCCCCTGAAGAGTCGATTGCCTTCCACCAATCAATATTATTGTGCTGTAATATCTACACAAACATGCAACCGTGCGTAAGATGCGGTCTGAACGGTCGCGCTAAGTTTCGTTAGATGTCATTTAAGTGTGACGTCATGAGCTAGTTGGTTGAACATATCACAGAAGAACAGCGCGAAAGGTGAAAAAAACCTACCCCGCCTGGGTGGCCTATAGTGGTTATAGCGCTTGGATGATGACCGAAAGGTCGGGGGATCGAATCCCGAACGTGGCGGCGACATTTGCATGGAGGCGACATGCTAGAGGGTCGGGCTTCTGATGCAGGTGCACGCTAGAAAAACAGTAAATAATATAAATTTGTGAAGCCCTCAACTATGGCGTTCTTTATGATCATATAATGATTTTGGGAAGTAAATACCAACAATTTTATTTATAGATGTGCCTACAAACTACCTACTACTATATTCGCTACAAGTGTATATTTCAGCGCGCATACTAAGTAGATTACAAACCCAGCATAGAAGCATTGTTCTAAAGGACAAGAGTTAAACCTCTTCACACGATCACCTAAACAATTCTTATTCGCATGGTAGAGAGAGATTCTGTACTAGAAAAAGAGATTTTAGCTGCCGTCTATATACGACTGGCATGCTATGTATAGGGATGAACCGCTACGTTGCATGCACCGGCTATGCCAAAGTATGCCAAAATAATGTGCATGTTTGTGAAATTACAGGCTACCAGAAAGGAAACTTGGGCTAGTTGGCAATAGTTCATTTCCTTGCGCTGTGAGATTAAGAAAATTAGAGACTATCACACGTTTCTGTGCCGTTCAATGGAGTCACCTTTCGTACAAGCACAGTCCTCCACGTATTCCCCTATTGAATGCCAACCACTGATGATTTTAAATTACTAAAATGAAGGATTCACTCTATAGTCTACGGGAGTGATCGTCTTTCCCGCTTTTGGTTTTTCCAGAGACTCATGATTGTCGTGAGGAAAAAGAAGCCGCCAGTCTCAGCATTTTCTTATGGTTAAAGCAACACAGATAGTGCAAGGGCAAATTGACGGCCGATATAATGAAGTAGATGAAATGTAAGAGTACACGCGAAATGATTCACTGGGTCAAAGAGCACCCAATAAAAACAGCGAGGCTGAGCATTAGGCAGATTTAATTCCCAAGCCAAAAAGGCCAGCATATCCCGAAATGTATATACTTTGAGACCCTCTAAGAATATTGAACATATAACATTTATCAGACATCAATTTTTTTTTCATCTGGAGCCAGTTTACTTTTCTGCTTTGTTTTTATTACTAGTTTCACGCCATTGGTTTACGTAGGAACGTTATTTTTAAACATGATACTCGGCAGTATGTCCAAATTAGGCGGTGGGCACACACCACAAAAATTCGTTGCATGGCGGCGCGAGCCCTTTGCGTTAAATCATTTACACTTAAATTGAAACTTGTCTAATGACCAACCGTGAATGGAGGAAAAAAAAAAAGTGAGGTATTCAGTTTACAAAAAAGCATCCTAAACAAAACTCGTTGCCACAAGGAATCCCGCATATTCTCAAACAACTGCGGGGTTGAACCAGCCCAACGGCTCAGATTTGGTCTCTCCGTTCTCGACACTAATTCACCTCCGGGCCAGCCGGTGTGGAAGAAAGAAGTGAGCCGGAAATAAAATGTAAAAAAAAAATAACTTGAAAGGCACTAAACAAAAATGAACCTCACGAAACAATGAAGAATTAAGTCTGTTCCGATGACTGAGACGAGACACGACATGGCCATATTCGAAAGAGATTTAAAAAAAACGAACGAATATAGTTCGAAAGCAGAGTAAAGACGTGATATAGTCTACTGATCTGAAAGTATTAAGCATGGTACAAAAGGTCGTCAAGCTCTTTGCCGTGAGTGTGGGGGGAGTGGTTCTACTCGCGCTCCTCCGGAAAGCCATGGCTTCTCACGCAATTTTCCCGCGCGCCTTTTGGTGAAAGAGGGAGAGGAATACGTTGGTACGAGGCTATATAATTAAAATCTAGACCGCAACCATGCATGCACGAAAGTATTTGTATATGCTTCAAACAACGATTAGAAAAAAAGAGGGCTATAGAGAAAAAGAAAAAAATAAAGAGGAGAGAGAGGAGGAAAGAAAGAGCAAGCGAGAGCAAAACACGTGGAAACGGAAGTTACTGAAGACCGTGAACAGGCCCACTAGTAGCGTCTCTTTCTTAAGCTCGTTTCAAAGGTAGAGACGGAAATTTGCATTTTGACAAAGGAAAGTATAGGCTCAATCACGAAGCCGGTATGGTAGAGGAAAGCGGGAGAGGAGGAGAGAAGGACATAGTTCTCTCTACACGTACGGGAACAGCGGCAAAATAGCATCCGCAAGACGGCGCCACTGGAATAATTTACGTAGAAATGACGTCAGGTATCCTAAGAGAACGGTGTAGACCAGTGGAGTCATTATGTACACAAAGATCTTTGGGAAAGGAGGAACTTGCGTTTATTTAAAACCGTGTTTTAAAAATTGAACACCGTAGAGGCATAATAAAGGGGGAGATGGAAGAGAAAGACTTTTTCCCCTAGAATACTCAGTATAAAACGCGGGGCTGATTCGAAGAGTGCGTGGTGAACAACGAAGGGCTAAAATTTAAAAATAAAAAAAACGACACAAAACTATAGGTGAACGAATAACATCGAGGAATTAAAGGGTGGGAAGCGAAACCAAAGGCAAACAGCGAAAAGGAGAGGGTATCGTATTCACTCTTGCAGCTCTCTGGCGGGAACGTGGAACCGGGGTATGCACCGATGAGCGAGAGAGAACGGTAGTGACATCTTTTGTCTTATTTACTGTGCTTTCCAGCGGACGCACTCGCTCTCACTCTGTATTCCGTCTCTCTCTCTCTCTTGCTGCACATCTCGCTCGCGTGAATAACGCAGAGCAGCGCGGGCGTGTGCAGTCCGCCTGCGTCAGTCTTTGCGGGTCCAATCCTTGACAGTGATAAATGACTGTTCATTCGAGAAGGAAACGCTCCGGTTTTGCGCGAGTCTCTCTTTATTCTTCGTCTTCTTCCTTCTTTTTTTTTTTCAAAGTATTCATTCCTCTCTTCCACGCATCGCATCCTGTTCGCGTTTTCTGTTTCTTGGCTTTCGGCGGCTCTGATCTTCTTGCATGCCACGCTTGCCAAGTGAGCATGCGGTGCAGTTGCGTTGTGCGTGTGTGTTCCTGTGCTGGGGGTATGGAGGGGGAGGGAGGAGTGCGCGTTCTCTTTGGCTTTTCGCTTATCTTGTTTAGTTAGTTTTTTTTTTGTTGTTGTTTTCACTCTCTCCCCAAAAATCCCTTCACGTTTCGGCGACGTTCTCTACGTCGTATCCTGTCCATCTCGGCTGAGTGGCAAGTTTCTTTGCCTTTCCCTCCCGTTGCTTCAAATGTGGCCACAAAGGCTTCACGATCGTGCCGTGTAACGACTTCATTTACTGGTCGGCCCTAACGAAGGAGCTTTAAATTATCTCATTATACATGTAAACAGACATGTATTGTCATGAGCAAAATGAGCGGGAGCATCGAATTCGTGTTTATGCGACGATAACTCGCAATGTACAGATATGTATGTGACGCACTGGATTGTCAGATATATCTCTTCGATTGAAAATTTTTTGGCATGAACACTTGCGCATGACAACTGCGTTTAGGTCGTTATAACCTTAAAAAGTAATGTCAATGTTCCAGCTCATATTAATCACGACTGGACATCCTGTTTAGAACTATAACCCCGTTGTGGTGGTCTAGGGGCTAAGGTACTCGGCTGCTGACCCGCAGGTCGCGGGTTCGAATCCCGGCTGCGGCGGCTGCGTTTCCGATGGAGGCGGAAATGTAGGCTCGTGTGCTCAGATTTGGGTGCACGTTTAAGAACCCCAGGTGGTCGAAATTTCCGGAGCCCTCCACTACGGCGTCTCTCATAATCATATGGTGGTTTTGGGACGTTAAACCCCACACATCAATCAATCAAACCTGTTTAGAACTATAACAGCGAATACTCTCCCGTTGGTGCTGTTTCAGCTGTTTTCGCGAGTAGGCTCGAAAGATTCACGCTGCAAGATAACTTCACCACATCGCGCATAATGCCCCACTTATGCATTGGAATCTCCCACTGAACTCCACTCGACGTCCACAGAACCTAGATTGATTACTCCAATTACAGCTGCCATCAAAGACTTCGCGACGTGATACTACAATGCTGTGTCCGTTGTGGGTCAGCGTAGCCTTTACCAATTCATTCAGTTATCGCATTGGTATGGCTGATTCCCCCGTCTGTAATAACTGCGATTGCGCAGAAACTCTCGACCATGTCCTGTGTCATTGCGCAGACTTTGAAGAAGATCGCCGGACTCTCCAGTGTGCCTTGAAGAGACTGGGTGATTGACCTTTCACTCTGGAAAAGATCTTGGGTGCGTGGCTTCCAAGTACTTCGGCCCAGAAAGCCACACGAGCCCTTCTAAAATTCTTGAGGGTAGCATCACTGGGTGAGCGTCTGTGAAACCTGAACTGTGTGTGTGGTGTGTGTTATGTGCAACGTGTATCTCCTCCTCCGCTCTCTTTTACACTCTTTCCCCTCTTCCTATTTGTAGGGTAGCAAACTGGACCTAGTCTAATTAACAAAGATACCTTTCTAATATGCTTTCTATCTGTCCCTTCTTAGTCTCCTTCCCCTGTGTAGGGTAGTAAGCCAGACTCGCCCCTGGCCGACTTGCCTGTGGGTCATTTTTCTCCTCTCTCAGTCAATTATATTCGGAAAGATAGCATCTTCCCTGGGATCCTTCGGTACACATGATTTGTATCTGGCAGCAAGCTCCGATATTGAAACCTCTACGCTTCGCGCACCCAGCATAATCCACATCAGCTAGCTCAGTAGCAAAATATACCAAGTAACGAGATGAAACGGGCAACAAAAAATAAATAAGTAAATGGTTCACTATTGATTGATATGTGGCGTTTACCGTCCCAAAACCACCATATTATTATTAGAGACACCGCAGTGGAGAACCACCTGGTGTTCTTTAACGTGCACCCAAATCTGAGCACATGGGCTTACAGCATTTTTGACTCCTTCGAATATTCAGCTCCCGCAGCCGGGATTCAATCTCGCGACCTGCGGGTCAACAGCCGGGTAGCTTAGCCACTAGACCACCACGGCGGGGGAATAAAAAAATTAAATAAAAGAAAAAAGAAAAAAGAAAGGAGAGAGAGAAAACAAAGCAATAAAACATTGTACTTGTTTTGGTTTTATGGTGTAGAATGCAGCACATAAAGACGACACACAAAAGAAGGAGGACACAGAACAAGCGTTTTAGTTTACAAAAAAAAAAAAATTAATAAAGCCGATGTGTACGCTTTAATGCACACTTTGGAGGAATGGCAAGTAGTCATAGCAGGAGACACCAGCTGACAAAAAAAATAATAATGAAATGGTGCCGGTTTAGGAAATGCTTGCGAAATTCGGAGGCCTTACAGGTAAACATCGAGTGTGTGGGCGTGATGGAGCGTGGTGCAGCGCGACGCTATGAAATAAGCACGCAGAACCAGCAATAAGTCCCGCGTGGTAGAATCTAATTCCTTAATAAAAAAAATTCAATATAAAAAAACAGCCGCAAAGTGATAGCTGTGGGTGCGCGTGCCCGAGGCGACAAGGGCACGTGTCGCAGCGCGTCGTCGAGATTTCGTGATAGGGACGGCGAAATAGCGAAAGCCGACGCAACGCGGTGGCTTGTAGACTGATGGCTGTGATGGTTTTTCCCTTGGGTTTAGCGACGTCAGCGCCGCGTAGCGGACCGCACCTCGATGTCTGCGCACCGCGGATATATGCCACGAGTCGGTGCGTCAGACACACAACCGAGTCTTGAACGACGACGCAAAAAAAGAAAGCTCAGTTTTTTCGCAACACTCATCGGCTCCGTGGCAAAGCAAACAATAAGAAGCAGCATTTCCTGCGCCTCGATTTTCCTCGCAGACCCCACAAAATGCCATGTTGGACCAAAGAACAGGTATGGATACAGTATGGTTGAAGAAAACGTGGTCACCAAATAAAAAAACACAAAAAAATCATTGCATATTCACGGAGTGAATGATGATGAGTGGGGTGAAGCGTCCGTCAGCCCGTCCGTCCGTTCGTTTTTGCTTCCGTCCGTCTGCACAACCATCCGTGCGTCCATCCATCAGTCCATGCGTCCGTCTCCCCGTACGTCCGCGCGTCCGTCCATCTGTCCGTCCGTCTTCTAGTCTGTCTGTCCGTCCGTGCATCCACCTAGTGAACACTCCAAGTACCGCCATCTCCCATCTCGCATTCTGGTGGCTACGTACGACAACGACGGAGGATGGAAGACCCACACCTTCAGGAGCTTCGCCCGTAAAATGAATGCTGGTGATGAAACAAAGCTAGGCGTTACTGTTAAAAATTTTTACGCTGAAGTCGCCGACTGGTGTAAAAGGTGGACAGACGGACGGATGCACAGAAAGAAGAACGTATATGCGGACAGTTACACGGACGCCCGGGCGAAGAGATGTACGGACAGAGTATACGGTCTATTTTTAAAGCATATGCGCGCTATGAACGCTCTATGTATGGTATATGCAACATCTGTGTTTCTGTCCGAAGGGAAGCTACGACAACGGCGCAAACGGACATCGTGAGATACTGAGAAACTTCGCTCCTAGAAACACAAAACAACTTAATGCACATTTCGACGCCTGGTTCCTTGTTCACGAAAACGAATGTATCGGGAGCATTGGGCGCCGAAACATCAATTTCCTTGTGTTGTGTTTCTTTGTGCTTTTAGTTGGCGAAAGCAACTTTTCTTCAGCCATGCTTTCTTCTCGCCATACGACTTTTCGTCAAACCCGTGGCCTTATTCGGAAAGACGTGCATCAACAGCCATCCAGCACGGCAGCCTCAAAGTGGCATTCGCAAGGCGTTTAACGATACGGCAAATAGGGGGAAAGGAAAGGGTGAGTGGGTGAGTCCAACGAACGGGAGAGACAAAAAGAAGAGATGCAGTGAGTGTGGGAGCCGAGTTTGTCAACAAAAACGTCAACAGCACGCACGTGTTTCTTTCCGTTTAACTCGAAAGCTTTTCGCGCGACCGGGCGCCGTTGCTCAACGACAGCAACATGCACGCGATGCAACCCTTGAAGCGTTCCTCGGAGCTCAAAAAGAGGCAAGCGGACGGGGCCCTGCGACACGGAGACGGGTGTGCGGCGACGACAAGGGGAACATTTTGCGAGTCAAAGTGTCTGCGTTCGTGCGTGCGGCATCTAACACTCGTCCTCGCTTGCACAACCAATGTCGCGACGCCGTTTCTAGATCGGAGTCGTTTTTGTTGTTGCTCCGGCAGCTGATGCCAGAGCGCGTCAGCGCTACAGAGGAGACCTCCGTTGGCAGCTGACTATGACAGCCCGCTGTCAGCCCTATGCCTAAAACTGTTCTCGCTGCCAATCTTTTTTTCCTCGTCTTCTTGGTGCCGCCCTAAAGCATTTAGCGTAGCTTGGGAGAGGCTAACACGCTTAAGAAACGTACCAACTCGACTCTCGTCGGCATTTTAACACGAGAGTGTTTTATGCCAGAGTCTACCACGGCTTCGCTGACGTATTTCCGTCACGGACATGACGTTAAAAAATATATACTAACAGACTGCAAGTAAAAAAAAAACAAAAAAAAGATGCTGTCGCGCGGTATCGAACCAGCAACCTCTCGATTCTCAGCACGTGATGCTAATCACTATGCCACGAAGATTTTTTTTCTTTATTGCCTTCTTGACTACAGGTCAAGCTAATGTGACAAACGCCATCACACGTGTTTCGTGTGTGATAATGCACAGATGTTAACGACAAGTCATTCATATACACTATGCACCATTTGGCAGCCTTCAGAGCTCTGAAACTTTAGCACGTTTTGGTTATCCGTAGCAAGTTGGCCCACCGGGCTCGCGTTGGGCGCGCTCGCGTTAGGTGCGTTGGGTTCGCGTCGATGGAGCACCGCCTCCGCAGAGCGTGGTCTCTCCCGCGCGTGCGCGCTTAATTATCAGACTCGTAATTCGGCAGAGGACGAATGTCACTTCGCTCGCTGCCGCTGCCACTGCCGCGTTTACGAAACGAGTGTGCTGCCGACAAACAACAAAGTAAGAATTGTGACAGTTGTTCGCGCTTGTCGTGTGTATACTTGTGCGCTCGATTCGTGGGTCTTTCTTTATGTCTGAGCAGCGCGCTTTAAGTGTCGAGTCGTGTGGAGCAGTTGTTAATCCGCTCTCGTTCTGTGTGTGCTGATTTCGTGTGTGCTTTTTGCTTGAGGTGCGCGCTGCAAGCTTCGAGCTGCTTGCGTTCCTAACGTGACTTCGCAATTTGTTGCTGTTGCTGAAAATGCACAATAAACGTTCAACTACCTCTGTGAAGACACGTTTCACTTTCGTGTTACTCTAATTTTCAGATATAGATATCAGCCACATTTTTTTTTTTCATTTATATAAATGGCCTATCAGCATTCTCTTTCTTTCGCGCCTTTTAAGATGAATGTGCTTAACTGTATAAACATTCCCAGCAACGCCAACTCTTTTTATCAGCGCGAAAATTTCACGAGAATTCTCAACAATAACAGGCTCGTTCTCCTTTCAGAAAAGATCATGTGACGCCGTTACTAGTTTGCAGTTTAACGCCTGGGAGTTTTAACCTGCGGGTGTCAAATCCTTAATGTGCTACACAGAACGCAAGCATTTATTTCAACTTAATAAATAATTGAAATATCATTGTTAGAAAGTTAACGCATAGGAGCACTCTTTTAGCAGCCGCATCGGTGCTTGGCTGCTGATTCTGATGTCTCGTATTACAGTCCCACCCGCGAGGGCCGTATTTTCGATGGATGCAGAAATGCTTAGATTTGGGTGCGCGTTAAATAATTTCCGGCGGTCACAATTTCCTGGGCCCTCCACTACAGTGTGTCTAAAGATCATGTGCATGGTTGTTGCATTCAAATCTTTATAATTTTTATTATTGTTGTTTTAACTGTGTATTGTTTTTTTCCGATTAAATTAAAATCATACCTTCGCCTTGTTAGCAAAGATAGAGCACACCTAGTGTATAAGTTATGAATCGATGTCAGTGTATCGATATTGTGTATCTTTCCTAATTTTTTCAAGATGTTTCCTAAATGCTCTCGTTTCAGATCAAACTTGCTTATGAGAAAGACCACCTCCGTCGGGCCTAGAGCTGCAGAGACACATGTGCTCTCCACCTTAGCTATATTAAAATTTTATATCTTTCTGCTTATAAAAAAAAATTTGGGAATCATCATGACAAATCCACGCATCAAGCAATGGCTCAGTGTTATACTGGATGAATTAAAGAAACCTTTATTTGAAAGAAAAAGACGGCTCTGAGCCACAGTTTGGGAATATGGAAGGAAAACAGTAATATGTGAAAGCCAAGTTTACGCTTCTTAAGCTCTTAGAATAGGTTGTGCAATGGCTCCTGCTGTGCATGTTTACCGATACTCAGTCGTCATACTTGTCGATAGGCGTAAACAGCTTATCTGTATGCCAAATTCAGAAATGCCAGCAAACGGGCTATCCCCTGCAAGCTGACGGATAAGGCAGAACAAACTCACAGTAATGTTGCGTAACAGAAAACTTTTTATCGACTAAAAAGCTAACATATAACAATGGCTCAAAGACGCGAGGTTTGATATCACAATTTTTTTACGATTCGAGGCATGCGTGCCGTTTCGAAGCACTTTTTCGTCTGATGTATCATGTTATACGTCTGAATTAAATGTTTTAGAATTTCCTAAAACTTCTCGCGGTCTCCGAATGAGACCATATTGTGTGAGATAAAGTGCCATAGGACTAGTGCATATGACACTAAGGGTACTCCTGGAAAGGTATCTGCATCGTACATCGTAGAGACGATAAATCCACAAGCCAATCAAACGTCAGCTTCTCCACTTGACTGGGCACAAGGTGCGCGGAACGTCCTCTCCTGAATCTCCAAAGCCAAAACTACGACTCAGTTTTCCGAAAGCTATTAATCAACGCGCGACACACAAGCAAACAAGACGCGCGCACGTGTTGCAGTTACGCCCATCACAAAATTCTCCGCTTGTATTCGAACCCACAAAACACACAATACTCGCCGCGAACTCCATGACATGCAGTAAGAATCTGGCTTTTCTAAGGGGATAAAAAAAAACATGGCCCTAGGGCAAACCTGTGTGCACGTCAGTCGAGGAAGGACGTAATTTATTGGCCTCCTATTGTCAACCCTCCAAAATGTCGCCGCGTCGCGCTGTTCTCATTTTTTTTTCTTCCAAACGTCGACGAAACGCCTGTCTTTCAATTTCAGAAATATACCCTGCTTTCGCACCTCTACTACTTTTTCATTTCTGTTTGTAACTTTCCGACGTGTACAGCGATTCTTTCACTCCTCACGAAGTCGTTTGTTATAGAACACAGAAGCAAACGCTAGTGCCTGTGCCTACGCCCACTGGCACTGTTCTACTTTCTTTTCTTTTTTTTTACTTCGATGCCCGAGGGGGATTCAGCGCTTGCCGATAAGAGCGAGACGACGGTTTTCAATCGAAGCGATGCGTTCCCATTTCCGTGAATGCGAGCGGTTTGCAACGCGACACGAAACATTCGAGAATTTAAAAAAAAATATTGAGAATGCCCCACCATCGTCTCTGGCAACGTCCGTCGAATCGCACCTCGGATGAAGCGATCTGCTAAAGTGTACCGGTGATCACCATCACTGAGAAGGCAGTTCTCCGTACAGCTCGCGTGTGTGCGCTGCTTGCGTAAACTCATGGGCGCTCTACGTGAATCGAGATAGAGTGATGTCGCAACTGCGTTTCGAGTTCCACCTCCGGCTAAAAAGTCATCAGCGCTCGCTCATGTTTGTCGGGTGTAGGAATCGAATGCGATAAAGCGGATCGGGAGGCGAATGTTCTTTCTTATGCGGCTGTGTGTGTGTGTGTGCGTGTGCGTGTGCGTGTGTGCGTGTGCGTGTGTGTGTGTGTGTGTGTGTGTGTGTGTGTGTGTGTGTGTGTGTGTGTGTGTGTGTGTGTGTGTGTGTGTGTGTGTGTGTGTGTGTGTGTGTGTGTGTGTGTGGCGTCGTATTTATTGGCGACTTATGCGATTGAATGTCATCTACGATATAAAGGCGCAAAGTGACACACAAGCGGAAAGGGGAAACGCTACAACAACTGATTGATTGATATGTGGGGTTTAACGGCCCAAAGCCACCAAATGATTATGAGAGACGCCGTAGTGGAGGGGCTCCGGAAATTTCGACCACCTTGGGCTCTTTAACGTACACCCAATTCCGAGCACACGGGCCTACAACATTCCCGCCTCCAATCGGAAATGCAGCCGCCGCAGCCGGGATTCGATCCCGCGACCTGCAGGTCAGCAGTCGAGTACCTTAGTCACTAGACCACTGCAGCGGGGCGCGCTACAACTCCCAACATGGTGTATTTATCGGCTGTTCATTCACTTGAGTATGTTTTCGTGGAGTTCCGAGAACTCGCACAGCGCGCCCTTGCATGCGTTTCTGCGACTGCGCTAATGTGGCGTATCTGCGAGAAGAGTTACTGTTCTTTGCAGACTCGAAACTGAATTTTACGCCATTTTCCATTCCTTGTGGTATACCGCTACTGTGTGCTAATAGCTCGAGTTAATTAGCCTCATAAAATTGTCACCATGTTACTCATAATTGTAAATTTTTTTTGAAGCGAACTAAAGACGGACAGACAGAAGAGGCTGACAAGGACAGCGCTTGCGTCCTCTTCTGTCCTCTTCTGTCCGTCTGTCTTTAGTGCGCTTCAACGAAATTTTCAATTATGAACGTAATCCAACTAGCCCAACTTGCCACCTTCCTACCATGTGACTCAATTTAAAGTGCTCCTGCCACACTTTTTCGCGTGGTCCGAAAAGGCTCGATCCCGCGAACACGTGAGCGAAACATTGCACCAAAACACGTCACATGGGGTTTACATTTACTTCCCCATTCATTAAGTTTCATTAATCTTGCCATGTCAATAACACTTGTGCGAGCCCCCCAAATAATTTAACATGCCAGTCGAAAAATAAAATTCGCTCCTAATGAACTTACGCTCGGAATCAGAAACAGCAACCGTATATTTATTCGCCACCAGAGAAACAAACAGTTCCCGCCAACATGTGTAATTCACGTACTCCCCTCCTTCCACAGTTTCCCGCCCCCAATTTGGCGGTGACAGCTTCCCAAGTCCAAAAAAAAAGCAGAGGAAGAAAAACAAATAAACAAAAGCACCGAAGGGCAACTCACGTTTCACGAAGAATCCAGAAAATACATTATATGAGTCGCTGCCGCGTCCTATAATTACCCAGCGATTAAGGAAGCGGTGACAAAAACGTCCCTAAATTCATTCAAAAAGCAGAGGGTTGCCCTTTTTTCCCTTTTCTGTTTTTCTTCATTCATCTCTCTCTCTCTCGCCGCTAGGCACTGCATGCAACACAACGACGCGCAAAATACCCACGCCGCTTGCGTATAACGACACGAGCATGAAGAGGACGAACAAAAGTAGCGAAAGCTAAGACGCGCGCCGTAATAAAAAAAAAAGGACACACTCGTGCAAAAAAAAAAAAGAAACTACGAAGGCGTAAAGGCGTTCGCGGTGACGTGGAAACAGGGGAGGAACAACTCGTTCTCGAGATAAACACTATGGCGGGCACCTTAGAGGCGCAGCCGTGCCTGATGAGCCGAGTCTGAGCCCGCGGTTGTAGCTCCCACCTGGCTTGAACTCGAAAGCATGAGGGCCCTAATACACACTGAATGCCCGACGCGGCTCCGCTAAATATAGAGGAGCGCGATGGTTGGGCGAGAGCACTTTCGCGTTCTCATCAAAACTAGACGGCGCTGATAGTACTAAAGAGCTAACATCGGTTAGCACGGACGTCAGTGCAGTGAAACAGCATAGTGTTTCACTACAATGTTTGCATTTGCAACTGAAGCTTAAGCCTTCACTAACACTCAGGTATACGCAACACTGTTAACACTTATGAAAAGCTATAGTGAATGTTCTTTGGGTATATGTTGTGAATACGTTTATCACTTCGTTTTTCACCTAACCCATTCATAGTAGCATGCTATAAGCGAGTGGCCAGGAAATTATATAGTTTTCACAGTAGCTCATCTCACCGTGCTTTGGTAATCATCTTTTTCCCGTGTATGATTGTGCGTTCCTTTGAAGTAAGATTCAAATCTGTCTATGCGTTCTGCAGCAGGATTAAGAAGCATTTGATTATAACTAGGGATGGTAGACGAACCACCGATTCTATTTCGTCGCGATATGTCATATCTGCTATGTCCATGAACGCTGTGGCCTGTTTTTCAAGATAAGTATGCGGACAAAGTTAAAGAACTTGCGAGAAAATTAAATTCCATTTTATTTCTTGCTAGTAAGTTTATCAATTACGTGGTGGAGATACACGCAGTAGAAATTAGTACTTATTGGGGACGCTTTACAGTAAATGCTTTGAGCTTGCCTCAAACCTACAGGAACACTGTACACTTTTAGTGAGCCAGAATAAAAATCCAGCCATGTGTTACCTCTTCATGAGCGAATAAAAAATGTTTTGGCGCATTATATATATATATATATATATATATATATATATATATATATATATATATATATATATATATATATATATATATATATATATATATATATATATATATATATATATATATATATATATATATATATATATATATATATATATATATATATATATATATATATATATATATATATATATATATATATATATATATATATATATATATATATATATATATATATATATATATATATATATATATATATATATATATATATATATGAGATATAACAGACAGTAATGCCAAGGAATGTTCAGGGGAAGTTATTAGAACCAATGGAATGTAAATAAGAAGAAAGAAGAAAGAAAAGTGGATGAAAAAATTACCAACTGCTCACAGTTGGTAATTTTTTCATCCACTTTTCTTTCTTCTTTCTTCTTATTTACATTCCATTGGTTCTAATAACTTCCCCTGTACATTCCTTGGCATTACTGTCTGTTATATCTCATTAATATTGTGTTAAAACACGGAAAAACGAGCCCTTAGGTATACACTTCTTTCCCTTATATATATATATATATATATATATATATATATATATATATATATATATATATATATATATATATATATATATATATATATATATATATATATATATATATATATATATATATATATATATATATATATATATATGTAACCTACATCTTCTCATTAGTAAGAGAGTTATAACAGGCATGAAGTGACACAATGCCAAATAACAACAAACCAGGCAGGTTTAGGTGTGTAGCAGATGCGTTACTAGAGCCACCTGACGATAGGTGCCGGGATTACCTCGGGATACGGGTAGATGCACTCTGGCTGGCCTGCATTTGGCCCGCGAAAAAAAAAAACAACTAAAGGAAGCCTTTCTCCCGTCTAAGCTCTACCGCGGCATTAAAAGAGGCAACGCGAGTTCTTAGCGAGAGCGAGGCAAAATAGTCAAGGACTGTTGTACAAGCTTACTTCGAAAATGTCTAAGCAAATCGTGCAGCCTCCGGAACTTCTACAGCTTTCGCATGAAAAACTCCATTGAAAATGAGACTATAAACTTGTGATGGGAAGAGATTCAGGCGAGACGACGTTTTCTTTATTATTTTTTGGTAAGCTACTTACTTATCGTTTTTGTTTTCATTTTAGCTTTTCGTTGCGTTGAAGCTCCCCCTTTGTCCTTAGTAAGATAGTAAGAGCATTGGGAGCAAAACTGTTCGCATGCAGACTTAACGATAATGCTCGAGGGGGATATTTACAGATTAATGCAGCACCCAGCGGAAGAAGAAACCAGTACTCGGCGGCTGTGCAGAAAAGCTCAATATTATACTATGAGTCGAAACAGAAAGTTTGATGAAATAGACTCTGAAAGGAAGAAAAAAAACTAATGGATAACGTAGGTTATTCATTGCTAGAGAAAGAAAGAATGCATGTACTTACGGGGAGAAGTAAATATGTCGCAAGGTGCCCTATGTTAAATAACAAGCACGTCTCTAGTTTGAAACTGTTCGTTTTGTTTTTAATAGGTGGGTTATTATGTGCTGAAGACAACGACGCCACTGCATAAAAGTTGAAGTTTCTTCGTTGAAGCTGGCTTTCCCGCAACATAAAGAGCTGTGAGAAGAAGCCTACTTGGAAGAACCATAACGTTTTAAGTAGACAACTCTCTGCACACGCTGTCATCGCGTCTGGCTAATCACTCTGCCTCTCCTCTCCTTCCCTCTCCTTTTCTCTATTTCGTGCCAACTAACGACGGCTGGCCTACGTGAGCACCATTGACTAAGAGGTTCAGTTCTGTGTGCGCACGCGACTTCACCGCACCTTTAGTACTTCCTTCCTTCTATAAGTTTTATATTCCTCCTTTCTCTCGTCACAGCACATAGTGGCTAACTAGACACATTTATAGTCAACCTACTTACACTCTATAAGCACTTCTTTTCCTCCTTCCTTGAAAGGCCATCAATGACCGCCAACCCAACGAACATCATGTATCCGACATTCTCACCTTCTCAAACCTTCAGAAAAGGCAGCGTATTTCTCTGCTCGCAAAATAGAAGAAATTTCATTTCATCTTACAAATAGCAAAGGAAAGCAAGCGCCCTAGGCCAGCGTTCTATCGCTTGCGAGTCACTGCACACAAATAGTAGAGTACGCCGAGTACAGGAATCATTTTCGTGCTTTTCTATACGACCGTTGTTCCAAGCAGGCCAACAAGACGATAAGGAACGGAACAGAAATCGGAGTATACTGCCGTGGTCGTAATGTCCAACCGACGCTGGTCTCACGGCGGGCGCGCACGCCATCTCCCGGAGGTATCGACACAGTGGGAAGGCGAGTGAGCAGCTTGCTTATATAGTGGAGCCACTACCAGGGCACCCGCCGGATCGTAACCCTAAAGAGGGAGCCCCAAGGTCCGTAAACAAGGCCGCTGTCGAGCAACTCGCACGATCAAGGTGCTCATCCCACCTTTGCAGGTACACACGGGAACTCACGAACGGCCAAAATGGTGGGGAGCAGGTTTTAATGCATTGGTCCATCCCCAAGTCGAGTGCTGCTGACCCATTCGGAAAGTTTGCGAGTTCTGAGACAATGCGGAGAGAGAATTTAGTGTGGTGTACCACTCCGTAGGCACACTGGGCAAAGCAACGCTAAACGTGCTGCGACAGTGGGCCGAGTCGGCCTACGCGCTAAAGGCTAGCTACTGTGGATTTTTTTAGCTCCCTGTTGTCTACAAGTCGACAAGGTAGGCTGTGACAACAAATAGTACCGGCTCAGGCTTGAGCGCACCAATTTACTTTTTCTATCTTCTTTTTTCCTTCACTTTCCGATTTGATGTTTTTCATTGTCACTTTTGATCACGATCGGCCCTGATCCCAATCGAATTCTTTGATCCCGATTCACTCCCGTAAGCAAACTGCAAAATGAACCTAATCAATGCTGAGAAATTTGAACCCCATTAAACTTAATAGCGACATCAGTGCACCGTGTGACAGTGGTAATGACCTGTTTCTCACATGCGGGTTATCTAACCGGATCTCTTTTACAGTTATAACATCTGTCTGCAGGTCTATCTCGTGAGAGAATTAACAACGGGGACAGGCAGGTGAGCAACACTAGTGTTTCCCTCATTCTTCGTATTTTGGGCGAAGGCCGCTGCATCCCCCCTCCCCCGTTTGTATTCGCGGTGCGAGTGCTTTCGCATTGTGAACATAAACCAAGCTTCACACATTTTCACTTAGTTTGCTCTGGCTGCGTTGACAAGTCACGGGTGATGTTTCCCGGCTACTCAGACACGTCGAAGTCAAGTAGCGTCGGTGTTTACGCGCTGAAGCCATTTCTCGTCCGTCGTCCACCACACCCACGCAGTCACTTTCTCGCGATACTCTCCCGTGGAGTATGCCTATCTCGACGGGATGCTGCCAGTGAACGGAGCTCCAGGGAGCCTTCCCGCGCGGCTTCAAGACACGGGACACGTTGGTGGGGAAATCAATATTGTGCCTTACTCCAGTGCACACACCTGCCGCAAGTTCGTTATTGTTTAACAAAATATTCATTTGTCTTTGTACTTATACGTATTGTTTTTCTTCGCACTGGACCCTCACACGTGCGCAGTCAATGGCCATTTCGGGTGGAGGCTGCTGGACGTCCGAACTCATAAGAGCAGAAATCGGAGCGTGCGGTTTATGGCCTGCCGGCTCCGACAGGGTCCCCAGGGGGCAGTGAGAACTCGCACGACTTCGCACCTCCACCTCGCTGATCATCAACGCGCAGGTGTACCCTGCTCCGAAACAATACAAATAAAACAGAGGGAAAAAAGAGTCACTGGAGAAGAAGCGATTAGGGAGAGAAAGCTCTAAAGTGTGAGCACCTTTCAAATAACCTAGGATGGCTTCCAAAAGTAATAATAATAAAGAAGACAGCTTTTATACCCACTGTTTTGGGGCAAAATTCCGACTTATGTGCGATTGTGTTGCAATACAAAATGCGAAAAGCATTCTTAGATACATTCTTTTCCTCGCAAAGCTGCGTAATGCAGTAGCATTCAGGTCCCGCAACCCCTTGATAGAGCCGAGCTCCGGTCTAAAAAGAGAGATTGATTCTTTTACTCCTTCCCTCCGTCTCTGTGTTGAGTATATATCTCAAAACAAAGGAGAAGTCATTTTTCCGTAATCGCTTTCGTTAAATAATTCTTGATGATATTGTTCGTTTTTTGTAAATCTTTTCGCGTGGTCTTTTTCTTTCAATTACAGAAATATATTATTGCTAGACTGCATGCATTTCTGCTCACATTTACGACAACCATTCATATAACCTGTACTAGTGATGAATATTTTGAAATATTAATATTAATAATAATAATTTATAAGTATTGTTGTTGTTGCTATTAATTATTATTATTATTATATTATTATTATTATTATTATTATTATTATTATTATCATTATTATTATTATTATTATTATTATTATTATTATTATTATTATTATTATTATTATTATTATTATTATTATTATTATTATTATTATTATTATTATTATTATTATTATTATTATTATTATTATTATTATTATTATTATTATTATTATTATTATTATTATTATTATTATTATTATTATACGTACTAAATGGCACGGGCTGAGTCCAGATACAGGAACAAAAGTATATAGTACATCAACAGTACTGCACCCTCCAGCACTGGTTTTGTCCCGTGTGCCTTCTTTATCGCACAGACATGCACGCAGTAACAAGAAGTTCCCGTTTCTCGTCTTCATCCGAACCAGCTCGACGCCCAGCACAGATATATTCCTGTCACTTTTGTCTTCGTCTCGACGCCCGAGAAGAACAAGTAGTAAAAGGTCTCATCTTCCCAATGTGTGCCGACACAACACGAGATCAGCTTTATAACCGACGCCCACAGATAACATCAATCGACAGGATCTGGCCTCCAGACGGCTTCCGATGCAGCGCATCAAGCACTGTTAAGACTTTCCCTGTCACCATCTTGGGGGCGACACAAAACTATACGCGAACATCACAGCTCTGGAAACAATGCGGCCGCACGTTTCCAGCGCCCATCAAGCGTGCCGGAGTGTAACAGCACCACCCGCGGCGCGAGCAGCAACGAGCTCCGAGCCCCGGATACGAACCATACCGGCACCAACTCCCTCTTCCGGTATGGCGACGTCTTCCCCATCGCGAGACGACATCTTTTCCAATCAAGTCCGGCCTGGTTCATATCCCGATTATCCCGCTGCCTCTCATTCTTGGTTTTACTTCTCTCGGCGAGTCCCCTCGGTCCTGCCTCGGTTTGTGCGTCTTGGGTCCGGCATCCCTGACCGGTGCTAGATGGCACCTTTGCCTGGAGATGCTGGCTTAGGCCCAAAGCCCAGTTCACCCCCTTCTGTGTCCGAGTCGCAGCATTTAGCGTTGTGTGGAAGAACGTTTGTGGTAGCGGCAGTAACGTTATTACAACAAAGGGAAAGTTTGTGCCTAATCCAACATAAACTATCATTACCTTACAGTGCAAAACTATATGAGTATGTTCATGAAACCACAGAACGACAGCATGAATGTCTTTCGTCTTTCTTGTGCTCAGAGTACGCCCAGCTTCTACTCATAGCCTCCATAGATTGCGAGAAGGCGTTTGATTCATTAGATGTATCAGCAGTCATGCAGACACTGCGAAATCAGGGCGTCGACGAAGCAGACATAAACGTCCTGGAAGAAATCTACAGCGAATCAACTGCCACCATAGTGCTCTATAAAGAAAGCGACAAAATACCAATACAAAAGGGTGTAAGACAAGGAGATACGATCTCCCCAACGCTACTTACCACGTGCTTACAGAAGGTTTACAAAGGCCTATAGAATGGGAGGAGTTAAATATACGAGTCAAAGGGAAGTATGTTAGTAACCTGTGCTTTGCTGAATGAATTTCTGAGTGATTCAGGGGATGAATAGCAACTCATGATTACTGAATTAGACAAGTAAAGAAGAAAGGTAGGTCTTAAAATTATTCTGCAGAAAACGAAAGTAATGTATAACAACCTCGGAAGAAAACAGCGCTACGAAATAGGTATACCAGTGCACTTGAAGTTGTAAAAAGGTACGTCTACTTAGGACAGGTAGTAACCACGGAGCTGAGCTACGATGTTGAAGTAAGAGAAAAAATAAGGATGGGGTGAAGACCATTCGGCAAGCATAATCAAATCATGACAGGCAGACTGCCACTATCCCTCAAGAGGAAGTTATATAACAGCTACATCTCACCGTATACTTAGCCTCCAGGTTTCTGCTCCGTAGTTAACAGGGTTCACTTAAATTGAGGACGACGCAGCGAGCGATGGAAAGTAATATGATATGTGTAACCTTAGTGTACAAGAATAGAGCAAAGTGGGCCAAGAAACAAACCGGGGTTAAGCCTATCACAGTTGAGATCAAGAAAAAATGGACATGGGCCGGGCAAGTAGTGCGTAGGCAGGATAGCCGTTAGTTATTAAGGGTAACTGACTAGGCTCCCAGAGAAGGCAAACGGGTGAAGCGGAGACAGAAAGTTAGGTGGACAAATGAAATTAGGAAGTTTGCGGGTATAACGGGGTAGCATCATGCACAGAACCAATTAAGTGTACTGGTGAAACATGGGATAAACATTTGTCTGGCAGTGGGCGTAGTCAGGATAATAATAATAATAATAATAATAATAATAATAATAATAATAATAATAATAATAATAATAATAATAATAATAATAATAATAATAATAATAATAATAATAATTGATAACGTAGCGCTGAAACTAGGAGGAAAGAGAAAGCGGCACAGAAACTTGGACATTGTTTTCGCTGTCATATGGTATGTCGTTGTTTGGTTTGCGCTTCTGAATCAGGCTGCATGTCAATCAGGCTGTTCTATCAATAAGGCTGTACGTATTTCAACAACGTGCAAGAATATTGTTCATTTGCTTGCCGGATATGTGGCGTTTCAATGTTCTTTCCGTCGCACCAAGCAGAAGCTGAACCATCGAAGCGAGATGAATTTTATAGTTAAGTATGTATGTTAGCGCGACAGATTCTTCAGAATGTGATCGAACTATGATTTTTAAACTTCATATGTATCCACTCTTTAAAATAAGCTTGTAATAGTGTTCTTTGGTGAACGTCCACGGAGCTTTGACTTTTGACGCTGGAAACTGTAGTTTACGGTGAGAATTTGCAATTTTTCATCTTACGACAGTGATGACTCTGCTGCAGTGGTCTATAGTAGTTACGATTTTTAAAAGCAGACCTGAAGGTCGCGGGTTCGAATCTTAGCTGCGGCGGCTGCATTTTCGATAGATGCGAAAATGCATTAGGCCCCCGTAGCTCTATTTAGGTGCGCGTTAAAGAACGCTATAGGTGGTCGAAATTTCCGTAGACTTCCATTATGGCGTCTCCCATAACCACATCCTGGTTTCGGAACGTAAAACACTAAATAATATTACGTTTTTGCTACCTCCACACCATTGTGCTGTTTTCACGTGCCCCGCATTTCACAACGCATCCGATGTATATACCTCACATCCCTCCACAAGTCTTTTCTACATCCGCTTTCCTCTCTTTCTCGACCAAAGTCAATATGGCTTATATACGTATATATATATGGCTTATACGACTCGACGGCTGACAAGCCTCATTCCGGTCACTTCCTTCTTTTCGCGAAGCATCGGTCTCTATCTCACCGTTTTCCTTCGGCATAATTCGGTCTTAACCCGTTCGGTTACGACCAACGCCGCCGTTTCACATAACGCGCGTTCCCACAGAGGAACCGAAACGACTGGCGTCATGACCCTGCGCGACATTCGGGCAGTAATTCGGAGCGCATTCAATCCACGGAGCACGCATGGTCATATTCCTCCGCGCTATGGCAGCGTCGTGATGCGAGTTCACCACCGCAACTCGCTGTCCACGAGAGAAAGATAAAGAACCATAGATGCGTGTTCGGTTGCGGAAGGCATCTGCCGAAGACACAACACATACGACACGCCGAGGCTCCGTTTACTACTTCCCGTTTCTCGGCATTGATAATCCCCACCGACGGAGCAACCCCGTACGTATACTTGCGCATACTTACGCGCATGCACACAAACAATGCATTCGCATCGCACGTCTCCACGGGGTCTTCACCTTTGTGGGAAGCGATATTATGTGAGCACGGTCGGCACGTTTATGACGGCCTCTTTCCGTCTGCTCGGTGCCTTTTATATACATATAGCCTTGGTGACCGCCGTTTACATAAGGCGTTGCTCTGTGTATCTTTGCACCTGTGTCGCTATAGGTGGTATATTTACCCAGTTGTTTGTTTGTTGGTTCGTTTTTGTGTAAATGTTTTGAAGCTGTTTACATGAAATTCACTTTCGCGGCGAGTTCCACGTATAGTCTATCTCGAAATTGCTACAGTGTGATATGACAAAGCGAGATATTTGAATTGGTGGATGGAGAATTTTAGTGGAAGTCCTGAAGAGTGCACTCAGTGCACCTCAGAAGTTTTTTTTTCTTCTTCTCAGGTGGGATGGTGAGTTCGTGACAGACAAGACGCTCAATTAACAAAACACTGGTTTATTACGGGAATGTTGCAGCTAGTAAACAGAGCTTCAATACATAACAAAAAAAAACTCCCACCCACATCAAAATGTGCGTCGCAATCAATTCGATGGCGGTTCTACTTCAGCCGAAGTAGCGTTATCTTTTGTTGTTTGTTGGCCCTCTGCACTGAACCTGTTCAGCAGGCACGTTGGATTCACCGATATAATCTATTCGTTGGTAGCTCGACACCTTGCTGTCGGGATATCACCGTACTGTCTTAAGCACTGTCTCTTCCCGTTCATAAGATTTTCCTGGCAAACAAGTCTGGCACACTCCTGCAGTTTCCTTCCCTGTTGGTCAACATCACATGAAGCTGAAAGTAAATAATTTTTTTCTATGATAACAATAGTAAAACTTCGCTTGAATAACAATGAAATAACCATTTACTTTTCTGCGTTAAGGAATAAAACGTAAAAAGTGTTGAAGACTCCATTACAAAGGCACCTGAATCGCATAATTTTGTTTTGATGAACGCTCCTGTTACTATCTGTTTTTTTTATATATTTTTTGCTCGTTCTCATCGAGCAAGCCTTTTTTATATGTCCCACTATGACAGATTATAATTAAGAACAGTACTCATCATGAAAGAGTAAACTTGATCACATTGTTACTGGTGTCGGTCATACAAGTTCTCAAGTACACTGCGTGCCAAGCTTAGAATCACGTGAACCACCTAACTTTCACCCCATTGCACAGAATTAGTCACTGCACTCTTTGATAAATGCAAAACTACATGTCCCGCACACATTCTCGGTTTTCAGCCGGACTCGACGTGGCAAAGCAATGTGTTGCAAAACGTGGCCAGTGTATGCGTGACTCATGGCGGCGCATATAGCGCATCGAGCTGAAACATCAGCAGTGGGCGAAGAAAATCTTACTCGCCCGCAAGTAATAAACACGTAATGCGAGACGGGACATTTTCATTCGCCCGTTCAGACTGCAATAATTTATTTCGCTAATGGGAAACGCGAACCGCGGGCCGCGATTAGTCAACACCTCGACAGAGCGCGAACAGAACGCCGAGCCGGCGCCTCCACACACCGATAGGTTCCGAGCAGCATTGGAAAAGCAGAGCAAGCCACTGACTGAACAACTCGTGCGTCTTTGCTGACGTGGCTCGCACCAAATAAACACTGTGAATGACCCAAGCCGCGGTGGTCGAGTGTCTAATGTACACGGCTGCTGACTTGCAGGTAACGGGATCGAATGCCAGCTGCGGCAGCTGCATTTTCGATGGAGGAGAAAATGCTGTAGGCCCATCTGCTTAGATTGGCGTGTGCGTTAAAGAGCCCCAAGTGGTCAAAATTGCCGAAACTCTCCACTATGGCGTCTCATAATCATGTGGTCATTTTGGGACGTTAAACCCCATGACATATATCAACACTGTGAATGGGCTAATAGTTCATCAATTGTTTTGTTTTCTCAGCTAGGAAATTAATCGCTAACTTAAGTCACATGCGCTATGTTTGCGCATAAGTAGACGTAGGAACAGGTAGACAGGTAGATTGCCACTATCCCTCAAGAGGAAGGTATATAACAGCTGTATCTTACCGGTACTTAACTACGGAGCAGAAACCTGGAGACTTACAAAGAGGGTTCAGCTTAAATTGAAGACGACGCAGTGAGCAATGGAAAGAAAGAAAATTGGTAGGTATAACCTTAAGAGACAGGAAGAGAGCTGAGTGGATTAGGAAACAAACGGGGGTTAAGGATATCACAGTTGAAATCAAGAAGAGGAAATGGACATGGGCCGGGCATGTAGCACGTAGATAGTATAACCACTGGTCATTAAGGGTAACTAACTGGATTCCCAGAGAAGGCAATTAAGCGGGTTAGGGGGAGACAGAAGGTTAGGTGGGCAGATGAGATTAAGAAGTTTGCGGGTATAAATTGGCAGCAGCAAGCACGGGACCAGGTTAACTGGCGGAACATAGGAGAGTCCTTTGTCCTGCAGTGGAGGTAGTCAGGCTGATGATGATGATGATGATGATGATGATGATGATGATGGTGATGGTGATGATGATGATGATGGTGGTGATGGTGGTGATGATGATGATTATTATTATTATTATTATTATTATTATTATTATTATTATGATGATGATGATGAGACGTAGGAATATATTTATTATTACCGAAACATTTTAGATGCCATATTATCACCTAATGTATCAAAATACACCTCTCTCTAGGCTGAGTTACAGGACCTTGAAATCAAGCCGCTGTGGGTCACACTCGTTGACAAACGAACCGCTGTTCTATATCTAGAGGGGGCTTGCGACTACGTGACAATGTGCACCTGTAAGACGCTATCCGCCGCAGTGGTGAAGCTGTTACTGTGCTCAGCAGCTGACCTGAAGGTTGCAGGTTCGATCCTGGTTGTGGCACTCACCTTTTGATGGGGGCGAAATGGTAGAGAACCGTGCACTGTGTGAAGTCAGTGCTCGCTAAAGAACATCAGATGGTCGAAATTCCGGAGATCTCCACCGCGGCGTCTTACCTAATCGCGTCTTGCTCTTGGAACGCTAAACTCCAGATATTATTTCTCTAAGGCGCCGTACATTTTGTGTGCGATACAGCATCACTGAAAGTGCAACTCTATGATGCTTCAACCGATTAGATGTGAAATTGTTTACGCAGCCTCAAACAGTTCCTTTGTGTTCTGGTTTAGTTTTATTTTTCGCACCACTTTCGTCCAATCAACTATAGGCCGAATCGCAGTTTTGCTTCAGAAGTGAGGGCCGGTATTTATTCTGGCTACCTCGCTCTCGATTGATATTTGGGGCACAATGTCCCAAAACCACCATATAATTGTGAGAGACGCCGTAGTGCAGGGCTGCGGAAATTTAGACCACCTGGGGTTCTTTAACGTGCACCCAAATCTGAGCACGGGCCTACAGCATTTCCGTCTCCATCGGAAATGCAGCCGCCGCAGCCGGGATTTGATCCCGCAACCTGTGGGTTAGCAGCAGAGTACCTCAGCAACTAGACCATCACACGCAGGGGACCTCGCTCTCTGTTATACAACATCGGACAGTGGGAAATAAGCATAGAAACTAAAGTATTACAGAGCCACACACTACGTGCGCGATTCATCACTCCTGCCATGCAAGCTTTATGACTAAAGCATTGCGTTTTCCTGATAAGTCTAGAACACGTGATAACTGGTGAAATATGCGATGCGGAAGCAACTGTGCACAGTTTCTCACGACGCATGCGCCCTTCCCCTGGCGGAAAAGTCGCGAAACGCGTTTTGATCTCGAGGGCTTTCGTTCTGATCCCGCTTGCCCCGCCGCGGTGGTCTATAGTAGCTATAGGTACTCGGCTGCTGAGCCGAGTACCTTAGCCACTAGAGCATCCCGGTTGTAGGCCCGTGTTGTAGGCCCGTGTGCTCAGATTTGGGCGCATGTTAAAGAACCCCGGGTGGTTGAAATTTCCGGAGCCCTCCACTACGGCGTCTCTCATAATCATATGGTGGTTTTGGGACGTTACACCCCACATATCAATCAATCAATCGTTCTGGTCCCAAATCTTACCAGAATGGAAAAACACGGCGCAGGAAAATGTTCAAGGCACATTTCCGGTAATTTCTGCGAGGCGACATCATCTAGCAGCGACGTCGTCACCACCGATGACACATCTGTTCGAAACGAAACTGCATGCTTCACTTCCGTCACGTTCTGTTCGGCCTCGAGTGCCTTGCAATGACGAATACAGCAAGTTGGGACAGTTGCGCCAAACGAATCCTATTAATTGCGGAGCACTTCACGGGGAGCGGGCTTACGCTGTAGTGTGCTGTCGTCATGGCACACGATAGCTGTGGTCGTCGCTTGGCGTAGCGCTTCAAGTATAACGTATTGAGCGCGCGCTCGCGTCAAGGACAAGCTTTCTGCCTCTCCTTCATCGAACGCCTTGAAGCTCATCGCTATATCATGAGTAAAAAAAAAGCAAGCGCTTGGCATAACGCAGGCAAAACCACGTATATATATATATATATATATATATATATATATATATTGTAAGAATTTATTGGACGTCATCCTCATCTGTCAATAACCATCATCAGTCTTCGCCCGTTCCTCATCATCATCGGCGCCATTTTCGCTGTTGCTTGAATAAAGCGTCAGCTGAACCCGTGGTATTTCAAGTGGTGGAGGTGCTTCCCGATCTCTTCGACCTCTCTCCATCCAAAGCCATTTCCTGGAGCTCCGTTAGGGACGTCGCTTACGCCAGCAGAGCACCACGGCGCAAGAGCAAGCCCAATCGAACCACCCACCGTCTCAACCACCCACCGCAAACCCTAGCCCGGTCAACAACCCTCCTCGGGAGCCTCCAATCTTCTCCGGTCTGCCTGGCGAAGATGTCGAAGAGTGGCTCGACAACTATGACCACGTAGGTGTCTACAACAACTGGAACGAGGCATCGAAATTAGCACGCGTCAAGTTTTACGTCTCTGAGGTTGCCAAGACGTGGTTCCTAAATCATGAGAGCGACTTCCGCGATTGGTCTTCCTTCAAAAACCAGCTCCAACGCATTTTCAGCACACCGACCGTCCGTTCAGAAGTTGCTCGGAAGAAATTGGCAGAACGTGTTCAACACTGCGGTGAGTCCTACACTTCCTACATTGAGGATGTGCTTGCACTTTGCCGCCGTGTCGACGACACCATGCCAGAAGGTGATCGCGTCCGGCACCTTTTGAAGGGTATCGGACTTACCGCTTTCAACGCCCTCGTCGCGCACAACCCTTCGACGGTTTCCGACGACATCTCTGTATGCCAGCGGCTTGATACCTTGCAGTCAATCCGCCTGCGACCCGACTTCTCTGAGAACCCCCTGGCAAACAGTATGGAGCTCCGGTCCATCATTCGAACCATAATTCGTGAGGAACTGCAAGCCTACAGTTTACCTCCTTCTCACAACGTTCCCGCTCAACCCGCTTCTAGCGATCTGCGTGGCATTATTAGGGAAGAAATGTCAGCGTTTCAAAGCACCCACCGTGCTCCACCATGCACCCAACCCGCTTCGTATGCACAGATCTCTTCAATACAACCCTCGCCGTCTCAAGTACCACCACCTGTGCCTGATCACGAACATCTCGCACCTCTAGTCGCCCGTCCACCGAACCCTAGCTACCATTCTTCCTGGCGGGCCCCACGGCCTATTTGCTACTACTGCGGAATTCGAGGACACATTTCCCGGGTCTGTCGACGTCGGCAGCAAGATGAACGCCATGCTTATGCCGCTTTTGAACGAGACGACACATGTGCACGAGGTTACTACCGTTATGGCGACAGTCCTGCCAACCACCGACCCCCGTCTCCTATGCGCATTTACAACACGACCAACAAGACACGTGCCTCCCGACCACGCTGCCCTTCGCCACGCCGACGTTCTGTTTCACCCCTTCGACTTGCCTCTCAACTGGCTGCCCAGCAATCGGAAAACTAAACAGTGCAGTTTTTAGAGGGAAAACTGCATCGCGGCGAAATGTCACAAGTCCTCCTGAACGACCATCAAACATGTTATTGGTAACTGTGCAAGGTGTACGGGTGTTGGCTTTGGTGGACACGGGAGCAACTATTTCAGTTATGCGTGCCGACTTGTGTTCTCGATTGCGGAAAGTGAACACACCCTACCTTGAATCATCTTTGATTGGGGCCAATGGAGCAATAATTAGACCATCAGCCCAATGTACAGCGCGTGTCTTCATTGATGGTATTCGTCACCACATCACCTTCGCTGTCTTAATTTCATGTGCTCATGAACTAATTTTAGGTTGGGACTTTCTCTCATCAGCATCTGCATTAATTTCTTGCCGTCAACGTGTAGTCGAGATGACCGAGACCGATCACTGCAGCGAA
Organism: Rhipicephalus microplus; assembly: GCF_043290135.1. Classification (NCBI taxonomy): domain Eukaryota; kingdom Metazoa; phylum Arthropoda; class Arachnida; order Ixodida; family Ixodidae; genus Rhipicephalus; species Rhipicephalus microplus. The sequence continues at coordinate 270,185,882 of NC_134701.1, read as the reverse complement.
CGTGTCGACGAGAAACCATTGCGTTTTTCACAGCTTCCGATACCATACTGCTCCCGGGTCAGGAGCAACTCATCGCCATCACTTCTCCGAATACTGCCAATGGGGACGTCCTTATCACCCCTTCCAGCCACTGTCTAGCTCGCGGCGTTGTAGTCCTCCAGCCTGGTGCGGTTCAAAGACAGCGCTGCGATAATCCTTGGCCGGAACCCTACCCCGGAGCCTGTCCTCCTACCTCAAGGTTCTGCACTGTCGTGTTATGTGGACATCTTTGCTCCACCAGCATCTTTGGTCTCTCTTGATACCTTGACAGCTCAGCCACAACAGGCCCGGTCTGTTACTTCCTCCTCCTTTGCTCCCGGTATAAATCCTGAACTTTCGGCTTCCCAACGTGAGGCGTTGCTAAATTTGCTAACAAAACACCAGGCCTCCTTTGACGCCAAGGCTTCGGCTCTAGGACAGACCACAGTTGCACATCATCGCATCGACACTGGAGGTCAGACTGTTGTACGCCGTCGTCCCTACCGAGTCTCCTTGGCCGAGCGCAAAATCATCGACGAGAACGTGACCGATATGCTGAAAAGAAACATCATACGACCCTCTACCAGTTCTTGGTCATCACCCGTTGTCTTGGTACAAAAGAAGGATGGATCGGTACGTTTTTGTGTTGATTACCGCGCGCTCAACAAGATTACCCGAAAGGATGTATATTCGATGCCCCGTATAGATGATGCACTTGACTCATTGCAAGGCGCCCAATACTTCTCCACCCTTGACCTTCGGTCCGGGTATTGGCAAATACCAATGAACGAAGCAGACAAAGAAAAGATCGCCTTTTCTACGCCGGACGGTCTTTACGAGTTTAACGTAATGCCATTCGGCTTATGTAATGCTCCCGCCACATTTGAAAGGATGATCGACACTGTTCTTCGTGGCCTCAAGTGGAAAACTTGTCTATGCTACCTCGATGATATTGTCGTGTTTTCTTCCACTTTTGCTGATCATCTGCAACGCCTAGATCAAGTGCTCACATGTCTCTCCAATGCTGGACTTCAATTAAACACAAAGAAGTGCCATTTTGGCAACACAGCTATAAGAGTTCTGGGACATCTCGTTAGTAAAGATGGCATCCAGCCCGATCCGGACAAAATTTCCGCAGTCCTCAACTTTCCGCGACCCTTTCGTTCCAAAGAACTACGCAGTTTCCTTGGACTCGCATCGTACTTTCGCCGCTTCATTCACAACTTTGCCACAATTGCCCCGCCTCTCCACAAGCTCCTTGCTAGTACCGGTTCCTTCGATTGGAATGATCAATGTGAAGCCTCGTTTCAAGAGCTCAAGCAGGCACTCACATCCCCACCGGTGCTTTGTTATTTCGATGACAAGGCACCTACGATATTACACACTGACGCTAGTGGACAAGGAATCGGCGCCGTACTCCTCCAGCGCGACCATGCCTTTCGCGAGAAAGTTGTCACGTATGCAAGCCGCACTCTGACCTCTGCAGAGAAAAGGTACTCGATAACCGAACAAGAGTGCTTGGCTGTTGTCTGGTCCATCCAAAAATTTCGTCCGTATCTACATGGTCGACATTTTACTGTTGTGACAGACCACCATGCTCTTTGCTGGTTGTCCACAAGCAAAAACTTGTTGGGACGACTTGGCCGCTGGATTCTCCGGTTACAATCGTATGACTTCGACTTCATCTACAAGACTGGAAGACAACACCAAGATGCCGACGCTTTGTCACGATGCCCTTTGCCGCAGTCTTCGGCGCACGTCACATCCCCTTGTCAAATCGGCTATACGGAGGACGCCTCGTCGATATCATCAATTTCTTCTCTACCATCATCCCCCCGTCCATCAGTACTTACCATGGCCCTCACCAGCGAGCCGATTCTTATTGCACTGAAATCATCGGTCGGCTCACCGGCGCTTCATCTTCCCCAAATGCCAGACTCCGGAAACAACTTCGACTATTCAAGTTGGAGGACGATGTGCTACATCGATACATTTTTCACCCGGAAGGCCACCGATGGGTTCCCGTCGTACCACGCGCACTACGCACTGAAGTTCTGCGCGCTTCCCACGACGACCCAACGTCAGGACACTTGGGTTACTACAAAACATACGAGCGCATCCGCAATCGATTCTTCTGGCCAGGTCTTTCCACGACGGTAGCTAAATATATCGCCTCGTGCGCACTTTGCCAACACCGCAAGCGGTCCACTACTGCTCCAGTCGGGACCCTACAACCACTTCCTTGTCCATCAGAGCCGTTCTCTGTCGTCGAAATTGACCTCTTCGGGCCCCTCCCAACTACATCAGACGGCAAGAGATGGATCGTCACCGCGGTTGATCACTTGACCCGGTACGCTGAGACGGCCTCGATCACTTTAGGAACTGCTTCGGAAGTAGCAACTTTCTTCTTGCATTCTATTTACTTACGTCACGGAGCCCCTCGTGTTCTTTTGAGCGACCGGGGCAAGGCATTTCTTTCGAGCACGCTCAGTGAAGTTATTCAAGCATCAAAAACAGTTCATAAAACAACATCTAGCTATCACCCGCAAACCAATGGCTTAACGGAAAGATTTCATCGCACGCTGTGGGACATGCTGTCCATGTATATCCGACCGGACCATCGCAATTGGGATGCCATACTTCCCTTTGTCACGTATGCGTATAATATGTCAGTTCAACGAACCACAGGCTATTCTCCATTTTTTCTTGTATACGGACGCCAACCGACATCACCACTAGACGTTTCATTCTTTTCTGGCCTCGTCAACTCTTCACCATTCGTTTGCGACCAGTTTCTGTCCCGTGTTGCTCGATGCCGTCGTCTTGCCCGTGTAAGCACCAAAGCTAGCCAAGAAGATCGCAAACATCGTTACGATGCCACTCGCCGTGTCGTTCTCTACCGCCCTGGCGACGATGTGCTTCTGTGGACTCCTGCGCGAACGCCTGGCTTATGCGAGAAGCTTGAGTCACGCTATCTTGGCCCCTACAAAGTTATCGAACAGACCTGACCGGTGAACTACCTTGTCACACCTGTTCATGTCCCCACTGACCAACGCTGCCGCGGGACAGAGATTGTTCACGTTTCGCGTCTCAAGCCCTATCGTATGCGTTCCCCAGCGTGATTCGCGGCCAGGCTGGCCGCTTCCGTCGACGGGGGAAATTAGTGTAAGAATTCATTGGACGTCATCTTCCTCATCTATCAATAACCATCATCAGTCTTCGCCCGTTCCTTATCATCATCGTCGCCATTTTCGCTGTTGCTTGAATAAAGCGTCAGCTGAACACGTGGTATTTCAATATAGACAAAAGACGGAGGAAGCAAGCGCGAAATAGATGAAACGAAAAAGTAAAAAATAAAAATAAAAAGAAAAGTAAAAAAATAGTAAGAAATAGATAACAAGTGATGAAGAAATGAATAGAAATAAAGAGAAAAACTAAAGAACAACGACAAGAGAGAAAAGGAAAAATAGAGCGGAGGAAAGCAAAGAAAAATTGAAGAGAAGCAAAGAAGGCTGCATGTCTTCCTACGCAGTTCATTCAGGCTTGGCGCCACTAGTGTAAAGATGGCTTAATCTTCCTTGTTTCGTTCTTAGAAAACACAAACCGTATCTCCCATCGACGTTGCTACTCCTCGTCCCCCGTAGGAAGAAAAAGGGGGATAGGGGTGATGTCTTAGGAACCGTAGGTGTGCTCCCCGTTCACACAGACCCGCGGTCCATTTTCATCGAAAACTCGTTATAGCCGGCCAAAACCAACCGACCGAAAACCGAAGGTGCATATACGGCGACGAGAGAAGAGTGTGAAAAGAGCGGGCTCAAGCAAACTAATTAGCGCATAATTAATTGATGGGCTCTACCTCTTCCCACCCGCACGGCGACCCTGCATGTGTGCACGCCGCCACACATTGAATCCTGCGCGCTGCATGCATTGCTCTTCTTCCGTTTTTTTTTTTTTTTCTCGAAAATCCTTCAAGTGTGCGGGGCCTTCACTGCATTTTTCTCTCGTACGGTTTGCATCACGCTCCTGGGGTGGTTGCCATGGTTCGAATATGTGCGTGCTTACTATATCGCGCGTGACATGCTTCATATGGATGCGTGCAACCGGGCTCGTAAGTAAAAAATCGTGCCCCTGCACGTGTCGAGAGGGTTTTACGCCAGGATGTGAGATCCCAAAACCAACCGAGCTTCCGGAGCTGGAGTCTTCGAGTTCTTGTAACTTTTCTGTTTTGTTGAAACTGTTTTGCTATCTCGTAAATCAATGTTATCGTAAGTTTTTATCTTCTTCTTCTTTGTAGGACGTGTGAGTGGCAGCCCCATGTGGCATATATGCTAAGATTGCTGGTCCCCTATTGTGTATCAATTTTTTTCTTCCAATGCTTCACGTCACTGGTCACAGGCATGGTCTGCCCACGATATGGACGAAATTAGCGGGCCCTGAAAGGTAGGTAATAGAGCTGAAGGCGTCGTTACAGAACAGGGCCCTGGGCCTTAATACCTAAAATGTCGCACATAGACATGCCATTGGACAAGGAATGAATTCTCCATAAAAACAGCAGCACTTGTCATAACGAATAATACGAGTTCTTTCTGGCAAGGCAACGCCACAGATATAACATCATGAAGGCATGGCATAGGCTCACGGAATCATGGCTTATTTTGCGTAGTACTACGCGCAGAAACGTCGCTGTGGTTTTTAAAGAACACTTAGCATCATCGAGCATTCGCTTTGTCACCGAACAATTGGCTGTCAGAACACGTTTTTAATGCGCCCGCATTCGAAAAACGTGAGCGCCTGGCAGGCTAAAAAAATTAACTTTGTCGGTGTTTTGGTACGTGCCAAAACCATGGTATGATTATGACTCTCACCGGGGGTCTGTGAATAACTTGAGGTACCCGGGGTTCTTTTGCGTGAACCTAAATCTAGGTAGACGCGCGTTTTTGTACTTCGCCCTACTCTAAATGCAGCCGCCATGGTTCGAAATTCAACAGCGCCAACGATTTTAGCTGTCACGTTTATGGAAGTGCCTGGGTGTCTTGCATTTGCGCTTGAAGGGAAATGTGGTCACCTTTCCCGATTCACACCCTTGAGCTTAGCAGTGGCAACACCTTAGCTGCTAGACTGTCACGTTATCACCAGTACATCTTTTTGGTTGAGTCGATTCATCATGGAGGTAGGAATTATTTGCGCGAAATTACACCCGCAGAAAAAAACGAAAAAAAAAAACGAGACACACACAAGCGTTGTGTGCAAGCGTCGCTTCTCTTGCGGGTGTCTGTCCGCACCGCTACTCCCTTGCTCAATTGCCACGGCAGGTGCGAATCAGTGTACCTCTCCTCCGTACCCGTGTGCAGTATTCTTTTTTTTACATTTTATTGAGGTTGTTATGACCGCATTTCAAGAAATGCACAACACTGATTAGACCCATAGCCATAGGCTAGTGAGGGGTCTAACGGGAGAAAGTATACAAGCAGAATACAATTTGTATATAAGAAAAAATCAAAACATCAAAAAACGATGATTTTTCAACAAACGAACAAATATAAAAGAAGATACACATTGTTGTACTTTGTTCATAATTAATGAAATAATCAAGTATAGACAAAACATCAAACTATGTGCAAGGCTTAGTACATGGTCATTACTATTGATCTACATGTAGCAAATATTTTTTGAGTGCGCTCGAGAAAACCCTGGAATCTTTAATCTGAAGTGGTATGTTATTCCACACTTTCCTTCTTTCCTTCTTCTGTTATTCCACACTTTCACTCTCCTTCTTGGGATCCGATAGCCGCGGGGGAACAAGGAAGGGTTAAAGGCCTGTCCAAGTGTAACCTGGACCCAGCAGCAGCGCGACGAGCCCTTTCGCTCGACCTCACTCACCCGGGGCGACCCGTAAACAAGAAACGCCTTCGGAGGCTGCTGCTGCATTCGGGAATGGGAAGACTTGGAGCGTGCGTGCTGTGCATCCGCGCCTGACGACGCCGCGGCATCTTTCCAAAAAGCGGGAGACGCCTCACGAGAGACGCGCCGCGTCAGCACTTAGGAACCCACACTTCGTGCGTCATTAGACGCGCATGCGTGTCGCACGCTTTGAAGTTTTTTTCTCGAACGACGAAGCTAGCTGTGAACGGCGATATACCGGCGTGCTCGGCCAGGCGGTTGCGTCTTCCTATCGAAGTTCACCCCCTTAAGGAGCTGGTTTTGTTATCGCGCTGGCATTTTTGTGCGGTAGTTCGCCTTATTATTTGCTATACCGCGCACGCACGAAAAAGTGGTCAGGTTTAAAATATAAGGCTGGTAGCGTCGTTGAATCAAGCGTAGAATAAGCGCTATTAGTGCATCGGTAATTCAGCTCGAATACCCTGCAGTGATCGTCGACCTGGAAGCCGCAAATGATTGGGAAAAGGGCTCAGAGCGCGAGCGCTTGGAGGCGCGCTAAAACATGAACGAGATGCGCTGTAAGAACGAGAAAGACGCGCGATACGCATAATTGTGTAATGAATTTCGACAATATAACACCGCATAAAGATCTAGCGATTTTAATAAAATAAATGGATACATTTATACATTCAGGTGTGGACACCCCCCACCTCCCCCCCCCCCAAAAAAAAAAGCAAGCTAAGCGTTTATACGCATGGATTATACGTTCGTGTATATGACTTAATTCAAGCGTATACCCCATAAGGGGTCCTGAACCACTATTCGTTCTTGGTGAAAAAAAAAACATACAGCGGAAAGCAGAAGCTAGGGTGAATACCTTTGCCTAATCTTGAATTCGTGCATGGCGACGAGAATTAACAAGTGCAATGCGAAGTTGCGCATACTCCCGCTCCCCTCTTTTCATAGCGACAATACGGTAAGGAGCAATTAACCTTCAGGATACTAATTGAAATTAATTTTACGAGTTCCGTAAAAAATTGGCCCGAATCTACATGTTACACTGTAAATGTCGTCGAAAGACGATAGTCTTGCGTCTGGAGAGAGTGAACAAAACGTTTATTTGATGTTCTGCGGAAGAAAATTGGTGAATGGTAGTCTGCAGGCGCTGCGTTAGAGTGTCTCGAACGTGTGGCGGAGGCGAACGAGCGCATCTAGGCGGTAGGTGTTCTGTGTCTAGGCACGTTAGACACAAGTGACATCTGGCAGTTGTCTTCGAAAACGAAGGCCGCGGAGAAAGATGCGCGCCAGTCTCGGAGGTGATAAGGTGTAGAACGCAAAGCGACGGGCAGGTGCCAACCACCGTGACGTCGTAGCAAAGCGTTGGAAACACGTTTTTGAGCATCGCGTTCCACTGTCAGCGCAGCGCGATTAAACGCTATATTCCTTAGAGTTACTTGTGTGTGCCTCTTCTAGTATAAAGGCAGACATAGGAAACGTCAAAGCGTGGTTGTGACACCTCATATATGCGCAATAACTGCTTTTTAATTGACAATCGCACAACTATGAACGCTAAATCTTGAGCAATATTGGTCGGCGCTGCGGATGGGGTTGGCCGTTTGGCGTCGTTTGAGGTATCGTTAGGGCAGACAAACAGACAAATGTACAGACAGACAGGCCAAAATTTTTTGTCGAAGGTTCCCAAGAAATACTATCGTCTTTAAAAGCACACGCTTTCCTTGTGAGCAGCTTATGGGAGCATGGAGCCATGGACATGAAAGCTCTCTAGAGCAGCTGGGATCGTGGCGGCACCTGACGGAGCAGATTTTTACTACGCTCTTCTTTCTGCCTGGCCTCTGAGCTCTACCTCGGCCGCGCGTGAAACCCAATCCTAAGTCGTGTAATACACCCAGGACAAACGACTGCCGACGTATGAGTACCATTACCACACACCTAAGTCAAAGTCAAGGGCTGCCAACAATTTTTTTCTTCAATTACAGTCAGTATCTCTCTCTCTCTCTCTCTCTCTCTCTCTCTCTCTATATATATATATATATATATATATATATATATATATATATATATATATATATATATATATATATATATATATATATATATATATATATATATATCAGTGTCAGTAACACGCTTTGTATCCAGATGGTAGCATTGCCTCCGGGACATCCATCGCACGACCCGTTCTCGACGGGAGACTAAGAGAGAAGGTGGGCGCGCGAGAGAGAGGGGTGCGCGCGCAGCTGCAGCGAGCGAGGAGAGCGGAGGAGCGAGCGAAGGGGGATATCAGCGTCGCCTCCGTGGCTTATTCGGTAGAGCGTCGCGCTGCGGCCCGCCAAGTCCTCTTTCTTTTAAAGATAGAGAGAAGACTGCGGACGCCGCCGACAGTGGTGGATGGTTTGGGGTCGCTTATAAAGTGTATTCACACTTAAAACCGTCAGCTATCTCAGCGAAAGCGCTACGGAAGTTGATGTGTGTAATGAATTGAAATGCAAAAATTATCATGCAAATGCAAACTAGAAGGCGAAAAAAATAACGTGCTACATAAGGAAGAGCGCATCACGTTCACATTTAAGTGAGTCGTACTTTGTTATAGTATAGGCTACTCCGGCGTCCGTCCTCACTTCGGAAACCCCTTTATCTGTAACTTGCGCATGCGTAAGTATTATAATCCTGGAAGCGTCAGCCAGAGCCGCTTACGTAAGTGCGTGTATTTCACGTTAACATATCAGTCTTTTTTCCTCCTCCTTCTTCTCACCATCATCATCATCATCCATCAAGATTACCTACTACTTCTGGATCGTCCCTGAAAAGAAAGAAAAATAAACAAACGTCCCCTAACCACAAATTTGTTCCGAAAAAGTGTTGCGAGTAAGTACGAATCAAATCAACGATAACACAAAAGCATACTGTCATTGAGATGCCACCCGACATCTTCATTCACATCTTCATTCATCAAACACATCTTCATTGAATCTTTGTAACATCAATTAACCAATCGTAATCCATTATACCTCAAGCTCGTTTGTTCTGACGAGTAAGAATCAGACTAAGTACAAATGCTCGCGCAGACTATACAAAAACGATTGCGTATCACGTCGGCTATAGTTTAAAATCGGGCGGTACTTGCTTCCGGACGTAAGTAACGTGTATGTGTAACGTGAGTCACGTGAACAACTGTATATGGGTAGCATTCAAACAAACGAAAGTTGAGCCATTTGGCAAGGGCTCCAGTAGCAGGAATGACACAACTTCACGCGATTCGGCTGAATCAATAAAAAAAGCATATGTGAGCCACTTAGAGATAGATACAAAGATTTGAAAAGTAAAGGCAGAGAAAGCAGTCTGTTGCTAGTCACCACTTTGCTACCCGGCGGAGAGGTGGGGATCTTTTACTTAAGGTTTTGTCTACGTGTAATGTATACTTCGCATTCAGACGGGAACCTTGGACATCGAGCGTCTCTGCAGTCAAGGGGACTCCGACATACGGCAATGGACAAACTATAGCTGAGATGAAACAAATGAGAGAATATGACAGGCAAGTAACAAAGAAAAAAAGCTCTAGAAGTGTTCTTTCAGCATTTCAGAAGAGACAGGCCTGCGGGGTAAGAGAGGGTTCCCATAAAGGGCACGCAATGGCGTTGCACACCGAAAGGGAGGCGGCAGCGATGGAGTTTTAGGCGCGCCTCGAAACGACCCGCGGTTTTTTTCTAACTGGAAGTGTCCACAGTGGGAAACGAGCGGTGTTTGCGCTCCACTCAGCACGTGACGCGCGGATATGCACGCACCGGAGTGGCGGCTCTCTGAAATGCACGGCGTCGAAATGGAGGGCCTGCACGGCGAAGATAAACGCATACAACTGAATCCACCGGCAGCTGGTTGTGTGTATGGAGACTGACGTTTTCCTTCCGAGTGTCGCTGGAGGGGGGTGGGGGGTGCAAAAGTTTGGTAGATGTCAAAACGACACACAGTCACAGAGTTTGAACACAGGAACACCCGCACACACAAACGCACGCACACGCACAGGGACGTGGAAGTACAAGTGAAAGAACTCGTGGTACGTGCCGACTTCAAAGTAAAACAAAAGGTCTTCGATACAAAATATGGAAACGAAACTTGTCCCCAAAAGAAATGTAAGCTATTTAAATCACCTGTTTACATTTCATTATGATTGCAATGCCTCCGCAGAATTTTCGTTTTTTTTTTTTGCTTGTGCGTTTACTCTTACAATGTCTTTCTCGCGCAATAGCTGCAAACCGGACTTCAGCTTAGCAGGGCGTGCCCTGCATTAACAAATTACCCGGAATGACCACCTGATAATCCGCAAGAAAATGTTCCGCATGCTCTTGTAGCTACTGTGCGAGTCAGTTATTCAAGGCGAAAACCTTACATCCCCCCTCAAGCGTGAAATTTAACCAGCGGCGTCAGCGTCCCGTGGCGTCGGGGACCAGTGATGCCAAAAATCACGTGATCACGTCACCATATGGCGTCATGAAGACGTCACAGATGGCCAAACTTTGCGACGCCTTCTTGACGTGACACGACGTAAAGTTGCGTGACGTCATTACAAGACATTGTTTGGTCTAAGGCGATTCAATCCCGGAGGCAATGCAAAACCAGGTGAAGTGACTCAGATCTTGGAGGCAGTGCAAAACCGCGTTAGGTGCAGAACGCTTTCGAAGAGTGGCAGGGCGATATGAGTATATCTAAAGCCCCTGAATAAAATTCAGGGGCTTTAAGCATATTGACGGAGAAGCAAAAAGTATGGCGTTCTCTTTCGAGTAGCCTTAAAGGGCCTTTATAGCATTTTTCACGACCTCATTGTTTTACATGTTTTCCTAGCTGGTTGCGTCAAGTGATAAGTGCTGCAAGAACGGCTGCGATAGGGGCGCGCAGTTTGAAGTTATTCAACGTATACAGATATCAAAATACAATAAAATGAATGCCCACCCTCAACTCAATTTTCGCGGGCTCACCTGACCGTGTTTCTCTCGCCCTGTGACGTCGAATGGCTGCCCAATGAAATGAAGTCAAGGCCATAGCATAGAGAAAGATTCCATGCCATATTTCACGTTATTTCCGACGTAGTGAGGATGCCGTTGCGATGGTACCAAATAACGTGGTACTTGAAAAGTGAACGGCACGTGTGAAACGAAGCAGCTCGCGAACGCTTCTATAATGTTTTGTAGCTTTACTGATCTTTTTCTTTTTGCAATGACCAATATATATATGTCAATGCTCTTACATTTTTTTCTTTTAGTTTCTTCAAATAATGGCGCCCTGAGCATCATCGGCGCATTCTTTGACAAGCTTTACGGTCTTCAAGCTGGAAAAGTTGGAGAGCTCTATTCTTTGTCGCTTTGAGTGAATAATCATGCTAATGAAAAAATTAAATCCAATAGTAATCCCTATTTTGGTGCAATTCTGCGATCACATTTAACGTTACATTTATCCAATCACATGGCGGCAACCTTCCGGCATCATTTCTGCTCGCAGTAGTTCTGGTAAGCGCCACTGCGAGTTATGCAGTTGGTACCGATGTTTTCAAGCCTTAGAGGGCCCCTTTAAGTGCATGAATGCATAAGGCACCCTGTTAGTTTTAAATGCGAAGCATTTCTTAAAGAACTTCGGTGACTTTGAGCGCATCCATCCATCCATCCATCCATCCATCCATCCATCCATCCATCCATCCATCCATCAATCCATCCGTCAATCCATCCGTCCATCCGTCAATCCATCCGTCAATCCATCCGTCAATCCATCCGTCAATCCATCCGTCAATCCGTCAATCCATCCATCCGTCCGTCCATCCGTCCGTCCGTCCGTCCGTCCATCCATCCATCCATCCATCCATCCATCCGTCCGTCCGTCCGTCCGTCCGTCCGTCCGTCAGTCCGTCCGTCCGTCCGTCCATCCATCCATCCATCCATCCATCCATCCATCCATCCATCCATCCACCCGTCCGTCCGTCCATCCATCCATCCATCCATGGCGTCTGCCATATACTCGCAAGCGCGCGCCACGCTGCGTTGCTTTGACACATGCGCATTTCAGCGCCTCCGGCATACCTCCGTCACGAAAAGAGGGAAACGCAGTGTTGTCCTGGTAACGCATCCGCATGAAATGCAGCATGTCGCATTTCGCGCCGGTTGCCCTCGGGCCGCGCCGAGAGACGCTGGTCGCGCCTGGCGTCAGACTATAGAGTGCTCGCGTTTTTGCTAACGTAGCGTTGCTATGCCCAGCATGCGCCCGTCAACGCTACATTGGAGTATATTGGGCCCTTCATGATGCGCACGCGGCCGTTTTGCTAGCTCCACAAATAACCAATTTGGTGTTACGTGACGTCAATGGATGACAAAAGATATGACTGATGCAAACATGATAATCCTGACACGCGCGTCATGTAAGAACATGCCAACATACCACGCTCATACCATGCTCGCGGCAGTTTCGCTAGCTCCTTACTGAACTTGGCATCACGTGACGTGAACAGATGACGAAGGTATACACGACACATCCAAACATGATAATCATGACGCGGAAGTCATGTACACCATCATTTACCTCCACCTCGTAACACCGTGCTTGTTTTAAAGTGACATATCAACCTTTATCTTTCGTGCTTCGCAAATCATCGATTCCCACTGTATGTGAGATCTGCCAATTTTTGTTTATTCAATAATTCGTTGATTCATTCATTCGTTATAGCTTCTTCAAGGACAGCCTTGAAGTCTGCCTGAAAGATGTACGTCAAAGTATTTATGAGCTGTGAGTATGACGCAATTTGAGACATAATTGTACAAGAACGTTTACCAGCTTCCAGTTAAAGCCAAAGATGCAGAGATAAAGGATACATAATAAGAAATCACCACTCTATATACTTTATTAAGACGAAATCTTTCGGTGCCTTACCACACTCTAAAATTGACCATGAACAGCGGCGGCGTCGGTGTCAACATGAAGTATAGAGAAAATATGACGTCACCGTATGCCGTCATAACAGCGTCACACGCTGCCGAAATAACCCTGACATTACCATGACAGTGCACAAAGACGTCATGACATGACATTGTCGCTTGGTCAAAAGTGGGCCTATCACGGAGCCAGTGCCTCTCTGATCTTGGAGGCAACGCAAAGCCACGTTTGATGCAGAAAACTTTCGGACGGTGGTGGGGCACGATCAATACGTTTACAAAGAACAAATCTTTGGTGTTCCTCTTCGAATTGCCTTAGCGGAATACATAAAGTACCGTGTGAGTTCTTTTTTTTTTCAGTTTTAATCTCGAGTTGTACGCATGCCTCGAGAGTGAACAAGCACGACAGTAGGCGTTGTCATACCTTCGTACATCCGGTTACCCACGATACCCTCAGGCCTTACCGTCGTGGAATGAGTCGGCTCAGCCGTATTACTCTCCATTACAGCAGCAACCTGGACCAAGCCGATCCAGCGCAGAGCTCTCCGCTTCAGCGGTCACCACTCGACGAGGCCGACGAGTGCAATCGTAAAAGAGTGGGTCGCAAAAAAAAAATAAAACGTCACTCGTTTTTCTCGCTACAAGCCAGACGCGCCCTCCCCATACCACGCGCACTTCTCCTCAGCCGGATCCCCCGCTCATGATTCTCGTCATAAAGGTCCAAGCTTTGCGGCACGAGTGGCAGCCATCGCAGTAAACTTGAAAAGGGAGAACCCAGCTCATTTAGTTTAACAACGGAATCTATGACCGCCATCTTACACTCCCCGTCTGTGTTTCCGGCCAGTAATTTATTCTTTACATTCTCCACTTTACTTGGAGTTCAGGAAATCGGTGTCCTTCCTTCTTCGTCTAAAAGGTATATCTTCTCAATGTTGAGTCTGAAATGTTCTCTTGTGGTCCGAGTTCTGAGCCTTACTGCGAAGGCCTTGACGATTTTTTATATATTTCTTTGGGGATCTCTTTTCTATCAAAGAATACGCATTTTACACTGGCCTGAATGTCAAACTTCAAGAGGACCCTCGCGGTCGTGATTTTCAGGTGACTGCGCTTTAGGGAGGAACGCACGATATTACATATACACTCGGTCGTCGTGGGTATACGTTCTTGAAGCAGCATAATACTGCAATCAGTATACTGCATTCAAAAAGAATACTCAGGTAATAGGAACACAACAGGACCTTCTTTCACTTCTTAATGATAAGCATTTGAGTGATCTGAGGGTACCTCTGTACTCTGGTGTTCTAACGCGATAGTGCTAAAGAGCTCGTTTTGCTGGAATTTCGATGTCGGCGGCGGCGTCGGCAGCGGCGTCGTTGGTTGTGAGGGAAAAAAATCGTCATCTTATGCGTGACCAAAAAATTGAGAACGATGCACGTAAAATAAATAATGAAAAAGCTTCAGAAAGAGGGAAGATCGAACGCGGTTTGTTTGCGTGGTAAGCGGGTGTTTTAGGTGGCAGTTGCCAGCTTGCTCTCTTCCTCTTTCCTCTGTGTCTGTGTATGCAAATCAAATAATAATAATAATAATAATAATAATAATAATAATAATAATAATAATAATAATAATAATAATAATAATAATAATAATAATAATAATAATAAAATAATAATAATAATAATAATAATAATAATAATAATAATAATAATAATAATAATAAAGATCCACGTGTCTGCTCGGAAGCACAGTGAAAATAACTCTGCTTGTAAATGCAGTGAAAGTAACTTGCACGCTTTGCAACCTAACGACTCCCGTATACATGCTCCACTACACCACATGTACTATCGCAGTGATAATGCGTGGTATACAAGCGCCTACATCGTGATCGGGCGTCGGAACATGCGATTTCGACGACTTCATGAATTAAAGCGGGCCACCCACTACAAAAGGCACACACGTTACTGCGTCTTTGCCCTTGAGCCCACGTAATGGGTGCATAGCAAGCGCCAAATGATTTCACGCGCACAAATTGCCCGTGGTTTAAAGCGTGCCACCCATTACACAGAATGCAGCCGTATGCGAAAGCCTCACCGACACGAGCCATTTTGAACTCAGTACGCACTATAGGGACAGGATATCGCTATCGTGTTCAACTCTTGAAGGCGAAGCTTGGGGGTCTCTCAGTTTTTTTATGTCTCGGGGAAGCTTTAAAGCGCTTTTTTTTTTAAACCACATTTTTTTCTTAACTAATCTATAGATGTGGTTCACAGAGATAGATAATAGAATAAGAGAAAAACATGGAGGTTCACCAGGATACGGTTTGCTACGCTGCACCATCATATGAGATGCAAACAATTGTTTGTATCCTACACCGTGCCGTGCACTAAGGGGACGGGGAAAGAAAACGAAGGATGGGAAGGAAAGCCAAGAGAAAAGTAGACGCCCGAAAAAACACATGACCAAGAGGAAAGGGTAGGGTGGGAACACTATCCCCTATTAAATAGGCCACTGCCTCGCGAAAAGTTCAATAAAGCTTTGATTAATTGTCAAGGCGAAGAGTGTTTGTGTTTATTCCAGGACTGACTGTTCTGATAAGGGCTTGTCGTCAAGGCGATCCAACTATATAGCAACTATATAGTAACAGACTATGTATGCTCATCGAGGATAGCGACAAACAACGTGGCCTATCGTCTCATCGCTGCCACAGTGGTCTCAAGCAGCACTGTATGCCATGCCGATTCCGAAGGCAGAATGTTTGGTCGGAACGACACCATGCATGTCACAGTCGGCATAGCACCATTGTCTCGAGTCGAGAGGGTACGGAGGCCGAAGTCGACCAGACGGGTCCAGCCTATGCAGTTGTGTTCAGGAAGAAAAAAAATGGTAGATAAGGAAATGTAGGGAGGTTAACCACTCTACAGAAAAACCAGTTTGTTCAACCTGTTGTAGCAGTATAGACGCTACCAAAGTTCATTATCGCAGATAGATTTACATTCACCCTCATCATCAGCCTGACTGCGCCCACTTCATGACAAAGGCATCTCCCATCAGGCCTGTGCTTGCTGCTGCCACTTTATACCCGCAAGCTTCCTAATCTAATCAGTTCACCTAACTTTCTGTGTCGCCCTCACCGTCTTGCCTTCTCGGGGAATCCAGTCATTTACCCTTACTGACCAGCGGTTATCCTGCGTGCGCGCTAAGTGCCTGGCCCATGTCCATTTCTTCTTCTTGATTTCAACTATGATATTCATAACCCCGGTTTGTTTCCCGACCCACTCTACTCTCTTCCTGTCTCTTAAAGGTACCCCTATCATTTTCCTTTCCATCGCTCGCTGCATCGTTCTCAATTTAAGCTGAACCCTCTTTGTAAGCCTCCAGGTTTTTGCTCCATAGGTAAGTACCGGAAAGATACGGCTATTATAGACTTTCCCGATGAGGGATACTGGTAATCTACTATTCATGATTTGAGAATACTTGCTGAATAGGCTCCACCCCATTCTTACTCTCCAAGTTACTTCAATCTGGTGGGTCGGCTCTACGGTTACTACCTGCCTTAAGTAGACGTACTCTTTTACAACTTCAAGTGTCCTGCTACATATCTCGAATCGCATAGCAAGGAAACCATAGCATAGCGAGAAAACCAGCCTTAGCGTTGATGCAATGAATGATAACCTGACGAGTATCGTTACGGAGGGGCCAGTGGAAGTTGGAGGTACGGTAGTTAGATGAGACACTAGCAAGCTGTCCCTGGAGAAGAAGAACCTCATTAAGAAACGTCACAGCATGAAAGCTTCAAACGCAACAGACAAAATAGAACTGGCGGAGCTTTCGACGTTGGTTAGTGAGCGTAAGGTATCCGATGTAAGAAGTTATAGCATGCAGAGAATTGGACATGGTCTAAAGAACAGAGGAAGGGTCAAAGCGGGGAAGAGAAAACTTGGGATATAGGTAAAGACCAGATGTATGCACTAAGGGACAACGAAAGCAAAGTAACTATGTATGGATAGGATATAGTTAAAGTAGCGGAGGAGTTTTACAGAGATCTTTACAGTATTAGGGTCAACCATGACCACAATGTAAGAACTAGCAGTAACTCAGATGGCATCCCACCAGTAATGACAGAAGAAGTCAAGAATTCGTAGGAGGTATTGCAAAGAGGCAACGCTGCTGGTGAGAATCAGGTAACATCAGATCTGCTGAAAGACGGAAGACAGATTGTGTTAGAAAAACTGGCCACCCTGTTTACGAAGTCTCTACTGACGGGGAGGGTACCAAAATCTTGGAAGAATGCTAACATCATCTTATTACATGAGAAAGGAGATGACAAGGACTTGAAGAATTACAGGCCGATTATCTTGCTCTCCGTTGTATACAAGCTATTCACAAAGGTAATTGCTAAGAGAATTAATAAAATATTCGAATTAAATCAACGAAAGGAGCAAGCAGAATTTCAAACAGGCTACTCAACAATCGACCCTATTCATACTATGAATTAGGTGATCGAGAAATGCTCAGAATACACCCAACCACTATACAAAGCATTCATAGATTACGAGAAGGCTTTTTATTTAGTCACACAGACACTGCTGAGATATCTGCAGTCAAGCAGACACTGCGGAATCAGGGCGTCGACGAAGCATAGATAAACATGCTGGAAGAAATCTACAGAGGATCAACTGCTACCTTAATGCTCCATAAAAAAAGTGAGATAATACCAATAAAGAAGGCTGTAAGGGAAGGAAATATGATCTCCCCAACGCTATTTATCGCGTGCTTATAACAGGAGTTTTTCAGAGGCCTAAAATGGGAAGAGTTACGGATACGGGTTGATGGAGAATACCTTATAGAAACAATTGCGCTTCGCCGATGGCATTGCATTGCGAAGTAACTCAGGGGATGAATTGCAATTCAAAATTACTGAATTAGACAGGTAGAGTACAAAGGTAGGTCCTAAACTGAATCTTCAGAAAACGAAAGTGATCTATGTACAACAATCTCGGAAGATCGGAAGAGAATAGATTTACTGTAATAACCGTTGAATAACTTCACTTCCAATACACCTGCACTGATAGATAGATAGATAGATAGATAGATAGATAGATAGATAGATAGATAGATAGATAGATAGATAGATAGATAGATAGATAGATAGATAGATAGATAGATAGATAGATAGATAGATAGATAGATAGATAGATAGATAGATAGATAGATAGATAGATAGATAGGTAGATAGATAGATAGATAGATACACAGTGAAGTTACACTGATGCCAATGGATTTCAGATATGATTGCGCAATGTCTGTGTTGCTTTGTAAGCCTGCCAATAAGTACATGAAGCCTGCTGTATAACATGATATTCCACCCTTCGTTCTTTCTTTCCCTCCTGTCACAATCGCCTCTGTGCAGGGAAACAAACTGGAGATACTTAGGGCTGACCACCCATGCCTTTCTTTTATCATTCCTCTTTCTCTCTCTCCGGCACTGCTTCGGCGGGGAGTCCATCCACAACGCAGCGTGGCTTTTGAAAAACAAGGCCATCGACGGTCTCCCCTACCGGACAGGCGACCGAATTTCGAAGATTCGTGTGTATTTTTTTTTTTTTTGTCATTCTCGACTTCTTTCCTTGTCTCCGTGTCGCTATCGACGGCTGTCAGTTCGGGGAAGGAGTGTGTCATCACGCCCGTCGCTTGTTGGCGGTTACTTCCTACTACGTTTCGATCAATAAAAGAGGGCGACGCCGCCACGTCACTTTGTGTGCGTGTGCGCGCGCGAATATATACGTGTGTTTCTCGCGTGTTTGTTTTCTCGCGAGCTTGTTTTATGGAATGATATTCTTCTGGACCTGTTGGCTTCCTTTTGTGTTTCTTGTTGTTCGAGCCTCTTTTTTTTTCTCTACCTCTCTCTATCCTTTCTTTCCTTGGTATTAATATACATATTTTTTTTATTGGACGAGCGAGAGAAGATGCAGGAAGTGGTCGACTTGTTTCGGTGAGGCTGCGAAAATAAAATATCGCGTTAGTGCGGAGCTTATAAACGCTGCTGCAGTCCAGACAGGAACGATGATGCTGCGTTCCTGCTTTGCACAGTGTTTTGTTTAGTGTTTGTTCGCTTCTATTTGAACGTTTCTTCCCCCCGATGATACGTCAGTGGTTAAAGTGACTGCCTGCCTTTTTTTTACCATCCCGTTAGACTGGAGTGGGGTGGTGGATAACAACATGAAGCAATCGATTTAAACGAAATGATACGTTCCACTGATTCACGTTTCAACTCGTCAACATTATCCGACGGGTTTTTATGGCTGTTCCGACGGGTGTTCATCGGCGTATTATAAAGGACTCAGAGCGTACGGAATCATGACGAGCTTTGTTGGTGCAACTGCTCGAGCCCCATGTGTGTTTTATTCTTTATCTCTCTCTGTGCGAAAGGGATACATACGTGCATTTAATAGCACCTTCCGGCCAACATACCATACACGTCAAGCTAGATGCCTATATAGAATCGTGCGAAGAGCCACAGCGCAACTAAGACCTTTTTTTTTATTGCATCACTCTCTTCAGTCATAATAAAGAAAATGTTTCATATGACTGTTTCGTAAACCCCGTAAGCAAACGTACGTATTGTTATTGCAAACTTTCATTCACGTCTTGATGACATTTCGGATTGGCTAAACTTTGGACAGACGTACGAACAAAGCGGAAGTGCATGGTACCAGAAAAAAATACGAAAGAATGTTATTGAAAGCTATCTTTCATTCACACTTGCCGAAATTGTGGTAATTATAACCACCTAAGATCCCATTATTACTACTGGTGGAGCAAAATTAATCGACAGCGAGTACACTACACTTAACCTAAGTTATGGTGTCTTATTAGTCCCGCATGTGGCACGGTAAAAAATATGTACGAACCTATTGCACTCAAATGATGCTTTTTTTTTATATTCCGCATAAAATATGAATTTATAGAACGGTAAAGGCATATGTACGAAGTTACACTCCTCATGCATATGCCTATCACGAGATATTGGGAATTTTATGAGTAACGGGAAATTTTCCCAAATAGGCAGGCAGTGGCAATGTCGGTTTTTACAAATTCAATTTCCACTCGCCAGGCCTATAACTACACATGGTCTGTTTGTTACAGCACGAATATGTGCTTTCACTTTTTTCTGTGCTTTCAAATGTCATATATATTTTGCTTCCTGTCTAATTTTATATTTTTATCGTGCGGTCTGAGGATTGGTTTTCCTACCTCACAATAAATAATTTCAGCTTTGTCTAAAGGGTAAAAGACGATGTAGCCGGCTCGAAAGGCCGCATAAAAAGGGGCTGAAGTTCCTTCTTGTCGTTTCCTTTCTTTTTCCTCTTTGAAGCAGTCAGTTCAGCAACTCAATATACCGACGTTGGCGTTTGTAACTGCGGCACGTTTTGAAAAAAATCGCCGTATCGGACAACTTCGAAAAGTCTGCGTTGTCAGTTTCTGAATTCCCTCACCTCAATTATTGTTGGAAGAATCGATGGTGTCCCTCCAGAAGGACCGAGATCGCAGTTACCAAAATACGATGTCGAGTCCCCCCACTGAAGTTTTACCTACGCAGGTATGGTCTGGTACAGTTACCTTTATGCCTCCTTTGCAATGAGTGTGAATCTCTTGATCATTTATTTCTAACGTGCAGATTATTCACCAATCAGAGGAAAAGACTTCCGGACGAACCGCTTTAAAAGTTGAGATTAAATTTATCCCTTCCGGTTCTTCTTTCCTTTGGGGCTACCGGGCTGGGCTTTAGCCACAGGAGTGTTTGCGAAGCCATTTGCGATTTCCTTCCGGAGACGAGAAGTATAGAATGCTAAATTCATCGTTAAAAAAAATCAAAATCAAGCATATTCTTTAAAAAAAATTAACATTTGATATTACGAACTCTTCCTTTTAAACAGCCAGACACCGATCGTTTCATGGCCGGTCCCCCATGGTGGGTTGTGCCAGGATAAAAAAAAAGGACAAACAAACAAACTCAATATGTTCTCACAAGAGCTCAGCTCTGTGGGCTCGACATGGAAAGATACGAGAGAACGTTAACACGGTAGTGTAAGTGTATCTCATCCCGTCCTTCACGTTTACTCGTAAGCAAGACTCCAGCTCAATCGCAGCGATCATCAGAAATCTAAAGTCTCTCGCTCCGTTGGCAACGCGTTACGTAGTGGTTGTTGCCGTTTATTTACGCAGACCAGTGCTGAAGAAAACGAGACACAACGTAACATAAAATAAATTTCACCGCCGTACTAGCATTGCGTTGCGTCCCGCGTCCAAGCCAGCTATTTAGGCGTTCCTTGCTCATTGTTATTGATTAGTTGAATCAACAACTTTACGGTGAACTTTTGTAACAATTTCAGCTAATTCTCTGTTGCAGAACGCAGTACGCCTCCGCGTACCCTATTCAGATGCGGCAGTCCGCCCCGCTCTTCGCGTAGCCTGCCCTTCGCTAACACTCGCGCGACAGGGTCCACGGGCCGGTCGACTGTCTGCCACTGGCTTCTCGCCAATGAGGAGGATACCGGCACAACCGCTTTCACGTCGTTCCTAAACGTCGCCAGGCGGCGCCACTCTCCGGACAGCCCCTCGCGCTCTCCGGAGTCGCAAATGGCCCTCTCTCTCTCTCCCACCGGGGGCCCGATCCGTCGCCGCACGCATCGCGCTCGTGCGATTCACTCGCGGGCCGCTTAGTCGAGTGCGGCACTTTCGCGCGTAGTCCTCTCCGAAGAAGAGAGCATGGCATCGACCGACGCTGCCTCGCTGCTTCCCGAGAACCTCTCGCTGGGCGGCGGGCACGCCGCGCCGCAGTCGGTCTCTTCGTACATGGGGGGCGACAGCCGGGGCTCGTCCCCCTGCGGTCCGGACCTGCCGCCGCCCCTGCCACCCGCGTTCAACGCGGCCGCGCTCTGCGACCAGTTCTGCTCGGTGATCAACGGCTTCCGCGGCGGCCTCGACCCGCTGTCGTCGGCGGCCGCCGCGGCGCGACTCAAGAGTCCGTCCCGGTCGGTGGCCGCGGACGCCACCGACTGCCGCCTCATCGAGTACCGCGGCGAGAAGGTGGCCGCGTTCGCGTACCGCGGCGAGTACCTGCTGTGCCTGCCGCAGGCGTTCGAGCTGTTCCTCAAGCACCTGGTTGGAGGCCTGCACACCGTTTACACCAAGCTCAAGCGGCTGGGCATCAGCCCCATCGTGTGCAACGTGGAGCAGGTGCGCGTGCTGCGCGGACTGGGCGCCATCCAGCCCGGCGTGAACCGGTGCAAGCTGTTGTCGTGCAAGGACTTCGACTCGCTGTACAAGGACTGCACCACTGCCAGGTCAGCACGCTACCTTACGCTCGGGTTGGTTGCCGTCGAGAACCCACTTCTTTATTGTTGTTCTCTTCACTGTCCCTCCTTCCCACAGTCACACCGTGCATCCCGTTAGAATGTGCGTGCGTGTGTATCTTGCGAGGACGTGCCACTTTCATTGATTTGCTCATCAAGCCATTCTTATTCACCCCATCACCCCCCTCCGTCCTTTTTCTGCGGGTCGTTTTATCCCTTCCTGCATGTCCGTGGTGAAGTAGAGCCTCGCATCCCGATATCTTTTTTTGTGATGCAAACATACTTGCATCCTTGCCGTACCATTCATGCATACCAAACTAAATGCTCGTAAGTGGGGCTGTATCAAGGAGATTTTAAAAAAAATCCTTGGGCTGTATATTCTTGTCGCAGTGTTTATATGAGCTTCAATATGAATCTGCTAGTCAAGTCGAGTGAAACCGAGCTTATAGTTGAACTTCCTGAAGTTTCGGAACCAGATAACAAAGTGATGTACGTGTTTATTTCTCGTACGCCTACCCCTCCTTCCAAGCAAAGAAAAAAAGTAAATCAAGCAGTACCTTCTTGGCATTCCTCTCTGCGTAACCTTCCTTCGCTAATCTATAACGCATGTTTCATTGTATTGCCACCAACCATAATTTTCTTTCGATGTCAAGGTTCATGCGAGACTGAATTGGCAAGCTTAGCCACGTCAGACTCACCGCGTTTAGGTTCAGAAATCAGTCCATATCAATATTCGCACATTAAAATCACGATCTTTCAGAACCATTGCCTCACTAAATCCTCATCTGAAGCGAGGAGGGAATCCCATTTTTCTTTCTTTATTTATTTTTTATCGGCTATCTTGGTTGGCTGGTATCCAAATAACTTTCGTTACAAAGTATCGAATAAAGAAATCCTCAATATAGAACCAACACTTCTATAGAGAATATGGTTTCCGCTGCTGGATTAGGTAAAAGCTATAACTCTGTAAATTTAATGAACGCCTTCTCTCAGAAATCCCCGTTATACATATTAACCGTAAACCCCGTTATATCACTACGACCTTATTTATGACGTAATGCTGGCGTTGCCGCTCCATCAATAAGCGACATCTCTATCTGATTGTGTGCAGCTATGCAAGATCGAATTAATAGTCGCTAAAAAAAACTCACAGCTAAAAGGCTGTCACGATAATGTACGGCGTGACACGCTCTTCAGTGTGAACATAAAATTAGCGTTCAATCCGACAGAACTTCAACATATTACGAGCTTCATTAACAAACTTTTTGTTGTGGTTTGTTAGATGTATCTGTATTGGTTGAAAGTCGCACTCAACAGTATAAAAGCTTTACTCAGCACCCAAATATATATTTAGTATGCTCTTCCATAGGTGCACTAAACCATGCGATTCACAAAAGGGCGTTCATTATTGCGTGCTTGTATAATTACAAACTTTCTCACCTTGCTTACTTCCGATCTCACATTGCGTACTACTCGTGCTCCAAAAAAGAGGTTGTTTCTGTTTGGTCACATTTATTAGGTTGTGTGCTACTACACTCCTAATCGGGTCTTGATTGCCGCTGGCTATATCCAGAACTTGTAGAAGAACCTGATTCAGGGTGAGGTGCAAGTTTTTCCATAGTCCGGCATATTACTAACAATTGCTCGAGCTCGCACTTAACATAAGCTCCGTTAATATATAGCTTGGTTGTTCTAGAAACACCCAATATATTTATTCTACGCTCAATCACGAGAAAAACCGGAACTGGTTTGTTTCATCTCGGCCCCTTATTTCATGAGGTCCTTAAATACCGTAAGCTTTATATTTTCAATTCAATTCAGTTCGGTTTTATTTTCCAGTATGTACATGCTGGATGGTTGGGTTAGGTTAAAAGCAGTGTACGTAGCAATTTTATGGGGCCCAACGACAAGACTGTATGATGCAGTAACAACAAACAGACTTAACGACACTGTCTGCAAGCGCGAAAAATAATTTCTTTGAACAGCAATATCACACTGCCCTCTGTTTCATCTATAGGCCTAACATTAAGCACCAGGAATTTCTTTTCGTAACTATCACAAACTTCATTGAGCTCCAGCGAGGTTATTCTAGAACATGACGACTGAGCTTATTATTTTTTTAATCAATCAGTGGCTGCTTTCTATCTTATTAACCTTTCAAGACAAAAAAGCAATCAGGGTATCTCGTCTAGTCTTCCTTTCTGTTGCTCACCATCAATTAGGAGATGCCTACCTCTACTGGCTCCTGTCAGTCTTCTTTCAATATTCATTACTTTGGTCGAGCTTGGTCCATTCCATTTTATACCACGGCCGTTACACCCTGACAGGGTCCTTAATTCCTCCGCATCCACGGGAAGTTACTTCCGTCATCACAGTACGCATTTCTTCCGTCATCCGGAATTACACGAAGGATGACGCATCGACCTAACGCGGGTGTTATAAGGTGCTACGTGTGTCGCGCACACCAACAGTGTACGGTTAAAGATATGTATACACTGCGGACGTTGAAAGTTTACGTAGCTCCATGTCTTACTTTTCTTTCCAGTCATTAGTGCTGTGAAATGCATGCCACTCATGAGTACACGTGTATAACGGGTATATCTATCAACAAAACTTATTATGTGCTGCTTCGATTTTCCTTTCCATTACGTGAAATTCGCGCATTCATTATATTCTCCTCTTTCTTTCTATAATGTATTGAAGTCGTGTACAAACCTTACTCTCCGGCATAAGGTAAAAACAAATAATGAAATGGCTTGTTTATTTACGGACAGTGAGTCCGTAACATCCATATTCATACATGCGAGGTATATGTTTGCGTGAATAGCTGATAAGGGGAAAAAGTTAAGGTCATGCCCCGAAAGAACGTGTGTATTCCTATTTGCTCACCCTAATGCAATAAGTGAAATAGGATACGATTCCGCTTTTCCTTCAAACAGTAAAACAGCCCATTTAAGCGAGGAGCCGAAAAGGAAAAAGAAATAACGCAGTTTCAACTCCCCCACGTACTTTAATTATACGAGGTTATAATAAAATATTATATAACCGCGCTAACCGCTTTCGGTACGTTAATGTTTATTTTTCATGGTTGAGAGTCTATAGCTTTTCATTACATTCTATAGGAACGTTTATTAGTCAATCGATAAGTTCATGGCGCAGCGTACTCGGTGGAGCTGTGAAAGCGGAAAGATATACGTGCGTCGCCATTACTGATCTTTTTATTTCGAGTGCAACGTGGAAATTAAAACCGTAAAATTCGCATTGCCTTTCAGGTTAAAATGAACTTGACGCAGATGAAAACCGCGGAGATCGTTAACAATTAAGTGTAAAACTGTCAGTGCAATGTAGCGATGATATATCACGATGTCGCTTTTGAGAACTTGCGCGTTTCTTGTTCAGATGGAGCTTCCAGAGAATAGTGTGTCTACGTTTCATGACAAAAAAATTAATGTTCACTCAAAACGAATCGTTGATGCATATATTTCGTACAATGGTGTGGGTCATTATAAATTTCCAACCTTGTCATCCGCGGATGGCTCAGTTAGAAACGATTGGAATAGTACTCATGTCGCTAAGGTTTGTTTTTCTGTTGTTGTTTTTTTAATATATTTGTCGGATTTTTCCCGCGGCATTGACACAAAAGCTATTTACAAATATTTTGGTTATCAAGTGCGATTGCACAGTGAGTGTCAGCATTCGATCAGGGCATAATCAGTTTAGCTGTATATTGAACGTCACAATTGTCCAACAGCTAATCTCGTGAATAAACAGTGTACGAATGGTTTTCTGTGAATATGACAATCTGTTCAACGAAAAAAGTATCTTGAGCTAGAATTATTCGTGAGATTAAATTGCAGCCAATCTATTCAGAGAAAAAAATATCTTGAGCTAGAATTACTCGTAAGATTAAATTGCAGCCAATCACAATGCTTAGCAGGATATTACCAAAGGCCTATAGCAAGTGGCATCTGCATGCGAAAGAAAAGCTTTGCAAATACGCTGCTTGCATGGGCACTACCGAAAAAACTCTTCGGCCGGAACATTTCTTACGAAAAAAATTGCAGCGTATAATCTTGATTCTTGACCTTTTACTAGCGAAAGTGGTCTATAATCATAAAAAAGCCAGTGTAAATGAAAGCCTGTGAATTAGGCTCATACTTGATAAGGCATATGCTTACTGCATTCTTCACGATTTGCGGGCAAGATGACGCAAGGTTCTCGTTCATTCGTCAATACTGATAACCATTGTCCGACCACCTTTGCTAATAACATGTCCGTTACTGTGATTGGCTGGAGTAAACGCTATTACTTTGTCATCAGAAACATGGTGTCATTGCAAGCGTTGAACGCGTAAAAACTGAACTGCTTTGAATACGTACGTGAGCTCTCGGTTCGTATTATGCTTGTCGCTGGTTTCATTGCGCTGTTTATTCTTTAGTATACCTTGATGAATTTGCAAATAGTAGCGTAAACAAGGAATCCACGGTCATTTTTTTTTTAAGGAGTAGAAGTCTTCGATGATAAATACACCAGAGAGACATTCGTTCGTATAATGAGCCAACACGAATAGTCTTTCAAATTTTAAGCTTGTGAAAATGAGGTTATTACTAGCAATAATTAACCAACCGCAAGGCGTATCTCGTTCTTGCCTCTATTTTCTTTCTTTTTTCGTGCCATAACGTTAAAGTTGCGTGATTAATGTGATTGCACGAATCGGCATACATTAATATTTTGTGAGGTTATTTCATATATATATATATATATATATATATATATATATATATATATATATATATATACGTGTGTGTGTTTGTGTGAACGAGAGAGTGAGAGAGAGAAAACCATCGCAGTCTCATAAATATCAGCTCATCAAAGACGGTTCCACGAACTGGCGTTATGCATAATCAGAAAAATCCGACACCTCACCGGTATTAAGCCTGCACAACCCAACGTATACAGTCTTATGCTGGATAATTAACTACACAAACAAAAAAAGACGCGGTTCTTTACTATTACTGTTCAACAGTGCGAACTCTTCGCGCAAGCTCACGTGATTTACTGCGATAACTATGGGTTGACATTTTTAGGACTATCGCGTTACCCAAAACCATACATATTTCATTTCTGTAAATCATACATGTGCAGCGCGTATTATATATCCTAGCCGCTAATTTGTGATGAACGATCCCACGCATTTCGACTACCTTATAACTCAGCACTAAAAATCACAGTTTTGCGCCTACAAAAAAACTGCTTATTCATACCTACAAGTATAGCCAACGCACATGCACCAAGGTGTAATCATTCTCTGAGCGTTGGGTGTGCATGCATATATACGCAGTATACGTAACACGGGAAGAAACGCTCCCCATGCGCGCTGCTGAGAACGCCTCCCAGCTAGCCGAAACGTCACTCATCCCAACCCACAAACCGCCACCGTCTTTACGAAGGGGAAAAAAAATGCACTTGACAGGTATACTGGCCGCATCCCTTCTCTCACGTCAGTCAAGCTTCACGCCTCCGGTTTTTGCCCGCTTGGACGCTCTAATTTATGGACACCCCATGTCTTGGAACACAACGGCGAAGATTAGGTATACCGGCAGAAAAGCAGAACCTCCCGATATTTTTTTTTTCATTTTATTAGTTGTGTTTCGTTGCCCGTTGTTAGGCGTTGAGTTGCATTGTTCCTTAAGGTGCTCTTTCATGTTGCTTCTGTCGGTGTGAATAAGCATAAAGAAATGCTGATCGACGCGATACACAGCCTGTTGCGCGAACAACGCATGCGCACTGGACATCCAACAAACGCCGGCGTGGAAATCGTGAGCAGGCGCAATCGAAACCGCACAAAAAGAACGAGTTGTTGCGAAACATTCCTTCTCGGTTCACGCTCCAACAACGGTGGGGAAACAATACGTTTTGTTTCTAGCGTACACGAAAAAGAATCGTTTGGTTTGTAAAGAACAATGATGCTTTGTTATACGTGAAGCTGCAAACGCGGAGCTGCAGATCAGGACTGAATGATATAACCGTGAACGGACCTATTGAAGGAGAGGGGGAGGGGGGAGGGGAACGCGGCCGTGGGGATGTGTGACCCAATTTAATCTTGTTAGCGCGAGCGCCGCTGACGTAATGAATGATCCTCAAGTGCAGCCGAATAGAGAGATGTGGAGTGCTGACGGCCGCCGTTGTATATCACGACCTTTTACTACGTTATGCCCTATTGCCGAACTTGGCTAAACTCTTAAGCCTACAGTTGTTTGTGATTATGCGTTGATAAATAGCTCCGTTCTAACGCAGAGTGATTCCGCATCTTCTGAAGTCACAGAGGTCGCGCGTGCTCTGTCAGTGGTCATAGTGAATGCTGCATAACGAACTAAAGTTAAAGGGAAAGAAAAATATGAGACCATAGTTTTCTTTTCCTGGCTTTCTTTTGCGTTATTGAGGAAACTCGGTGTTCAGAGTGGCATGAAAACTTTGCTGTCGCTCGTTTCTTGGGTTACACTCGACATCTCTCAAGCCGTCGCTCACAACTGCGCTTGTTGCTGTCTACTTTCTTCCACACTTTCCTCCCCGTATGGGACATTTCACGACACGTAAAGCCACGAAGAGATTTCTCCCACTTTTGAGAACTTCGCGTTTCGAAACGGCTTCCTTTGAGAAACCTGTTTAGCCTTCAAAGGAGTCCGTCTATATACCTCGCCTCACGAAGAGTCTATATTACAAGGCGCTTTTCTCCGCCGAGAAGCATTTTCGAGCCACCATGGATTCAGCTGTCCCGTGTTCAACGGAGCGCATTAATGCACTCGAGTTGTAAGTACCCGTGTATATGAGACGGCTGTCTCAGTTTGAGGCCTCTTTTCTTCGCGAAGAACATTCGCCTCTTTCTCTCTCTTTTTTTTTTTTTTTTCGTGCCGTCTTTCTCAAACCAACGAAAAAAAAAATTCAAGAATCGCATCTGGGAGGGTTATATACCCCGGCGTCATTACACTCGCGCGCCTTTCATTCTCACGCATGTTGCATCCGCCGGCTTACAACCGAGACTTGAATGAACGGACCCCGCGTGTGTAGCACGCACCGCACGCAACAACGCACGTATGCCAGGCCGCGTCACGCATTGACACCGCGCTGTCGCCGAGTTCTCGGTGCCGTCGTGAGCGGCGGAGTGGACGTCCAATAATCTTTCCCCCCCAACGCGGCTCTTTTGTCGCAAAGCGTAGTACATGGTGCGTGTGACCGTATGTGCGTACGCATCATATCCACGCGTCCGAACCGCTCGACCGTGTTGCAGCCGCGGCGCGCGAGAGAGATCCAGCGACAGCGGCCTGCGCGGTCGCCGTTGCGTTGTTGTTGCATCTCCCTCACCTCTGCGGTGTCGAAGTGAGTACACAATAGCTTGCGCGAGCGCCAGCGCTGAGAAAGAAAGAAAGAAAGAAAGAAGGAAAGATCGAGAGCGAAGACTTCTTTCCGGCCAGCCAGTCGCCGCCCGCGGTGGGGCACAACACAATGGAGCGGGGCCCGAGGCTTGCGCATTTCTCCTGCTCGGGCACCGAGTGATCGCTCCAGCGACGACGAACGACGTCTTGCGAGGAGCCAAGCCTTTCGCGGCCGTCGCAGTCCCCACTCGGGACTACACAAGAACGGACTCACACTATCAACTCCACCTCGGGCACGCCTGCTCAGAGTGCATAACCAGGCCAGCGTGCGTCTTCGTCTCCCCGCGCCCTACGTTATACCATGACTTGACGCGCGCTTTTGTTTCGCCGCAATCTGGCATCTCGCTCACGTTATCACACACTTCCTCCCCCCCTCCCTCTTTCTCTCTCTTTTCTTCCTTTGCAGATCTGTTCCGTTACTGCTGGGAATTGTTGGGGAGAGGCGCTTTTCTCTGTTCTTCCCTGCCGGTTCTTGTCACCTTTAGTGGAGTCTTGATATTGAATGAAGCGCTTTTTTGCTTCCGTTAAAATGGTCCCTCAGAGGTAGTGAGAAACCCGCCTGCGGAGCGCGTCAACGTAGAACGATCAGGGTGCACAAAGAGCGCGTGCGCACAGAGAAGGACAACCATACATCGAGCCTGCCTCGGTGTCTTCAATCACTTACTCGGCTCGTCGTTTTCGTTTAACTTTTCGTGCGCAGTATTTTCCGTTCATCCTGTAGTGACGTCCCTTCGTCAGGTTATGCTATAATACTCGTGACGCCAGCCTTGAAAGCGCGAAAGTTCATGAGATCGTTTTTCATTCTTTTTCTTGTTTTGTTTTGCTGTATGATCGTGCACAGTTTGTTTTTATCCAGTGTGTGAGCTGCTTTCATGGAGATTCCTCCGTGGCAAGCTACGTAGTGTTTGTTCTTCTATAGTTTCAATGAGAAAATACGAGTATGCTCTTTAACTTTTTAAAACTATATGGCTTGGGGAACAAAAATACACGAAAGATCAAATGGTATAGAAGGGACAAGAAGAGACATACACTTATACGAGTGTCAGTGACAACTGAATCCAGATTAAGGATGTAATTTCTCAAACCTATTACTGATATCTCGGCTTATGCCAAAACTAAACTGCTTCTTTTCTAGTACTGATGTTAGGCTTATACAAAAATTAAACTGGTTCTTCGCTGATATATCAGCGAAGAAGCAGCAGTGTATCCCAGAAAAAATAGTTAAATCGGTGAAACTGTTAATTAGCTAACATATCACAGTGATTTGTCGGGCATGTTTAATCTCTGCTTTTTCAAGGGGCCCATCTACTTAAAAAGGTGTCATGCACCTACGCTGACGAGGTTTTAATTGTTGCTGTTTTGTACAGATAAGCAAGAAAGCATCTTCATTTTCTCCTTGCTCTCAATTATGCGATAAAAGTTCGTGGTGATTCCATATCAGTTTTCGATCGCGACATAGCCTATAGTGGCACATTAGTTCGACTCGTTCATCCTGTTCTCAGAGTCGAAACACGATTATCAAAAAAAATTCTTCGTTGTGATTGTGTGTAGGGCGCTAACTCACAGAAGCCTTTGTCGTGGATGTATAGTGGTAAGTACGAGATGGAACACTAAATTTACATTTTGAAGGCGATAACGTCTAAACGCAATTGGCAGGGGCAAAAATGTTCGTAGCACCGATTTCTCAAGCGGAAAGGTATCC
The DNA here is from genome assembly GCF_043290135.1 of Rhipicephalus microplus. Classification (NCBI taxonomy): domain Eukaryota; kingdom Metazoa; phylum Arthropoda; class Arachnida; order Ixodida; family Ixodidae; genus Rhipicephalus; species Rhipicephalus microplus. The sequence continues at coordinate 270,154,567 of NC_134701.1, read as the reverse complement.
CTGGGAATTTCATATGTCACGTTCATATCGCTGCTTCACAAGCAATCATTGAATAAACATGTGCTCCAGCTCATACAATTCACGACAGTATATACATACAATCCCATGCATAGGTGCAGCCTAAACAGGGGCACGCTTATTCTGAGGTGTGTCTCCTCCGCGTGCTGCCGAAAACAAAACTTTCAACAAACTGTTATACGGGCTACTACGTCACAAGACCGTGTCTATACAGAATTTGCATGTATTCGTTGCGATCCGAATACTGCGGGAATGACAGATAGCCCACCTGTTCTCTTCTTTCCTAGATATCCCTCTTGTGGATTTGTAGATCGATGGTGATTAACAAAGATTCTTCATATCGATTTGAAGTGATTATGTGTGGGTGTAGAAGTTATCCCCTCCATGTGTCTCGGAAGGAAAAGGACACGTTTTGCTTCAATCTTAGATAACCAGCGATAAATAACCAAACTGAAAATTTCTGAGACAACAAGTACGAGTGTTTGAGAAATATAGCGTTATACATCTACATTTTATATGTGTCTATTGATAAAGCAATTTTTTTTATCTGGGGACTTTACTGGTATGGTTACCGAAGCGTGAACCTCGGGAGTTTTCCCCAATCAGGGTTGATTCTTATGCAAGCTGTAAATTACTTTGCTTCAAGTTTCAAGCAAGCAATAACCCTTTCTTTTGTCTAACCGAGGGTTGCAAAAATAAGGGTGCAAGGGTGTTTTCCTTCTACAGATAGTCTTTAAAGGTTTATGTTGTAGATGATGTAGAACACTCTTCGGTAGTTCAACAGCGTTCCAGGGGATAGCTGGGACTCGTTTAGTAAAAAGAAAAAGTCGTTAGATCTTGGGCGAGTTAAGATTACAAGATGTGGCTTTTTAAGGCTGTTTACAAGCATATTATTATATATATATATATATATATAAATATATAATATAAATTATATATATATATATATATATATATATATATATATATATATATATATATATATATATATATATATATATATATATATATATATATATATATATATATATATATATATATATATATATATATATATATATATATATATATATATGCCAGCTGGTCACACTTAAAGGCGGTGAAGCACGAGTGACCTGTCTGTCCTTGGGTATTTTACAATGACGCTCAGTTGTGTGTGTATACGGCTTGCAGCGTTCGTGTACCTTCTATGTTAAAGTAATGTGTGAATCCCTAACATGTATGTTCTAGTTTTTTTTTTTTTTCAGTGATAACGGTATTTAGGCCACTGGAAATACCACATAATAAGGGTGCTAGGCCATTGACAACGCCCATTGGTATGGGTGCATTGGTACGTGAAAACACCGTTTTTCTCGGGGTGTAAGAGTATGAGATACACACAGCAAAAACCCCTTAAGGGTGTACACTGGTGTAGAGTGCACACACTTTCCCTTTCCCGAGTACAGGCTAGCCAACCGCATATTTCCTTATAGTTTCGATGGTTTCTTTACCTTTATTTTTTTATTTCTATCGAAGTTTTTTTCCACTGTAGGGGCAACTCGAATGTCGTTTTGTAATTTTAACTCTTTGCCCACATGGATCCAAGAACAGAACGAGCACATGTCACGATTATTTCGTGCTGCGTTGTTTTCTTGCTCGGCGTCTATACTATAGACGGTCGTGCAAGTGAGACTCGGTGCCAGAAGCACCTTTTTTATCCGGCGGCCGGGCCAGGGGTCAGCACGGGAGCAATGGGATCACTTCTAATCAGCGTGGCTTCCGTTGCACGACGGGTGTTGAGAGGGGCGAGGTCGGATTTCTTCGCGTATTGCAGGGGTGGCTGGCCGCCACCGGAGCGTGGCAGGCAGCCCGCTGCGCAGTCCAGGTCTCTCGCGTCGTTCTTCGCCTCGAGGCAATCACGATACACGCCAGGCATCTCGGCCCTTTTAGCCGCGATACAGCGCGGTAATCTTTCTCTCTCTCGCACACGTGCGACTGAACGCTTGCTCCATCTGGCGCAACGCGGGACCACCTGAGCTGCTTCTCGGCCGCATGAATCACGTGCAACATTTCGACATGCTATGAAAGATTTTTTTTTTCATATATGTATACCTTCTCGCGACTTCGGCAAACGGAGGCTCGATCGGAGCTTTGACATGGGCGGTTCTTCGCGTGTCTTGACAGAAAAACGCGTATAGTATGGTGTGCTTTGATGAACCACGGCGCAACTACCGAGACGAGCCCGATACGCAGAGGGAGGAACAAGGCTTTGACAAAGGAGCTGAACAAAGCGTCCTTTCTGGAGGAATCAGAAATAGCTCAAAAGTACTAAACACAAAAATGTACTTCGTCACTGTTAACCGGTATGTTTCAAAACAGTATTTCCGTGTTTTCTCTACGATATTTGTTTTTTTTTTTTTGGGGGGGGGGGACCTTTCTGAAAACAGTTCAGTACTTAAGCGACAAGATCACCTTAGACATTTTATTGAACTTTCATGTTTTGTGTGAACACTTAAATTGGCGTGATTTACTTGTGTTTTTTTTACAAACTCCGTGTGGTGTGGACACATTTCTATTTAGTCCGGACTCATTTCTGTGTGGTGTGGACACTCAGTATCGAAAAACGTTGACTCATTGTGTAAGCGCCGTGCTATGTACATATGTATAGCCTTGTGTTTGCTACAAAATATGCGATGTCGACGATTGTGCAAGAGGAGTAGCCGGCGCCACGCATTGGCACCAACCTCTCCTTATATACATCTAATTAAAACAAAAAAGCGGCCTCGTCTCGGTATACCTGCAATGTGGTTCATCGTGCATCACCGAATCACCCAAGCTGTCACTTTATACGAAGTGGTATTTGAGACTGGGCCGTTCCCTCGACGTGGCAGGGTGATGCTCAACACATAAAAGGACAGTACGTGCATGCGTCACTCGTACAAATTAAACTAACGTGGCATGCGGGGCGTGCTTCGATGCCTGCAATTCGTCACAGGCGTATACCATGTGGCTCGTTAGTTTTCCCCATTCCACCTTCGTAAAACAGTGCTCGATGTGAATGTACTGCACCGCTTTAAGAATCGGCCTACTTCGTCAAATACAGTATGTCTTTAGTGCAAATCTATATCGGTTTCAAGACAAAGCGTTTGCTGCAATACTGACGCATGGCGTGGCGTACGTATATCGTTGTAATTTGTTGTATTAAATGTGAAATTTGGCGGAGTAGGCTGTCATTCGTAGCTCCTACCGCGATAGAGAGAGTATAAAAAGTCTTCGAAATGATAAAACGGAACGACGGAGTCTTTCAGCGAACATTGTAGATTCAGGCGTACCGTTGGCGCAAGGTAGCGATGCTATGCTTATATAGGTTGGTTCCAGTAGTACATCGGCATCATGTGCATTTGACAGAAGTGCATTACCAAGGCAAACATGTGCTTAAATTAGGGACGTATATCGAGTCAGGGTAATAAAAACAGCACTACTTTCACCAGACGGGAGTTTTCGCTTCAAGTCGTGGAGCATCAAGAACCCCAAATATGCCACGAATCTGCGTGACCGAGCAACTTGTTCTTTTAATTCTACCTGCTTAATCTTCGTACTCTTTAGATTCGCTTTGGCACTCCGCCTACGCAGGCCAACGCTTGCCCTCGGCAACAATCGCGGTCCGCTCTTCGAAAAAAGTTTTTGACGCATCATCGTTTTTTTTTTCTCTCTCACTCTATTTCACTTTGCTGCACAGGCGTTCCTTTCTTTCACGCACGTTCGCCCAGAACATTACCGTCGAAGAGGCACAGCCTTTGGCCACGCAAAAGAGCCTATGACCCCGCCCCGCTCGGCAAACCATTGGTCGACAGTCGGGCGACTTTACAAATGCCGCCCATTACAAGGGCACGTATACACGAGTGTATAATGTGCGTTCGCATATGTGCGTCTGCGGGCTCGGCTCACCGAAGCCTTGGCTTCGCGCAGGCGTGGAAGAACCACACCCTAGAATGGCAACTCGTGCGGCCTCCGGTCGCGTTACAATCGAAACAGAGCTGGCCTGCAATTCCGTCTGTCTCTCTCTCTCTCTCCTCTGGGTCTTGCTCTCACTCCCGAAATCGGCCGGCTGGAACGACTATTCTGCGACTCTCGCAAATTGGCAAATTGCTCGCCGGGTCCAGGTGCTCATCCCTTCCTACACCGCTCTTTCCACTCAGCACAGGCGTCGCCCTCGGGAGCGTTTCTTTTCGTCTCGGTTTCTGCGTTGTATCTTTGTTTCCTCTTTCTGAAGAGACATGTAAGACGATAGAGAGAGAGGGAGAAGTGAACACGAGCGCGCGCAGTAGCAAACAGAAATGACCCTTCGCGCGGTGTGCAATTCGCGCAGACCAGTCATTATACTGCAGCGGCGGTGGTGCGTGTGTACAGGCCTCCGGGACGACTGCTGTTTCTGTTGCCGCTGCTGCTTTCGAAATGACCGTGTTCATATATCTGCGCAACGACTCTCGCCGGCACAGAGTTATACACTCACGTCATCTACGGAGAGGGAGAAGGCCCCACTCCGGCTTCGAAATTCTGCGGGTCACGTAGTACGTGCATCGTGTCCGGTGTGCTGCACGTCGTTCGGGTTGGACACGTCCGCAACATTCCGCTCACGGCGCGTCGGTCGCTTGTACCGTACAGAACCCCCCTCGCAGTGCCAGCATCGTTTTGGCCGATGCGCGTGTCTGTGTTGTTTGTGCCGGAACAGAATGGGCCAATCGGTGTCTGTGGACGGGCATTTGGGGGCCTAGTGTGGCCCAAAGGTGGAGGAGTATAGGTGAATAGCTTTTAGCTGAGCTTCGACGAAACAAAGAAGCGAAAACTACCCGAGTCCAAGTGAGCTGTGTCATTGGCTGCAACGCAGTCATTCCCCTCCGTCTCCGCACAAGCCGCACACGCAATACGAAATCTGTCATTATGCTTATGGCTCAAAGCGGCCTCGGTAGCCAGTTTAGCGACGTGTCTCTGTGGCCGGCGGGCAACAGCAAGGCGATGCTCGAGCACACGACGTGGCATGACATATAGTCAGGCAATAAAGAGAAGCGTCAGGGTCCTAGGGAACACGCTTGACAATAACAGTGGTCCCAGTAATAATCTCGCGAGTCGCACTGTGCTGCTGTTGCGCGCAATCCCGCCGCGCCGTTGGCAGCTGGAAATGCCGGATAATTGTGGGGCTTGATGAATGAAGACTCGTTCTGGCCGCGCGCTTCGGCGATGTTTCGATGTGTATTTGTGCGTACGTACTAGATGCCCGTCTCGTTAATGTTCCTGCATGTGTACATACATCGCGAGTACCAAAGTAAACTACTGGCTGCACACGCACATACAGGCAAACACGCGTTCAATTCGCTCTCTCCTCTCACTGGCGCGGCAGTTAGCGCTGTCGTATTGAAGGCTTTTCTGAGCAAACGTTTTTTTTTTTCCTTTTTTCCTAGGTGCGCGGCGTGGAGATAGCTTCGAGCGAAACAGGTACGACGTACAAGCTGTGGAGAGGCCATTGCGGGCGGAATAGGACTTGGCGTACATTACTCATCTCAAGTTGACAGCGTTGTCTCTGCGTTGCGTAATTATTATAATGCGAAGAGCGAGCGCTGGTTTTTTTGCTCCAGCGAGCCGAGATAGGAGGGGTGCCGGCGCGTGTAATATATAACGTTACGAAATTCTCAGTCCCTCGCGGTCCGTGCATTGGGACCTCCCCTGAGCGATTTCGCAAAAGTGCCCTTTCGCTCGCGTTTGCGAATTCCCTGTCACAAGCACTCGTGTGCGTGTACGCTTCCCAGAAAGCAATCAATGACGGTATGATTGCGCTTCTATAATCTAGAATACAAATCTAGAATCTTTAGAATATAAATATTACACTCATACAATCTTCTAGAATACAAATATTACACTCATTCCTGCTGGAAAAATGGTTCGGAAAATGCGCCCTTGCACGTGTATTTCAATCAAAATATATCTGACGTGCCCCCGCAGACTTAAAGGCGGTATCAAGCAATAGTGTTTGCGGCACTGGGCTGTCTTGGACCCCACGCGTAAACTATATGTATACGTGAAACATTGGCTGACTGTCATTTGTCGCTTGTTCCGGTTCCTTGCCGGAAGAATTAGAGGAGTGTCCGTCGAGTTTATGTTACATCTGTATACAAGGTATTATTTATTGCACTCCTGCGGTACAGCCTACCTGTTATATCTAACACGCGCAAAACTAACCTGCGCACACTCCAAAACATTCAAGCCCAGTCAGGATACACCTTGGTTTACCCCGCTGCGCATCGACAGCTGAAACCATTGCCAATGCGCAGTACTACTGCACATCACCATTGAAACGGTGCGTATATTTACTTCAGGCAATATGCTATCCTTCTCCCCACTTGGCGAGTCTCGCTATATTGAGAGGCCCCGCATGAAATTAAGCGCGATTGTCTGTGCGCATGGCGCATCGTTTACGTCAGGCTATAAATCCTACGTGGTGCCGGACCCTTCCACAAGTACGTCCTACAATTCCAGGAATGCAGAAGAAATCAAATTTGCCTTCGTCAGCCCCAAAACAATTGAGCCTGCTCTTTTTGTAAGAAACGTAGAGTAACCATGTGCACATATACACCGATAATTCAACCACAGCGTCTATATAGTTCTGGCGGTGCGGATGGTGATACCAGCTTGAGGAATAACTCTGCGAATCAAGCTGTCGCACGTCACTACGTCTACAGTGGCAGAAGTTGCGGCTCTGCGTGGTGCCCTGTACATCACATCCCAGAGACCGAGTAAATGGGCTGTGTTTTCCCACCCGAAACGGACCTTATAGAGCATGCAGTCAGTTTTTCGACGAGTTTGCCATGAACAGCTATACCGTATACGAGGTTGTCAAGCTTCTTCACCACGTCACAAAAACAGGCCACGAAGTCAATTTTCAGTAGCTACCTGGTCATTGTGGGATAAATTGCACAACATTTCTTTCCAGTGTTCGTGCCTGATTTTTTATTCATTTATATATGTTAAACATATTTTTTAAATTCTCTCATCACACCTGGACGGCAATGTCGATCACGGAATAACGCCATCGTGGCCTCCATACTGTTCCCAATGTAGTCGTGATATTTGCTGCACCTCAATACACCTGTAGCAAGCAGCGCAGTCTATGCATGGAAGCGCTGAATAACAACACGAAATGACGTAGATAACGGATCGCCGACACTTCCTACAGTTTCGCTTCGCTATCTGAAAGCCAGTAAAGACGTGATATTGCTTTTTTTTTTACCACAGTTTATCTGTGGCAGCTCAGAACATGGAAGCACTCAGTAACAATACAGAATGGCGTGTAGATGGCGCCACCTGAATACTTGCTATAGTTTTGCCATGTTATAACCAAGCAAACATTCAAACCTGCGCGTAACCAGCCTCCGGAGAAGCACCTGCCACCGCCTGCACTGCCACATACAGGTGGCAAGGAGAGACTTGAATACGAAAATTGCTAAGCGGAACAGAAGAAGAAGAAAAAATCCGACTCCGAATCGGCAGAACGTCGGCACACATAGCCTCCCATTGCCTGGAGCACTCGTCGAGGCTGTACATAATCGTTCCCATGCAAGGCTGCTGCGCCGGATGATAATCGTCGGTTTGGGGAGTCGCGCAATATTTCTGCTGCCCAGTCGTACGCCCAGTCTCACTCTCTGCTTCTTATTTTTCGCTATGCGCCCCCCGTGTGCAACGCCCTGCGCTTGCTATATAGCTGTGTATGCAGCACCCGTGGAGATGGCAGTGGAACTCGCGTCCGCAGAACTGCGGAGATGGCACGCAACCTCCTGCCGTCGAACAAATTGTCCTCTCGTCTTCGTCGGCCTTGTTTATTACACTGCATACGTACGCGAGATGATTGCGCTGCCCCTTGTGAGAAACGACGTGGCCTTTGCGATTCGCTTCTGTCGTGTGCTGCGAGCCGCCTCCCAGCTCTCTCTCTCTCTCTCTCTCTCTCTCTCTTGTGATATGCGCTCGGCTTGTTTTGCGACACGGTCTTCCTAGAAATCGGCCGTCTTATTCGCCTACCAAGTGAAGAGCGCCCAACTTCACGCTATGTCTGTAGGGTGTGCAGGCTGCGGACATACTTGCATTTTTTTACTTCCCTCACATCGCGTCACCTTGTCTTCGAGGTGACGAGGTGACTCCACATCTTACTGACGGCGTGAAACACGGCGAGAGGTGTCCTATTCAAATGCCAACGTTCCCCACGAAATTTCCTCGAAGTAGGTATTCGGACAGAGAAATTGCCGCCAAGATGAGGCATAGTGTTTGGCCTAAGAGAGAGGGATGGGTACGAGGTCTTCTGGGTCGCAACCCCCCCCCCCCCGACAAAATTCTGTCTATGAATCTGCATGCCCCCCTCCTGTATACCTAATGGAAGTTTCCTCGATACTTCGGTATTCATGTTCGCAAATTTAAGTATGCATGGCTCATTATTTATGCACGTCCCAGAAGACTACGCTGCAGCTCATTAGAGGAGCTGCCTAAAGTTCTTTTGTGGCCCATAAGCCAAATATGGCACGGCCAAACATTACGTAAGGAATCAGTGAATAGTAATTTCGGATAACGAATCGAATGTGAATAAAAGATAGTGCTATGGTGAATGGAATCAAATACTCGTCGAATAAAGGACGTTCGTTTGTCTCAATTCATATAGCATGAATCTGTCATTCTTGCGTTCGCAACCGGGGCAATATTTGTAGTAACAATGTGCGAATCGATGAATATATAGCCTATCAAAAAGGACTAACTGACGTCAATGCACGTAATAAACTTCATGCATAAAGCACTGAGGGATAAACTTTTGCAAGAGCAAAAGCGACCTTGTGGAAGTGCATCACAACACCGTATACTGCGAGCATCCAACACATACACGCGGGCGCGCTAAATTTTGCTCAGCCGTCATACTTCAGCCATGGAGCCTAGGACCGTGTTTCGAATTAACTCCACGTGCGCACTTAACGCTTGGAGCATCTTTCTGATTTATTCGCTTTGATTTTTTGTGTCCTTTTTTTTCTGCAACGGGATTGCAAGGGGTGGTGGTTCGAGTTATACTTATATATCTGCCGAGCTATATTTTCAGACATGCTATAGCGCTACTCGGCGCAATAAAAAGCATTAGTATTGGCACGTTCTTCCTGTAATATGCAGAGCACGCCGGGGCAACGATTTTCTCGTAGCGAATATAAATGACTACATGGATCGCCTCTGGCTACTTGCAATTATGCATGAACGAATGTATACGATGTCCATGGCTTGTTTACGGGCTGCCCACACAGTGCCATGTTTCTTAACTAAACATCCTGGCTATGTTTTAACGGTCGATAGAGGTCGTACGCGGGTATTCGGCATTTCCGTGAGAGCCTCCAGAGGTAATAGCGTGCTTCAAGTCAGAGATATACAAAGTATCTTATTGATTCGGTGCACTTCATCAAAACATGCTCAAGTCAAAGCGTGTGGGTGCCGTATGCGTGACTCACGCTTACGACCTGAAGTGTATGTATAAAGTCTGTTGGGTTGTATACAATCAACGCCTATAAACATTAATATGAGCCTTGTGCACCTCTTGCAGTTGAGCATTTAAGGTGCCAATGACATGTTGTTGATATTCTACTCCCGCGGCATGCACCACATAACATAACCCATTTCAACGTTCGTCTAACTTTTTTTTTATTCGATATCCCCTTTCTATGCAAGGTCGCCAACAAAGACTTTGTATAGAACATAACTAAGCCGTTTGAATTCGTTTACTCTTCACTATAGCTAAGAGAAAGTTTATGGAACGTTATTCCTCATACGCTGAAGTCTCTTTGTGTGATTGGGCAATGAAAAACGTTCACTTATCACTGCTGACCGCGTTGCACGCATTCAGCCACACGTGCTGTGCATCATTTGCACGCACCGAAAACGTTGTGGTGTTCGAGTACTTGCGTGCGGGAGATGTGTCGACAACGTTGTTGCTATTTAAAGGGTCCATGCAACACTTCTTGAGCATGGTCGATCAGGAAGCTATGCTGATCGGTAGTAAAGGCTCCCGACAACACGCGAGCCGAATACTATAGCGCAGCACATGACCTAGAAATCACAATAAATGATCGAAGTCAGCTAAAAATTGTTTTCTCTTCTCTCGACAAATCACGGAAGACGCTCAAAAATCACTCGTAAAAAGCCCATCTATCAGCCATTGGCCGATTTGAACACGGCGCGCTCGCTCGTTACAGAGATCGCCACAAGAGGCCGCGACTTGTTCACGCGTGCGCGCGCGATCACACTGAGAAGCCGCGCATTCGAAAAATAAAATGAAAAAAAAAATGCTCAAGGTCACGAGGCGCGCGTGACGTGTTTCTTTACCCTTGCCAACCCTCCCTGCTTAGCTTCCAGCGCTTTCGTCGAAACGAGAGAAGAGAGAATGCAATCGCAGCATGCGACAAATCTTTGTAACTCCACCCGCACTGGACGAATTCCTAAAAATTTTGCAGTGTTCAATTCGTGAGGCAATAAGCTCTTCCAGTGAATCCATTCCATGGTTACTTGTAAAAGTGTTTCAGGGCCCCTTTAAGGAGTGACTTTACAAGGTTCTGTTTAAAAGGGAGCCTCTTCAAGCTGGAAGTCATGGTTTCGGGCTCGGTATACACAGTGGGGCGTCGTGTCTCAAATCTTTCGTCCTGTTAGCTACATACACCGTTCTAACGTCTTGTCTCTCGCATATGTCGTTGTTTAGCCTATCTGTTGCGCTCTTTGCTATAAAGCTATATAATCGACGAATCGGGAAATATCAGGCGTATCTTAAACATACAAGCGTGTTCCTCAAGTTTGCTGTCCGCATGTTCCTTTCATTTCAGCGCGCCGTTGTAACAGCTTTTCTACGGGAGGCTAAAAGTATCTACCGTATTTTGTCTTTGCAGACAACAGACGGGAGAAGGACGAAGAACATCACTGTAAGCAAACACGCTTTCCTATAATAGCATTTCGTTTCTGTTGGAAAGACGTGTCTTTTTTTTTAATTTTTAGCCGTCTGTTTGGTGTCGTTGTGTGTCGGCTCGCTATATATTCTATTGCATGCTATGCACAAGCACGATTTTGACAGCCGGCGTATAAGGATGGTATTGAAATATCGTCTTTGTGTGTTTCTATATAGTACACGGAGCGAAACGGAAATTGATACTCGTAAACTACGTATAGTCCTGAAATTGAGTTGACCGGGCCATTTGCTCTATATAATTTGCATACAGACCTTTTACAATCGCTTTATATCAAGATTAGCTGAAAATTGCTTATTATACGAGAATTTCTGTAGTGTGAGAACCCCTCCATGTGTGCCAATCCAGGAACATGCATCAAAGAGAGCTGAACAGAGATGACCGAACTAAAAAGGACAACATAACACGCACTGCACGAGAATCGTTAAATGTGCCTGCCGGAACGAGTATAGTTCTCAGCCCACGTCACGAGAAGACTAACCAGGTGAATGCACGCGGTTCACAAACATATAAACAGAAGGCACTTCAGACGATTCACAAAGGTGCGCTGCATATATCGTGCCGGCGCGAGCTTCTACGCAGTCCGCGATCGCAACCAAAGCGCAGAGCAAACGCATTCGTACACTCCCGTGGATGCGAAACAAACCATATTGCGGCGCACGGCCATATACAAATCTGCTTTCGGCGAAAGAAACGAGATCCGAGCGAACCTTCCAGGTTCCGAACATGCATCTCTCTCGCGATGCTCGCGTCCATCCCTCAGAAGACCGAGATAGCTATAGACCGACAAAGCGAAAGGGGAAGCTAGAAAATGAGATCCAATTTCACGAAGGCCCACTCAATCTAGTTTCGGTGCCGACTGCATGGGACGCTTGTACAGCGTGCACGTGCACTCTCCATTTTCCGTGCATTTCCGTCCCCGAGGCCATCCATGGCTCGCGTTTACGAACAAGCATACACGCACACATATACAACGTGGAAACACGCCCTTCGGCAGAGAAGGTTCCAGCGTGTGCAGACAATGGAGTTGGGGCGCATCACCGCGATCGGGAGCGTAGTTAGCAGTGACACCGCAACGGGACACGACGACAAATCGAATACCGTCGCGGCTGGCCCCTTTGGGATCGTCCTCCAGGAAGTTAGACGTGCGTGCGGGATGGCGTGGAGAGGAGGGTATGCATGCATCGGTCTTCATGCGAGCGTGACTCAGGTCGGGCCATGTACGTCCGCACCCCGGCTCGCCTCACCTTTCGAGACCCTCGTCGCGTCGGCGGATCATCGAAAATTGCGCTCTTCTCCTTTCCCTCTTCAACGAAGCGGCTTTAATGGCTTTTAGCCCGAAGGGGGAAAAAAAGCGGAGGATGAGCCATCTGTTGGGAGGGCCGAGCACTGCCCGCCAAGCCTCCGGGTTTGGAGATATAAAAGGAAAAAAAAATGTAGCACCGCAACTCACATTGACGCTAAAGCGCCAAAGCTGTTGTACCATAGAAATAAATAAATAAAATAAAAATAAGTCTTCACTGCTCTGAAAATGAGGTTTGGTTCAAATTAAAGAATTACCCAGAAATGTAGAAACTATAGAAGCAGCAGACTAATATGTGTACAAAGTGCGAGAAGTCGCATTCATGGACAACTGAAATTAGCGCCGTATTTTTTTTTTTTGGACTGAATATAACAACAATCAGTCACGCCTGAATCCTGTATATAGTGCTGGCAGAATTTATTTAGTCATTTTCTTTGGCCATAGATCTTTTACCACAGGCCAAGCTCTTTGTACATGCGTAAATTACTTCTCAATAATTTGAAATTACCTATAATCAGAATTTCTTGCTGGAAGGTGCGCATGGGTGCTGGAATCAGCTTGCGCACCCGAAATGTATTAAGAGGAGAGCCATCCAAACTGGCGTTCCTATTTGTGTTTACTACCAAAGAAATTGTTTTATATATAGGTTCGGATTTCGACTAAGATTGCAAAATACATGTTAGTCGAAATCAAGAATAAGAAGCCAATAAGGGCAGGGCATGTATATAGCACGACGGTAAGATAACTGCCAGTTTTAAGAGTAATTGACTGGATTCCAAGAGAAGCCAAGTGCTGGAGCGGGAGGCAGAAAGCTATAGGGTGGACGGATGAGATTAACTGAGAAATTTGCGCGGATAACTTGCCCGCAAAAAGCACAGGGCCCAGTTAACTGGAGAACCATGGGAGTGGTCTTTGCCGTGCAGGGGATGATGTTCGGCTGATGTAGATGATATGGTTCGGTGAGCTCACGAAAACTGGAATATTCAAATACCAGCACGTACAGAGGGGAAAAAAAGAAGGAAGGAAAGGCGGAAGGCAGGAAGGTTAAGCATGAAGCTTCCGGTTGGCTACCCTACACAGAGGGATTAGGGAAGGAGAATGTAAAGATGGGAAACGGTAAAAGGCTCCCAGGCCACGCTGTCGTATCAATATATACGTATAAAAGCTTGGCACCTCTTGACATCCTCTGTACATCACGAAAGCGCACAACTTATGCTACCCAACAGAGTTACGCGTCTATTTTACTGAACGCCGCTAGCAACCACGCATTGCGGAGAAACTGACGCCGAGGTCTGCAAATTATTACGCATAAAAATAACGTATTCTGCCACACTCTCGGCCGAAAACAGTGCTTTGTGATAGGTGGAGAGGGGGTGGAAGTTGTAAAGGGATGTGTCTACTTAAGACAGGTAGTAACCGCGGAGCCGAACCACGAGAGTGAACTAACTAGAATAATAAGGATGGGGTGCATCACATTCGGGCAACCATTCTCAAATCATGAGCGGTAATTACCACTAACCCTCAAGAGGAAGGTGTATAACAGCTACATCTTGCCGTTACTTACCTATACGGAGCAGAAACCTGGAGACTTACAAAGAGCGTTCTGCTTAAATTGAGGACGATGGAGCGAGCGATGGAAAGGAAAATGATAGGTGTTTAAGAGACAAGAACAGAACAGAGGGGGTCAGGGAAAAAACCGGGGTTAATGATATCATAGTTGAAATCAAGAAGAAATGGACATGGGGCCGTGCACGTAGTGCATAGGCAGGATAACCGCAGGTTATTAAAGTGAACTGACTGGATTCCCAGAGAAGGCAAACGCACGAAGGGGATACGAAAAGTTAGGTGGACCGATGAGTTTAAAAAGTCCCGCAGGTATAACGTGGCAGCAGAAAACACAAGATCGGGTTGATTGGCGGATCATGGCCGAGGCATTTTTCCTGCAGTGGGCGCAGTCTGGCTGATGCTGACGATGATGTCGAACCCAAGTTCTGTATTTCCCAACGCCGCCGCTGTAGTGAACTGGATTAATACTGGTTATTGCCTGTAAAGTTCATCGCCTGTCAATGACACGCCAGACATGTCACTTGCGAAAATGGAGTGCAGCGCCGCCGCATAGCTGTGGTTGCTAGCCGGACTTATGCGTAACTCTGCTAGCTAAATAAAGGTAACATATAGTAACTCCCGCGGACATTTGCTGCCATCTGGCGACCGAGCAGGTTCGCTCGAAGGAGTGGAGCGAGTCATCGACGATGTGGAGGGAGAGACGGGAGGGAGGGGGGATGCGAAGCGGGAGAGCGAGGCAATCGCAACGGCGGTGGCGATGGGTCCCGCCGACGCTGACGACGTCTCCGTTTCCGCAGCCGGCTGCGGAGGCGGGTTTGCCAAGGAAAGAAGGCCGTCCCACTGCGGGAAGTCCGAATCGAAATGCGGAGTCTGCGCCGGCGCGCCGCGGAACGCTGCAGAACGCCGGTAGGCGTGCCGACCGAAGACGTGCGACAAGCGCGTCGACGGTCCGCCCCCGACGGCACCTGCGCGTCAGAGACACACACGAAAGACAGACGAAGCGCGACGACTCGGCGACCAAGAGAGGCGTGCTTTCTTCTTCGCCACGAAAGAGAAAAGTTTCACGCAAAAAGTGAATAAAGCGCCAGAAAACCTCGGAGCCTCCCACTCACTCTGGCGCCTCAGCGGCGGCGCCCGGTATCCCTTTCTACCTCTACCTCTACTCTGCTTTCTTACATTTTCCCCCCAGGACCACCGGGACAGAAGACAGGGCCCCGGGCCCGAGAAAAAAAACTCGACGTAATGTCGTGCGCGCACGCGCTTCCATGGGTGGGGTGGGCCGCTTCCTTCCTTCTCACGGGTCGCGCGCTCGCCCGTAGATCGTTCAACCTACTACTCTTCCCCCTCTTCTGTTCTGCGGGCTTCCTCTGCACGCACTTTACCGAGTTTTTCTCTCTGGCCTACGCTTCCTGGAGGCCCCATCGCATCGTTCGGTCGTCCTCCCTGCGCACCAGCCTCCACTTATATTCGCTCGCTTTGCCGGTTGCGTTCTCATCGCACGTACTGTACAACGTAAGGAGCGCCCCTGCTGGTATGGAGCGCTTACATGCTGTGGTCCTAAGTGCGATGCATCTCGAGGGGCTGCCTACCTTTTTCTTGGCAGTCTCACGTGAATTCCCGGTGCACTTACTCTCCTCCGCCCGTTTCTCTTTTTGTTCGTGTCCGCCGATGGTCTGAGGTTTTCTATTTATATTCGGGGAGCCCGACGAGTGTGTTTTATTGCATTATAGACGAGACCAGGCCTCGTCTCCTCAGGACTGAATGACATGGACTTTTTTTTTTTTTTTCATCCGACGTACGCGATCTTTGGTTCAGGTAATGCACGGAAGCTTCCACGGGAAAATATCCACGCTTTGCCACGAACCTTAATGCATTCCAAGACGTATAGAGTCGACTTCCGGAGGCAGCCTTGTGCGGTGAATGATTGCCTTCAATTTCAATTAGAAACAACAGGCAATGAAGGCTTGATTCTCTGATGGTTCTCACTAACGTTGTGTGTAACAAACAAAACGAGCTCTTGAAGTTCCTTGACTTTCGTGGTTTCAATTTCAATGTAATAGATACGAGATATTAGACAGTTGAATAGAGCAGGGTGCTCAAAGCTTTCCGGTAGAGTTTGTCGGTGCTGCGCATACGTCATATGCAATCCCCCTTCGGTACTCACGTTAAGCTTCGGAAATAGCGTATTGTACCCAACGAGCGCTAACGCTATGCGAACCCTTTTTCTAAATCTGTCTACTAAGTAAGCCGACTAGTATACACAGATATGGGCCGGGATTCGTGGCATCCCTTGCAGAGACAACGCAAATAGAAATAAACTTCCCCCTGATGCTGAACCCTTATAGGTGCTATACACAGTACGTTTTATTAGTTCGTCCAGTGCGGCAAAACGGCTATTGTTGCACGTTTACGTTGAACGTGCTGCATCTTTCGGTATACATTATGCTGTCATAGGACCACATTTTACGGCCTGTAAGTTTGATTGATATGTGGGGTTTAACGTCCCAAAGCCACCATATGATTATGACAGATGCCGTAGTAGACGGCTTTTGAAATTTCGACCACCTGGGGTTCTTTAACGTGCACCCAAATCTGAGCACACAGGCCTACCGAATTTTCGCTTCCATTGAAAATGCAGCCGCCGCAGCCTGGATTCGATCCCGCGACCTGCGGCTCAGCAGCCCAGTACCTTAGCCAGTAGACCACTGCGGGGAGGCTACGGTCTGTAAGTTAGTCTGGCAGTATCTAAAGTGAATGAATGGTGCTGTAGAAAAACACAGAGTGCACCTCTTTGTCAACTGTGCCAATAAATGGGCGTGCCTTTCTATCGATATGATCAAGGCTAAACAGCAGTGACATCGGCCTTCTTGAATATAATACACTTCCTCGCGAGCGCCTCGCTGCCTGCAGGCTAACGCTTCACTTTCCGTTTGTTTTCAACTGGTATCATTAGTGCCGTTTTAGGGGCGAACCTCCTTATGGCGTGGGTCTGTCACTCCTCCTCCTCCGTATGTATGTATGTATGTATGTATGTATGTATGTATGTATGTATGCATGTGTGTACGTATGCATTTGTGTGTGTGTGTATGTATATATGTATGTATGTATGTATGTATGTATGTATGTATGTATGTATGTATGTATGTATGTATGTATGTATGTATGTATGTATGTATGTATGTATGTAGCCACCGGTGGTACATACCCGCTCTAGAGCGGGTATGCGCCACAGGGGTTGCGAGGTGGGAGATGGTGGTACTTCGAGTGTTCACTAGATGGACCTACGTACGGACAGATGGACAGTCTAGCAGACGGACGGACGGATGAATGGACGCGCGGACGTGCGGACGGATGGATGGACTCACGGATAGACGCACGGACAGATTGACGGACGCATGGATTGACGCATGGATGGTCGCGCGGACGGACGAAAGCAAGAAGGAACGGATGGACGCAAGCACGGACGGGTTGACGAACGCTTCGCCCCACTCCTCATCATTCACTCCGTGGATATGCTGTGATTTTTTCACGTATGCTTCTACATACATACATACATACATACATACATACATACATACATACATACATACATACATACATACATACATACATACATACATACATACATACATACATACATACATACATACATACATACATACATACATACATACATACATACATACATACATACATACATACATACATACATACATACATACATACACATATACACACAGATAGATAGATAGATAGATAGATAGATAGATAGATAGATAGATAGATAGATAGATAGATAGATAGATAGATAGATAGATAGATAGATAGATAGATAGATAGATAGATAGATAGATAGATAGATAGATAGATATAAAAGCGTTTCTGCTCCCCATGCATTAGTCGGCTGCCAACTGCCTTTCCATCCGGCTCCGCGCACTTTTGTCATCACGGCTTTCTCCCCCTTTCCCACCGTTCTTCGTAATCGACAGATCCAAAAACGCGGACAGGGTGGTCGCATATTTCGTGGGCTCGTCGAGGTCATATCGCGTGCGCCCCATAAATATACCGCCCCTAACTACAAACAAACCTTTTCTTTCCTTCTCTCCTCTTCCATCCCCACCGGCGCTTCCGTCGCGATACCCGATCCCTTCAACCGAACGCGACGTGAGCGTTGAAAAGGGAAAGCCGAGCCGCGGGACATAACGCCGGTATAACCAGAACCCACTCCACCTCCACCCACGGTCACATTTAGGCATTTTCTTTTCTTTTCTTTTTTTCAAGAAATTTGAGTGAAAAGGCAACCCCGCATACGCCCCAAAAACAGACCTCCTCGATCATACTTTCTCTTTCCCCCTTGGACATTTTCTTATCTTTTTATTGGTACTAATATTTTCACCATATCGTGGATTTAGCTTTACACTTGGTTATTTGTCTCGCCTTTCTCTTTCTTCTGTATAGACTCCGCCGCTGCAGTATGAACTAAACGCGAAAAAAACCGCAATCAACTAAAAAGTACTAATCATTTTAATTCGTAATGTTAATTGAAAAGGAGAGGGAAACGGGGTCACTTGAATGAGAAACGCATGAGAGTGTCCTGCGGAGCGTGTTTGCTCTTTCCGACACCAGATGGCGAAACTAGATCTCGGGGCCTCTCCGAGCGGCATCGATCGGACGAGACCTAAGTTTCACTATGATCGCCCCCGAACGAAAGTCCTAATACAGAGAGATAGAACAGAAAGGCAGGCAAGTTAACCAGACGCACGTCCGGTTTGCTAACCTGCAATGAAGAGAAAAGTGTACTGAAAAAACGCAAGGTGTGAGGTTAGTCCGTTTAGGGAAAAGAAAATGATTCGAGATGGAATGCTTGTTGACTTCACAATATCTGAAAATGCGTGCGGTGTAACTTTATATCGTTCTTCCGGTTTTCTTTTTTTTTTGTACGTCACTATTTCATTCTTGTTTCCTTTTTTCTGTACATTTCGCATGAATCTATCTATCTATCTATCTATCTATCTATCTATCTATCTATCTATCTATCTATCTGTCTGTCTGTCTGTCTGTCTGTCTGTCTGTCTGTCTGTCTGTCTGTCTGTCTGTCTGTCTGTCTGTCTGTCTGTCTGTCTGTGCAGTGAATATAAACACCACATAGATCAACAAATTACAGCACGTTCACGAAAGGAAAACGCACCGCTTCGTAGAAATGAATAAAGCTTTAAATTTGAGCGATACAACAATTTTACGATGCTACCTGGTATTTTTAGTAATCTAGGCCATCATCATCATCATCATCATCATCATCAGCCTGACTATACGCCTACTGCATTACAAAGGCCACTCTCATGCTCCGCCTGTCAACTGGGTCTTGTGCTTGCTGCTGCCGCTTCATACCCGCCAACTTCGTAATCTCATCTGCCTACCCACCTTCCTGCCCCCCCCCCCCTTCACCCGCTTGTCTTCCGGTTTGTGATTCTTAATCACCAGCGGGTATCTTGCCTTCGCGCTATACCTGCCTTCCCACGACCATTTCTTCTTCTTGATTTCAACTATGATGTCCTTAACACCCGCTTGTCCCCTGATACACTCTGCTCTCTTCTTGTCCCTTAGAGTTACACATATCATTTTCCTTTCCGGTAATTTATAGGTATCTAAGTGCAAATGGTATTGCAGTAAACCCTCTCAACGATGAACAACAGTAAATCTATGAACTCGTCTCGTGTTAATTAAATAATAAATTCAGTGAAATTGTGCACGTGTATTATACTGCTTGAGACGACTTTATTGCATGGTACTCTACAACCCCCCCCCCCCTCCTTTTCCAACCCCACATTTTTTGCTGTTTTATTTTTTTTTTCACTCGTGTTTTAGCGCTCAATTTAATTTCGAACGCTATTTACACATCAAGTGAAAAGGAAGGCTATCAGTGCCCACACAAATACATCTAACAATCTAGTTTGTATATGAAAAGTATACATTTATTGGATATACAAGCTCAAAACCCGGTGATGAGTGTACAAAGTATACTTCTAAAGTAAGAAAAAAAAGCAAAATCTTGGCGATAAACGAACCGTATACTCAGCTGTATACTCGCTTTTCACGCTTCAAGTGACACATCGAGCGAAAGAAGAGAGCGAAAGTGTGTACATGCGTGCGCGGGTGAGGGGAGAGCATTGACTGTGTGGAAGAGAAACCGACCTCCAGATGTCAATCATCTGTCCCGCATACGGGGCACTTTTTTGGTCCGAGTTTTCGGGTTTGGCCGTCGAATTAGCTTTGGCTCCTGACTCTGTGCGGACACGTTTAGGACTGCTAACGCGCACCAAAAAAGAGAACAGAACGACCCCAATATTGCACACCCCTCCTTTTTCTCTCCTCTTCAAGCACCACTCTCTCTCTCTCTTTCCCTCTCTGCATGCGGACACCGTATCCACGTGAGTACAGGCGGGCAAAAGCGGAATGCAGCCGAAATTAGAGAAGGGAAAGCTTTTTTTTTTTTTCTTTTCTTATCTCGATCATACCCGTGATTCTTTCTGTGTGCGCGCATATTTGAACTCGCTTTAACGCGGCGGACGTTGGATGGCGGGCATCTCGGGTGGGGGCCACTTTCGACGACAGCTCGTGCACCGACGGACAGATGGCGCGCGCGGGTGTGTTTGCTCGACCCGGAAAAAAATACATACAAATTGTAATGACAGCGTTTCCATTTGCTTTCACATGCATATGCGTATAGGTGCACGGTTGCCGAGGCAATCAGATACGCCGGTTCGGAGACTCGGTATCGCCGAAAAGCACCTCTCTCTCTCTCTCTCTCTCTCTCTCTCTCTCTCTCTCTCTCTCTCTATTCGCTTCGCTAGAATCTCAGCGTCGCGCGTGTTTTCCCGCGTGGTCGATTGTGCTAGCCGGCCGATGTGGCTGTCACAGTTTCTCGACGATCGTGCTGTCCATGTCGGGCCGGCTGTGAGCTGTCAACGCGGACTCTGGCTCACCGGTGTAAGAATCGTTACGCATCGACAGTTCCGATGTGTCGAGTTTGACAGGCCGCATTGAATTTGTTCTGGTGTAAACGCTGGTAGGCAGATGTTGGCAAGGGAATATATTGTGTACATTCTTGCGGAGCACTGCGATAATTAATAGCTCTGGTTCTATTCGACGTATTCTTATATTATACTTGTAGTAATTAAGACCTACATAACTACGGTTGCCGTTTTTACCTTAAGATCTTTCATGCTTTTTAGTGTCAATATACAAGCAGGATTTGTCTGTGCCGCTCCTTGTATACGTGATGTTTCAGTGAAGAACTTCGCACTTTGAATTGATCGGCGATGCGTACATCGGGAATCTGGTCTCTTCCATTGCGTATCTGAGTTCAAGAACGGGCAGGAAGTGTTGCGATACGTCTGGGTCTTCTCTGTATACCTCATTCAAAATTGGTGCGCCATAATAAAAGGTTTTAAAACACAGCTGATCTGCTATATTTATTAAAGGAACACATACAACTCATAGCATGAATTGAGTCGACCTCGTCTATAAGCTGTAATAACTTTATGAACCTACAGTACACAAAATGATTCATGAAGTTTTCCTATATAACAGCTATTCAATGTGTGAATGGATGAGAACTCCCAAGTAAAGAGGCGTGATCAATTTGTAGCCCCAGAACTAGCACGCACCGTTCTTGTGCTAACCTGTTCTTGAATATACGAGACGACACCCAGTCAAGCCAGCCAGCGGGAACATTGCCGCTGTATCGAGAACATCGCCATGCAAAGGACCTTCCATGTCGATGTCAAAAGCTGTATTTTTCAACGCTCGCGCCGCGCCGCGGCAGACGCGCCCATCACCGCTGTTGGTACAGCCTCCCTAGAGACATCAGCCCCGTGCGGGACGACATTAAAATGGGGGCGAAAAAAAAAACAATAAGCGGGGGACGGTGTTCACAGCGTACACCCTCGCAGACTGCCGACAGGCGGCGCGGCTTGCCTATGACGAAGCGAGGTTCTTCGTGTCCTCCGGACGGCACACGAGCCAACGACGCGCCGACAACTAGCCGACACGAGCCGATAACATACGACGTTCGCTTTATATGCTATGTGCCCTCTCCCCCGCCACCATTTCCACAGCTTCTTCCTCCATTGCTCACGAACGCTCGTCGCGAACGCCAGTTTCACCGCTAGGTGGACGACACCGTCGTGTGCCGCGCGTTTAGCGAGGAAACGGAAGAGTGCATGTGCCGAGAGGGCGCTGACAGAAAGCGGAAATATATCCGGCGCTTTCTAAAATAGCCAGCCCTCTCCCTTTTCGTATACTCCCTAAAAACCTTTTGTTCCTCGGAGGTTTTTTTCTCTCCCTCTTTTTTAAGCAGCCTTCGCTTCCCATGGCTCCCCGTGTACAGTACAAACGTGACCTATACGCCGCTTTCAGATCACCCAGATGTGCAGAGCCATACAAAAACAAACACGACTGCCGACGGGAGAGAGCTGCAGCAGTGTAGAGGGAAAACTGGGAGGAGTGGCGGCTACCAACACTGGATGGCCCGATGCAGTGAAGGGAGAAATCCCGACGAAACAATCACCTCTTCGTCGTCGTTGACAGGGGAAGGCCATGGCAGCGGGCAGGGCGGCGTGTGTACACATATGAGTGAGAAAGACGGTGAACTATTTGGTCAAGGAGGGGGATCCGAAACTGCCTGCTGCGCGCCGCGTATATACACTTTAGTGCCAACAGTGAATTGGGTTAAAGAGAAGTGAAAAAAGTCAGGCTGCAAACGCGTTCCACCCGCTCTTGAAAACTGCCCCGAAAACGTGCAAAAAAAAGCGGCTCCCGTATATCCACGCACAATTAAACGAAACGGACGCGCCCTCTCTCTGCGTAACGGTTCAGATATAGGAGTTTTGGGAAAGGGAGGCGAGAATTTATACGGCAACCGCCCACTGCTGTGTGCAAACCGTGGGGAAACGTTTTTAAAGAAAGGAAGCAATACTGACCGCGCGCCACAGACTTTATGCTAATCCCTTGCGGCCCGCATAGATATATATGTGGGATTTCCACGTCCTACAGGGCTTCAGCAACGAGGAAACCTGTTTCTCAGCTCCTCCTGTCGGCCTGCCCTGTTGAATGGGCCGGCCGCCCATTGCGCCGGCTTCTCATAAAACGAACAATGAGAAAGAGTCAA
Source organism: Rhipicephalus microplus (assembly GCF_043290135.1). Classification (NCBI taxonomy): domain Eukaryota; kingdom Metazoa; phylum Arthropoda; class Arachnida; order Ixodida; family Ixodidae; genus Rhipicephalus; species Rhipicephalus microplus. The sequence continues at coordinate 270,131,511 of NC_134701.1, read as the reverse complement.
GAACGCAATGCGTGGATCACAATGAGCCCGAGTCACGGCTGTATATCTCTTTTCTGACTGCTAAAATGTCAGCGCTGTCCACGCGCTCTGACGTCCGTGGCGTCGCATTAAATCTCCCGTGAGTGCGCGGTGTGAGAGAGTATTTTGCCCGGTTAAACGGCTATTCGCCACTCGACCGAGAAAAGCGCGACTTCTGAATGCACGCTTCAATTCAAGGCTTTCCTTTGTTGCGTGTCTCATTATTGGCATCTTTTTTTCCAAGGTTTCGCACGCAAGCACAGATGATAGACTCGAAGCCGAATAGTATATACGTGCTCTAAATCGGGAGTGTTTATTAAGGCATGTTCAATTCGTTATGATGATTACTTTGAGATACGTGATCCAGACCTCTGTTTCTTCTTGTTTTGCTTTGTTTGTCTTTCGTTTTAATATCTGATATACTTACGATATCCTCGAGGATAAAGGTTTAAAATCCAAGCAATGAAGCCACTAGGTTCATGAAATTCTCAGAAAATGTCACTATCTACAATTCTAACGTTTAATGCAGAGAAACTGTTGATATGTACAAGATCAAATGATATAGACGACAACAAGTGCAGTCAAGCGCAATTAGCTTAAGCTGGGTAGGTGACTGTTTGCTTCCGTTCCGTATCAAATTGGATGCTGTTGGAAATCATTATTCCCAACACACAAAAAAAACAACATAATGCTTCGACAGAAATTTGGCTCTTACGTTCAGCTGAATGTACCTGATATGGCACGACTCTCTCGTGCAGTATTTAGGCCGACACAATGCAAATCACACGTTTCTTCCGTTTTCTTGCCTTAGCTTCGGCATAAAGCCTGCGGGGTCGCTGCCAGCCGTACAATTTCCCACGGGCCTTTCCCCGTGTCCCCCAAAATACAGAACTCTTCACAAATAAGTTGCCTTGGCTAGACGGTTTACAATCTTGTGAGGAAATTTTGCAAAATTAATGTTCGTGAATTCAGGCTGTATACATGTACGGAAATATGACAACGTGCCAATAGCCAAGTCAAACACCGGAAAATCAGGGGCCCAGTGATCCAGACTAATCTGCATATCAGACCCGTTGAGAAAAAAGAGAGAGAGAGAGAGAGAGAACATTCTGAATGAAACAGACGATCTCGATGGCACAGGCTTTCCCGTTGCATGCTGCTAAAAATGCGACCAGCATGTATACTTACTTCGCACGTTTTCATTAGAATATCTGAAACACCCCCTTTCTCATCTCTTCCGCTTCAATTTTCCTTTTCTGCCTCACTCTCCGTTTCGCAGACGCACAATGCAAGCCGTGCCGTCCCGCCTCACGCGGTTTACAAACAATGAGCGTTTAGTAAACTTCGCTGGTTCCCGAAAAAAAGGAGCATTCCGAACAGAGAAGTTGGGTATACACAAGAAGAGGGGACCTGTTTCGACGGAAGAAAAGCAGGGACGATTTGCATACGTCACAATGGGGAAACCTCGTGCACTCTGTGTGTGTGTGTGTGTGTGTTCGCTTCTTCCCGCAAAGGTTGCCTCCGCGAGGTTTTCTTGTCCGTTTTCATGAAGTGCCGCAGCAAGTACACACACCGAGTCCCACTCTGTGGGAGTCCGTTTTTCGGCGAGAAGTTTGTCGTTTACGCGAAGAAAAGGGGTGGGGCACAAAAAGAAAATTGAGTCTTCGCTTACGAGTCTGTTTACGCCGGTGGACTTCATTTTCTCATGAAAAGAGGGGGGGAGATGAGGAGAGTTTGCAGTTGATTTTTCGTCGGGCTTGGCACACAGCATCGCTTGCACTTCAGTGCACCCTGTTAGACCCGTGCCAATGCGCTTTGCTTTATTATTTTTTCTTGCCGACTTCCTTTTCGGCACTTCGCAGGATTTGGGAGTACACGTTTTGGACAGGATTCGCTAGCCGTTGAAAAAAAACGACTGCGGGGTCCCTTCTTTCGTCGCGCTGTTGAGACTGAAAGATGTTGCGCCTGATAAATGGTAAAGAATATTCTAGAAACATTTTCCTTTCTGTCCGCCGCTTTTCCCACACTAAATGCAACCTGCCTAGAGCTTGTGGTTTATCTTCGTATTTTAGGTTTGAGCGCTGTGTCGGTTCTAAAGCGTTGCATATTGTATGCGTGTACAGGAAATTTTCGTTTATCCGTAATACTTCTTTGATTTCAACGAGTCGCATAACGAGCTCAGTGGATTTCTGCGTTAACGTGTGCTTTATTGTACACAAGAACAAAACACACGTATCTGCTCTTCCATATGCTGAATATGTACAGTCACGCTCAATACGAGTAGTACGTGCCACCGAAGCGCATGGCCTCACGAGCTCAAAGATTTCCCGTGACTTCAAGTTGCCTTTTTTTTTTTTCAGGTCTCGTTGTGGAAACAAGGGCTACTAAGAAGTAACGCGCTATCTTTGTGCTCGTGAGGCCACGCGCGTGCTACAAATCACACTGAGTTCGACTGTGCAAGCAGGAGCACGAGGGAAGATACAGCACTTGTCGTTTCATTGAGGTATCTGCATGGCCTATATGCCTACTTGAGACGGATCAAGGCGATCACGCCCCGTTAAAGTTTGTTCCGCCAAATTCGTTGAAAGTGTCGTTAAACATTACGCGTGACAGGCATAAAGCTATACGCGACAGGCACTTGCGCGCCAAATACAAAGCCGTACATACCTCGCTGAAGAGCGTGCCACAGAGCGAGTGTCTTCAGCGATTCATCTGTCACAGAAACAGCGTGATTTGCTATCGCGAGCAATATGAGCTCGAACATGCGAGCGCAAGTCGAATATCCTCGAACCATACATCGGCAGATTCGCAGCGGCCGCTGTTGGAAACAAAGTGGAAAGGGTGGTGCGCTTCCGCTATCCTTGTTGGCACTCCCTCCTCGATATCGTTGCTGCAAGACGCAGCTTACAGTGTGTCAGTGGCTGCTATCGGTGATATAAGCGCACATCAACGCACACTGCCACAACCAGTTGATCGAGCAGGCTATGCAGCTACAAAGATATCGGCTCTGACGTAGCCGGTCGCGATGCACAGGCCATGTTTTTATTACATCTATATAGTGTTCGCTGAGAATTTTCATACGCATCCTTGTTTTCATAAGCAGTAGTGATTTTGGGATGTTAAACACCACATATCAATCAATCATCGATCAATCCTTGTCTTCAGTGAATTTTATTTTCGTGCACATGTCTTCATTGCTATAGCGGCCGATGGCACGCGATAAACTGCCATTTCACAGCAACGATCTATGATGATTCGGGAGTGCCCTGCAGTCGGCGGAAGAGCGCCCTCCTTTCCTCTCCAGTTTCAGCAGCGCCATCCTCGTATCACGTTATCTGTATTTTGAGGCTCTTGGCCATGCACTCGCGCCTTCGAACTTATTCTGATCAAGATAGTTCATCGGGACACAACGCACACCGTACGTGTCGCGTTACGACCGCCTAAAATATATCTGTTACCAGCTACCGCTCTAAACTGGCCCATTTTATCTCAGAACTCGTCCTAGTGACGTAACGATCAAAAGAAAAAGAAGAAGAGTAGAATACAGTTATCACCTCGCACCATGCAGTGTCTATCGCTCAGAGATATACCGAGTAAAAAAACAATGGCAGCATATCCACGGAGTGAATGATGGAGAGTGGGGCGAAGCATCCGTCCGTCCATTCGATCTTGCTTCCGTCTGTCCATGCGTCCGTCTGTGTGACCGTCCGTGCGTCTATCCGCCCGTCCGTGCGTGCATCTGTTCGTGCGTCCGCACGTCCATCTGTGCGTCCGTCCCTGCGTTCGTCCATGCATCCGCCCATGCGTCCATCCGTCCGTGCAGCCATCCGTGCGTCCATCCATGCATCTGTCTGTGTGTCCGCTCGTCCATCTATTCAACACACCAAGTACCACCATCTCGCATCTTTTCATCATATATTCCCCATATAGAAGCACCGCCATCCAGCGGACATTCCAAGGACTAAACGACAGGTGGCGCACGCAAACTTTCTTACGACTTGCGCTTCGGCTCTACTTCCCACCTTTAACCAGTTAACCTCGAGTTCATGGTATATGCTAGTTCACTGTATTCATGGCACTGCGGCCCAACGCCTAAACCTTTCTAAAACCAAGGAGGTTACGCCCAGCGAAAATAACTTAGCAACCCTTTCTTGTCAGATAGTGCTCAATCTACATGCCAATGGCTGCTAATGGGGAATGAGAGACAGGAGAATTCGGCTTCTAGTTAACGCGCACGCTGCGAATTTTTGTATTGTTCAACAACGCACACGAGAAATCGCCTACCGGCACCACCTTGGAGGTCAGAACGTAAGGCTATTTACACACTACGACTACGACTGCTTCGAGGGACGAACGGGTTCCGCTTTAAGGAGCTTTCGCTCTTAAAAAGAAGCAAAAAGTGACCAATTCTTATATCTTTCTCACGCTAGAAATGAAGTCAAGCAGCGCGCGTGCAGTTTCGTAATAAGCTCCCAAATGACAGCCCGAAGACGTTCGTCACTTACACTCAAGTCATGCGCGTCCCGTCGTTCCAAAAGTGTCTTTCCGAATGTACACCGAGTCGACTGCGAACGTGACTGCGCATAAACCTTCCGACGGCAGAGGGCCATACTGGACACGATGTCCGACTCAAGCTCATTCCCCTTCGAGCGAGTCGTGCAAGGAAGCGAGTCGTCCGGGGGCTTTGTTAGTGCGTTGCGGCGAAGACCAATGGAACGGTTCGGTGGAGGAACGGTTCGCGCGCTCAATGATTACTCGCGTTTTCTTTAAAAAAATAATAATAAAACAACTGGATTCATCTTGTTAGATTAGCAGGGCTGTACTTGCAGTGACCTGTACAGTATACAGCGTACATCCGCGAAACGGTGCTTCAAGGATGCGTGGTACTGAACGTGCTAGTGCGCTCGAGATTAAAATCAGAACCTTAAACGCTCGTGCACGGCTTACTGGCGCCGCGTGAACGCGAAAGACGCGGAAAGCTGGTGATGTATGTTGCAATTTCGCACTGCCTTGTCGTCACGTTGTCAAGCGTTACACTTGCTGGTTATACGAAGACCTTACGCGTACGCCAAGGCTCGGAACGTATGTGCATGCCTGTTGCGTTGCAACCGCGCTATCATCTGCTGATTATAGTGCTCTTTTAATCTGCGCACTGCGTAGGAAATTTGCCGCTTAGCTCTAAATTGCCTGTGGCACGGGCAAACTAGTGCAAAGTAGGGACCGCAAAACTAGTCCTGGCTTGTTTGGCTGCGATGACGCACAACCGGCGCCCGTGATGACATGGACGAATGGTTATTATAACGCATTCAATTTACCTTTGCTACTTCTTCAATAACAAAAAGAAATAGAGAGCTAAAAATAATATCCGACTGTTATTCTGCTATGCAATCTTACGATGCATGTACTCTTTGCAATATGCATGCATCACTCTCTGTCTTAAAACGACTACTCATTATGTTCACTGACTGCTGTGTAACGCGCTCTTTTACTATGCGTTCGTTAAAACGGACAGTTCGGCAAACAAAAAAAAATGTACGAGGTTGCACGAAGGTTTCCGTATCTGCTCACATAATGCGATGTACCGTGGGCTACTGTACATAATCGTATAATACCAACACTGTTGGCTATTGATGAATGGCGTCCGTTTTCGAGCTTTTAGTCTAACAATAATTACGCCCCTAAAAGTGCCCGTTGTCCCAAGGTAAACAGGAGTACCTGTACAGCTATTGAAAGTATTTATTGCGCTTAAGATTGTGCTTAACAGCATATACGATGAGAAGAGACCTAATTAGAACCTTCGGAATATGACCTCTTGGTACGTGTATAAACATCTGATACGAAAAGTGTAGACAGTGGAAACTATGAAAATTTATTTATTTCACTCTTTCAGTCGTCTGTTGCACCAACCACAATATTTGCTTGCAATAGGAAGGCGGCCAGCAAGAAAACTGTTATTACCTTCAATTCGTGTTTACTCATTATACGCCAGGTTTCTAGCTATGGGACAGCCAAAATCTTTTTTTTTTTGCACCCATGAAAATGTAAAGTTATAATTGTTTAGTTTTTACTGTGTAGCCTTTTGTTTTGACATTTTGGGTTCAAGTCTATTTTAAGATGACCATAGAGAAACCGGTCTTAATATTCCTCGGTTTTGACTCTCTCTCTGTGTGTGTGTGTGGTCTACGCTGATATGTGTGTGCACCTATCACTTTTTCTCTCTTGCTTTTTATAATATTTTCCTCACCTTCTTCCTCCCCTATTTTAGGGTAAGGAACCGCGTACAACTTAGTTGCCTTTTCCGACTTTACTTTGCCCTTTTCTCTCTCTAATGCGTAGTTAATGAAGCTAATGAAGTTAATTTTGACACATTTTTCCCACACTTACCGCTAAATCATCATTAACTTTTCTTTTTTTGTGTTGTTTGCAGACCGGGTCGACCCCCGAAGCGCGCCTCCCTGGTGGGCCTCGGCGGCCGCTCGGGCTACCCTCCGCTGCTCAAACCTGGAGCCGAGATGGACTACGACGCGGTCATTAAGTCTGGTAGGTGCTCTAATACAGAATAAGAAGAAAAAAACGCTCATGCCCTGTCGTTACCTCGTTCCGCTGCATGCTTTGTTCTGAAACGTGTAAAGACACCCGTCCCTGCAGATGGCAGCGGTAACAATAAATGAAACGCCAAACGTAAACAGGAAGTAAAGATATAAGTCCGTTCTTATTTAGGTGAAGCGTTAAGATGTGAGCTACTCATATAAGGTGGCTTAATCTTGGGATCTAGAGAGAGTACTTATCCGAGCAATATGTCTTTCGACCTCTTCTCTTCTTTTCGGAAGCATACAGCGCGGCGTTTCAAGCAATCTGTGAGAATACCATTAAAGGAGCAAGAAAACACTTCCAAGCAATCTCGCTCAATCGCTATACGTCCAAAAACAAATACCCACATTTGTCAGCTGTAGGGGTGACTTTCAGCTTTTCTGCCTGTGCATCGCCATCGATGCACTGCAACATTATAGACTTGTCATTGTCCTCGAGTACGGGATAGGTACGTGAGTGAGCACCATGCAAAAGAAAAAAACAATCTTTTTAAACAAGTATTTTGTACGCTCTTAAAATAAATATACCTGACTTATTATAGGCTGTAGTTGTTGCTGCAGCGCTTCTGTTTAAAACTAACAGGACCTGCCTGTCGTTCTGAAATTTCTTGACGAAAAGTATATCTCTTGCTATAACTTTAGTACAGTGCCACCGCTAATCATTTGTGTTTATATATGTACCGCAGATGGTTCTCTGTCTACGTTCACGTTATAGCAGTGAACTGTTTCCATTTCGAAGAATGTAATTTCTTGAGTGGCGAATATGCTAGCTAGAACAATTGCAGTTAAGACGGACGATGATCATAACCGTTAAAATAGGAAACAGACGACATAATTTATGGTTCTGTGTACTTCGCCTCGTTTAACTTTATTCAGACGCTACTGTACTATGTGATAGGGCATCCTACATCCTTGCTAACGCTGCCACTGCCCATAATTGCTGAACGGAAATAATCTCGGCAAGCAATGTTTAATTACAATCATCATAGATATGGTCAGCCCGTACGGGCAAACAGCAGCTATCACCTTGAGGACCTCATTTCAGGGATATTAAGGGCCTCAACATGCCAGTGGCCTCAGTTACAAGTATGTATGGGAGCATATGTTTGACCGTTGGTGAAATATTTGAACTCTACTGCGCCCACATATTTATAGCGCCGTATGCAATGGCGCTCACGTCGCAGACAAAAGAATGGGAAACTGCCGCATAGGCTGTTGAATAGTCCGTTTATGTACATGCGTAATGACACCTAACCGACGCTTCCAGTGCAGAGTGTGGAAGGAACCGAAATGAGATTCACCTAAACGTTTCTTTTCTTTCTTTTGTCAATGAGCGCATCCTCACGTCATTGAAGAAGTAAAAAGCGGGGAGTCATGGGCGTCATAAAATCGGCATCTGCGTGAAGCCTTATGGTCGGCACGTTGCTACAGTGAGCGCATAACAAGCGGGATCACCTCGCGCGGTGCCCAACGAATACGGCGGCTGACAGAGACGCATTGTTGAGGATGCGCCCGGGATTCAATGGGCCGCGAGCCGGCTTGTCGAAGAACTGCGTTGACACTGGATTACATCTTGCCCGTCGACAACCCCCCCCCCCCCTCCCCGCTATTATCTCGGCTGTTTGAGGTGGTGAGGCCCCGTCCCCCGTGTGAGAGAATATACCGGACGACGCTACTGTATATGGAGCGCCCATGCATGACGGTAAGATGGCGCCTGCTATTAGGATGGAGATTTTTTTTTTTTTTTGCTCTTCCTTTTCTAAGTCTCCCCGTCTTCGCCTTTCGTCAACTCTTCTTGCTTCTTCCTTCGTCAACGCGGCTCTCTTTGCGGGAAAACGACCGCAGCCGTATATTAGTGATGAGCGGGGACTGTTGGGCCACGTTTATTCTAGCTGCTCCATATCGTGTGGTTAATTGATATGTGGGGTTTAACGTCCCAAAACCACCATATGATTATGAGAGACGCCGTAGTGGAGGGCTCCGGAGATTTCGACCTCCTGAGGTTCTTTAACGTGCACCCATATCTGAGCACACGGGCCTACAATATTTCCGCCTCCATCGGAAATGCAGCCGCCGCCGCCGGGAATCGAACCCGCGATCTGCGGGTCAACAGCCGAGTACCGTAGCCACTAGACCACCGTGGCGGGGCTTATACATCGTTTGGTTAGTTGACCCATTTGTGTGAATAGTTGGTCTACTCGGGGGATGTCGAGACTGTGTGCAGGCGCACATGCCACATCGACTTATCAAAAGGGCGGCACCTGCAAGCGCCCGTGTGAGCGCTTACGTGGAACACCCAGAGAAGCGTTAAGGTACAATGCGGTACAATGCACATTTTGGTCCATCTGCTTAGCGTGACCACAACATCGCAACTACTTCGAGAAGAGTGAAGCACAAGAGGGAAAGGAAAGGCAGGGACGTTAACCGGTCTGGAACGACCGGTTTGCTGCCCTACACTGCGGATAGGGGTGAGGGAGTCGGAAAGGTAGAAACTGGGGAGAGAGAGAGGAGAGCACGCACACGCGTTGGGCTCACAAATGCTGATGACTTGGAACGCGTTCACGCGCACCAATTGACGAAAGTCCAAAAAGACGCGGTTTCAGTCCGCTGGCGTTCCACTGAGTGGTGGATGCTTCCTTCACTTCTCAGAAATGATGGCGATTGTTAGCCATATTTCCACTCGAGCGATTCTAGTACTGCGCTTAAGGCGTCCAATACTTTGAGAGCGCTTCGAGCAGACGTTGTCCCCGTGCCCAACAAGACCTCTCGGATGGCATTCATGAGAGAACGAAGCTTATTTATCACTTTACCATCTTTCTTATGTGTTTCATCAGCGGTTGGTGAAGACCCCTGAGTGGGCGTGCTCTTCTGACGTTCTGTGGTTAGCGGACGACTTGGAAGAATAGGTCATTCCTCGGTAGCGATATTTCTGTCCGCAGTGCTACTACTTCGAAGTGCCACATGTGTGCAGTATATGCATAAACACAAACACTTTGCAAACCAGGATTCCGCAAAAAGTAATAGTAATAACTTTGTCTAATCCTTTGTGAGCGTTTAGTGAAACTAAAGCCTGCAGACTTGAAAACATATTAAAAAGTACTCCTCAACTATCGGTTACAAAGGTCAGTCGCGCAGAAGTACTTCTGTTTTTTTTTTTTTTACCGTAACAGTTTCAGGTATCTATCACCTTTTCTCTGAATAATTATGAGCTTCGGTAGTATCTTAAATGACGCCAAGCCACATAAAATACAAAGAACGAGGGTGTTAATCTATATATACTGGTGGTTCCCTACTTTTTGGCTCAATTTGTGACGCCTGCAGCCTGTTCCCGTAGCGTCACAAGAAAACAAGCTTTCGACTTGTCCGCATACGACGTCTGTCCTAGCCTGTTTTGACGTGCATTCGCACGCCCGTTATGCCTCTTCTTGCGTTGCTGTCGGGTGTGGTGAAAAAATTCCACCTCGTGTTGCACGTTTGCGCGCAATCGCTGGTAACAGCGTGCAGTCGAAAACAGTGAAATCACGACAGGCTGAACGCTCAGTGGTAAAATTTTTCTACGCGTTTTATGAGGGCATAAGCGGCGAGGAGGAGATAACAGCTGTGCGAAGTGTACATAAAGGTGAGACCGAAACCACCACTATCTGGTCTTTGAAGTAAGAGTGGTTTAGGGGCCCTTTAACAATAAAGCAAAATCTGCCTATATACCAACACGACGCGAATGAGTCGCTCAGTTGCTAGTGAAGCACGTTCAAGAACAGAGCGATGCTATATAAATAGCAGACTTTGCGTGCATGGAGTAAATTTTCATTGCTTTTTTGCCGTTGTTGTTATGTGCCTGCCGTTCAAGAAATTTCGTGTCGTTTTTTTTTTAAGAATATTGATACCTCGAGTAGTAAGGAAACCTGAGGTTGTATGAAAGTATTGTAGGATAGCACGAAAAATTCAGAGACAGAGGTTATACATACGATACAGTTCCCTCAACAAAAAAAAAAAAAAACATTGCAAACATGCGTATATGTGTGCTAGTAATATTCTCCTCAAAGTGGGACGCTTCGCCTCCCATCTGATATAGTTTGCTTCACTGCGATTGTATCTGGGAAATTGTATGACATCCAAACTTAAACCCCAAGGACAGGCAAGTGAAAGTGGGGTTTTTGAATAAAGATAGTGTACTGAAGAGGGAAGCAATGCCCAGCGCATATGCGAGTGGCAAACAAGGGGGCCCGTTTCACTGCGGTCAGGGACGGTGTGCGTGATTAGCATATAAAGAGTCCTCCGCACCCGTTTCGGACAAAAAAGTAAAGCGGAGAGAAGTAAATATCCAACGTGAGAGTTGAAAGCACGAACGCCGCAATTTTTTCAGCTCTCCTGTCTCTTTGCGCGTGATACATGGTCCGCATAGATGATCGGGCACCGCTGCCACATTTTTCACGCGCAAACAACGAACACCTATACGTCCTCTAGTGTGCACGTATAGGGACCGGGCTCGGCCACATGTGGCGCCCTCTCGCGGCTTTCAACGTCGCTAGTGGAGAAGAGCGGGGTATTCCCCAAGTTTGGGGAAAGAAGGGTGGCAAAAGAGACAACTGTCTCACACAAAGGCAGCGAAATCGGGAAAGGGAGAAGCGGGATGGCGCTGGGGAATAGTAATGCCGCTCACGAAGAGGATCCGGGACGATCACAATGGGAGCTCCCAAGTTTGGTTTTCGGTTTCACGTGTCATCCCATTCATGGGACGCCCCTAGAAAACTTCTGCTCCTGGATCCCGTTTCTTTCTTTCTTTTTTTTTTTTTTGTTCGACTTGTCGTGCGAGGCTGCAGCTCCCCACGAGGCACGTCATTGTGTCCCGGTAACCGACGCGTCACAATTTGTCTGACCTCGCTGCCGTTTTTGTCGCGGTGTGCATTTGCCCAATGCGTGTGCAGTATTCCCGCGCAAACACGCATGCGCACGCGGATGCCTTTTCTTGCTCGAAATCGCTTCGGCCGCTTGCTTGCAAGGCGATGTATTTCGCGACGAATATTTTAATAATGCTTCCGGGTCGCTAGCACGCCGAAGGTGCTATTGTCGTGGTGCACCGGTAATGTGTGCAGGCAAAAACATTACTAAAGGAGAGAGAACGCTTTAGCTGGCGAAGCAGGATGCTCAAGATGATGCGCAAGACGGTGGGAATATCTCGTGAACGATGCGCGAGAATGTACGGAAGCAAGCGTTCAGCGATGGAGGAGAAAGTGGTAAAATTAGAATAGGGAAACAGGCCCCCTCGACTTAGGAACTGTAACGGCTGGGAATTCGAGCAACTCGCTGAAAAAAAAGGCATTGCATTACGCTACGTACTTTCACTGCGAGACGCCTTTCTTTATATCTTTCTGTTTTTCTTCCTTCGAACCTTGTTCAGCGGAAGCACACGCGCGCTACCTCGCGGCACAAAATGGCGATCGCTCATGCTACAGCTTTCGAACAAAGTTTCCCGATTACTACAATGCAAATGCGCGCACAGAGAGGTCTTGTGTTGTTTCCGCGGAAGCAAGCGAGCTTTGGCTCTTCGCCAGCTGACCGTAATATCCCTTCCCCCCCCCCCCCCAAAAAAAAGGAAAAGTTATCTACCGAAGTTCCAAGCGTTTTCGGCTTCCTCCAGTGGCATGAGCCAAGGCACGGGCGGAAACAGTGATTTTCTATTGCGGCGGGAAAGGAGAGACCTTTTTTTTGCTGAGAAAAGGGGCAAATTCCGAACGGGTTCTCCTCGAGCGTAGAAAAAAAAAAAGAACAGGGGGCGGTGAATATAAGGATAACAAGGAGGCGAAGCTCAGGAAGTTCCGTAAATGCAAACTGGCAGCGTTGGGAGCGTAGCTGTGGCTGTTCCGAATCTGCAATGCAGAACACACTGCGGCAGGCCCCTCTGGAAAGGGGCACGAGTGATTCGTTTGCATCTCCATAATGCCCGCAACGATATACATACGCCCACACCTCCCGCGCGCAACGGAGAAGTGCAGAGATTTCTCGCGTAACCTCTTCTCCCTGGTGCTCTTTCCCTTTTATTTTTGTTGTTTATTCACGAGTAGCGTTAAATTTCTCCTCCGGAATTCCGGCCGACCAGCTGTAAGCGAGAGAGGTGCAGCACCGTTTAAGATCGGGTTCTTTCGAAAATTTCGGCGGCACTCTTCCATGTACACCTTCGGCTCTGCGTGTACCGTCGAACCGTTCTTTCACTCCCGACAGTCGCCGAACCATCGACGACGACGCTTGATTTTTTTTTTTTTTTCGTCAAAGGGTCCCTCCATTGTTCGCGTTTGCAGCTTTCCTGCCGGCGCGTGTTCCTTTTGGGAAACCGGGGCTTGATGGATCGCTCCGTGCCCGCAACTCTTTCTTTAAATTATTTCATTCAGTTTTTCGTTGCGTTTTGTTTTACATGCGATAGCGAGCTATACTTTTGGTTTGAATTGGTTCCCGAAGCCTCTTGTGTATCGTGTGAGCCAGCCGCTTGTATGTGTGTAATTACGATCAATTTCGCTTGCTGTATAGCATGATACGGTTCATGTTTGCCTTCTCTTGTGTCGTTTCCGAAGCATTTGGCGCTTGTCATGTGAAAAACAATGAAACACTCAAAGAAAAACAACTGCGTAAATTAAAAAAAAAACTAATGCATGGAAAAGAGGCGTAAGTGTAAACCTAGATATCCAAGGAGCAGCCGGCATTCGTCGTGCGCATGCTACATAGCGCCATGATATTTTACTCGTATGCCGCGAAAATCTCAGTTCCAGTAAAAAAAAAAGAAAAATGTCAATTGCAATACTTTCTATTTCAAGAATAATTCTTCGTAAATAAAATTAGGCGTGTTTTTTTTTAATTTGTTTGCTTCACTATTCTACGTCAAATCTGTTTTTTTTTTTTTAAGTATGGTGCACTTTCAGAGCGATTCCCCGGCCTTTTTTTTTTTTTTTTTTGTCTAGGAAATACTCGAATTCGGTGTCCGTGTATTCGGCACGCTTCGGTTGCAAACCTTAGGCCACGTGATCTTGCTGCGCGTGGATCGTAAGGGTGGATTTGGTGTCTTTGTGCCGCCGCGGTTGTCCCACTCCCGTGCCCGAACTGTCCTCCCAATCTGAGTCTTCCCTCTCCCTTCCCCCATCCTCTGCTTCCTCCTCAGAGAACATTCGTTGCGCCGAGGAAGCTGATCTGAACATCCCAGCCGTGTTATTCAAGATGTGGAGCCAAGGTAAATCACAACGTTACGCAACACCTCCGACTATTATACATTATACTTTATATATACCCTTTCTCTCCGTATCCCACTTTCTCTAACAGTCCTGCTCAGTGAAATGGCAAACGCTGTTTCTCATTTATAAAGGTGACCAGCGCAGCTGTACGAAGTCAGTACGATACTAAAACTTGTCTGGGGCATCATTAATTGGAAGAAAGCAAACGTGCAGGGGCAGTTTAGCGGTGAATGCGAAAAAAGAGGGAGGGGGCGTTAGTATTGGCCTCAATTACCTTTAGTTAGCTCGATAACTATTGCTAGCATGCATGCATGAGGCAGTATAGTTCTGGTATTGTTCCAGCATAGTGTGGTATAGGCCAGCCGCAATAATGGAGCCAGCCTCACGTTGATTCGGATGCTCTTTCATAACAATTCGTTATTCTAGCACATTAAAGAAAGGAATAAAGAAAGAAAGAAAGAAAGAAAGAAAGAGAGAGAGAGAGAGAGAGAAAGAAAGAAAGAAAGAAAGAAAGAAAGATGTGGGATGTGTTGGATTAACTTCGTCGAGTAGATTATGAATGAAGACGAGAAAGTTTGAACAAAGTGAATAAGGGTTACCTAAGCTTGTTAGGAAAGCATGTGCTTGTCCTCTGCCTCTTCGTTGTTTTCTTATGTTATTTTTTTCTCATTCTAGAACATATGAATGCTTGATTTCTTCCCTAATGCTCAGTGATTGTGTGAGCTCAAATTTGTGACCTTCATAGAAATTCAGTGGCCGCATTGAATCTCCTTCATTCTGGTTCGTATGTCGTTTGGCTCACAGTCGAGGCCGATTCATTATATAATTAGAACCAGTTTTTGCTGAGACATGCCGCTCAGTGCGTCGCGCTAATACGGGATCTCCGCTGTTTTAACGGCTATTCAGTCTCAATGAAATGTGCAGCTGCCTACTTTTTTTTTCTTTTTGCTTTATTATATGTGTGGTAGATCACTTCTGCTCACTCAGGCAAGACTAAAATAACAATTATTTCTATTACAACCACGTCCGAATGCTCGATAATTTCGGACAGATTAGCAAGCGGATAGCATTTTTTCTTTTTCAATCTTTCCGTTAAGTAACGACCTGCGTTCTTCGCCTGCACTGCTAACCAATGATACGACGTTAATGGGTTTGTACAGCTCCCATCGCGAAAACTTGGCTCCAGTGGCCTGGCTCGATTAGGCGAGAGAGGAATCGCCGAGCTCCGCGTATAAGCGTTGCGCCCGCCATCTCGCTTTACGGCCTTCATTAAGCGACATTAAGGAATGGAAGGAAGACCGTAAAAAAAAAAAAGAAATGATGGTTGAACTGTGAGACCTCGCTTCCAAAAGGGGTGGGCGATTAAATAGCGCGGCGTTCGCCAGAAAGAATTTCTTTCCGCCTTATAAAGTCGCATCATGCTCGTCGCAGCCCATTGTTCGTACGATGAGCAGGATCCGAGAACAAGATAAAACGCCCTGGGTTTTTAAGAAAGCGAAAGGGTCCGGCCACCGAGAAAAAGGGACATTGATTGCGAACAGGGTGGAAAAGGTGAAGGAATGGAACGGAAACACGGCGCTGGTTTGTACGTGTGCGACCGCTTGCGTAGGAAGGGGGCTGAGACGGTATAGAGGAGGGCATCTTTATCGCGGAGCTCCACCCAGCCGAGAAACGTTATTAGCGGAATTATTGGGCATCAGCAACAGCGGCAGAGGGAAAAGAGCCCCCGAACCAAACGACCGGTGACGGACAGTGCTCCGGGGCGGCGCATAATAGAATTTTTATTACGGAGTCGCATAAATATCCTCGCTTATCTCTCTAAGCCCGAGCGAGCGCTGGCCGCCGAAGCTATACACAGGCCTGCAGGAAAGGGGAGAGCCGGGAAGGTCTTTGAATATCGAAGTGGGACAAGATGAATTCCGGCGCGCGCCGCCGTAGCACTCCGTGGCGCTGTATTCTTTTCCTCCCCAAACTCTCGGCTCGCGAGCGTTCTTTTCTTGCGACGGCCGAGCCAAGCCAAGCTGGTAGTATGCAACTCGGAAAGTTATGACTCTGCTGTGCTTTGCGTTCTCTCTTTATCCACTTTTTTTTTTTCTATCCTGTCCGAGTGCCTGCCAAATCGACCTTTTTGATTTATCCTTAGGGTGCCGTCGCTTCGAAATTTTCGTCCGCCGTCCTTTTTAAAGGCGCGTGATGCTCCGCATCGCTGGCGGGGTTCTTCGAAGAGGCTAATTTGATTCACCCTGGCGAGCCCGTGGCTGCGGCAGCGCGCCGGTGGTTTAGAAATTAAAATTGCCTGAAAAATTTCAGAGTCGTCACTGCTCAATTATTGGATGAGCGGAACTGCGCCTCTCTCTTCGATTTCTTATCAGCGCTGATTTCAGCGTTTCTTCTTAGATCTGCGCTGGTTTTTTTTTTTGTTGTTGTTAGTCTTCCTACGTAAGAAATGAAACTTATGCGCCTTGTGCCTGGCGAAAGAAAAAAATAATGGTTTTCCGCATGTTCGAAATAAGTATAGTACTGTTCTTGCGTTCGTCTGCCTTGAGTGCCTGTGCATGCTTGCGACAGGCGCTTGGAAAATTGCGTGACCGCGTGTTTGTATGCCAGCATGCAAGCACGTGTGGAATGAACTTCTAACATGATTTCGTCACTGCTTAATGTGTCTCAATATGACGGTTAATTTCGACCACGTGTCTTCAACCGTATTAGGCAAGGCGCGGATAGTTCATTTGAAACAATATTATCACAAATCCTAAAGCAGCGCAAGATTGAGAAGAAAGTTAATCAGAAAGAAGCTTCACCGGCAAACAAAAGGTAATATGCACGAAAGCTGTGGGATTATTCTTTTCTTTTTTTTCACTATTGTCAAGAAGCTTTTTTTTTTTGTAGGGTCGACTGTGAGTTATTGGTTAACGTTGTATGATGAGGCCAAGTTTCCTTCCAAGGCTAACGTAGTTGGGAGTGTTCAAGTTAAGCCAAATAACTTAATCGGGGAATCACAAAAGACCAACTCTTGCGTGCCTGATAAGACGAAGGGTTGCCCCGCCGCGGTGGTCTAGTGGCTAAGGTACTCGGCTGCTGACCCGCAGGTCGCGGGTTCGAATCTCGGCTGTGGCGGCTGCATTTCCGGTGGAGGCGGAAATGTTGTAGGCCCGTGCCAGTGCTCAGATTTGGGTGCACGTTAAAGAACCCCAGGTGGTAGAAATTTCCGGAGCCCTCCACTACGGCGTCTCTCATAATCATATGGCGGTTTTGGGACGTTAAACCCCACATATCAATCAATCAATCAATCAAGACCAAGGGTTAACTATGGCTCGCATGCAGCTTGCGATGCAGTACAACGGCAGCAGCAATCCATGAAAGTGAACTCGCACTGAAATTTATAGTGAAGAAATTTTGATAGTTATATAGGCGGCAGTAATGTGATAACGGCGCTTGTCAAAAAGAAGAAAAATAAGGTGATATCCGTGAATATATACAGCACGTAACTAATTACGACCTGTCTATGTGAGCAAGTATAGTGCACCTCTAGACTACCATTAGGTTATATAGTTGTGCGCGCACCGAGATTTGTTGGTCTGTTTGCTGTGAGCGCTCTTGTATACAGAAAAATATGGGCCATAATGGCGATAGTACGACCCGCGCTCTGCATGATCTGCCTAATCTGCATATTTCCTTCTTTTTTTTTCTTTTATTGCATTAAATCTGTCGTTACTGTCTCTGTACTTGAAGAAGTTACACAGCCACATCGCTACGTTACGTTAAAGTTTTTTTTACATATTTGAGTGCGCTGTTTCGTCCTGTCGCTGGTGTTCATTGAGTATGAGAAGTGAGATTTTGACAGTGGTAACTATCAATGTCAGTGCAAGACAGGTTTACTGACTATCGATCCTATCATTCGCATTTTTTGTTCTGTTCTGTTCTATCTATTTTTCTGTGGAGAAGTTGAGCTCCATATTAACTCAGATACTCCATATCAATGAGTTCTGCTGTGAAAAAAAAATGAGAATGAATGGTACCCAAAATGAAAAAAAGAAAAAAAAACGTAACAGCACACTGAGTCCAGGTGAATTAACATGTCAATGTGCAGTTTGCTTTCAGCAGCTCGCACTAGCATAATACGTTCACACGCACACTTTTTTATTTCTACCTACAGTGTATGTACTAATGCACAATTATATATCTCAACCACTATATGGCTGCGGCGGCTGCTATTTCGGTGGAGGCGACAAAGCTGTAGGCCTGTTTGCTCAAATTTGGGTGCACGTTAAAGAACTCCAGGTGGTCGAAATTTCCGGAGCTCTTCACTACGGCGTCTCTCATAATCATATGGTGGTTTTGGGACGTTAAACCCCACATATCTATGAATCAATCAATTTTCCGTACTGCTACTACTATACTTTTATCACTACTACTACTACTAATGTAATAATGATAATAACAATATTAATAATAATATATTATTGTTAATATTTATAATAATGATAATAATATCGTCGTGGTGCAACGCGAACAAAAGAGAGGTAGACGTTGACACAGCGATAACAGCGTGTTCTGAGCAGCTGAACTGCAAGATCGCCTTCTTTGTCCTCGAATAACCAAAGGCACGGTGTTCGCTAAATCCTCTCACCATCATTTTTGTCCACATCTGTACACGTTCACGTGTCCACGTGATGATCATGATGATTAGGGAGAATTCATCCGTTAGTTAACATTCTGTATCAACAATCAACCCACCTGGGTGCGAATTTTCCGAAGGAACGTCAGAGTCACGCAGGCTCACATACATACATACATACACACATACACACATACATACATACATACATACATACAAACATACATACATACAAACATACATACATACATACATACATACATTCATACATACATGCATGCATACATACATACGTATGTACATACATACATACATGCATGCATACATACATACACACACACACACATACATACATGCATACATACATACATACATACATACATACATACATACATACATACATACATACATACATACATACATACATACATACATACATACATACATACATACATACACACACACATACATACATACATACATACAAACATACATACATACAAACATACATACATACATACATACATACATTCATACATACATGCATGCATACATACATACGTATGTACATACATACATACATGCATGCATACATACATACACACACACACATACATACATGCATACATACATACATACATACATACATACATACATACATACATACATACATACATACATACATACATACATACATACATACATGCATACATACATACATACATACATGCGTTGAGCATATGTCCCGCTTTCCTTGGCAGGTGCCCGTCCAACGATGACCTCGGACAAGCTGTCCGCGAGCAGCGCGGCGGCCGCGTACCAGGCTGCCCTTGGTGTGTCCCCAATGGAGCAGCAGGCGCTAAGCATGCTGGGCCTGGGAGCCCACAGCGCCAACCACCCGTCGGCCACTGCCGCTGCCGCAGCAGCCGCTGCCTACCAGAGGCACCTGCTAGCCGGAGGACTGGCGCTGCCATTGGCAGCGGCCGGCATGGCCCAACTGGGACGTCCTGTCGGCGGACACGACAAGCTCAGGCAACAACAGCACCAGCAACAGCAACAGCACCAGCAGCAGCAACAGCACCAGCAGCAACAACAAGCCGCGGCACACGGGCTGGACCTGTGCAGTCCCAGGTCTGCTAACCGACCTTCTTTTTTTTTTTTCGAATATTATAACACTGAGAGTAACCCGGCGTCCTGTGTTATTCGAGCGAAACAGAGTTCATTTAATCAAGGTACAGTTCCTAAATTTAAAGCTCCGGTCGTGCTACGGGTTATTTGTGGGAAAGAGTTTTTCCGGCCTATAGTTGGTGCTTGGCAAAATGCATAGTGTAAAAGTAATGGTGAAATGACAATTTTAAACGTATAGGTGCAGGCGTCTCAGGTGCTGCTACTGACTACGTCACGTTCGAAATATTTATTTCACAGGCAAGAATGTTTACCAATCAGCAGACCTTCACGCATCAATGTGGCCGGGCTCTCAAGCATGCGCCGTTATAATGTTTCGCGTGTATCGTTGGTGGCTGGGGAGCCGCGGTGCTACCCATAAACTCTCAATTCCATTGACGTAGCACGAGAGCATTGAGGGTCGTATAACCGCGATCACGAGAAATACACGTGTCCTCGCCCTGCCTGTATTCCCTGCCCTTATTCGGGGACACACTCGAACTGCACAACTCTCACTTCTCTTTCATTCTTTCACACCCCCTTTTCCCTACCTCAAGTATACTAAGTAGTAAACCGGAGTCTTCCTTTGGTTAACCTTCCTTCCTTTCCTTTACCTTTCTCTCTCAAATAGTAAGACAGAAAACTCACAGGTTCTGTTATGCATTCACCTTAGACTGCTTGACGGCGAAAGCTGGCTTTTATTTCTTCTCAGTCGCGACATTAATTTTCCCTCGCCCCTTTCTGATATCTCCTGCACTTAACGTCGTTTCACACTGCCTTTTCTGATATCTCCTGCACTTAACGTCGTTTCACACTGCCTCCAGGACCGCGGAGGCAACGCAAGCTTTCCGCACTTCACTAACCTGGTTTCTGCTCGGCCCCTGAGATGGTCAGCCCACCTTCGTCGAAGCCATGATGTCATGTGATGACGTTATCATGCGAGACGTCACCTTATAAGTGACGCCATGGTGATGTCACTGATTTTGGCTATTTCTGACTCCCTAATCACGTCCTATGATAACGTCATCACGTGATTATGTATACACATTTTTTTTTTCATCACTCGTGTAGACGCCTTCGCCGTGGGACCACAGTCGACACGGACGGTCAGTTTTCGCGCTTAAAGAAACATCTCTCAGGCCGCGTTCACACTGAGCATTCCGGCCTCCGAAAGTGCTCCGAATCCGGTTCGGCGGCGGCGAGATCCGCCGAAAGGGCCCTTTCCGCACCGATCGCTCTCGGACCGATTTTTGCGGCGTCTGCCGCCGAATCCGTCACCGCGGACCAATAGGAGCGCTAGTCAAGGAATTTTGAAAAATGGCGGCCAAGCCCTACTCACTTGTTATGCCGCAGTGCACGTAACTGAATGTTGAAACCAACGGGAGTTTAACTTACTCTGTGCCTACTTCGCCTCCGTATTTCTTGGAAGAGGTGACCGAGCTTGCTGTTGGCGTGACCGAGCTTGTTGAGGTCTTGCAGAGCAAAACGAACCCACCAACGCCGCTGGCGTCGGTGGTTTTTCTGCTCTTCATGCATTACAAAACAGCCACTCGCCAGCAAAGTAAGCAGTACTGTCTTTTCTTGCTTCTTGCGTACGAGAATCGTCGAAGTATGCACCACTGGATAGCGTAGTAGCGTTTGCGAGCCGCGACAACAACCGGGTGACAGCGCATCCATCCCGCGTTCGCCCCGTAGTAGATGGCATATTCGGCGGCGCGGGGCGCGTCCAGTGCGAACGACGCTGCGTTTCGGCGGCAGTGGAATTTCGGTTGCTGTAGAAAGCGGATGTTTCAGTGTGAACTAGGCATAAGGCTGTCGTTTTAATATCCCGAAACTTGCATAGCATGACGCCCTTTTTTCTAGTGGCGTTCCGATGGTGGGCGCCGGTTCTCAGGTTCGACTGCCGCGGCTGCACCAGCTATAAATCTGCGCAAACCTTCAGACTGCGCTGCTCGGACGGTTTTTTTTTTCTCTTCTTATCGACCTCGCAGTTCCTTGATGAATTTATTACCGGACGCGCGCGCACGTCTCTTTTCCCACCGCGCAAATCGACCCTGCACCTCTGTCGAGCTGAAACAACGGCCCATCTGTTGCGTATTTTAGACCCCAGCCATCTGGTCTGCCGAATCGCGCTGACGGGGACGTGCACAGCTAATGAACGTGGCTCTCTCGCTTCTCGAAACTGCAGCAGCCGAGACCGACCCTGACGTATGCTCTCAGCCAGCCACTCCCAGAACACCCCTCCCCCCACCCGATGATTTCTTGATTTTTTTCATTCCTTTCAGTTCTCTCACTCAATGCGATCATATTTCCGTAGGCATAACCATGACATCGGGAGGCACGGTAAAACAGATAGTTGTCGAACAGAAATAAAAAAAGCCGAATAAACATAAAAATGAATGCTTCCCTATTTCGTAGTAAAGCTCCTGTTTTAAATCAGCTTAACACGCACTACCTATAAAGCATTCACCGTGGCATCTATCTATCTAAGCAGGAAATGGTTCCAAATGGCACTCGAATGCAAGAGGGGAAAAAATTACGTGTTAGCATTAGCACACAACAGTATAAGCTCAAATTAATTCTCTCCCTCTCTTCATTTCTCTGCTGTTAACAGAAACCATAGCACAGTTTAGGCTGATTACGTGTTTTTTAGTAATATTTATATTGAAGGTATGGTAAAGTTTTGAAATAATAACGTAAAGATTTCGCGCCTAATCCTCAACTATATCTGCATTAAGTCAATTTGTCAATCCAAATTCAGTATTTTAAAACATTGTCTCGATCCCCGCCACGGCAGTCGCATTTCAGTGGAGGCAAAATACTAGGGGTTCGTGTGCGCGTTGATAGTTAAAGAATACCGGATGGGGGAAATTTCCGGAGCCCTTTACTACCACGTCTCTCATAACCATGTTGGGTTTTAGGACGTAAAACTCCCGGTATTAAAATGAAAAGTAGTGTCTTTTTTATTTCTATGTAAGGTGTAGTGCAGCAGGGGCGTAGCCAGCGAGTGGTATATCGGGCCCGTACCCCCCCCCCCCCGAATTTTTGTTTCCATGGCACAGATAGAGTAAATTATCATTTTAAGAGGGTGCCCTCCCCAAAATCATAAACTCCCCCCCCCCCTCAAAAAAAAAAGTTCTGGGTACGGCCCTGTGGTGCAGTAACAGCTGCCAAAACTTGTCACGTTTGCTCACTGCAGGCCACTTCAGAATGCAATGTAATGCATGTTTACTGGTGAATGCATCTTTGCTTATAGTCGCGAGCACACGCCGTCATAATGTGCGATGTTACGGACACGGCAGACTATCATCGCGTATCTACGTGGGCAGTCCAGAGTTCGATGTCATTGACATGTAAAGAAAAAAAAAACTAATTCTACTCCTGCTCGTTCAGATAAACTTCTAATCTGGGCATCGTGGCCTCCAATGCGCGTGAGATTACCCGGCGTTGCTGTGCCGAGTCAGTGATATGCAGAAGGGACTCCCATGTATCTTCTGTGTGAGAAGCGTCAGTGTACTGTGGGCACGTCCATGCCCTGTGTATGAGGGTGGCCAATTGAGAGCAGTATTTACAGTTTGGTGTCAAGCAGCGTAACTGACCTCTCGGCCGGTCCCCTCTTTTGGGAGTAATAAAGCTTTAATCTGGACAGTTTTGAATTTAGCATAATTTGTCTTACAACCTCAACGTGGTGTACTTGAGCACCCGCATTGTCTATGAGCACCCCTTCCTGCTTTGCGTTCCTGCGTGGCCGTGCTATTGTCGCCGTTTACTATCATCAAAATATTAGAGTACAACTAGTTTACCATTAGGATACTATATAGTACTGATCATGCGCCAACTAGCCGAACAGTGAGTAATATAATATACTTACAGCATGTCTGTTGGAGCCGAGCATCCATATCAAAAGTGCGTTTCCTGCCCACACTGTTACATAACTTCATTACGCACGCTCGATTAGGCATATACATACCATCCAGCTTCCGCTATTCCCTCCTCGTTTTCATAAAGGCAACACCCGTGTCGTCGTCATCGACGAATACAGCACCGCGATCAACTGCGCGCAGTATATCGCGTACACACAAACCCATAGCCGAAAGGCTTCACGACCTGGACCGCCACCCACGTCCGTCCAATATATGCATCCTCTCACGTTTCCGTCCTCAATATCACTTGCAACCGTGACTCGCCGCAACATGAGAAAAAAAAAAGAGCCCAGGGAGATTCAACAGCGCCATCACCGCTCGATCGACAGGACACTATAGGATGGACTTGGCTTTTTCGCTGCGGGAAACGGGTGACCGGAAATCGCCGCGAGATTAATATAAGAACAACCCTGGCCGGTCAGTATCCGACGGAGACCGGCCCTGCCTTCCGCGATGACCGAGGCGCAGCGTAACGGGAAAACGTGTAGCGAGAGTGTAGAGAGGAAATATGACGCGATCGCGCTTTTCTGGATGCGTGTGTTTATATAGCGCGTGGGCAGCTTATTACAACACCTCAGGCCGCGAGACTGGAAGAGAGGATGAGAGAGAGAGAGAGACCAGCCAACAAACGGCAGGTGTTCGTAACCGGCTTTCGTTCTCCTCCTCGATGTGTTTTTCTTTTTCTTTATTAGTAGTATAGCAGGCTGTTTGCCTCGCGTTAGATCTCCCTTCGTAAGTTCGCTTTTGTTGCGCTAACTTCAGCCTCGGTAGTTCGTGAATGAAGCTGGTGATGCCGTGTATAGCACAAGAGTGCCGGACTGTGCCACTGTGCGTGTGCGCGTGCGCGTCTGTATGTGCGCGCGCGCGTGTGTGTGTGCGTAGGTGTGTGTGCGCGCGCGTGTGTGTGTAGGTGTGTGTGCGTGCGCGTGTGTGTGTGTGTGTGTAGGTGTGTGTAAGAGTGTGTGTGTAGGTGTGTGTGCGTGCGTGTGTGTGTAGGTGTGTGTGTGTGTGTTTGCGCGTGCTCATCCTCTCCCCCTCTCTTTATCTCTCTTTATTGACTGTTATTTCCATAAAGAGAGATAAAGAAACTTATTTCAACTGTTTGACTGTTATTTCAGCTATTTCCATTCATTTGCCCTCTTTCATTTTTTCCTCCTTTTTCTAAAACGTGGTGCGATGATTTCTCTCCCTTTTTTTTTTCTTTAACACATCTGACTGGTGGGCAGCTTCCACTTTCTCTCTTTAAATGATTATTACGTCTACGATGTCGAACCTGATTTCTCCTAATGCTACTGTACCGCTTTCCGTAAAGCCTTTCCATACACAGCTACCGCATTTACTCGCTTGCTACAAGTACTGTTGGCTGTAGTGTTGGATAGTTGATGGGCGGTCTTGGCAATCATCGGTGTAAAAAAAAACTTATTTTTTCTTTTGTATTTTTTTGCAGAAACAGTGACGAGTATGGAGAGAAAGAGAAGATGCGTGCGACGGACCCTAATAGAAGATCAATGAGTCCTGGATGTAAGTGCGAGTTATATTTGGTCTTTGTTTTGCAGACTATTTTTTTGCTCGCCGTGCTCATACAAAACTTTCGTAATTAACCCCCTGAGGCGGAAAGCATTTGATGCGCTTTATGCGTGTTCACTGCATACTTAGTATGAGACTATCCACTGTATGAGCTCCCGCTTAACGTGATGCAAATCTAGCATATCGCTTAATGCACGGAATAAGCACTTTGATCTCTTCGGAAAACCTTTTTGTCCCGCTATCGTCATCTGGCTTGCTCGCATGCCTTTTATTTAAAGATAGGTGCTATATCTATAAAGAATTTTTTATCACTCTGTTCTGTTCTGTTCTGTTTTAACTGTTTTGCTGTGGGGAGGTTGAGGTGCCTATTGCCTCGGCTACTCCATATCGCAAAGTTCTGCAGCGAAAAACAAAATAATAATACAGAACGGTACCCAAAATTTAACAATACGGAAAAGAAAAAAACATATTAGCACACTGAAACCAGTTCAAATATCATGCCAATACACAGTTTTCTTAGCACAGTTCACACAGTCATAAACTATTTACACGCACACCTTACTATTCTACTGCCAGTATATACATGACCACATTTTATATATACCCATCTCTGGCTGTCTGTCATAAGCGCTTGTCCAGTCCGGTCTCCACTAAAAAGTCTGTCAGGAAGATTATTGCCTTTTTCTGGAGATGCATCTCAGGCCATGGTCCAAGTAGTTTCTTTATTGTGAGGGGCCGTCTGTCCAAACTTGCTAATTTGTTCTTTAATCTTTATCTGTCATTCGCGTATTTAACGCACTCTAATAGCGTCTGCGTCGTTCTTGACCAGAAACTTTCGAGTGTCGTGCGTCAGAGCAAAGAAAGGTGTGCAAAACAGATGACGATTACTTATTGCTCAGAATGCATGTATGAAACATGCTAATGGTTGTTGACAGGTGCCATTAATTATGCATATAACTGCTGTTATAACACTGCCGATCTTCTAGGTGACATTTAAGGTACCTTATTGTGCTCTTAATTTATATTACTATTTCATTGGCATAGCCGGAGAAAAGCACTCGAATTGTCCCTATATTTTTTTCATTTTATGGTGTGTATATGTGGGCGCGCACACGAATATATTCACGAAAATACATAAAAGAAGTGGTCGAAAGCGCCCCCCCCCCTCAAAAAAGAAAAGAGGAAGCTGGCCCCGCCTCTGTCCAATCCCTACTCCAGACCTTATCTTTTGACGTTCCCTCTCATCACCATTACTGGTTGATCACTTAGGCTTGCAGTTGACCAACCATCGGTCTATATATATAACCTATAATCACTCTATAGCCTATACGCTACTTATATATTGTTCATGTAACCTCTAACAGCTTAACCACGATCACACCCACAGATGCACTTCGACACTCCTCATGGCTTCCCGATGCGCTATAATAAAGTGAAAGGCGAGGTCTTCACGCTTCACCAAAACTTTCTTAATCCTTTCCTATTGGATTCTCAGGGCCTGTGGGAGAACACGAGCTCGCTTCGGCGCTCAACCTGTCTCAAAACGGCGGTGGTGGAGGCATGCCGCCGCGTGACAGAGACTACGTCGACAGTCACCAGAGGGCGAGGGACGACGATGAGATGCAGGCGGAGTCCGATTACGCCGACGACCGGGAGCAAGGTGAAATATTTATGCGGACGCCCTTAATGTGGTATTGTGAGACGACTTTGAAGGCAAAATTCATCTCTTCGGTCGATTGATTGACATTATCACCCCCCCCCCCCCGGTATCTCTAAAGTTTTGAGCCCAAGGTGATTTCGTGATGCCTCTGAGGTAGGAGGCATTGGAAGCTTTCCGCCCCTCACGTTGTTTTGCAGTGCCTCCGTGATTGAGTGACCTGTGACTACGTGACCATTTTATGTGACGTCATAGGAACGTCGTCATGACGTCACAAGTAGTAACGCCTTGTGGCGCCATGTTGAGATCATATATTGATGTTGTCACGTGATCAGTGTTTGCATCA
Source organism: Rhipicephalus microplus (assembly GCF_043290135.1). Taxonomy (NCBI): domain Eukaryota; kingdom Metazoa; phylum Arthropoda; class Arachnida; order Ixodida; family Ixodidae; genus Rhipicephalus; species Rhipicephalus microplus. The sequence goes on along the minus strand of NC_134701.1, from coordinate 270,104,451 downwards.
CTCGTATTGGTGCTGACGCCAACGCTCACCTTTCGTGCTTGACGAACCTTCATGGAATTTCCCGAGGCCATATAGTGAAAAAACTGGGATACTATCATGTTCGTGTTATTATCATCGAAGTGGCCGCGAGAGCTTACGAGCGCTGTCTCTGTTCCACGACGGCGTAGGTGACCTTAGCGGTGACGACTCGGAAGCGAGCCTGTCGAGTTCCGGCGGTGGCGAGAAGCGCACCTCTTCGCAGGACGGCGAGGCCCAACTCTTTATGGAGCGGGCGGGTCTGCTCGCAGCTAGGGGCATGGGCTCCGTGGAGACCCTCCTGCAGAACATCCTCGGTTTGCTCAAGGTGGCCGAGGAGAACGCCAGGCAACAGGAGCAGCAGGTTCACATGGAGAGGGGTGAGCACCGCCATGTCAACTATCGTCATCATTTTAGCCTATTTAAGTGAACTGCGGGATGAACGTTTGATCTCCAGTTTACCCTACTCAGTGCGACGTGATTCCAGTTCATGTCTGAGAATTTCTTAACGTCAACAACTGGCATGACTGCTTTTTGCCTAACTAGAATCAAGGTCATATTCCTCAGCCGAAACTCTGGGACCACAGCCTCGACGGCGCAGAGGCAACGCAAGCGTTACTAACGTAGTTTAAATCAACAAGTTTGTGTGACCACTTGTAAACTTGGTATGCTCCCACAAGTGTGGGCGGCTCTAGGTCAACATCTCTCCCTTTTTCTGGCTCTCCTCTTTTTTGTGCCTTTCCCAAGTGCAGGGTGCTAAACCTTTCGGGCGTCTGGTTAACCTCCCTTCCTTTCATTGCCTCTCTCTTTCTCTCTCATTTCCTCAACTATGTTTCTCATCCGTTGGTAACTATTCCTCTGATCTTACGTCCACCGATTGTATGTCCTACGCATCGCATGGTCATCTAACGTCCCCTTGTTTTGTTTGATGTCCGCTATCTTCTCATCATAACCGACATAACATTCAAGCGCAGAATATAGGGAGATGACACAATTACACAGCGCAAAATGAACGAGGACATATGAAAGAACACAACACTTAGTGCCTCTGTTGTGTTCTTTCATGTGTCCTCGTTCATCTGATGATGTGCTAATAAGTCAATTCCAAATCACCAGCTAGGCTAAGCTACCATTCTGCCCCGCCGCGGTGGTCTAGTGGCTAAGGTACTCGGCTGCTGACCCGCCGGTCGCGGGTTCGAATCCCGGCTGCGGCGGCTGCATTTCCGATGGAGGCGGAAATGTTGTAGGCCCGTGTGCTCAGATTTGGGTGCACGTTAAAGAACCCCAGGTGGTCTAAATTTCCGGAGTCCTCCACTACGGCGTCTCTCATAATCATATGGTGGTTTTGGGACGTTAAACCCCACATATCATCATTAAGCTACCATTCTATTATATAGGGAGATTTTCAAAGACGATGTTCTTCCATACATTTTCTCTGGTGGGTTATGACGATGTTTGTGATGTTCACGATATCTTTAGTCTAAAACTAGTAGCCGTGACAGACTTTTTTTCTAGCACTGACTAACGTTCTCTCATTGCTTAATAATTTAATATGTTGTGGTATAGTTGCACTGATATGCACTTTCCTTTTCGTTCTCTCTTTCGCAGCGGAACTAAAAGTGGAAATTCTGCGGGAGCGCGAACTTAGAGAAGGTCTTGAGAAAAAGCTTCAGGAGGAACAGACCAAAAGAGGTCAGTAGTCGCTGCCCAAATTGTAGTGAAGAATTATTACCAGTTTTTAACGCACAAAGGCTTTTCACAAGTCAGTCAATGCATTTGACAAATTAAATAAGTCACAAAACCTAAGGGGAACTTCCTTTTCATTAAGATCCAAGGTGGGACTTCACATTAACAGGTTTGTTCTTACATTTAACACATACCAAAGAACAAAAAGGCGGGAAAATGTTTGCGTTTGCGCATTCTCGTGTAAGCTCGTTCATGTGGTTTAATATTTGCAAAGTCACCGCGTGCGACTTTACATAGCTTCCGTACTTGCAACTTTGACTGACTACAGAAAGTTGGCTTCTCCTGCTATAGCATTATTGTGCGGTGAAGCACTCTTTAAGTTTTGCACTGACAAAATTGCGGCGATTCTGAATGTAGCTGTGTCCATATCCTCAGTTGGTTACTTTCAATGACGTATTGACTCTTCTGTGATGTATCAACCGAGTTATACTTGTCATCGCCGTGCATGAATACTTTCACGGTAGAACACGACATTGAAAGGTGGTCGGCGAACGCTTTTGAACACAGCCACATCGGCAAACCACAACTTTTCAGTGCTTTGTTAAGGCGGCGCAGCCAAATGTTGTCAGTGGATGAAAAGACCACAAAAATTACTTTTCCACATTTTTACATCCAAAAACTCTGAAGGGAAAATTGATACTTACTGGTTCTGAGTGACCGAACCGTCACATCTTCTACGCTGTCTCCCTCGGTCGCAGTGTTCTACCAGAAAAGACTTCGACGCGAGAAGCGCTGCCGGCGACAGGTGCAAGACCAGCTTGAAGGCGAAGTCAAGAAGAGGGCACGGTGCGAGGAAGCTCTTCGCTCTACTCTCGTGGAGTCGCAGCAGACGCCCAAAGGTAAGGGACACTCAGCGCTTACGGAAATTGACGCACATTCACTGGTCACTAGTCGAGGTATGCGTGTGGAGGCGAAAATGCTGTAGGCTCGTATGCTCAGGCTTCAGTGCACGTTAAAGAACCCCAGCTGGTAGAAATTTCTGGAGCCCTCCACTACGGCGTCTCTTATAATCATATGGCCGTTTCGGGACACTAAACCCCACATATCAATCAGGGTATGCGTGAAATACAAGGTGTATCAGCGAGAAAAAGTGCAGAATATCTACGTATAAAAATTGAGTCATTACAGGCGTAACTAACAATACAATACCGAAATAGACACTTTAATGTACGGGAAAATAATCAGGATGAGATAGCCGCAACAACACGGCTATTATATATGTAATGAAGATATATTGTATCAAATGGGCTAGGCAACTATTTGTTGTCACCATTATTCCAAAAATATGCCAGTAAAGATGATCATCATACTCATTGAGTACATGTCTCTATTAGGTTACACGAAAGTGGGATTGACGGCTTCAGGCATATTTTTGCGAGTGCTCGAGAGTCGCCGTTGCACTGGACATGTCGAAACAGTGAACACAGTGAACAGTTGTGCAGTTCTGAGTTTTATCATAGCTGTAGCTGCCTTTTCCATGGCATTGAGTGCAGAATTTCGTGCGTAAATGTATCTTTGAGAGTGGAGAATAGATCTGGCTAGAAAGATACCTCGTTGTAACAGCATTCGGGCTGGAAGAGAATGACGCTGAATGACAACTAGTGTTCCACGACCTTGATTAAGAAGAAATACAGGATGCGGGCAAAATAGGCACACCTATATGTGCACATTCCGTATAATTCATACCGTACGATTTATACTGCAAGTGGTTTTATTGTATGTGATTGGGACAGTATTGCGACTTATGTTCCTTGAATCATTTCAGAAACATTACAAGAAGAAATCAAGAGCGAGGACACTATCGCCATGGAGTCAGACAACAGCGTTAAGAGTAAGTGCACAGTCTTATTTATACCTCGAATATATCTACTGATCCTAATAGTTTAGCCTGTTAAAATAGTAAACAGTACGTTTAATAGGTGTTCACTTGCAAAAATTGCACATGTAAACAGCATTTATTTTCTTTTATGATTATGCTGCAGCCATTTCATTATTATTTTAGGAGGACGAAAAAGCTTTATTTTGATAATTCGGTGGCTTTACTGGTGCAAATCCAATGCCTAAGTGTAAACCAGGAGCCCTTGGGTTGATCAAAATTTTTCGCTTCACACGTTTGCGTAGAAAACCAAACAATGCATCCTCCCCCATCTCCCCCATTCACCTCTACAAAGCTCTGACTGGTCCTTGCCCACTTCCATAATTATGCTTTAGGCCCTTTAGCTATCCTAGCTATAATGGTTCATTCATTCATTCATGTACATACACACATACACACATATGTACATTGTTTATTTATTAGTTTAGTTAGTTAGTTAGTTAGTCAGTCAGTCAGTTAGTTAGTTAGTTAGTTAGTTAGCTAGTTAGTTAGTTAGTTAGTTAGTTAGTTAGTTAGTTAGTTAGTTAGTTAGTTAGTTAGTTAGTTAGTTAGTTAGTTAGTTAGTTAGTTAGTTAGTTAGTTAGTTAGTTAGTTAGTTAGTTAGTTAGTTAGTTAGTTAGTTAGTTAGTTAGTTAGTTAGTTAGTTAGTTAGTTAGTTAGTTAGTTAGTTGTGTGAGCTTGTCCTAGTGCCGCTCTCTTGTTGCGACACGGTATCCTTCACCGTGCCAAGGAACAGAAATTGTCGCTGGGGTGAGCGTTTCTAAATGTGCATGTCTGCCTTTCTTAGCAGCGGGTTTATGTACGCCTTGCTCACCCTTCCGCTACCGCAAAAGCGAAGCAGGAGAACAGCAAGCCTGGGCGTGAGCAAAGGAGTAAGGGACAGAATGGTGAGGAAAAAGGCAGGGATGTTAGCTACTCTTGTAAAACTGGCATGCTACTCTACACTGAAGAAAGAAATAGGGTAAATGTGGAAGTTAGATGCAGAGAGAATGAAAGAGAAGGTACAGATGCACACAAAGTTACAGCTGTCACAATCACAATGATGCTATTGGTCTATAACCGATGCTGCAATTCCCTTGTCTTCAAGAATATTGGCAATTCCTCCGTCCCCAGCATCCGAGAAGAAACAAAGTAGAGGAAATGGGGATATTGTGGAAGGCGAGATTGGTGTGACACTGTGAAAATGTTTTCTTGTACTATAAAGTAAGGGATGTACAAAAATGAGGAACGGGATGTGAATAGTGAATGCCTATTTCGATCTGTTTGACAGAGAGGCAACAATGGCGCGAGGCAGCTATTCCATCAAGGTTGTGGTAAATGCCACCATTCTAGTTTTAACTGCAAACAGAAAGAAAGAAATGCTGGTTTAAGGATATCGTGTGAACGCTAGTTTAGTTGCATTGAAATTTGACTATTTGCTCATCTTCGTCTTTTTTTTTCTAGGCCGGTAGGTCTAGCGACACCGTCGTGCATCCGCAACCCGAAAGCTCGCTATGGACACCAAGCTAGCCGGAGGCCCGTGGCTCATCGAGTGCGAGGAACAGCGTCGACAAACGTACACCACGCGTCCTTCGAAGCGACGCCAGGTCTCCGGTCTCGTCGACATATCCACCGGACAGTATAGTGCGTGCAGCCATATCAAGACTGGTTATTGTGCGGACACCAGCCGGTGTGCAATTGTGCGTGTGTGATTATTTTTCCTTTCTCTTGTTTGTTTTGTTTTTTTCTTGTGCGATGGTGGTATGGACAATGCGAGCTGCGTATCGCTCGCCTCGCTGCAGCAATTATCACCAGAGCGGACACTCTCTGCACGTACGTTGCGCACTGAGATCATCCAAGTTCACACCGCATAACGAGTTCGCTGGACCAAACTCTGTCATCCCCGCTTGATGACTGACTGACCGTGTTGCTGTTCGAACACCACAGCGAAGAGCTATATCTGGAACCCTTCATGTGTTTGTGTGTGTCATCTTGCGAAAAGCTTCACGTCGCTTTGTTAAGAAAGGCTGAAAAGCTTGAATAGTTGACAATAGATAGCGTCGTTCACGATTGTGAGCGTAGGTCACCTACAATAACGCTTGCTGGAGACGCGAAAGACGCGCGATGAGCTAAGTTGTATACATTGTCGCATTTTGTCGCTTCGCGTTAGAAGGTTTCAACAACGCAAACAAATTCTGGTCGCTTGACAACGAGCGCATACTCTCAAAGACCGTGTCACTTTGGGACGTCCCACCGATTTCTGGACTATTATCACTTATTACTTAACATACGAATGGTATAAGACACGCGGAGCATGAGCGCGGCACAATGACATGCAGTATTTGACCGCAGAGTACCCAGTTGCAGGTCACATGTTCGTGTGTGTGTGTATGTGCTGTAATGATGCTTGATTGTGTCTGCACGATGTCACTCTGGTCGTGAAACTTAACGAGGGCTTAACAAAGACAAAGAAGTAGAGTAGTATTTACCACACACGTGTTTCGACGAAGAGGCATTTCTTTTTCGCCACAACGGCACACTAGCCGTAAAGAGGCGTGTGCATTCTTTCTGCCGGTGACCCAAGCGAAATATTTAGCTTGGACAATAATTTGTATATTTATTCTCTGCGTAATTCCTCGCTGGATTCTAAGAGCGAGTGCTCTGAGTCACCTATAGAACTTCGAGATGTTCAATGTTGCGCTGGCATCGCTGGAGTGCATAGTAGGGCCTACTGGTTTTCATGTGTATGTCTGTTTTGTTTGTGTTCAGTGCACGATAAACTATGAGAATCTGAAACACGGACTCGAGTTCATTGCCAACTGTTTTGTACTCAAAAAAAAAAAAGAAAGAACAAGAGAGAGAAAGTGCTGATGCTCATTTCTAGTCGAAAAGTCTCACTTCCAGATTCTAAGACAGCAGCAATGTTGCGGGAATTCCCAGCCCCATTTTCACATCTGAACACTGAAGCGTTTACTAACAAGAACATCGGTCATTGAACTACCTGTACATGAGTGGTCACCTCTACAAGATTCAGGCCCGAGCTGCTAATGAGGATGTATTCTCTCATGTTCCCTTCATAACACGCAGTAGATCAAGACCCAGTCGCCAGACCATCATTGCGATTTCCTTATATATGAACCGAGTCTAGAAACCATCAGACTCCGGCAAATACCTCCCGCTACGTGTGCAGGGAAGAAATCCTAACAGAGACTCTCGTTGTTCAAACGCGGGAGCAGTGAGCATCAGTCTTGGACTGATCCTCAGGACCATGATAAAATTATTCATACCGTACCCGGCTGCTTACCCGAAGGTTGTGGTTTGTATCTCGGCCACGGTGGTCACATTTTGGTGCAGTCGAAATAGTAAAGACACGTGTATTGTACGGACGCCAGTACACGTTTAAAAATACGAGATGGTCAAAATTTCCGGAGCACTCCACTATGGCATTCTTCATAATCATAGTGTGGGCCGTAAAATCTTAGATAATAACATATTTTATATTATTATTATTATTATTATTATTATTTCTGTAACTGAGATATATATTTTCCTCATTAGAGCACCCAACCAACACTAGATGATCATAATTATATTGGCTTGCAACGGAGCTACATTCTATTTACTATTCTGCAATGTGTCTTATGAATTGTGGCACAATATGTAAACACTTGTGTTATTAACGTCACAGTTTTAGAATACGGTATGCAAAGACTTCCTTTTGCGTTAGTCACCACAGCGCATGCCTCATGTGCTGTTTTCATAAGTACCTACGTTGAGTGTTGAAAACAGCGTGCGAACCTAATGAATGTCATACTTTCGTACGCTATTATAAAGCTGTCTACGAAGTTTGTGGTGATTACGACGGTTATCTCTGTCACACACTTGCTCTATTTCTTGGCCTATCATGGCTTACCTACAAAGATGGATAACGTATGATTTGTAGCAAACAAGATTTATTGGCGTATAAAATGATGTTGCCAAACAAAAACATCCAACAGACAATGAGAACTAACCTACTCTGAGCGAACGCGAACTATTGCACACGAGCAACTTGAAAATCGTACTCGCTGATTATCACGTTCCGGAGCCTAAATGTCTTCAGTGAGCTTCCAGAAGACTTCCATTCATGCTGGGCGAGCGAGTTTGGCTTTGATTCAACCGTCCCTGGAGAGTCTCCGAGCCTGAAAGGTATCATTAAATGTTGACTGCATTATGAAAATCTCACTTCAGGCTGTTAAAGAAGCAACATATAAGCAATATTCATTCAACTGTCTATGGTTTATCAGCACTCCCCATCGAGAGCACTCTCTAAAATAGAAGAGAAGGACAGTGCAAGAGTATGAACACATCTGATGCTTCGCCTACAAGTTACAGGAATGCAAAACACGAGAGCACAAATGATGCACACTGTCATGAGCACGTCTTTGGAAAGTTCAAAGTCCGTACGAGAGGCCGAGGTATCCTGAGAGCTACGTGTGACGGCTGATCTGTAATAACAGTGAATTAAACAAAAACAGGTACTCTAGACAAGTCACACTAATAATGAGGAGAAGGATAACATGTCGAAGCATATTTTGACACAAATAGCAATTTTGTTTTACGTTTCTTAGCTGCAGGATGAAAGAAAGAAAACAAGAGAGGAGGCTGTGAGGTAAACGAGATGCATACCCAGCCGGCAACCCTACGATCAAAAAGGGGGAACATAACTATGAAGGAAAGGAATAAATGGAGGAAAAGGAAATAAGGAAATGATTAGCGGAAACACTCACGTGTATATGCAATGGTGGCATTATATAATAGTCAAAGGCATTCGCATAGGCCTGTAGTCCTGACTTGGTTGTATGGGTTGACTTTAAAAAACCGGAATAAAAGGCTCATCAAACGGCTTTTTCCATGCGATGTATTGTAAAACGCGAACAGTGAGAACAACAAAAAAACTGATACAGGTGCGAACATGCCCACATTAAATGCACCTAATAAGACAACTATTTCGGAACATTAGCATCTGTATAAAACCGGGACAAATGAATGAATGAATGAATGAATGAATGAATGAATGAATGAATGAATGAATGAATGAATAGACTTTATTTAAAGTCCGGCAGTGTTACCGGGCGAGGTCGGGGAAGAGGGGATAAACCCCTGTTCTTCCCACTCTCTGTTGATTATGATGGCGGTACGTCAGGTGACCGCTCGAAGTCCTTGCACCCGGCCGGCATCTTTAGCTTGCCGGATTGCCCAAAACTGCTCGGCCAGCTCATCACTTGTGAAAAAAAGGGGCCCCGCCCCTTTTTTCTGCTATATTGAGGGGAGGGGAAAGTGGAGTACTACTGTCTTGCCTGTTCCTCTCGTGCGCATGCTTATGTATACGAAGCTGTTTCGTATCGCTAAACAAGCTGAATGATGTACGCCAGGCCCCTATAGGGTGGTGCAGTGTGCCTCGCCCCCGAGGGTTTTGTAGGGAAGGAGGTTACAAAAAAATAATGCTTTTCCCGATATTTTATTATTTTATTTATTGTGGAATACTGCAGGCCAAAAAGGCCCAAGCAGGAGGGGCACAAACACAACCACAAGATCAGTACATGAGTGACACAGCTTCACTAAAATACATCTGTGTAGGAGAAGAGCGAGTAGAAGAGAAACATAAAAAAAAAAATCAAGCGATATTGGGAGGGGGGGGGGTCAAGATTCACAGAATTAAACATTGGGTTCATCAAGATCGAAGGTTTGGAGGAAATCAGAAGGCAAGTTATTCCATTCTGTTACAGTTTTCGGAAAAAAGGAAAACCTAAATAAATCTGTCCGCGCAAAATACGGAGTTAAAGATCGGACATGAGAATGACGAGTTTGCCTGGTCGAAACTGGGGTAACGTAATGTGATGGGTCTAGCCCAAGGTTATTGTTAATTAGTGAGTCCAAGAATTTTAGACGGAGAAGCTGGCGCCGCGATTGTAGCGTCTGGAATTTGTTATCTCGCATTAGTTCAGTAACTGATGTACCACGACCACACTTCGAGTAAATAAAACGCACTGCTCGTCTTTGAATCTTTTCGAGGGAATATATGTTAGACTTAGTATACGGATCCCATACAATACAAGCGTATTCAAGCTTTGGACGTATTAAAGTGTTATAAGCTAATAGTTTCACTTGCGACGGGGCGTCTCTGAGTTTGTGGCTTAAAAGACACAGTTTACGGAAAGCCTTAAATCTCAGTTTATCTCAAAGCCTTAAACAAATGCCCCCTCCCCACCCCCAGAAAAAAGATCCTGTCTACGGGTCTGGTGCACAATGTTCTGGACCACTCACCCACGTCTGTTGGGGCAGCATCACATCACAGCTTCACTGTTGGCCCCAGGGCCAATGCAGACTTGCTGTTGTAAGCCGCAGGCCATGCAGAGGCAGCAGCGTCGGGGAAGGCCCAGGCACCGCCCTGTCCGACACCAGCGGAGAAGCCAGTGGACGCCCCAAAGTTGAGGCCAGTCGGAGTCGGGTTCGCCGCGAGTGACTTTCCGAATTCGAAAGAGCCGGAGTTGAATGGGACAGCCTGCTTGACGGTCTCGGCGTACCTCGAGTAGAATTCCGGAACTGCCTTCGAAACTGTCGCCGCTGAGGCAGCCTGAAAACTGGTGGGTGCCGCCGCCAGAGAATCCAAAGAGAAAGTCGGCACCTTGGCTGGGCTGAAGCTACCGCCGTATGAAAGGTCACCGTATACGCTGCCTCCAAAACCCGCGGAGGCTCCGAAGGCGGGCGAGGCGGAGGGCCATTGCCACTCGGCAGAAGCTGGCCAGGCGGACGAGGGCCACTCAGATGGCCACTTTTCCACCGGGGGGCTCTTGATCACGGTCGTTTTGTAGACGGTGGGCGCGGCGTAAACTTGTGGGGCCGATGCGGGAATGGGAATGGGCACGAAGTTGCCATGCTTGCCAAACTTGCCGAGTTTACCGAATTTACCGAGCTTGCCAAGCTTGCCGAGCTTGCCTGACTTGGCGGCCACAAGAAGCACGGGCTTGACGGCCTTCTTGGTGAGAATGGGAGCGATCAGCGATGCCTTGATCAGCTTGGCGCCTCCGATGCCGACGACAGCCTTGGTCGCCAGCAGTTTGCCGCCGATCAGCGCGGTAGCCAGGCCGGTCGACGGAAAGGTGGCCAGACCGGCAAACAGGGGTGGCGTGGCGTGAGTGCTACGCATTGAGCTCCAAGCGATGAGCGCGATCACTGCAAATGTAGATAGGCGAGCCATCCTGTGCGAAGAAGCCAGGGGTCACGGGATGGGGAAAGATCAGTTGTGGAAGCACGCGATCACTTTCTAATAGTTTTGCGGCTCCTGGGAGAATAAAGAACGCATGTGAGGCTATCAAAAATATTAATTGGCCACATACAGTTAAACACTTCTATCTAAGCAGAATAGCGTATCCGCACCCTCACTCAAACTTCAAGAGTGATGAAGTCACAACGCCAAGAAAACTACCAACACAGTCGTACTACTCACCGGTTCAAATTAGGGAGTGGTACGGAGCAGAAAACATAGAAATGACGTTATTTGCAAAGAAAACACCTACTCGATAGTACGCATTCTCTGGTACTGCGGGTCACTGACACCCGATATTAGGTGAGACCGCTATGAAAGACTAATCAAATCACTAACATCACAATCAAAGCTGAGATGTCCAGTTCACCCATGGTACGGCCAGGAGGCTTGACCTCCCGGTCCCGTCGTTTGAGATAGCTCGATTAGGGATCGAATAAAAAGCCACCAAAGCTTGCCCACGTTGCCAGACATCATTTTGGTGCCATCACTGGGAAATTCTTAGCGAGATGTACTTAGCCCAGTCCCGCTGCTCTACGGGCGTGAGAGACTTCTTGAACGTGTGATGAATTGAATCACAGGAATGCTTGAGTTAATGGGCGCACGTGCAATGGTGCATACTTGCCGCTTTTCTAGCAAGGGCCACTTTTGACTGAAGGGCGCACTGTTCGGAAAGAGGGGGAATCAGTTTTGTGACCACACGTATTTTCGTGCTTTTCCTTTTCGTATTGAAGACATAAATATTGCACTCTGTGAGTGCGGGCATGGCAGCACTATACATTAAATTTTATTTTTGTGCTAACCTTGCTGACGTATTGAGCGCATTATTCTACGAGCCTAATTGTTTTCGAGCGACAAAATTTGAGACACGATCAGAAGAGCTAGTATGTTCAACGCTGTATACAAGCTGACGTTCGGGCCTTGTTTCTTGCTAATGTGGATGTTTGGGCGTGTTGGGGCGACTTATAAGAAACGAAACAGCGCAGAAGGCAGAGCACAAGCAATATAAGTAAATATTACTTGTGTCCTCCTTTTTCTTGTGCTCCATCTTTCGCGCTGTTTTTGTTGTTGTTTGTTTCCGGCTTCTTTTTTCGTTCTAGAAAAGCCAGCTTTTCTCAAAAGGTAACTGTAGCTTGAAAAAACGCACAACTCCAGTATTCCGCCGCAGTAGAGTCACCACGAGAACGAGCATGACGGCGAAGCCGACTTCGTTATTGGGGACGCAGCATGTGAGTACTAGAAGACGCAGCGACGAAAAGCAGTCTGCTTATTTTTTCATATCAGATCTGTGGAGTTCATGGTGTCTACCGAACACATCGCGGTGATGTATTTAGGCCTTCCTAAGCAGATCTCACTTATGCATGCGTGGCGCCAATGCATGCGTGCGGTATCAAGCAGATGTGGAACATCGTTGTGAATAAATGTTTCTGTGGTGTAGAGAAAAAAGGGTTTCTTTACGCCGAGCAAATTAATGTTTCTCACCGCATATTGCTTCGCTGGATAAAAAAAATCTGTTTCGAATAGGCGCACCATCATCTAAGTGTGTATACAGTAACACACGAGTACATCAGACCCGAAGGGCGTCGCTATAAATAATTTGACATGCCCGAGATTAAATATGCGTAATATCACTGCCTGAAGCATATTTATGCGTGTTGTACTGCCCGTCGAGACGATTGTTGACTCTAAACCTGCTTCTAAGACGTAAAAGTTTGCCTATTACTTATTTCTAATCTACAACTTCATGTGAAACGTACGCATAGGAATAGAGAACACACTGCGCTTTCGAAGCAATATGGCGATACTCTTCCCGGTAACAGTCACAGGTAGCCCGCTTCACAGCATGGCATTTAGTTTTCGTCGCATTGTGTGTGTGTGTGTGCGTGTGTGTGTGTGTGTGTGTGTGTGTGTGTGTGCGTGCGTGCGTGTGTGTGTGTGTGTGTGTGTGTGTGTGTGTGTGTGTGTGTGTGTGTGTGTGTGTGTGTGTGTGTGTGTGTGTGTGTGTGTGTGTGTGTGTGTGTGTGTGTGCTGCGCACGCCGTCCATATTTTCACTCCCACTCTGTGCTTGTTTACTGCCTTGCTTACAGTGCCCTTTGGATATAATGCACTATTTGTTTACATTATTTACACGTGCTGCAAGATGACCAATTTGTTATAGTCAGCTTTGTGGCGGTGCAGTCATGCTATGCCGCAAAGCATAAACAACCCGGCGAAGCCCACCAGCAAGAAGAAGTGTAACTGTCACGTGTATTGTCTGATAATTAGTACGTTTGCCTTCTTTAATTATAAAATAAACGCCCACACAGTCTCCAGTCAATATATAAGCACTAAATCGCCTAATAAATGCACAAGTGATAACGGAGGTTTTTGCAGTTCTTATAACTACCACACAAACGCTTAGCACAAGCACTTGATTGGAGAACAGACAAGGAAGTCCTCATTCCTGGAACAGCCTTACGGAGAAACTTCATTATGCCAACAGACATTATGACAAGATACCAATTGATCAGATGGCCTGCAGCACGCCGGTGGTCTAAAGCATGATCGCATGGTAAACTTGTTGCACGATTGCGACGAGCCTACAACGGTGTGTACTTCAGAAATCAGCTGCTACACTTTAGATGAAATAAAGAAGGCGCCGATGATGAATTTTGTTATCATTGTTGAGAACCTTGGCAATCTGTATCAATTCAAACAAACTATCGTCAGTCAACTTAAGAAAACAGGACCCACCAAAACTTTAACGCAACGCACGCTCACGATTGCCTCAAGTTTCACCTCTCTTGGCGACTTCCGCAGGAAGTTTCTCTGGGTACACGAAAGCGCTAATTTTGCTGAAAGGTAAGCAGTAGCAACCATTAAACGCGCTTACACCGCTAACATTGGGCGATGTTCTGGGGGCTTTTGAGCTTCATGAGCCAATCTGGCTCATTCGCTTCACGTACAGGACAGACAATGAAGTTTTAAAAAATTGACTTTTGCATCACTAACATATGTATGCGCGCAAAATATACTCCGAAGTAGAAACAGCATTAAGTAATTCATGACGTTAATGTAGTATGTTTACCCGCCGCTAAAAGTTCGTGAAATATGTTCAATACGATCTTCTTTCATGATGTCGCTGGCAAAAACATAGTAAACTGTTAAAAACATAGTTTACGTAGTTATTTGGAAAGTTTGGACAACAAGAAATGCTGAAGATTTTTTTGTGAACATTGTCGCTGCCGCTTCCTCTAAGCTGCAGTTGCTGAAGTCCAGCGTAAGACCACTCTTTATTATTTTTTTCTGAGGTTGCGAGGTGCGTCATGCTCAATTAGTCTCTACGATTTTGCCTGTATATACAAAGGACTTCACATACCCATGACATTAGGTCGCGGGATCGAATCCCGGCCACGACAGCCGAATTTCCGATCGAGGGGAAAATGCCTGTGGTTCGTGTGTTTAGAATTAGGTGCACGTTAAAGAACCCCAGGTGGTCGAAATTTTAAGAGTCCTCCACTATATATAGCGGCGTCTCTAATAATCGCACGGTAGTTTTGGGACGTTAAACTTAACCATCATTATTAACCATAACATTGTTCGTGGCTTTAATGCGAAATCATGCACGAAAATTCTTTGTTGAAGGTCGCAAAGGTTTTATGCATTAATTTATTTTTTAATAAGGAATGTAAAATGTTTTTCACTAAGTACCTCAGAGCCTGGCACAGCAAAGCACGAGCCTGTCGCCACTCGCAGGACAAGCTATTTTCATATTCATTTGCATATTTGTCCATACAACTTGGTGACCTCATCTGTTTCTGTATGGTTTTCTTTGTCGTTTCTTTTTTATTTTTCTTCTTTTCTTTCAGTTTTTTTCTCTTTCCTATCCTTGTCTCACTCTCTCCATTTCTCGCTTGCTTCCTCTTATCCTCCTTTTTTTTTCTCTGTTACTTCTTTCCTTTTTCTTTGATTATCTCTTTTTCTCTTTCTACATTTATTTCTCTGAATTTTATTTCTGGTTCCTTATATGCTAGCCTAAACTTTACCTCCTCTTCTCTCCCTCTTCCTCACACGCACTTCCCTTCCCTTTCAATGCTATGCTAGTTCTGTTAGAGTGCCGAAATAGCCAAGTGGTAAAGTGAAAGTGAAAAAAGGCACGCATAACAAATCCTTATAGTGTCCTGCGTGATACTGTGTGTAGGTGTTCGACGAAAGACCACGCTTTGAGGAGCCAGACAGTGATGAAAACTTCCCGCATAAATCCCCACAAACACCGAAATCTGAAGAAACAATCAAGACGGGTAATTCTATATAAAAGAAAACGAGTGGCTGGAACGCTCGCTTTCGGTTCGTGAATACGCGGGTTCGAATCCACCGCAGCAGGTTTTTTTTCACTAAGATTTCCTAATTGTTATATTTTTACGTCTCTTTGTTTATTTCCCTCTCTATTTATTCGCCCTCACCTTCACACTTCTTCGTTTTGCGCTTTCGCCTTACTACAGACTATATGTCTTATATGTCATATGTCTTATGAAAAATATTCTGTAAGCCGAACAAACCGGTGCGCGTGTTCTGGGAACGCGGATGAAGAGAAGGATAAAGAGGACGAAGAAAGCACGCGCCATTTGATGATGATGATGATAATTGTGGGTCATGAATCTTTACGTTGAGCTGAACGTCTTTGCTGTTAAAATTCATTGAATCAATTTTTTCTAAAAATTATATTTAAATAAGCCAATTATTTTATACAATTACGTTGAAACATTCAAAGAAAACTCGATGCACAACCTTATCATAAACCTGCATACAATGACCATACGTAATGTCTTCTGACGCGCAATGTCAGGACTCTAATATTTATTTATTTATTTATGCTTTGATACTGCAAACTATCAGTTATATTGAAGGACTGAAAAGGCACACAATTGAAAAAAAAACTATGAACCATCTCTCTGAAGAGAACTCTGATGAGATGCGAAGCAGCAGCGGTGCGCATGGCGTTGACCCGGTTGAAACGGTTGTCGACGCGGGTGCTGGAAGAGCAGTTTGAAACGAAGCTCGGTGTAGCGTTTACTCGAGTAAGCGTTTGTTTGAAACGCAAAGACACGGGAGATGGTATATTAGCTAGATGGGACTCTGGCGCTGCTATCGTTTAGCGACCATGGGTATTATGGGTAGTACACAAACTTGCTTAGTCATCGTACTTGCGGGCGGCGAATCATACTTGTGTGGCTTTGTTTACGACTGTGTCGGTTTTGTTTTGAAAGAAAGAACGAACCATTTTGAACTTTGTCCCCCGATTTCAAATGGCAATCCTTCAAATGGCAAAGCGGTGAAGTGCAACCACTGAAAACTTGCTGATTTTTTTTAGGAAACAGCTCCAAGCCACACGAACACACACGGAGCCAAAAGAACAAAGACCAGACAAATCCGTGTACTGCCCATCATTGCCATGTCCACTGAAGCGCCGTGCATGCAGCTCCCATAGGCACTACCGCCAGAGTTCCCTCTAGCGTATGTTTAGGAAACTATGGGAGGTGGGACGCGTTGAAGATGCTTGCGCTCGGCTTCCTTGGCTCGCGTCTCGGCGGTGTTACCGGCGCGCCGTCTGTATTCCCGAACGCGATCGGTGTTCTTGACTCGCACCTTGTCGGTGTCGCTGGTCTTCCACTGCCGCCGCTTGCGTTCGGCTTCCCTGCTCACGCCTCGTCGGTGTTGACGTCGTCATTCGCGAACGCGATCGGCTTCCTTAACTCTCGCAACGCCGACGACAGCCGGGAAAGGTACGCGCACATTAGCGGGAAGCATGCCGCGACGGCGTCCCACCCGGTGGCGCGATCGCGCGGTAAGGAGCGGCGCTGTCCACATTGTCGGCGCCGCGAGATTCTCGAGGCGAGTGCAGCGCGCGCACCCGCCGGCTCGCAGCGTCTTCTCGCCGACAGACGGAGGGAGGTGGCGAGGGTGAGATGATGGAGAGGGTGGCGAGGGTGAGGAGTGGACTGCGAGCAGTGGAGAGGGTGAAGCGAGAGAGAACTTACGCTTGGCGAGCGCGCGGCAGGCGAGGGGGAGAGAGACGTCACCGCGCCCTGCTAGGAGGGCGTGAGCCACGACACCGCTTAAAACACCTGCGGCGAGGGGAGCGGTGCGGATGGAGGGACAGCGTTACACAGGCTAGTCAAAGAGCTGCTTCGCAACTAAAAGGAGCAACAACACAAGCGCACCTTACACAGAGACTATGAGATGACAAACAAGCGCTCTATGCGCTTGACGTACAGTTGTCAAATAAAAAAAAAAGAAAAGCCATTACGAACAAAGAGACAAAACACCCAATGTGGCATAAGATATTTTTCAAAGCGAGCCATTGCATTTCATTTTGGCACTGTCACGTGGTTCTGGAGTTGCAATTCGAAAGAAAAAAATACATTTGAACCATAGGTGTAACCAGGGGTAGGCGGGTGTTCAACCATCCAAAAGCACTTTGACTTAGGCGAGTTGGTACATAATTGAATAGGCTTCAGCGCAATTTAATAAGTCAGCGCTCGTCTGTTTTCCGTGCGTCTTCATTTGTCTTCGTCTAAATTGCGCTGAGGCCCATTCAATTATGTTCAAACATCACCACCCGGAAGTTTCCAGCTTTGCATGTATACATATACACGCACACATACAAATGTACGCACGAACATACCAAAAAGTATGGTAAAAACACACCCCAAAATATTTCTGGCAACGCCCCTGACGTTGAACGAACACGTTTTTGAGTTGATAGCACCGTTACAGGTAGTAGTGGTTCTTTTTGTTTTGTTTTGCAATATGCATGATGCTTTTAAGTGGCTAAAGAAAGGCATTTAGTTTACGCTGAAGCACCGCAACGACAGGAAAGTATAGCGAGCCCGAAATAATCTACGCGAGAATAAGCTGCCTTCCTGACAACCACTGCTGACAAAATCGCTGTCACTGCGCATTCCTCTATGTAGACCCCTGGCGTGTGCCAGACCTTTTCGGTGGATTAACATGTTAAGAGAAAGTTGCTCTCAGAAGCCATGAACACTGTCTTGACCCCTGCGACCCGGACTACGGGAAAGTTCGGTGCACAGCTTCTTTTAATGACCTCTCCTGTCTTGATATGAAGGAAAAGCTAAATAATCTCCTAGAAACCTGTCTGTTATTGCGACTTAGTAAAACTTGTAGTTGGGCTAGTTGTTACATGCTTACTCAAATAAAAAAATGGCGCCTAGGATCAAGACAAGTAATCAAGACAGAACAGGATACGCGTTCTTTTTTTTTTATTTCTGTAACTATGTCATTTTTCTCACGTGATTTGCAGCTACGTTACCTAGGCTACAGAAGCTTTTAAGGGAGGGGGGTGGGATTCTTTGACATGGTCATTTCTTGCTCGGTATGCCATGACGAAAAAAGTTGAGGGGTTGGGGGGGGGGGGGGGGCACGAACCTGGTGTAGTAACTACGCGGCTCACTCTGGGTTATTATCGGACGTGAGGCAATTGGCATATGAACCCCGTACCAGCCTATACTTTCGCAGTCATGCCTACGCTATCGTTAAGTAATGAAGCATTCCGTACTCGCCCTCAATGAAAAATGCGAGTTTTTTTGTCACGACTATATAACAGTTAAAAAATGCCGGAAACAGCTTTTCCTTAACTGACTCTACACGTATCTCTCTATGTATATAGGCATCTATCTATCTGCAACGAAATCGAAGCTTGCAGCTCTTGCATATTGCCCTCATCATATTGCAGCCACCGTAGCCCATTATCGACCTCGTGCTTGACACCTCAGCGGGTAAACTACCATGGCAGGTCTGAAAAAATTGTTTCCTGGCATTCATCATTGGCCCACTATGATTTGCGGTCGCAGTAACGAGTAACTTGTAACTAAGCTTTTTTTTTTTTTAACCTCTCTCCCGTTCTTTGTGTCCGCTGCTAAGACAAATGCGCATGACTGTAAGAATTACATGCGACTAACGGAACAAAATGGTTGAGCTTTCAGCTTTATGGCGTCCTGGTCAGTAGCATCTGTACCGGCTCGCATTGAGCGCATTTTGAGAAAACGCCGTTTTGCATTCAAAGAATGTCACGCGGATAGAGCCATCATTGTTACAACCATGGAAACGGTTCTGCTGGACGTACCTGGTGTCACCTGGAGTCTGGTCGGAGGCGAAGTGTGAGGATGCTCCCGCGAAAATGAAACTCACTGACCAGTTTTCGAAGGCTCCTCCTCTTTCTTGTCAGCGAGATGCATTGTGGGACTCTTTCCATTGGTCATTTCGTGGCTGGCCCGAAGCGGAGACCGACGCCTAACGGGCGAGGGGTCGTGTGCAACCGGGTCGCGCGAAATTGTGTGCAGCGTTGGCAGGTCCTGACGTGCAATTTCACCCTTTGCAGGTGCAGCAGATTATGGTCCGCGCTGCGTTTACAAACAAACATCGCAGTCTTGCATTTTTATTTCAATTTGAAGAGACCACTTTGTGTCTCGTTTGAACGGAATTTTTAACGGCGAACGCTTTTGTGAAGCTAGACTGGAACGCTGGCTGCAAAATAAAAAACAGAAGAAATAGGCATATACGTATATACAGCTGACACCACAACCGCGCGACTCATAAAAAACAAAACTAAATTATTTATGATGCCCCGAAATGCATTTTTCCTTCAAAGAACCTTCATGAGACGTAAGGTTGCAAACAAGAGACACGTAACGTTTAACCCAGTATAAAGTCAGTGTCAGAATTTTAGGAACCACGATGCAAAACAAGCAGGTGATCACTGCTTCGACAGGCACTCATAAAATCGGATTTGCAGCCTGTTCTAAAATGCTCCAACAACGCGTACTGTGCAGTTTGACCGAATCAGTTAAACAATCGGTGAGAAATGAGAAGTTTTCACAATTCTTTTAGTCACGATACTTTTGCCGCCGACAGTACTTTATTCAAACTAAAAGCTCTTTTTTGCGTTTTCTGCATCGCTATTTACACGGTTCACTTGCTTCCGCTCAAGGACATGTCACCAATTACGGAAGAGCCCAAGGAAAACTATGGGTCTATGAACCACGACTCGAACGCTTACCTGTTCACAAACTATCAAATACATCACCTGTGCATAATACTTCTTGAACAGTATGAGTAGCATTCCATAATCCCAGACAAGATTATGAAGTAGGCACTTTTGAACTAGTTCCGACGCGTTAACTGCGAAAAAAAAAAGAAAACATAAGTAAGCATGGCTAATAAACTGGACACACATTAAAGGAGACGGTGACGACTGCGTAGCGCCTATTGTCGTATGCGTTGTGTATCCGAGTTTAATAATGATCATATCTAGTGGTTTACATGTTAGGGTGTGACTTTAACAAACGCGATCATGGTGGGTTGCATTCAAATCGGTTGTTATAAAGAAAGCTAACAAATTAGAAGTTAAGCATTTGCGGTACATTCAAAGTGCATTTGTTACTGAATAGTTGCCTACATAACAAACCAGAATTAGGAAGAAAAATAAAGGGCGAATAAGGGGGAGCAAAGAATGCTTACGGGAGTTCAGGCTATTACCAGAGTCCCTCGGAAAGTATCAAGGAACTCTGCTGTAACTATAACGCAACTGAAAGTTGTTCGGGAGCGATACATGCAGTGAACCATAAGAACCTGGTGCCGTAAGCGCGACTTGGCATTCACTTACCTTCGTGCGCAGTCGAGATCGGACTGGACGTGAGTTGGCCGTCCACCACATTCGGAGGACATGCGTTTCGATGAGAAACCACATCAAACCGAGGCATCCGAGTGGCTTCGCTTTGCTCACAAAACTAAACATGGAAACGTAAAAAAAAAAAAAGAGGAAAGTACTTGGGAGGGAGTACTTGGGAGGGAGGAAAGTGTCGTTGTCTGTTTACGTCGTACATGGTTGGCGCCTTCGACGAAGATGGCGAAGCCCCGCAGTGGGGCGGGAGCTGCTTCTAAAATGCCAGGTTGAAAGGTGTCAGTTCTTCAAAGGTTAGAAAGGCATTGCCAGGCTTGTTTCTATATTTAGAAACGGGCAAAGGCTCGATCAGAGAAGGGGAGGAAGACAAAGGAAAGAAAGGGAGGTTGGACGGAGGAGGTCCCCAGCTTACTGCCGTGTATTTCGAAAGGAAAAAAAAAACGGATGTGAACGAATGAAAGAGAGTTTATGAATTTTGACGCCAAGAATTAGAGCATTTGATTTTCTCTGATTCAAGATAAAGAGTGAAATTTCCTGACAAGGGGAAGAACACCAAAGGAAACGTCAAGTACGAGCGCTCTGTTTTAAGTTCACGCATGTTGAAGAAAGAAAGAAGTAAAAGTTAGCATACATAAAAAAGCACTGTTCTGTTGTTGATTTTGTTTTAAATCACGCTGTTCACTATGAATTTATGTTGGCGCTGCGAAGTCACTACGAGAGTCGGTGCTACAAAATCATTACGAGAATCTCGATCGGAGACAGCAACAGAGGCATTAATAACGACTCCAACCACATTAAGTGTCCCCCCCCCTGCTTTCTCCTTCCCCCTACCCGGCGCATCGTGCTAGCGTCAGCAGTCGATGTGCTGCAACAGAAATTGTTGCTGGGATAGTTTGTAAACCATTCCGGAAATTATTTTAATACAAACACGTGGTGAATTCACACACGCACACAAGCACGTTTGGTGCCTGCATGTGTGGGTGTTTGCGTGTGTGCGCAGAAATAATTTTTTGGGGAAAAAAAGACCGATGTGCTGTTCGCGGGGTCTCTCAGAACAAGTTCCTGAAATAAAGGTTAAAGAGGTGCCCGGCTTCCCTTTGGTGGCGACCAGACAAGCACTACTGGATGGAAACGAGCTTCCGTGCAGTGGCCGTGACAGTACAAGCCACGCGTGCATACATACCACAACAAGTAAGCGGTCTTCGCCACCCCTCCCCCAACTCACCTCCCCCCCCCCACTCCATACAGCCTGAAACAAGGTCGAGCCTTCTCTTGTAGAAGAAAGCACGGTCTGCGCTACGCTCGTCTCCGCATCTCCCTTCAACTGCGACGTGATGGCTGCGCTCGTTTTCCCACTCAAGTCGTTCGGTTCCTATCCAAACAAAGCGTTTCCATCCACAATGCAAGCGCTGGCTTCTCAAACATGCCAAACGCGGTAATTTCTAGGTGGATAAGCTTCCAGGTAGAAGGTGTTGTTGGGGAGGAAGACCCGGAAAATGTTTGCAGCTGCTTTCTCGCAGAAGCAAAGAAGGAAACGGAAAATACACTCGACAGAAGAGAAAAAAAAAAAACATTTCCAAAAGTGCATGCATTTGGACGAGGATGAAAACAATAAGAACGCAAAAAGGAATTCGAAGAGTTAGAGAGCGTAAACATTAGAAGGCAGCCAGCACAGTATCTGCACCAACGGCGTGTTTGAAAGTGTAAAAGTTCCTGAAACTGCTTCGGGACTTCGTCAAGAAAACGGCGCCTACACGATCCACCTTACTCGCCTTTGCTTTAACCCACGACTGCGGTATATAGCTTCTTTCCGGGCCCCAACTCTGCCAAAAATGCACGGAGTTATTTCTTTCCTCCGTGATGAAAATTCCACAATGGTGGTATCGACCGTAGTGGGGATTATTGGGAAAAGTATTCCCTAGGAATCGGCAGTTTTAGTTTCATTTACGACGTTAAATTAGGGGAAACTTTGAGTGATGTCATGCCGTCACGACGCCAGTGTCAAAATGATTAAAGGCCCTCCCACTACAAACGGCTCGTACATAGTTGTTCATGATCAGCTGTAAAAGCGTCAACAAAGCGAGCAGCTGCGCAAGTTCGCGCGTTGCCTTGCAGACTTAGAAGTGTGGCAGCTTGGGCTAGTTGGTATGACATGGCGATAGTTATAGCGCGAGAACAGAACGACGACACAGAGACAAGAGGGACCTTCGTGTCCTTCTTGTCCCTGTGTCATCGTTCTGTTCTCGCGCCATAACTATCGCCTTGCAGACGCGTAGTGGGACCATCGCTGATATGCAAAAGGAAGAATTAATTATGGCTTAGTGGGCACTTGACAACCTGTACTTGCAGTAGGCATTCGAGGATAGTTTGAAACGGTCAACGCGACGCTCACAGTCGTTCGTTTCTGTACGACCCGGTTGAGGGCCCATGGACCGAAGCGCCACTAGCAGTTGAGAAGGCAGTAGGCATGGCACCCGATTACGCTATCGCGTTCTACTCTCGACGGCGAAGCTCAAAGCGGCTTCCAAGTTTGTTTTTTAAGAGTATTTAGGAAACTTACTATTATTTATTTGCGTTCCCCTTAACTATGCTTTCAGTAGCAATTTAGTTAGCTGAATAAACAGCATTCTCGCTTATCACGTTGAAGTAAAAATTGAAAAAAAAAACGACACAGGCTTGACTCTGATACGATGAAAGTGATCCGGTATGACCGATCACACTTTAATAATGATTTATGAGTGCTAAACAGCCTACGTTTCGCAGCGCACGATGGGTAATTTACTGACCACGTTCTTACCACAGGACTAAAGAAAATTGTTGCTACGTACAAGAAAGAAGACGAGCGAACATTAAAATGATTTCTTAATTCAGAAAGTTATCATGGCGTTGAACAGGGGCGAATCTTCACTGTGGATTGAAGAGAGGTGGCTTGGTCTGTCTCCCGGGGTGCGTACTCTGGACCGACCGAAAGAAGAAGGTACCTGCAAGAAAGCAATCGCAGCAGCAAAGTCTGAGCAACAGATGACACCTGCACGTAGTGCACTTGTGAAAATGCAGTTCACTTTACAATGATCAGAATGCAGGGAAGCCGTAGGCAATGCGTGCGTTTCGCAGAGTGTTTGCTTTAAAATGCGCTCCTAATTATAACCTCGAATATTTTCCAATATTTTTCATTATAAGGGGGAGAGGAGACTACCCCCCCCCCTTCTTTGCGCAAGCCGGGATATTTTTTTAAAGAGCATGGCTATGGCTTTTCTTAACCGCCAGCGGACTGAAGGTCATCCTGTCTAGTAGCTTTTTCACAGGGGGCTGTTCACGTCCGTTTCTCTTCTTTCCAGGCTTTTGAAAGATTCGGATCATGGTGCAGTGACAAGTAGGAAGTAGGGTGCCACCGTCACATTGAGAACTAAGTCGCAGTACACACACACACACACACACACACACACACACACACACACACATATATATATATATATATATATATATATATATATATATATATATATATATATATATATATATATATATATATATATATATATATATTGTGAGCGCGACAAGCGAATGACTCTTTATTCTCTTTGATATCATCATCACCTGTTCATCTTCTTCATCTGAAAATATCATAACCAGCGTGATTTAGCTCGAGCCTGGCTGAATAAAACGGTTCCTCACAAGTGGTGGTCTGTGCTTTTCGTTCCCTCAAGTCCTCTCGCCCGTTCTCGCTGGAGATCCACTCGGGTCGTCGCATACAACCCCCTGCCATGGCGGCCCAAGAAAACCCTGGCCCATCCAACGTCGCCGTCTATACTGCAGCCACCGCCACCCACTCCGCCCAACAACATTCGCCTGCGTGATCCACCTGTGTTTTCCGGTCTCCGAGGCAATGATGTCGAAGACCGGATCAAGAACTACGACCTCGTCAGCGATTTGAACAGGTGGGACAATCCACAGAAGTTGCGCAGCGTCCCATTTTACTTGTCCGATGTTGCGAAAACTTGGTTCTGGAACCACCACCCGGATCTTCCCGACTGGGACACTTTCGAGCAGCAAATTCGTCAGATATTTGGTGCCCCTGCAGTTCGCACTGAGGCAGCAAAGAAGAAACTCGCTTAACGCACGCAGCTGCCGGGTGA
The DNA here is from genome assembly GCF_043290135.1 of Rhipicephalus microplus. Taxonomy (NCBI): domain Eukaryota; kingdom Metazoa; phylum Arthropoda; class Arachnida; order Ixodida; family Ixodidae; genus Rhipicephalus; species Rhipicephalus microplus. Next base: position 270,079,710 of record NC_134701.1, on the reverse strand, counting down.
ATCTTACACCTCTTATACTGAGGATGTCCTTGCACTGTGCAAGCGCGTCAACACCGGCATGTCTCAGAACGACCAAATACGCCACATTATTAAAGGCATTAACACCGTCGCCTTTAACACCCTCGCCACGCAAAATCCTGCCACCACCCAGGACGTGATAACCATCTGTCAGCGACTTGGCGAGCTTCAGTCTCTTCGCCTTTGCTACGATGCCACCGACGTTCGTTTGCCTGCACCCCTCGACTTGCGTGCGCTTATTCGCGACATCGTTCGTGAAGAGCTGCACGGGCACTGCTCTTCCTGTGCTGCGGAAGTTACTTTCCCTTCTGAAAAAAATAGCTTGCGAGACCTGATTTAACAAGAGATCGCCTCCGCATCGCGTCCGACGTGTTCCAACAGTGCCTGCGTGTGCCAGACGCGCATGTACGCCGAAGTTGCCGCGCTCTCTGCCGCACCCACCGTTTCTGTGCCTACAACAGCAGACCATACGCTTGTGGCTTCGTTATCACCGCCTGTGCGTGCACCACCTTACTACGCACCTCAGCGCCCACTTCGACCAATCTGTTACTACTGCGGCTATCGAGGACATATCGCTCGGTTTTGTCGAAGGCGCCAACAAGACGAGCAACGCGGCTACGCTCCCGAAGAACATCGAAGCTTCCGTCCGACCATGCATGAACTACCTATACGACCACCTCCCGATCGTCCTATTACCGTTCACCGTCTCCTACTCACCATATGGACATGCCTGGGAATTCCCGTACGTCTCACCGCAGGTCGCCTTCGCCAGGTCGCCGTTCAGTGTCGCCTCTGCGGCCCGCCTCCCATTCCACGAACGCCCACGCGGAAAACTCCCCAATGCAGTTTTAGGAGGGGAAACTGCATCTACCGGACAGCTAACAATTCCTCCGGAGCGGCCATCGAATTTGATAGTAGTGTTTGTAGAAGGTGTACGCGTTGAGGCTCTTGTAGACACTGGCGCTGCCGTTTCGATTATTCGTGCTGATTTTTGTTCCCGCCTTCGAAAAGTCACCACACCTTATGGCGGCCCACCTCTACGTGCGGCGACCAACGCTCTCATTCGTCCACTTGCACAGTGTACCGTTCGTGTCTGCATAGAAGGCATTCGTCATCACATTGTTTTCGCGGTATTTCGTGAGTGCACCCACGCTCTAATTCTTGGGTGGGATTTCTTGTCTTCTGCGTCCGCTTTCATATCACGTCATCAGTGCCTCCTGCATCTAAATGTCACTGACTATTCTCCGCTTGAACACGATGGACGCATCCGCCTTGTCACCAAGTCAGATTATGTACTTCGGCCATACATCGAAGAAATTATAAGTGTTAATTGCACCGACATTGTGGATGGTGACGTACTAATTCTCCCTTACGGTCATACCCTACGTAGGGGCATTGTGATCACACCAGGGCTTATTCGCTTCTTCGATGGGTCTACGTACCTTACCGCCATAAATCAAACGCCCGAGTGTGTACTGCTCCCCTGTGGCTCAACAGTATCTCTCGCGGTCGACAGTGAGCCTGTTGCAATTGTTACTCTTCCGAACAACAACCACAACGATGTTCCGAAGTCACAATCACTGCGATTCAATGCCTCTGCCACACCTGTGTCGGCAACAATAAGCAATGACTTAACACCTGATCAAACTGAAGATTTGCTCGCCCTGTTAAATAGACACCGTTCTCTATTTGACGTGAACTCGCCCGCCCTCAGCATGACTACCACCGCTACTCACCACATCCAGACTGACGGCTCTCGTATTGTACATCGGCGTCCATATCGCGTGTCTCAGGCAGAACGCAAGATCATCGAGGAAAACGTCTCAGACATGCTACGACGCAACATCATACGTCCTTCCTCGAGTCCCTGGTTATCCCCAGTTGTTCATTCTCGTTCAAAAGAAAGATGGGACAGTGCGTTTCTGCGTCGATTACCGTGCGCTAAACAAAATAACGCGCAAGGATGTTTATCCCCTCCCTCGGATCGACAATGCACTGGATTCATTACAGGGCGCACAGTATTTTTCCAGCCTCGACCTTAGGTCAGGCTACTGGCAGATACCAATGTCGGAGTATGATAAAGAGAAAACCGCCTTTTCAACGCCAGATGGGTTGTACGAGTTCAATGTGATGCCTTTCGGACTCTGTAAGGCTCCCGCCACCTTCGAACGCATGATAGACGGAGTATTGCATGGTTTGAAATGGAAAACATGTGTGTGCTATCTCGATGACATGGTCGTGTTTTCATCCACGTTCTCGCAGCATCTACAACGTCTTAACGAAGTCCTCACATGCCTTGCAAAAGTCGGTCTACAGCTTAACACCAAGAAATGTACTTTTGCTAGCAAGACAATCAAGGTTCTCGGCCATCTTGTCGGCAAAGAAGGAATTCGGCCCGACCCCGAGAAGCTTGCCGCTGTCCTCGATTTTCCTCGTCCACTACGTCAAAAGGACCTGCGCAGCTTTCTTGGGTTATCTTCTTACTTCCGGCGCTTCATACGTGGTTTCGCGGAACTTGCGCCTCCGCTGCATCAACTCCTCGCAAGGAACGTCCCCTTCATTTGGTCCGAAGACTGCGAAAGCGCTTTCACGGCATTGAAGCAAGCCCTCACATCGGATCCGGTACTGTGCCACTTCGATTCCACCGCACCCACCATCCTTCACACCGACGCAAGTAGTCATGGTCTTGGTGCGGTACTCTTGCAGCGTGACAAAAACTCACACGAACGCGTCGTTGCTTACGCAAGTCGTGCTCTTACCGCTCCAGAAAAGAACTACACTATCACCGAGCAGGAGTGCCTCGCTGTTGTTTGGGCAGTGCAAAGATTCCGATCATATCTTCACGGCCGTCATTTTACCGTCGTGACCGACCATAACGCCCTATGCTGGCTTTCATCGCTGAAAAACGTATCGGGTCGCCTCGGCCGCTGGGCGCTTCGCTTGCAGGAGTATGATTTCGATGTCGCCTACAGATCTGGGAAGAAGCATCAAGATGCTGACGCTCTATCACGCTGTCCTTTGCCCAGCGGAAGCCACTCACCATCGATACTCCAAAACGACAGCGCCTCTCCAATCGCAGCGTTAAGTTCATCACCTGCCACCCTATCCGTCCTTGTTTCACAACAACGTGTCGACCCATACTGCCGCACCATTGTTGACCGCTTGACCGGCTCTACTACTCCTCCAAACGCCAGACTCCGTCGACAACTTAAACAATTTAAGCTTGTCGGTGATGCTTTATGTCGCTACATTTACCACATCGGTGGCAACAAATGGGTACCCGTCATTCCACGTTCTCTGCAACGTGAAGTTCTGGAAGCCTTTCACGATGATCCAACCGCCGCTCATCTAGGCTATCACAAAACTTACGACAAAATACGAAGTCGTTGTTTTTGGCCTGGCCTCTCTTCAGCCATCGCTAAGTACGTCGCCTCTTGTGTCCATTGCCAACGGCGAAAACGACCGACAACTGCTCCGGCTGGCTTAATGCAACCTCTTCCTTGTCCCGCCTCACTTTTGAAGTCGTTAGAATCGACTTGTATGGCCCTCTTCCTATATCATCCAATGGGAATCGCTGGATTGTCACCACCGTCGACCACCTTACCCGCTACGCAGAAACAGCTTCTATACCACCTGAGACTGCCACTGAGATAGCCGATTTCTTTCTTCGCCACATCTTTTTGCGTCATGGAGCTCCACGCATTCTCCTGAGTGATCATGGCAAAGTCTTCCTCTCTTCTATTGTCGAGCAAGTTTTGCGTGCCTCGAACACTGTTTAGCTACCACCCGCAGATTAACGGATTGACTGAACGGTTTCATCGGACCCTATCGGACCCTATCGGACATGATCGCCATGTACATTCACCCCAACCACACGAACTGGGATGCAATTCTACCCTTCGTGACATTCGCCTATAATACGGCTGCTCAACGCACTACCGGCTTTTATCCATTTTTTCTCGTCCATGGTCGCTCGCCGAGTTTCGCTCTGGATGTCTCTTTCCTTTCGGCCCCTGCACCCTCGACGGCTCCTTTCTGTGAAGAATTCCTATCTCGTCTCGCACACTGCCGTCACCAGGCCCGTGTTAACACCGGCCTCTCTCAAGACACTCGAAAATCTCGCTACGACTCGTCTCGCTGTGTTGTGAGTTTTTACCATGGTGACGAAGTTCTTCTATGGACTCCACTACACGTCCCCGGCCTATGCGACAAATTCATCAGTCACTTCATGGGCCGTACACGGTGGTCGAACAGACATCTCCTGTCAATTACCGCGTTTCTCCTCTTAGCGCTAGTCCTGATCATCGTTGCCGAGGAACAGAGATAGTGCACGTATCTCGTTTAAAGCCTTATGCGCGACGCATTTCATAACACTGTCAAGCGACCAGGCGTCCGCTTTAGTGTGAGCGCGACAAGCGAATGACTCTTTATTCTCTTTGATATTGTTACGGGGAAGATTTATTCACCGAGAGCTGGTCTTGCTAACGGCTTAGAGAGCGCACAGTCAAGCAGGCCAACGGGAGAAACTCGAGAGTCCAGCCCACTACAACCACGTTGTCGTCTTCTTCATTTGGGTGCCAATTCAGCTGTGTCGGGGCGACAGTTCCATACACGTATCATCACCCCGGCCCGTAAGGCACCGTCTCGGTGCCTGTTAAATGAGCGAGTCGGCGTTGTAGGGCTTGAGACGAGAAACGTGGACTACTTCTGTTCTGGGTGCAGCAGCTGATGAGTTTGTGGTAGCGGCAATCTCGTAGGTGACAGGTGTGACCTGACGAATGACTCGGTAGGGCCCAGCGTATCGCGGTAGTAGTTTCTCGCAGAGGCCAACACGTCCAGATGGGAGCCACAGGAGAACAAGAGATCCCGCAGAAAAAACGGCATCTCTATGTCGACGGTCATAAAGAGACTTCTGTGCTGTCAGCGACGACGATAACCGAGCACGCGCTACCGCACGTGCCGTGAGGGCACGGGTGATTGCATTCTGAGCGTACGAGGTGGAGGATGGGTGGTCTGATGAAAGCAGTGTGTCGAAGGGCAGTAAGGGATGACGTCCGAACAGTAGATAAAAAGGGGAGTAGCCCGCTGTTTCATGACGCGACGAGTTAAAGGCGAAGGTTACGAACGGAAGAGCTATGTCCCAATCAGTGTGGTCGGTAGATACGTACATGGAAAGCATGTCCGTCAATGTGCGGTTTAGTCGCTCCGTAAGGCCGTTAGTCTGAGGGTGGTAAGATGTGGTGAAGTTGTGCACAAGATCGGGTAGCACAAGATCGGAGCAGATCACCAACCACACGAGATAGAAAGTAGCGACCACTGTCTGTGAGCAGGTGAGTCGGAGCACCATGCTGGAGAATAATGTCGTACAGTAGGAAGTCGGCAACGTCGGTTGCGCAGCTGGTTGGTAGCGCTCGAGTGATTGCATACCGAGTCGCATAGTCCGTGGCCACTGCAATCCATTTATTTCCAGTTGTAGAAGTAGGAAAGGGGCCTAGCAAGTCCAACCCCACTCGATAAAATGGCTCGGCTGGAACTTCAATAGGTTGAAGTAGACCGGCAGGGGGAGTCGTAGGCTTCTTTCGGCGCTGGCAGAGGTCACAAGATGTGACGTAACGGCGAACAGAGCGGTACAGACCCTTCCAGAATACTCGTCATCGAATGCGGTCGTAAGTTCTGGAGACTCCTAGATGTCCAGAAGTTGGAGCGTCGTGGAATTGTCGCAGAACATCCTTTCGCAGGTGATGCGGTACGACAAGTAAAAGTTCCGCTCCGTCGGGGTGTAAGTTGCGGCAGTACAAAACGTTGTCTTGAAGCAGGTATCTGCTAAGAGAAGGGTCAGCATAACGCGATTGAAGGCGGTCAATGATGGTGAGCAGCGATGGATCTCGGCGCTGTTCGTCAGCCACGTTCAGAAAGTCAGTGATGGCTAAAACGCAGGCATCGGATTCCAAATCAGTGAAGCTAGGTGGATCAACAGGGTGCCGGGATAAGCAGTCAGCATCGCTGTGCAGCTTTCCAGATTTGTAAACAACCGAGAACGTGTACTCCTGTAATCGAAGTGCCCATCGGCCGAGTCTTCCTGTAGGGTCCTTAAGCGTCGACAGCCAGCAAAGCGCATGATGGTCCGTGATGACTGCGAACGGACGTCCGTATAAGTACGGACGGAATTTCGCAATAGCCCAAACGAGGGCTAAGCATTCCCGCTCAGTGATGGAATAATTTTGTTCCACTTGCGACAAAAGGCGGCTAGCGTAGGCTATCACACGGTTGGTGCCATTCTGTATCTGAGCGAGTATAGCACCAATGCCATGGCCGCTTGCATCGGTGCGAAGCTCTGTTCGAGCCGCTGGATCAAAATGAGCCAACACAGGTGGTGATGTGAGGGCGGTAATTAGCGACGCGAAGGAATGTTCTTGGTCCCTTCCCCAATAAAAGGTCACATTCTTTTTGAGGAGATCCGTGAGGGGCCTAGCAATATCCGCGAAATTGAAGACAAAGCGGCGGAAGTATGAGCAGAGCCCAATAAAACTGCGAACTTCTTGTGTGGAACGCGGAACCGGGAATTCTCGGACTGCACGGACTTTGTCAGGATCGGGTTGAACACCAGTGGCGTCAACAAGGTGGCCGAGTAGTTTAATCTGCCGACGTCCAAATGAGCATTTCGACGAATCCAGTTGGAGACCAGCGCAACGAAAAACGTCAAGAATTGCCGAGAGACAAGACAGGTGGCTTTCGAAGGAGGGCGAGAAAACTATTACATCATCCAGATAGCAGAGGCCGGTCGACCATTTGAAACCGCGAAGAAGAGAGTCCATCATACGTTCAAAAGTAGCCGGGGCATTGCACAACCCAAAAGGCATGACCTTGAATTGGTAAAGGCCGTCGGGTGTGATGAATGCTGTCTTCTCGCGGTCGCGGTCGTCGACCGAAATTTGCCAGTATCCGGATCGAAGGTCAAGGGTCGAGAAATAGTTGGCGCCGTGGAGGCAGTCGAGCGCATCATCGATTCGAGGTAAAGGATAAACGTCCTTCTTGGTGATCCGATTCAGGTGGCGATAGTCGACGCAAAAACGCCAGGTGTTGTCCTTCTTTTTAACTAAGACCACAGGGGAGGCCCAAGGACTCGATGAAAGCCCAATGACGTCTTTACTCAGCATTTTCTCGACCTCCGTCTGTATTACTTGGCGCTCAGCATGTGACACGCGATAAGGGCGTTTGTGGAGTGGATGGCGTCGCCGGTGTCGATGCGGTGGGTTACGGCACTTGTGCGGCCCAGGGGACGGTCGTCGACGTCAAAGATATCCAGGTAAGAAAATAGAACACCCCGGAGCGCCACAACTTGGGAAGGTAAGAGGTCGCTCGATATCATTTTGTCGAGGAACGCCTTATTTTGCGACGTGATGACAGGTTTCGTCATGGTCTTAGTGTCAGGTGTAAAAGAAAAAATCGAACATTGATCAAGGGTGGAAAGATCGGCTAAAGTGATGCCTTGGGGAAGCACTTGGGTCGACGTAGAGAAGTTCAGAACTGGAAGTAGCCCCGTGTTGTTAGCAACAACCACTATAGTATGTGGTAGTGCGATGTGGTGCGTAAGGGTCAAATCAATGAGGGGAGCTACCAGATAGTCTCCATCAGGAACGGACGGGAAGGGCGACAGAGGAATGTACATAGCAGCCTGGGGCGGTAGCCGTAGAGACTCCACGGATCGTAGCCGAGTGCGACTTGGAGGAGTGAAATCGGAGCACAAAGGCAATTCGAGCCGTAAGATACCGATAGAACAATCGATTAGGGCGGAGTGGGCGGTTAAGAAGTCAATTCCAAGGATGACGTCGTGTGGGCAAGCATCGAGGACTGCGAAGAGAGCGGAAGTGTGGTGGCCAGCAACAGTAACGCGGGCAGTGCACATACCAGGCACCGATGTTCGACTTCCGTTGGCAACTCAAACAGTAGAGAACATAGCTGGTGTGAGAACCTTTTTCAGGCGAGATCGAAGTGTAGAACTCATAACAGATACTTGGGCACCAGTGTCAATTAGAGCAGTAACGGCGTGGCCATCAACGAACACCCGAAGTAAATTGCGTCTTGAATTTGTAGCCGGTTGAGGGTTTTCGTTCCGAGTCGTCAACGCAGCGCCACCTCCAGGAGCTGCACTCGTCAGTTTCCCGGGGAATGGGCAGAATAAGCCGGTGACGGAGAGCGGCGGCGTTGAGGGGAGCGTGATGACCGACCCTGAGGTGACGGCGAGCGGCTAGACCAGTTTCTCTGGGCGACGACGTCAGCGTAGGACGGTTCGGAGCGTGGAAATGAACGGCGAGCTGAAGGGTCCAGAATATGGTCATCCGGAAAACCGGGTTGCGAATAGTTTCCGCGGTCCTGACGGCGATCTACATTACGAAAGCTTGGCCGGAAATACCACCGTTGCGGCAATGGCGGGACATGTGCCCAACTCGAGAGCAAGAAAAGCAGATGGGTCGATCATTGTGCGTGCGCCACTCAGATGGATTTCGGTATAGCGTGGTGGAAACCGAGGAGTCGAAGCTGCCGCAGCGACAAGTGGAGCAGAGTGGTGGTCAGCGTTGTGGACGGGAGTGCTCATGGGCTGCGGCATAAGTCTGGCGGGCTGGGGAACCTGGACGCTCAGGTTAGCAAACTCCTGACGTACGACGGCTTGAATAAGCGAGACTGTTGTCCAGTTGTCTTGCGCAAAGGGCTGATAGGAAGCGGGTGCCATGGCTTCCAGCTCCTGGCGAACAATCCTTGCGATATTGGCAGGAGGCCCAAGTAAACGGGGCGCTGCAGAATCCTCGCAAGACGAAGTCGCAGCAGTGTTTGGTAGTCTCGCGATGTGGTGGGTGATTCGCCTGCTTTTAGCTTGCTCAAATCGCCGGCATTCAGATATGATGGAGTCGACAGTGGTGCAGTTCTTGCACGTTAGTATGTTGAAAGCATCATCAGCAATGCCTTTCAACACGTTGCTGATCTTGTCCGCCTCGGACATGTTTTTGTCAGTCTTCCGGCACAGTGCCAGTACGTCTTGGATGTATGTGACGTAACACTCCGTCGATGATTGAACACGCGACGCGAGTTCCTGCCTGGCTGCCATCTGACGAGCAACTGACCGACCGAACAAATCGCGAAGCTTTTGCTTGCATGTGTCCCAGCTGGTTAATTCTTCTTCATGCGTCTCATACCAGGCGCGTGCCGTACCCCGTAGGTAGAACAGAATATTTGCCAGCATAAGCGTTTCGTCCCACCTGTAGTGCTTGCTGACGCGCTCGAATAATGCGAGCCATTCTTCGACGTCCGTGCTGTCAGTCCCGGAAAACGTGCCAGGGTCGAGAAGATGGGGGGGAATCACAGGTGATAGAGCCGGCGCGGATGGCGAGGCCTGAGTGCCAGTTTCAGGCATCGCGGCTGGACAAAGCTGGCGTCCACTGCGGAGTTCCAGAGCCGGGTTGTGTGAAGACCCAGCACCTTCCACCAACAGATGTTACGGGGAAGATTTATTCACCGAGAGCTGGTCTTGCTAACGGCTTAGAGAGCGCACAGTCAAGCAGGCCAACGGGAGAAACTCGAGAGTCCAGCCCACTACAACCACGTTGTCGTCTTCTTCATTTGGGTGCCGATTCGGCTGCGTCGGGGCGACAGTTCCATACACGTATCAATATCATTATCACCTGCACATATTCTTCATCTGAAAATATCATCACCAGCGTGATTTAGCTCCAGCCTGGCTGAATAAACCGGTTCCTCACAATATATATATATGTGAAGAGAGAGGTGGAGAGAGAGGGAGTGAGAGAACTGTGGAAGAGCAAGACCCGCCCCCTCCGTGACTATGAAAACTCTCCGCCTACAGAATCAACAAAGTGACAAGACAACAGAATACCAGCGCGTGCGTATCATAATACTGTACACTTTGTTCACAACTTTTAAGAATAAGTTGCTTGACATGGTATAAAACAGATCCAAGTAGATTCGCTAGGGTTTATTAAACGTGGCTACGTAGAGCACAGGCGTATCATTTCTAATTTTAAGCGTGCTGTTGATACCTTCGATCCATGTGTCATTTCTCCTCCTCTCGTAACAAAGCTTTCTCTTCTCGACACAAGAAAGCGCTATAGCCTCTAATCTTTAACTTGAAGTACATATATCATGCTTACTGGTGATTGATTGATTTATTGATTGATCGGGTGAGTGAGTGAGTTCCATGCCAACAAGTGAAGTCCCGATATTCAACTTATTCTACAGACGGAATTAGCACGACTCTGCACGAACCTTGATCGTCGGTCACGAAGACAGGGTTCGACGAATCGGGTGGCTGACTTGCGGGACTCGTGGCGGCAGAGCTCGGACGTCCTCGTGCCGGCGCGCCGCTCGCCGCTCCACAGCGTCGTTCCAGCTGGTCGCGCAGCTCTTCGTTGCACTGACGCAGCTTGGCATTCTCGCGCTCGGCAACTGTAAACCACCGGCACGAAGAGGGCAGCACGCGGTGTATATAGCTTTGGTCGCGCAGTATGGACCGTGCAAATATACCGCCGCCTCACTTACCCTGCAAGTGTTCCTTCAGGGCTGGAGGAGAAAACGCAATTGGGTTCGTTGAATGTAAATAAAGGAAAAAAATCATTAAATATAAATATATATTATTGCTCGTACACTAAAGTGGAATGGCAAACAAAACGTCTAAATAGGCGGAAAGTCTGTACAAACATCTCGAACTGTTCAATGAACAGATACACTATTGTGGGCCCTTTTCTTTGGTGTATGAAGATTATCATCATTTTATGAAAGTCGGATATGCTTGGTTGCGCAGGTTGTAAACGGATACGCTCACACACAGAGAGGAGTAAACGGCTAGAACGTATACATGCTCGATATCACTGCCAAGAGGTATAGCCGACGACCACCTGAGCGACGGCCACAGCGCTGCCAACACTTCCTCAAGGCCTCATTACACGATGCGTTCGATCTAAGTGTCGCGATACTTTTGCATTGTGTGCAGTATGAGACGCGGCCGCCAGTATACAGCCCCCGGTCAGAAATGGTACAGGTCAAGCATTCTCTAACGATCAGGCTGCTGGCATGCTCGTTTCTATTTTTTTTACCCGCAACAACCATAATAAATCACGCAAAGGAAGGGGAAGCTACCGCTCAAGCCAAGAATATATTGGCTGAAGAGCGTGCGAAAAAAAAAACAAAAAGAAAAAAAAACGGCCATTCCACAAGAATTCTCGAAGCCATCCGTTTCCACAATAGTGCCTTTCCTGTACTACTGCAACCATTTTCCTGTGTCCCTTTCTACCCTTAGCAGTTTTAACGTGATTATTTCGCGCAGGCGCATAGCGCTGCGGCTTCAGCCGACCGTACTTTTTGCGAGAATTCAACAGCATTTGCTGCCGCGGTGGTGTACAGTCGGCGATGTCGTTCCCGAACCGAAAGGTCGCGGGTTAGATTCCTGCAGCGGCAGTTCGTTCGGGGGCGAAAGTGCTGCAGACCCACGTACTTGGTTTAGGGTGCACGTTTTAAAGAACTCCGGAGAGTCAAAATGCCCGAAGCTCTCCGCTATGACGGACTTCGTAATTATGATCGTGGGTTCGGCACGTGAAACACCAGCCGTTATTATTACATCAATGTTGAAGGTTCTCAAGACAATATCGTTTATGGATTCTTGTTAATAGCGTCTCAAAAGATCAAATTAGCGTTCGTGAGGCATATAACGCAGCTACTGGTGACGGAGTATGGACAGTTTCATTTATTTGCCCTCATCGCCTTCCATTTTCTCCACTACGGCAGTCCAGCTCACTTCATCAACTCTCTCTAAATAAATAAAGAAAAAGAAAACGATGTGTTCTCCATGATGCGAGAATTAGAGGCGATGTTACGGTCCAGTTCGTGGGATAAGGTACACCGTTTCATTTTTCACGATTATTGGCCTAGCAATATATACGGCACTATCCAATCAGCACGTTCTCAATACGACATTCGTTCGAACGTGTTTATACAGCCCTATAGTACTAGCGGCCGCAGAACCCCGTTATTGTTATCAACCGCTACACATTACTGTCTTTTGTTCCACTCTCGTCTGGTAGCCACGTTCTTCGACAAATGATGATTTCACTGCAGTAAGTGAGCGAGTTGGTTAAGTTGCATACGCAGAGCAGAAATGGGACGTGTGCATAGACATTCGTCATGCATTGATATCAGTCACATTTCTGCTCCCGTCAAAAAAAAAAGCTCCGAAATCGGAAGAAAAGGAAAGTTAGTCGGAGTTACGTATAAGCGCATGTTACGCCTCATGATTTTTCGTCAGGTCCCCGCCCTATTATAGACGACAATAATTGATCGCGGTACTGTACTTGCCAAACGGACGCACCTCTGCACTCCCTGGTGGTCCTCTCGACAGCCTGTTCCAGCTGTGCTGCCCTCTGGCGGCTGCGTTCTACAGAGGTCTCCAGGCAAGAACTCTGGTGAGCCATTTGGAACGACCAGAAAGCCAGGGCACGCGTGCACGCCTCCATGATGATCTCCGGGCTGTAGCCGGCCAGCACCATCTTCGGGCGAACGAGAAACGAATGCACCGTGATTCGACCCGACAGCACGCTATCAGGCGCAATCAAACGAATAAACAAGCAAGTAAATAAACAAACAAAACAAACACACGAGAGCACACGACCTTGCAATGAAAAAAAAAAACAGGAGGACTCACTGCGCAATGAATATATGTATATATATATATATATATATATATATATATATATATATATATATATATATATATATATATATATATATATATATATATATATGAGATATAACAGACAGTAATGCCAAGGAATGTACAGGGGAAGTTATTAACATTAATGGAATGTAAATAAGAAGAAAGAAAAGTGGATGAAAAAATTACCAATTCGAAGGTCGTAGGTTCGTTTCCTGCTTACAGTTGGTAATTTTTTCATCCACTTTTCTTTCTTCTTATTTACATTCCATTAATGTTAATAACTACCCCTGTACATTCCTTGGCATTACTGTCTGTTATATCTCATTATTATTGTGTTAAAAACACGGAAAAACGAGCCCTTAGATATAAACTTCTTTCCCTTATATATATATATATATATACGGGTGTTTCAGCTTCGCTGACGTGAAAACCTGTGAAGGGGCGAAGTTTGTGCGCCGATGTTTCCCAGAAGAAAATCATTACTTTTTACTGCTTTACTCGCCACCGGTCCACTAACGCACCATCACTCTGCAGATGTGTTTCAAAAAGTGGTGTTTCAAATTGACGACTTTGCCGCTGCGATGCGCGCTTGTGTTTCTTGTTTCAGATAAAAGTGTAAATGAGTAAGGGCTAGTGTTTTTTTTCGTTAGACACGATATTAACGAGAACTAAAAGACAATGATGCCAAGAGAAGGTACCATTGTCTGTTTCTCTCATTACGCTTCTTTTGGTGTAATTGCAGTTCTCTTTAATATTGTTTCATATTCTCATATTCTCACGCCACTGTTAAGACAAACATAGTATTTTAGGCATTAACGAGGAACCTTTCACTCATAATGCCACGGGGAGCAATGGCCGGGGGTGCTACGCAGGATGATCCGAGCTTCTCGGGCAAACGAGTATATGCTGCGAGCTCGCGGCATGAAGACAGTGCGGAGCGCGTGATAGCAGCGTTGATAAATATGGCTACAAGGGCGCGCAAATGTTCCACATGTGAAAACACATGTGGAACATTTGCGGTGGTCATCAGAGAAACACTGCGTGCGAACACGTCAGCGCCACCACTCAGTCAACATTCAGCGACGTCAGTGTGATTGCCGCGCTATACCTTTCATTGCGACAGCAATTATATGGACAGTCTCGGCTGGTTTTTTTTTTTTTGCCGTCGCCGTCATTCACCGTATATGTATACGCATCTACAAATATTAAAACTCAAGAAAGGAAAAAAAAAACGCCACCCGCACTCGGGGCCCAACTCACCGACGCGCCGACACGTGCTTATCTCTCACGCGTACTTTGCCCCACAAATTGAGGGGGAGGGGAGTAAAATGCCTGTGTGCGCGTGCGCTTATGCTTCGGTGGGGAGAATCGTGTGCCTTCGGCTTTCACCGGAACGATTGCGTTAGTTGCCGGGCCCACAAAGGTCACTTCACTCGCTGCACAAGCCCCGTTTGCGAAAAAAAAAAATCGCGCTTTTCTTACACAGCGAAGTATAACAACACTCACCGTTCGAAAGTGCTCTGGAGGGTCGACTTCAACGCGCACCAGGTCGAACTTTCCTGGCAGTTGAACACCGCCTGCCGAAGATGCGAAGTCGGTCGAATGGGGGAGGCATTAATAACGAACATGAAAGTCATGCGCCTTAATCGGTATCACGACACAATATCTGGTTGATGCATCTGTTGTAGTTATCTACTTCAGATCAATAAAGGATGAAACCCAACGATTATTGTCCACTGGTTTCAACCCTGTCAAAATTTTACTAACCTTCAGTTTCCATTACATCAATATACTCTTATTCTATTATGTGTAGCAACGAACGTCTCGCAGCTAAGATAGCAAAAAGGCCAGAATATTCACTAGTAAATTTGAACAGTGAACGATTTACATCTGTATACTTCACATGTTGCTTCGGTTGGTGCTATGCGTACTGTATTTGTTATGCCAGCCCCGTACCATGACGGCGTTCTGTCGGACCCTCAACTTCACGAGGAAAGACATTGCGGCACAATAGCACGACACATAGAATTCAGGCAATCGGACTTCCCTTTCGGAATCGCATGTGACTGCATGCAATAGCGAGTGTGACACGTAGGTGTCGATAAAATATGTTTTGCAGTACTCTCGTGATACAATACTTACACCGAGGCACACTCTATATGAAGCAAGACTGACACATAATATGGCACCAACTAAGTGTTCCAGAAACATGTCATACAACACAATAAAAGGCGAAAAGATTATGAAAGGAACGTTCTCGTAGCTTCTTCGAGTGTATAAAACTCACTGTTCAAAGGCAATTATCGTACTCTTAAGCTCAGTATTCACTGGAAATACTTACACGCCGGGCATACGGGGCGATCGGCCAGCTCCCGCGTAGCGTCTTCCTCACAAAACACATCTGCATGCGTCATCAGCTGCTAAGGAGGCACTGACAACTTTTGACCCGACTGGTGACTACAAAGACTGTTAATGCGTGAGGACTGCGATTCGTAAACTGAAAACAAAAAATCTACCGATTCGGGTGAAGTCGGCCGAATACTTGTGTTTGACCTGCCGTATACTAACTAGCGTAACACTATCACTGTTGGCTGCCGCATTTATTCGCATACTGTTTGATCTGTTTGCTGGTGATGGCTATCACAGCAACGACACGTAGTTTAGGCCATTCCTACGCATATTTCTCGTATTTTGCAATAATTCAATTTTTTTTTACGGCGTAATCTCTGCATCTCTTCCTTTCCCCTTTTTGGTCGAATGTTGATGGTGTTGAATGATCGGGAAATTTTTTGTGCTACCGACGCCCAACACAGAGAGGCAGGGGCCCTGCTCGGAGATGTTCGAGCAGACCCGGAGTCTGCATGCTTTGTAGACGCGGCGCAGTATACGGTCGATTAGCGGTTGTCGCAATCGATCACGAAAGTTGTGCTATCCCCTGTGCGTCTATTAGGAACGCCACTCCCGCTACAGCTCAAGAAGTCACAGCTCTCGCTCTACTTGACGATATTACCGGCAACACATCTATACATAGACTGACGAGTGGTGTTCCGAGCCTTTGCGTCCGGATCGGTGTTGGCCTAAGTAAGAAGCACCTCATAGGTCATAGGGATTCTTCTCTTAACACCATCATTTCTAATGATATCGTAGCACGTAAAAAAACTGAGACACGGGATAAGAGAAGGAGTTAGTTATGAATTGGTTTTGAATTACCAACACGCCCAACTACGCACCCTTTTACACCATCATTTCGTTTCTGGCTCACTTCGAATCACCTTTGGCCTCCATGACCTATTCCTAAACGATATCCCCACGCCCGAGTGCGCGTATACTTACTGACCGTGATGGAGAGCCTGGCGGATCTGCAGACTCCAACCAAGCGGTTTTTGGGGACGTTCCCGTAATTTTAAACGAGGTGACGAAACATTACCAGCTGGACGAAAGGGGACGTCCGAAGAGGACTGGCGCTCCACGCTCAGGAGATCAAAGCATTTGCATCAATTCAGGGTCATTCAAAGCCCGTGACGCGGCGATGAGGCTCGGCCTATACCCGTCCCGACGTGGGAGTGGCCCAGTATATAGTGTTTCTAAGAGCATTAATAAAGCACTGTCTGTCAGTGTGCAGGATTAAATTTGTGAGAAACGGGTCTCGCCATTTCCCGACCTAACTATTTCGGTAGCAATGTATCTTGACTCCGCGGCTGTATGTGTGCTAAGGGCTTCTATGGTAAGCTATTTTCTGTCCCCTATTTCAATTTGAAAGAGACGTTTAACTTACAGGCACATGCATGAAATGCACACTTGCTTGAAATTGTCCGACCAGTGAGCGGCACTCGACTTTCTTCTCTATACGTAGGCGACGCCGGACATTTATTGGGGGAAAGGGTTCAACCACCTTCTGTGTATTTTTGGTGTGCGTTAATAAATGCGTCAAAAGACAAAAATGAACTCCCGTACTGGTTGCGCCAACGTCTCTTACTACACCTGCCACACGCACATTTAGCTCGTCGTACGCGAATTATCGCTTTCTAAAGGCGCCCCCCCCCCCCCCACACACACACATAAAGGATACGAGAGCAGGAGGTGACCTGAAAAGAAACGAGAAAAATAAGATTACGTTTGTATGACGACGAATATGGCATTGTGGTCTCATCGTAATCTAGATCATTATTTTTTAACATAAAGAAACGTATGCAAAGCAAAATATGTAAATACAGAGTAGGCAGCGCTAAAGAATTCAAGACAGGCACGCTACAATATTTTCCTACACATCATGCAGTCACAACGAATACAATTTATTTGCACAACATGTAAACACGCTGCCTCATTTAGTTCAGTCAGGACAAAGCCGATAGAAATCTGGCATAACGCGTGAAAACAGGGTAAACGGGGTAAAATGTTTATGGGCATCGATACGAATAAGTGCCAAGAACCTTCAAGTTGTGGCACACGTTATACTTAATTTAGGTGCTCCTATATTCCTATAAACAAAAAAAAAGCCGGTGCAATTTATTGCTCTCTTACATTAAACACCGCTTTGAGATCACCGTATAGCGCTCCTCAGCACATCGTTGGCTTCTCACGAATACTCTATTAATAACCCATTTAATTTCGCACTTATAATTACGACGTGTATTTGAAACTTCATACTGGAAAAGATTAGTGATCATATTACTAGTGGCCCCATCACACTTTTGAACGCTTCCTCAATATTTTTTTTTTGTCTTGTATAAGGCTGTACAATAAAAGCTCGTAATTTCGACCCACCGATGATTCAGTGGGAAATCGAATCATTTCGACGCGTTCTCTGGTCCCAGCAGGCATACGTATATTGCTCCATAACATACAGCTCTCGTTGATTCGGACCTGTTTGAGCGCAACTCGGTACAATTCGGACGATTTCAGGAGCTCGCCGAGCACGAAGCGCCGCAAACGCGCGACTATAAGGGTCGAAACCAGCGTCCACGAACAGGCGACACGTACGGCCGTGGGCCTTCGTAAAGGCGCGATCGCCATCCACAATTTTACCACAATGTATAGCGTTGTTAGCGACCAAGATTTCAGCGGCTGCGCCAAACTTGTTTCGATTTCGATTTCACCGGGTGCAGGCGAACGGCATGGTCATTGTGTGGTCGTGTCGATATCGCTCTGGAGCGCGACAAGCCCGTTTCGTATTCAACGCGCGCCTTCGGAACTGAGTCATCTGTAATTGCGCAATAGCCAGGCAGGCTTATTCAGCGGCAGATACGGTATACTCAGAAGTTTTCATTCCGACTCGCGCCTTCGGAGAATTGCGCTGCGTCTTCTGAGGTGCGCGGCTTCGTCCACAGCAGACGCGGCACGCACTCAAGATCTTCGTTACGACTTCGGCCGATGAGCGCGTAATTTCACAAAACTCAAACATGGGGTGGGAGCTGTGGAAGATGAAGAGCGTCAGTCGCGGTCTGCACGCTGGCACAAAACTCGCTTGCCTGACTCATTTGGACGAACGACTCGCTGCGCTGTTTTTCCAGCGAAAAAATAAATAAATATCGTCCCGTTCACGTGCTAGTGTTGATGGTGGCGGTACTCAATAACCGGGATGTAAAAAAGATAATCATTTTCGGGTTTAACATCTCAGAACCACAATGTGATTATTAGAGACGCCGTAGTCACCGGTAATTTCGACTACCGGGGATTGTTTAACGTACACATGCGCATGGGCCTAAAGTATTTTCGCCTCTATCTAATATGCGGTCACCGCGGCCGGATTATGACCCCACATTCTTCAGAACAGAACGGAAGGTTTTATTGTGCTAAATGAAGAATACATGTGCATGATATACAGAAAGAGGTCCCATAGTCAGAGACTGCAAGGGGACCTCTTGTACAATGTAGAATTGAGAATGATTGTGATGTACATAGCAGGGAGACAGAGCTACAGTAAAATGCAATTGAAACAAATAAAGTAAGAATATACCCTTGTAATCTCACAGAAACAATTTAAAGCAAGAATAACGCGCTAACTTCAATGACAAGTGATTACAGAACGCAACTCACAATGAACAGGAATCAATTAAGAAACAGCAAAACAGGCTAGTTATAGTTGACATGATATGATTTTTTAACTTCGAATTAATTACCTTCAGGGAACGGCATACTTTAATGTCGGAAGGTAAACTATTCCAAAAAAGTATTCCGGAAAAATGAATGGTTTGTTTGTCATAAATGGTGCGAACTTTTGGCAGTAGAAAGTTATTGTTACGGGCAAACCTTGTGACATTGTTATTTGAGAGAATGGTAGTAAAGTGTGGAAGTTGGTTATTTATAGTTCTATACATGTAAATACCAAGGTTATATTTAACTAGCTCAGATACAGTTAATATATTGTTTTCGTGAAGTAGTGACTTAGCGTTAGAGAGATATGGGCTTGACGTGACAATTCTTATCACTTGGTTTTGACTTGTCTGAACTAAAGTAAGATGAGTGGTGTATGTGTTACCCCATGAAGTAATACAGTAAGAACAGAGCAGGTTTTGGCTCATGACACGGGGTCTTGAGTCACGGTCACAATGTGAACGAAATCGCGAATGACAAAGTGTGCCATGTACACAGCTAAGTACGTTATTCGAGACTCGGAATTAAAATGCCCTGATGTAACGGACAGCTGCATATTGTTTTCTTAAAACTTTAAACGATGCAGCATTCGGTCAATTAAAAAGGTGGTGCCACCAAATTTGTGGCATGCGTGTTCTTTGCTGTATAAGCGTTTCCTTCAGCTCCAGGAAGCATGATACACACACCAAGATTAGTGTATTTTCGCTAAATAACTTATTATTGCTCTGCTTATGTGGACCATTTTCGGTTTCGCGGTGCCGAATCGGGCAGTGACGTCGATGCATAGGTGGCTTGGTCACGTGAGCACACAAGGCTGTGACGCACATCGTGTCGAGTTTCGTCTGCTCTCATACACACGTGCCACACCGAGCGCCAGCAAAGCAAACGCGCTGACAGTCGCCATGGGCCAGCTGCAGTAACATCGAGGCAGTGGCAAGGCAAAAGGCAGCAAGAAGGAAACAAAGCGTTTATATTTACAACGTATGTACAACCAACGCCTCCTCTAGAAAGGTGCCTGAGGAATGGCTCGCGCTCCCAGCGGAGTTGGCCTGTCTTCAGTTTTAAACAAGCTCCGCACGGTGACGCTCGCGACCGACACTATCATCACGGCGGCGGTCGGAACCAGCTAAGCGTTTTTTTATCTGCGGCCCATAGGGGCGCGTCAGTCGAGAGTTGTTCGAGACCTGCAACTGTGCACCACTGTTTCGGAGGCTATGCAAAGTGTTGCGTTCTTGCACCGTCCGCCACAGGTGACGCTAGCCACCGAGAACATTTTAAAATGAAGGAGGAAAATGGTGTGGCTGCTGTTTTTCTTCTCGTGCGGCAGGCATCTTTCTAGAGGAGGCGTTGGTACAACGTTGCAAAACGTGGACGAGGAAGCCGCCCTACGCGTCGGCCTTTTATAGGCGCCGAGGTGCCGATGGAGGATGAGACAGCCCCGCTGATGGACGAGCGAAGCGTCTCTGAGCGACGCGTCGAGTGTCTTTTCGAAAGCACTCAGAGTCCTTGACAGACGCACACAGCGTCTCTGCATGGACGCCAGCACACTCGTAACAGCAGGCATGCTAGTTCTTCTCTCCTTGTTCACAAAATTCGTTTCGGAGATGGCGGAGGGTCACTCACGCCCCGACAACTGCCGTTGCTTCTCCTATTCTGAAACGTCAGTGTTGCTGCGCAAGCGATGGGACTAGATCACGAGAGTGAGCATTCTGCTACACTTTTTGGAAGTGAATTAAAATATATTGTACGCGTTTGATGTGCCCGACTCTTCGTGTGGAGAGTCCTTTCATACAGAGGAAACCCACAACAGGCTTGGGATAGCCTCGAAATTTGGTGTCACCAGTCATTTTCTCCTGTCCCATGATATCCGAATCGATGAGCTTTTATTGTATTTAATTAGCGTGGCATACCATACACTACCACCATCCCCCATTTTCGGTTATTTTTATAACAGTGCGTGATCATTATCATCATCAGCCTGACTACGCCCACTGCAGGGCATTTACTTGAATGATACCTGTTCCTCCTTGTACTTTTAGCGTTACACGTAAATAAATCAGAAACGGGAGCATATAGCTCCGACAGAAGGAATGCAATACAAACCCAAGCAATGGTGGTCAGTTTCTTCCGGCATTTGGCCAGGTTACATGTCAGCACATTCGCCATGCGATCAGCCGCGTAGCTTTCCTGGGAAAGAAAGATAATTAAAGGGACACGAAAGAGAAACGATGACTTGTTTTAGATTGACGAACTGCACTCGAATAACTATAATTTCACGGTTTACTACCATAGGTTAATTATTAGCAAAGAAAATGAAGGCAGAAGTTTCATTTTTTCAATTTCGCGCCGCAATTTCTGTGCGTGGCGTAAGAAATTTCAAAATGTGTTTTTGGTATTTTCGTGACACTGGATCGATGAAACCTTCTGAAGCTTCGTATGTGCTAGATCTATGACGCACACAGATGACAATTCTGTTTATTTTTATCGATTAGAAGCTACGTAGGGTATGGCAGATGTCTTCAAAGTATACGACGTCTTGGTGTTTGGTCCGGGGATCGCAACGTGGCTTCTCCAGCCGCATTTTATTTTCGCTCGTTTTCTCGAAGCGTCGTGTCGCGTTAAAGAGCGGCGTTTTCGGGGCTGTGATATTGTACTTTACTAATACGCGAAAAATTGCTCTTCTCTTTAGTAGTAACGTCACGTCGGTGTGCACAGCCACGCGCGCACTTCAGCAGCTGGTTTCGGTGCCGTGAGCTCTTATCCTGCCACGCAGTTCCGCACGTAACGTTTCTTAACGCACCAAAACTGCTGCTAGTTTTGCAAAGATCGATTCCCCCGATTACCATGAACCTGATAAACGTGTTAGTGTAAACGCGCATTAACGAATACCAATTCATGAGAAACTATAATCTTTACCTGAGCGAAACCGTATTTGTGTTCTGGCAAATCGCGTTCACTGAAAAACAATTTCACGGCCGTAGAACGGCACTTCAATGTTCCGCCATCCGATGTATAGCGAATGCAGGGCGGAACAGAGAAGAAGACACATACCACACGCACAACGCTGCCCCTTTCACAAGTGTCACGATACTGGAGGGCGGCACTCCACACCAATCGTTGTGTTTAGAGATCATCACGCAGAGATCGCGCTGCTATCAGCAGTTGCCATGTGGATTCACTATGGGACGAATGCGCCTGTCCCTCGTTTAAAAAAAAAAAAGCTTGTTAGGGATGTTCTCAGGACATCCGCAGGACGTTAATTTGATCACAGGGAATGTTCTGATAGTTGTATAGCTGAAGTCTGAATGAAAAAAGATCATATTTGGACAGCCTTTATGGCACGCAACTTCAATCGTCACCTATCTCTCTGCGCGCCGAGCACATCCAGTCACAAACGGCGGGTGGTTATCAGCGTGACATAGCATTTTTGTAGGAATAAAGTGGCCCGCGCACAGTTTGCGAGGGAGCAATGACAAACATTTCAGGTGACGATCATTTCTGTGTGGCAGAATGACGCTGTGGCAGATACCCCATTGTGTGGCAGATACCCCGTTGGCCGTGGGCACATAGGCACCCGACAGGGGACCTCAGGGCGCGACGAAGCTCTTTGGGCCGCCACAGCATTGTTGGTACCCACCACCAGGGATACTAAAGAAAATGGAACGCTCGCTGAACACAGTGACACGCTGAAGTGTCAGTGCCCTTTTTTGGCACGTTTTCAAAGAACGCTTCCTGGGCGCTTACATAATCAGCCGTGACCCCCCTTGCTCACAACTAAAAAAAGAAAATGATGATATGCAAGTACGGTTCTGCTGCGTCTACTCGCTAGGCTACGCATTGGAAGACTCGGTTCTGCTGCGCCCATTCGCTAGGCTGTGTGTTCCGGCGCTACCATCAGATCTCGTAAACTGCATTGCCGGGTGCCTATAGGCAGGCCCTTCAGAAGAGGGGGGCGAAAGGAGAACCGTGCAGCAACCCCCCCCCCCCCCCCCCCGTCACAATAAGTGAATATATGGGGCTGCTTTTCTTACTATGGCTAAAATGTCCCTCAGGGATGAACACCAACAATCCGGCCTCGTGACCAATCAGGGGTTTCAATACATGTGGCCTGCGGGTCGCATGCGGCCCTCCGACCTTTCAATATAGCGGCCCGTGGCTTCACGTGGAATGAAGTGTTTTTACGTTGAATAGTAATCGGACTATTTTCTCGCCTATTGCAAATAATCGCGCTTTGTTAAAAGTAAGCTTCTGAGACGGGAACGATCGACAAAAGTATTTTCTTCTTTGAGACACACCGTGCGGTCACTGATACATCAACATAAAACGAAAACTATACTTGAGACTATGCGTTGAAATTGTAAAATCGTTGTGGAAATCAGTATCGACATATTGATACGTGTATGGAACTGTCGCCCCGACACAGCTGAATTGGCACCCATATGAAGAAGACGACAACGTGGTGGTAGTGGGTTGGACTCTCGAGCTTCTCCCGTTGGCCTGCTTGACTGTGCACTCTCTAAGCCGTTAGCAAGACCAGCTCTCGGTGAATAAATCTTCCCCGTAACATCTTTTGGTGGAAGGTGCTGGGTCTTCACACAACCCGGCTCTGGAACTCCGCAGTGGACGCCAGCTTTGTCCAGCCGCGATGCCTGAAACTGGCACTCAGGCCTCGCCATCCACGCCGGCTCCATCACCTGTGATCCCCCCCCCCCATCTTCTCGACCCTGGCACGTTTTCCGGGACGGACAGCACGGACGTCGAAGAATGGCTCGCATTATTCGAGCGCGTCAGCAAGCACTACAGGTGGGACGAAACGCTTATGCTGGAAAATATTCTGTTCATATACCTACGGGGTACGGCACGCGCCTGGTATGAGACGCATGAAGAAGAATTAACCAGCTGGGACACATGCAAGCAAAAGCTTCGCGATTTGTTCGGTCGGTCAGTTGCTCGTCAGATGGCAGCCAGGCAGGAACTCGCGTCGCGTGTTCAATCATCGACGGAGTCGTACGTCACATACATCCAAGACGTACTGGCACTGTGCCGGAAGACTGACAAAAAACATGTCCGAGGCGGACAAGATCAGCAACGTGTTGAAAGGCACTGCTGATGATGCTTTCAACATACTAATGTGCAAGAACTGCACCACTGTCGACTCCATCATATCTGAATGCTGGCGATTTGAGCAAGCTAAAAGCAGGCGAATCACCCACCACATCGCGAGACTACCAAACACTGCTGCGACTTCGTCTTGCGAGGATTCTGCAGCGTCCCGTTCACTTGCGCCTCCTGCCAATATCGCAAGGATTGTTCGCCAGGAGCTGGAAGCCATGGCACCCGCTTCCTATCAGCTCCCTGCGCAAGACAACTGGACAACAGTCTCGCTTATTCAAGCCGTCGTACGTCAGGAGTTTGCTAACCTGGGCGTCCAGGTTCCCCAGCCCGCCAGACTTATGCCGCAGCCCATGAGCACTCCCGTCCACAACGCTGACCACCACTCTGCTCCACTTGTCGCTGCGGCAGCTTCGACTCCTCGGTTTCCACCACGCTACCGAAATCCATCTGAGTGGCGCCCGCACGATGATCGACCCATCTGCTTTTCTTGCTCTCGAGTTGGGCACATTTCCCGCCATTGCCGCGACAGGTGGTATTTCCGGCCAAGCTTTCGTAATGTAGATCGCCGTCAGGACCGCGGACACTCTTCGCAACCCGGTTTTCCGGATGACTATATTCTGGACCCTTCAGCTCGCCGTTCATTTCCACGCTCCGAACCGTCCTACGCTGACGTCGTCGCCCAGAAAAACTGGTCTAGCCGCACGCCGTCACCTCAGGGTCGGCCGTCACGCTCCCCTCAACGCCGCCGCTCTCCGTCACCGGCTTATTCTGCCCATTCCCCGGGAAACTGACGAGTGCAGCTCCTGGAGGTGGCACTGCGTTGACGACTTGGAACGAAAACCCTCAACCGGCTACAAGTTCAAGACGCAATTTACTTCGGGTGTTCGTTGATGGCCACGCCGTTACTGCTCTAATTGACACTGGTGCTCAAGTATCTGTTCTGAGTTCTACACTTCGATCTCGCCTGAAAAAGGTTCTCACACCAGCTATGTTCTCTATACTGTTCGAGTTGCCAACGGAAGTCGAACATCGGTGCTTGGTATGTGCACTGCCCGTGTTACTGTTGCTGGTCACCACACTTCCGTTCTCTTCGCAGTCCTCGATGCTTGCCCACACGACGTCATCCTTGGAATTGACTTCTTAACCGCCCACTCCACCCTCATCGATTGTTCTACCGGTATCTTACGGCTCGAATTGCCTTTGTGCTCCAATTTCACTCCTCGAAGTCGCACTCGGCTACGATCCGGGGAGTCTCTACGGCTACCGCCCTAGGCTGCTATGTACATTCCTCTGTCGCCCTTCCCATCCGTTCCTGATGGAGACTATCTCGTAGCTCCCCTCATTGATTTGACCCTTACGCACCACATCGCACTACCACATACTATAGGGGTTGTTGCTAACAACACGGTGCTACTTCCAGTTCTGAACTTCTCTACGTCGACCCAAGTGCTTCCCCAAGGCATCACTTTAGCCGATCTTTCCACCCTTGATCAATGTTCGATTTGTTCTTTTACACCTGACACTAAGACCATGACGAAACCTGTCATCACGTCGCAAAATAAGGCGTTCCTCGACAAAATGATATCCAGCGACCTCTTACCTTCCCAAGTTGCGGCGCTCTGGGGTGTTCTATTTTCTTACCTGGATATCTTTGACGTCGACGACCGTCCCCTGGGCCGCACAAGTGCCTTAACCCACCGCATCGACACCGGCGACGCCAGTCCACTCCACAAACGCCCTTATCGCGTGTCACATGCTGAGCGCCAAGTAATGCAGACGGAGGTCGAAAAAATGCTGAGTAAAGACGTCATTGAGCCTTCATCGAGTCCTTGGGCCTCCCCTGTGGTCTTAGTTAAAAAGAAGGACAACACCTAGCGTTTTTGCGTTGACTATCGCCACCTGAATCGGATCACCAAGAAGGACGTTTATCCTTTACCTCGAATCAATGATGCGCTCGACTGCCTCTACGGCGCCAACTATTTCTCGTCCCTTGACCTTCGATCCGGATACTGGCAAATTTCGGTCGACGACCGCGACCGCGAGAAGACAGCATTCATCACACCCGACGGCCTTTACCAATTCAAGGTCATGCCTTTTGGGTTGTGCAATGCCCCGGCTACTTTTGAACGTATGATGGACTCTCTTCTTCGCGGTTTCAAATGATCGACCTGCCTCTGCTATCTGGATGATGTAATAGTTTTCTCGCCCTCCTTCGAAAGCCACCTGTCTCGTCTCTCGGCAATTCTTGACGTTTTTCGTTGCGCTGGTCTCCAACTGAATTCGTCGAAATGCTCATTTGGACGTCGGCAGATTAAACAACTCGGCCACCTTGTTGACGCCACTGGTGTTCAACCCGACCCTGACAAAGTCCGTGCAGTCCGAGAATTCCCGGTTCCGCGTTCCGCACAAGAAGTTCGCAGTTTTATTGGGCTCTGCTCATACTTCCGCCGCTTTGTCTTCAATTTCGCGGATATTGCTAGGCCCCTCACGGATCTCCTCAAAAAGAATGTGGCCTTTTCTTGGGGAAGGGACCAAGAACATTCCTTCGCGTCGCTAATTACCGCCCTCACATCACCACCTGTGTTGGCTCATTTTGATCCAGCGGCTCGAACAGAGCTTCGCACCGATGCAAGCGGCCATGGCATTGGTGCTATACTGGCCCAGATACAGAATGGCACCAACCGTGTGATAGCCTACGCTAGCCGCCTTTTGTCGCAAGCGGAACAAAATTATTCCATCACTGAGCGGAAATGCTTAGCCCTCGTTTAGGCTATTGCGAAATTCCGTCCGTACTTATACGGACGTCCGTTCGCAGTCATCAAGGACCATCATGCGCTTTGCTGGCTGTCGACGCTTAAGGACCCTACAGGAAGACTCGACCGATGGGCACTTCGATTACAGGAGTACACTTTCTCGGTTGTTTACAAATCTGGAAAGCTGCACAGCGATGCTGACTGCTTATCCCGGCACCCTGTTGATCCACCTAGCTCCACTGATTTGGAATCCGATGCCTGCGTTTTAGCCATCATTGACTTTCTGCACGTGGCTGACGAACAGCGCCGAGATCCATCGCTGCTCACCATCATTGACCGCCTTCAATCGCGTTATGCTGACCCTTCTCTTAGCAGATACCTGCTTCAAGACAACGTTTTGTACCGCCGCAACTTACACCCCGACGGCGCGGAACTTTTACTCGTCGTACCGCATCACCTGCGAAAGGATGTTCTGCGACAATTCCACGACGCTCCAACTTCTGGACATCTAGGAGTCTCCAGAACTTACGACCACATTCGACGACGAGTATTCTGGAAGGGTCTGTACCGCTCTGTTCGCCGTTACGTCACATCTTGTGACCTCTGCCAGCGCCGAAAGAAGCCTACGACTCCCCCTGCCGGTCTACCTCAACCTATAGAAGTTCCAGCCGAGCCATTTCATCGAGTGGGGTTGGACTTGCTAGGCCCCTTTCCTACTTCTACAACTGGAAATAAATGGATTGCAGTGGCCACAGACTATGCCACTCGGTATGCAATCACTCGAGCGCTACCAACCAGCTGCGCAACCGACTTTGCCGACTTCCTGCTGTACGACATTATTCTCCAGCATGGCGCTCCGACTCACCTGCTCACAGACCGTGGTCGCTACTTTCTATCTCGTGTGGTTGAT
This sequence comes from Rhipicephalus microplus, assembly GCF_043290135.1. Taxonomy (NCBI): domain Eukaryota; kingdom Metazoa; phylum Arthropoda; class Arachnida; order Ixodida; family Ixodidae; genus Rhipicephalus; species Rhipicephalus microplus. Next base: position 270,052,103 of record NC_134701.1, on the reverse strand, counting down.
GATCTACTCCGATCTTGTGCTACCTGTCACAACTTCACCACATCTTACCACCCTCAGACTAACGGCCTTACGGAGCGACTAAACCACACATTGACGGACATGCTTTCCATGTACGTATCTACCGACCACACTGATTGGGACATAGCTCTGCCGTTCGTAACCTTCGCCTATAACTCGTCGCGTCATGAAACAGCAGGCTACTCTCCTTTTTATCTACTCTTCAAACGTCATCCCTTACTGCCCTTCGACACACTGCTTTCATCAGACCACCCATACTCCACCTCGTACGCTCAGGATGCAATCACCCGTGCCCTCACGGCACGTGCGGTAGCGCGTGCTCGGTTATCGTCGTCGCAGACAGCACAGAAGTCTCTTTATGACCGTCGACATAGAGATGCCGTTTTTTCTGCGGGATCTCTTGTTCTACTGTGGCTCCCATCTCGACGTGTTGGCCTCTGCGAGAAACTACTATCGCAATACGCTGGGCCCTACCGAGTCATTTGCCAGGTAACACCTGTGACCTACGAGATTGCCGCTACCACAAACTTATCAGCTGCTGCACCCAGGACGGAAGTTGTCCACGTTTCTCGTCTCAAGCCCTACAACGCCGACTCGCTCATTTAACAGGCACCGAGACGGAGCCTTACGGGCCGGGGTGATGATACGTGTATGGAACTGTCGCCCCGACACAGCTGAATTGGCACCCAAATGAAGAAGACGACAACGTAGTGGTAGTGGGTTGGACTCTCGAGCTTCTCCCGTTGGCCTGCTTGACTGTGCACTCTCTAAGCCGTTAGCAAGACCAGCTCTCGGTGAATAAATCTTCCCCGTAACAATATTTTTCAAAACCTGACGCCGACTCTGTCAGAAAATCGATAAGGGACAGGCGTCATTTCAAATGGCAATGTTAAGTGACATTTTGTTCGTTCATACTACTCCCCCCCCCCTTTATGTTCTAATTAACCAGGGGGACCTTCCATGTATTTGCTCTCGGCTTCTTCGGCAGCGCCGCTTTCTTTTACCAGTGGCGGTTGGCGGGCATCTTACTAGAAATAAATCATGAACACAAAATTCATTTCATGACGACACTGGTGTCTTGCTGAAATGGAGGGAAATGATGAAAAATTGAGAGGAGGGGGGTTGCCGCCGAATCCTCCCTTTCCCACTTCACATGCAAGCGGAATGCGCTCGTGCCTTCTTTAAAATCTGCTGGCCGCTTGGCCGATGCGGCCATTTTGCTATTCTTTTCTTTTTCAATTTTGTTCGTGTTTTCTGAAGAGGCAACAGTTAAGGTGACTTATTTTCTCTGTAAGACGAAACTCGGTCGGCAAAAATAAAATGAACTTTTTCTTGCACATTTTGTATTAAAAAAAACAGACATACAAGTAGTGTGAAAGTGTCATTAACTTACAACTGGGACACGGACATAATGAGCAAACGTTGAATGTTGAACTCAGAAGATCCGAGCCAATGCGAACGAAAACTATCAACAATCGCAAGTAGGACACGTCGTATATGATTCAACCACGTTTGTTATGACGGCGCGCATAGTTTTCTCACAGAACTTGAGTTCCGAACGAGACTGAAGTTCCGAGGCACAGATGAGGCTTAAGGCGATCAGAAGCTTTTTCGAGAAAGAACGTCGCTGGAAACAGTGTTTCGGCAATTTGACTCGTCTTCGTCACGGCAACAGCGTTGACTCGACGAAAAAAAGTTCACTTGTGAAAAGGTTGACTGCCTCGGCATTCTCTGTATTAATTTTAAAAGTATTTAGTCTATCACGTGTACTTGAGTGACGCTATTAGAAGTTAACACTAAACAATGTTCAAAATGCCGCTACAAGAATTTCATGAACGGGAAGCAGCCTATAATTACTTGACATCATTTGAACTACACACGAAAGTAACAGAAAGTAATACTATGTAACAGAGCCAACTCGAATTCAAGCCTTTCAATGAAGGCATTTTCCCGACAGGAGCCCGGCACTGCACTTATGTCAGTCCTGTCGTCAGGCTTGCAGAGAACTGGTTTGCTCATATGTACTAATGCAAAATCAATACCTGCTCAAATAATGGGTCCGAATTCTTGTGTTCACCACCTGTCGCCTTGAGGAAATTCTGCAAAAACCTTCGCGGAACTAGAAATCTGCGGATCAGCACACCGCAGAGCCGCGAAAACGTTTGATGCCCGATTAAGTCATCTTCGACGAATGTATGGTTGACTTGTTCGGCGTAGCTCACTGCGGCTTTCGTTCTCTGGCCGCCACAACTTGCTGTCTTTATCTTTTCCGTAGTTGACACACCAACCAAGCGAGACAATTGAGCGCGATCCAACTTCTAATATCGCTGAGTGAGGGGCGAAAAGGAGCGGTTGCAAGACACACGAACACAAATCAATCGCTTCCCGCGCTTTGCCTGATTCACAAAATAAAGATTGAGAAAAGAAATATAACAAAAATAGAAGTTCTTTACAACGATATTAATTTTTTTATACGTAAAAACTTTTGAAAGCCAATAAATGCGAACATTCACATAAACTTTATTCCGTCTAAATGAATCTTAGGATGCCTGGCAACCGCTACGAGCGTGCATGTTCCTTGAAACCGAAACTAGCGATGAATTTTCCGGGCCGGTTGGGGGAGTACGAAAAGCCTGAAGCACCCCTTCCTAGAATTTTCGCCTGCCAACCCTATGCCCCTTCCCCGAATCCAACAAGAATACATTAGCCCCCCCCCCCCTTCTACCCCGCAGTGAAAAAATCCTGGCGCTGCGCCTGCCGGCTAGATGAGGCGAGTTTGAGAAGACCCCTGACAATGTCAAACCCTCACTTGGATCTTTTATGAGGCCAAGCAGGCCCATAGCGCGTACCTTATCCAAACCTTCACTTTGTCGCTTGTACATTCGTGCGAGGTACGCTGCTCATGAGAAACTCAAAGTGCACTTAGAAGTGTGGCGGCTTGGGCTAGCTGGTATGACAGAACAGAACGACGACACAAAGACAATTAAGTCCTTCGTGTCATTCTTGTCTCTGTGTCGTCGTTCTGTTCTCGCGCTATAACTATCGTCAAACTGCAAGTTCTATTTCGGTTTTTTTTATGTTACGTACAGTTTCAGTTTTGTAAACAGCTCATTACAAAACCATTATAAAATAAAGCAGCTTACAGTTGCACTGGTGTGCTTGCCAAAACAATGTCTTGAAAAGATGCGTCTCAACCGTTGTTTTCGGTGAAGACACGTGCAGACTCCTTCTGTTCACTCGTTACTTTCGTGTTACTTTCGTAGAGCTAGGTAGCTGAAACATAGAAATGTGTCAGTGTGACTGAACGAAACATTCAAAAACGGGAAAAAAATAGCAATAACCGGATGGTTTACCTGATTTTCACACGCCTTGGACAATGCTTTGGACAGTGCGGCGTTTCTACAGGCCTCAGACAAGGCAGCGAGAACCAAACTGGGTTGATGTCGCGTAAAAGTTCTTGTTTTTAATTTTTTTTATTTACAAATTAATTTTATTGCTGCAGTAAAATAATTTACAAAAAGTTTACAAAACTATACAATATATTATTTTTTAGAGTAGCGCCACCTGCAACCGAAGAAAGTAAGGGCAATGCGGAGGCTTGAACAAGTAACGGGTTCGTGGTAAACATGCCGGCGTTTTGAAATGAAAGCCTCACTAAAGCAGCATTAGCAGGTGTTCTCTGGTAGTTGCTGTCTGCTGCGACGTTCTCTTGTGTACAGCAGTGCCTGTTGTGAATGATGTCTGCAGCAAAATTTTTACCGAGCATAGAGTCATTGGGGTATGAACTGCCAATGTGCAGAGAAGAATACGAAAATTACAAGACGCGCATCCAAACTTTCATTGACGAGTACGGATCTGTATCCTTTGCGTTCGTAGCGTAAACTTTCGTGCGTTCGTAGCGTTAAAAGGTATCCAACTAAGCTTCTAACACGTTGTCATTTTTTTGTACTTAATGATCACCACAAAAATGACATATTTCCGAGAGGAATAAGGAACTGTGCATGCTGAAGCAAATTTAGAAGTAGCATCTACTACCGGCCATGTGTACCCAAATTTACAAACATATCTGAAAGTGTTTTGTGCGTCGGACTACAGGCTCCCCGTGCAATGCATTCCAAAGTTCATGAACAGCCATTGCCATATGGTTGAGTTAAGATTTTCAGTTTTCACTTCTAAATAACACGCGACAGTTGTGTGATTACTGCACTGTAGTGTAACAGCCCTAACCATTCTTGAAATGATACAGAAGTGTTAGATAAGAGTATGTTTGTGTGTCATGCAATTGTGACTGCTTATATATTTACCTTGACTGAATTAGCAATCCAAATGGTCCTGTAAGCCACCAGAACTTTCGCCATCGGTGTGTGCTCGGTTTGGTTGGAAGTGTGTCGGTGACGACATGCTCTGTTGCGTCTCGTGCAAGTCGCATCTCGATTGCCAACTCAATCTCCGTTTGGGCCACAAGCTGTGTACGTACCTCAAATTTGTTCCTTGTGATGGTTTGTGTTGCTAAAAAAGGCACAAGTTCAGGAGAAGATGGAAACTTGAAGAAGTGAAAAATTTTTGAACGTGGAGTGTCGCTAGAGATGGTGTTTCAACAAGCGGACGAGCCGTTGTAAAGGCAACAACCTTGTTGCAGTCTTGAAGAAGACTAAACATTGGCTCAAGCGACACCCTGTCTTCAGAAATTTTATCCCTTCGTGATGCTAAAAAACAGCTGGCATCTGCCTCCAAACTTGTGCTACCCTTGAATTCACGTGTTCCAGTGCACTGGTTAACTGAGGAGTGCCTTCGTTCTAGTGTTATTGGTCAGTCACGTCGGGGATGTTATTTGCACGCATTCGGATATATAAAAATGGACACAAGTCAACTTGGTGAAAGAGTAAGCATTATTTTTGTGCTGCATGGTTATTGTGCACGTTTAGGTAAAGCTTGTCACGAGAATTATGTACCTCAGTGAATGCGTTGAGCGTAAAACCAAAAAAATTTTCTAAACGGATCAACGAGGTATACAGCCCCAGCCTCTCGACGCAGATGGTCTTAGCATCTCTTCATTCCTTTTTAGAGAGCCTTCACAATGTTCACATTGGTCGGCCATTCATTCACAATGTCTGAGCAAAGCGAAGTGAATGATTGGACTAATTATTTTGTGCTACTAAAGAATTAAATTTTTTTTTTTCAACCTTTTTACCGTAACTGAAGAAAATTTCCCGTTCAACTTGAGTGAGGACACAACAGGACAGTTGTGTCTTTGTTCAATTTGTGCTGAAAAGTTCCCTCAGTTATGAACCAACACCAAGTAGTTTGAACCAGGATTATTCTTACAATCTGTAGAATGTCAAGTTACTGAAGGCATAAACATGAGTGGCCAGAGTGGCAGCTTAGAGCTTGGCTGCACAAGCATAAAGGTATTAATGTAGTAACTAAATATATTACGCTTTGCTGCTGGTGTGAAACGTAGGCAGTGGTTTAATTGTAAATACGTAGCATGCAGAATCTTTTGTTGTTGTTTTTTCTGTCGGGTACACTCTTAGAACACACACAAAAAAGTGTGCCTACAATTGTGGTGAAACAAAACATGCAAAATGTTGGTGACAGCATATGGTGACATAGAGTGAGAATTTTTATGCAAGCACCATTGCATATACTAAAATATGGGACATGCCAAAACTCTCTTATTGTATGTAGCAGCTTTCCTTCCGTTTCCAAATGTGCCCTTAAATCTCTCTTGTTGAAGGAAAACTGCCATTGATTATCTCACTATTAGCAACACATTTCTAGGCATATTTCCATGCATACACTGACAACATTTAACATTTAAGTAGACTAGGATTGCATACTTCTGATATCCAGGTAATGATAGAGAGTTTTACAATTACCCTAAGGGCAAATTTTTTATCATTATATGTCCTCTTGGGGTGAATATAAACAACATGTTACTTTAGTTATGTTATCTACAATACTGATAACTTCTCTGAATTTTCCCCTATAGGGTCCATCATGCATCAACATAAAAACAGTTAATCATTGTATTGCAGATAAGGAATGTACAGAAAAGCTGGTTTCATCTCTGAAAGATGCTCATAAAAGCTGTTGCCCTTGGAAGACTGCACCTTGTCCGGGTGAGTGCAAAGTTGTAATCTCTTTTTCCCATCACTATGGTTCTAATACCGCTGTCACGCAGGCATTTTTAATCCCAATCAGTGCCAATGCGGATGAACTACGATCCGGATTAGGGGCTGCTACATGGTCACTTTTCATCACGATCAGGCCCGATCGGGATTAAGGCTAACGCGATCTGGCTCGGAGATCATGATTTCGCTGTCGTCTGCACTCCCTGGCCGAGCTTCTTGAAGGCACAATAAACAAGAAAATTGTGCGTAGTTAAGTAAAAGCAGATTAAAAGGGGTAAATTTTTATATACAATCAAATTGTAAGCTGTCTAAATTGGAACAATATTTGAAATATTGCATGTTTTGAGATTCATATCGACCGCATGTATTTATGGGAGAAGCAGACAGTAACCAGATGACCATTGTCTTCGATGCTTAATTCAACTCTTGCACTGTCGAAGCAGTTCGAGCACCTCAAAGCAAACTGATTATGAGTTTCTTTAGCTTTTTGACTACGTCGCAGCGTAAGCACACTTCGTGGTCGAATGAAGAGACCTTTACAGTAATTTATCGCTAGTACGAGCGACCGGGAGACCTGAGGAGCCAAATGACATAACGCCTGTACAATGATATACCCGCTTCGCTGCGAGTAGATGGCTTCGAGCGGTTGCCATTAGATATAAAAATGGAGACAACCTCACGCAGCAGTGAAGGTAACAGCTAGGAAAACTCCATCGAGTGATATATTAATGAAATTGTTTTTTATTGGCATGCAAAGTTTTGATGTTTGAGCAGTTCTTGCACCAATAACATTGCTGATAAAGGGCTCTACCACGGTGTAGGAAGGGGAGGTGACTGATCGCCTTGGAAGCGCAGCAGAGCAGCTCCATGAAAAACTTGTTCGGGGTCGCCTTCTCCCTACTAGAGGACGCTAGAAGTACCGGGGCCATGCGAGTCGCGAATTGATAGCGGCCACTTCAGTTCGCTCCGACACGAGGCCATCTTTCATATCGAACGTTTCTGTTTTTTGTAAATTATCCGCAATCTTTTAAAGTTTTGGTTAACCCTGTGAGCTTATACGACATGCGTGCGGCCATGTAAAAGCGATGGGGAAGAAGTGTTTCGCCCCACGCTGCAACGCAAGGTACAAGTCCTGTACCGAGAAACTTTCGCTGTTTTCTGCGCCGAGAGATGAAGAACGTCTTCGGGTGTGGAGGAATGCCATTCCACGCAAGGATCAAATCCTACAGTCAACAGACCACCTCTGCGAACGGCACTTCGAGCCTCATTTGGTGAGCAAAACCTGGGAAAAGGTCTACAACGGCAATGTTTTGTGTAGAGCACCCCGGAAAGCGTCCCTCTCCAAAGATGCAGTGCCCAGTATTTTCCCGGACTGCTCAAGCTATCTCTCGAAAGAGAAAAAACAACGCAAGAGGCCAGCCGAGAGACTCGGTGGCTCGCTTTCTCAATGCTTTCTTGCGGATCCCCCCGAAAGTGGTGCTACTGGTTCGGACATGCTCTTGCATAATTGTACCTTGGCACCCCTCGCAGCGCTGTCAACTTTCAATGAACTGTTTAGAAGCCCAGCATGCGTTGAGCTTCCGTCCACAACTTGGGATTTTCACCGACTGCAGGTTCACGAGCTTCGCAATTGTGTTCTCGGAATTGTGGCACGTTCGAGAACTACAGTGCGCTGCTGACACAAGCCACATAGTGCCGTAGAAACTGCTTGACATTAATCAAGACATGAGCAAAAGTAGAGTTCCAAAGAAATTACACGCAAAGGAATGCTTGCAAGCTCACCATTGATCATATATTAGATAACAACTGGCTCTCATTTCCTTGCATCACCCACAGAGATGAAGTAATTGCTAAAATCTTGCATTATTATGTGGGCCTTCGGATGAGGCAGTATTGTAAGAGCAGAGAAAAGAAAAGGAAAAAAGACACACAAGCTCAAACTGTCAAAACTTGCGACTGCACAAGCGTCCTATACAGAATATTTGGCTTGGTGTTTGAATGTGTGTGATTTCCTCAACGTTTCTTGTTGGGTATATTTTTCTGTAAAACAGTGCAATTAACATGTATATGTGCAATCAAGCTTATTATACATGAATAACTTTAAAAACATGTTTAAAGAAGTTTCGCCCCGCTCGCCCGCCGCGTTGAGTCACCTCTCCTTCCTACACCGTGGGCTCTACAGAAATATCAGACGCTGAATTTTGTCAATGACGCGTTTTAGGGCACGCACGTGCCTGCTGGTGCATTTCAACTGACCCAAGCTCGGACTAATTACCTTAGGCCGTGTAGGAGTGACCATAAAGTGGATTGTGATTCTGAAAGCTGATCCGGATAGCCCTGATCGCGATTAAAAGTGCCCATGTGAAAACGGCATAACAAATGTACCAATTGTCTGCTACAGAGTCCTATGCTGTCATGGAGCCAGTGATGCGTCATGAAGCCCTTGACCAGTTGCGCGAGAGACTTGGTACACTAGTCCCCATCTTCTCCTCGCTCCCTTTGCTCAGCACTGAGCAGCTTCAGAAGCAGGTATGTGTACTGGTATGTGCCTGAATGTGCAGTTTGTGGCTAATAGGCTTCTCATCACCATTAGTTTTTCACAGGGAAAAATGTTACATAGATCCCAGGCACTTTGAAATTCAATAATATTATGCAAAGCAACGCATAGGTGGCGGACCATCCATCATTGTTTAGGGTTTTTCAGTGTGCAAATAAACCAATGTGTTCGCTCAAAATAAGCAATTGTGTGTTTATAGTGAGCCTTTTACTTCAACGAAAAAACTTTACAAGTTCTATTACGAATTGAACTGAACATGAAGGCAGGTCAGTGTTGCAAAGCATCTTCATTGCACTATCTGCTATGAAGGAAACACTGAGGAAAGTTGTTTTATCCTGAAGGTAGTTCACACTGACACAATGTTTTAAAGTGTTTTCTCCCACTAATGCAAGATATGAGGAAATCAGCACAGTGATTTTTATAATGCATAGGAAGGACATTCTCAGCGTTGCTGGATGAAAGGGCACATCCGCGTACAGAGCGACACAATGTTTTAAAGTATTTTCTCTCACTAATGCAAGATATGAGGAAATCAGCACAGTGATTTTTATAATGCATAGGAAGGGCATTCTCAGCATTGCTGGATGAGAGGGCTCTGTACACATCCGTGTACAGAGCCTTTCAGATAAAAAAATACTGCTTATAAAATGACCACGTGCTTTTGAGATTAGCTACTGCAGTTATGAACACTACGAAGGGAAGCCTTTCTGTCTTGCTGGAAAAAACTGGGTCAAAGGAAATCAGTTGGCGGTCCCTTTGATCTTGCCACCATGCGGTGCACATGCTAGTCGCCTTTAAAAGTTTATTAGCCTCGGCAAGACAAAAATGCGCATGCGGCAATGACTGTTAAGAGCACGGGGCTGTTGTGTTTGGAGTTGTACATGTGGTCACAACTTTACTCACACCAATTCTTGTTTTGCTCAAAGTGCCTGAAACAAGGCAAAGCAGAAGCCTGCCAACCATTACATGCTTGGACTGCGCCACAGAATGCTTCACATTAAAGTGTGTCGTCTCTCCACAGACGCTGGAGAGAGAACAGATGTGTTTTACAGTGTTAAAATAGAGTCCTAATTTTTTTATTGTTTATTTACTTACAGCTTGGTAATGAAGCAATAGCAAAGATATGCAAGTTGGCTGGTGAAGAGCGAACAGTCGAAAGCGAACGAGCCATCTTGCTTGCACTGACTGGCTGGAAGACAGCGTAAGAGGCGCTTTATAATATTTGACAGGTTTTCAGCTTGCTCTTGCTGATTATGCTTTTCTGCTGGCCCTTTGCTGATGGCGCTCTTTTTTTTTTGCATAGAAACTCACTTGTACACATATGCAAAACGTTCTTTTTTTTAGTCTTATTACATGTTGCTGGTCTAGTGGCTAAAGCGAAGAAGGGAATTGAGTGTTTACTGAGTGAAAAAAAATGGGGGGGGGGGGGTGAAATGCATGAACGTTCGGAGAGTGACAAACCATAGTTTTTAGACTTCAAGCTTACAATTTTTTGGTTGCCCATCTGCTGGGTGTACTGCTCATGCTGACGCAAGGGGCTTTTGCCTTTTGACTTGGCCCACAAAAATCTTGTCTAGTGGTCTCTTCTATGCCTTAAGGTGGTGTGTACATTTTTATCAAATGATGCCAGAAAGCTTTTTAATCATGTCATATGAGATAAACTCACAAACAATCTTTTTGTAATATCTTCATAACTATTTTGGCAAGTCTGGTAAAATACCAGGATATCTACTAAAGTGTGAAAGGTCTATAATTTAGATTAGGAGAGCTGGATATTGGCATGCGAGCTCATCTAAGTATTTCTTCTTCATTCAGGCAGTTTTTTTTTTTTTCACTAGATTAAGCACTTGTCTAAACTTATTTTTGGGCAGTAACATGTGTATTGGTATAACTATTTAATTAATTTTGCTTATCGATGAGACCATACGTGTGGCTTTTTGACCATATCACCTGCAAATTTTTAGAAGCAGCATCCTGTTATACACTGTATTAGAAAAAATTGGCAAGTTAGCTATTCAGATAAACACAGCTTGATATATTGGACCAACACTCATTGCTGCTGTAGCACTTATCTCATTACCTATTATTTGCTAGTGCGTAGCCAATTATTCTGGTGCTGTGTTTAGTATGTATATTACATTTGCAAGCACTACTAGTAGAGTATTAAAATTATCTCAGTTATTGCAAAAAGTGGTGAAGTATCATAATTTCTTTTTGTTTCTGACAGTTGACTTTAGATCTTCTTTATAAGCATTTCTCATACAAAGTTTACTTCTCCATGAGGTACTATGGCCAACTAGCGGTGGTGTAATCCTCCCCCTCGTCGCAAACAGCGAATGCTAGTACAGTTTACTTGTAATGGGACTTGAAAAATGTAAACACATTGGTTGCGATTAAACTACATTCAAGACTGTTTTATGTCATTTTCTTTTTTTCCAAAAACTATCCGAGAATGAAACCGATTGCCTTCAAGCACTGCCTCTATTATCTCTAATTATTGTTCTTTTCTTTGTTGGAATGACTGTGTTTTAGTTTTTTTATTATGATATGTATTTGTACTACTGATTGTGATTACTGTAATTGGTACTTTTTTATTAGTGAGTCGTTTGACTGACAATGTATCTTCCTTCTTCGTCCTTTTTTGTATTCTCTTCCAAACTGTAATGCCCATTGGTGCCGTGGGTAATGAAATTAGTAAGCAATGTGTAAGAAGAGGGATACAGTTCAGCAACTTGTACCTCAGCTTCACTTGAACAATGACTGGTGCCACTATCAGTATGGCAATAGTGTAATATGTATGTGAGGCACTGACTGTATGCTTCATCTGAGTTAGTTGCAGAGACTCTAGACACGGTGAAAGTGATGCTTTGGAGGCCTTGGAACATGAAATAGGGACTTAGTGATTGCTCTTACCGCCTCTTTAATGAAGTCTTGTCATAACTCTCATGCGAACACATGCTTCCAGTCTTGAATTCAACTTTATACATCAGCTCTTTGCATTTATCCAGAGATTTGAAATGATCACTTATATTGTCTTCCCTCCTGGCCTCAGCAATCCAACTGAAAAACTGAAGCAACTCAGCTGCGAGTTTTGCTGTAGGAAGGTTGGAACCTGGCTCTACGCATCTCCCAAGGAGCTCGTCTCAGAGGACACTGGTTGCAAGCAAGAAAACGGCGATGGACATGGTGTCAAAAGGAAACACGAGGAGGTAACGACCTGCTCGGCACGGTTTGGGTTTGGCTGACTTCTCATCGCAGTAAACTCTCCGTAATCGGAAAATCTCTAATGGAACTACTGCTTGAATGGAACAACTGCTTTTAATGCAATTGATTTAGTTTCTGAATTTCACGTCCTTCTTCCTCTCCCAATTAACGGAAAATGTTTTTTCTGGTCTTGTTTCATTTAACAAGTATACTGTAGAATCTACATTCCCCCCATTATTACCCGCCACCACAAAGTGTGACGCCACACATTTAACCTTATAAGCTCTCACACTCACAGATATATAGAACTATGCGTTTCATGGTCTTATTTTAATAGGCATTAAATGCAAACATCTTTGTACGCTTAAATTGAGGCTGACGAATGTTGAGACATTGAAATTGATCCGGAATGCATCGATTCTAATCAGATTGCAGGCTTAGCATGTGATACCCCTTGACTTTAAAGAATTACCATTCTATTTTACTGCAGCTGCAGTTAATATTTTGAAACGAGGCTTGTTTTATCTTTCTGCCCATTCCATTATGTTATAAATGTAGCTTACAATGCACAGCTGTGAGCCACATGTTTCGCTGACCATAAAATTGGGACACATTACTGGGACAGTGCTTGGCTTGTCATGCCCCCAAGGTTGCCAGTGACGGCACTGTCATTGTTGTCATCATGCTCCCATTGGATTATTGCGTTTATGCTGTGAGATTTTGAGATTTGGCTATTTCACCATATTCGATACATAATAATATATACAGTTTGAACAAAGGTCGAATAGAAAAGAGTAGAAAGTCTCATAACATGGTGAGGATATCAGGGTAAAAGCTGCAATATCTGCAGCTTGACAAGCCCCGCCACCCCGACACAATGGTAGCAACGTGCAGTACAGAGACAGGTTTACTTAAGGCAAAACATTTGAACTCGCACTGCGAAAATCACTACAAACACCCGAGAAGCATTTTTTATTGAAAAACTAAACATTTAATGAAACCATACTTAAAATAGAATTTTTAGACATTACACGTAGAGTATCGCTTGCTAATTTGAACTTATTTAGTACAGTATGTAGACAAAATTGTAGTAGCGGTGACCCATAGTTTGTACGAAGCCGTGGAATGTACCAGTTGGCAGTGTGTCTCGTTGAACGTGTGGAAGAATTTACAGTTAAATTGGCTAGTTTATGTATGTGGTGGGTTTTACAGATTAGTTCTGATCTGAATGTTAAGAGACAGTATTCATAGAGAAATTCACTTTTTAAGATCTTCAATCTTATGAAAGAATCAGACGTATGTGTATAGTAGGAAATGCTTGAGGTGGCACGTATTGCATTCTTTTGTGATATGATCATGTTATGTAATGATTTTTTGTCCTGGTTCCCCAAACTAAATCACAATAGCGTAAGTGGGGAGTAAATAGGGCATGATATACTATAAGTTTTTGCTGTTCTGGTAATATGCGTTGACATTTTCTAAGAATTCTCACTACTCTACAAAGTTTGCTCCTTATGTAATCGGTGTGATGCTCCCAATACATATGTTTGTGAAACACAAATCCTAGCGTCTTTGCATAGGGGGAGAATTCTATTTTCATATTATTTAATTACAATGAATTAAGTATAGGACATGGTGTAGATTTCACTCTGAAGATAACAGCTTTAGTTTTGGAACAGTTTATACGTAAGAAGTTTTTTACTCTCCAAGTGTAAAGTTTGCCTAATGTATCACTTGCCAATGATATGATATTATCAATGTCCATTCCAGAAAAAAACAAACTCGTATTATCTACATAAATAACATACTCTATTGATGTGTTTATCCTTGTGATATGATTTATAAAAATAATAAACAAAAGTGAGCCGAGTATGCTACCCTGTGGTACGCCATGTCTTATTTTTGCTAGGCTGATGTTATTGTTATGTTCTGTGCAGAGAAGTTTTCCTTTTTTGGGGAATTTTCACCTGTCATTCTGAGATAAAGGGAAAAGGGGAATCTTCGTGATTTTTGCAGGGAATTTCAGGAATGATCAAATTCTCCTCTGACGGCCGATAATTAGCGGTCACAGTGTGCCTTCATCTGCTGTAATCGGTTCTAACTTCTGACACATGCACAACGCAAGCATATCCTTCAAGATTTGTTTCTGATATCTACGCAGAGCGATATCTAGCTCACTAGTGGGGTTAGACTTGAAGCCAACAATGTGCAGTGTACTAACAGTGTATGAATTTATAAAATCATGCTTCTGTTGTGTGACAGTGGAGAGGCTAGTCGCGATTTCAAAAGTAATTGTAGTGTGTATGTGCGTGGACTTGGGCGGAAATTAGTACTATTGTGCAAGAAATTTTGCTGGGAATTTTTTCAACGTTTGCAGGGAAAAATTTCCCAAATACGGAATTTTCATGTCTCTGAATGGGAATTCTTCGGCGTAGTATGGAACATCACTGTGTTGGCTAACCTCCCTGTCCTTCCTCCTCCTGCATTCATGTATTCTGTTGGGAAGTTCAGTCACACAGAGCTAAAATAGTTTCACACCGACTTAAAAGTTACTGACACAAAAATTTTGGCGTCACGTCTTTTTTCTTTCTCCATCGTGTTGCTGGGGCCCTGCTAGTCATCTTTGCTGCCCTGCTGCGGTGGTCTAGTGGCTGAGGTACTCTGCTGCAGACCCACAGGTCAAGGGATCGAATCCTGGCTGGGGTGGCTGCCTTTTTTATGGAGGCGAAAATGCTGTAGGCCCGTGTGCTCAGATTTGGGTGCGCGTTAGCGAACCCCAGGAGGTCGAAATTTCTGGAGCCTTCCACTACGGCGTCTCTCGTAAATATAAGGTGGTTTCGGGACGTTAAGCCCCACATATCAATCTATCAATCAGTCGTGTTTGCTGCTGCGTGTGACAGATAATTAATTACAAGCTCCTCACTGCAGACCAGTCTCAGTTTCGGTTTGAGAGAGTTCTAAGAAAGACAAGCTGCCGGGTGCAACTATCGCCACCTCGCGAGTGCAGTGCTCGACCATATCAGCACACGGAACTGTGACGCACGTCCGCATGGTCCACATCAAGAAGTCCTTTTGAACATGAAACGGCTCTGATTGATATGTGGCGTTGAACGTTTCAAGATCACCATATGATTATGAGAGATGCCGTAGTGAAGAGCTCCGGGAATTTCGACGACCTGGGGTTCTTTAACGTGCACTCAAATCATGAAACGGGACAGCAGTGTCGCAAAACGCAAAACTGTCGATGCATGCACATCGGCCACACTTTCAAGCAACCGCCAACTTGTAGTCTGCTGGAGTAAATGCGGTAAAATAGAAATGGCGGTTATGACATTGTCATAACTTGTTGTATCATCAGCTAAAGCGTGGTAACGTGAGGGAAGTAAGGGGTCACTGTGGCGTCACTTTTGAGGGTGTCAATAACGTGCATACAAACTTCAATATTCATTTAAAATACCGTCCAAGTTAAATATTCACTGTTGATATTTTGCAGATGATATATGCATGTTCACGGGAATAGATCCCGCAGGCTGTCTCGATTGTGAAATTTTGTGTCGGTAACCCTTTGAAGCTTCTGTAATAAGTGGTTCAGTCGCAGCTCTCAGACTACTATTAGAATTAGACAAGCAGAAGTCTTCTGATGTTTTAAATTATTCTCTTTGCCATTGGTAAATTGAATCATCTTTGCACGTCAACAGTCCTCAGGGCAATCGGACAATGTATGCAAAAGCTCCGTCCAGTGTTTTCTTGGCAATATTTCGAAAAGAACCCAGAACCACTCTGAAAGACATGTTAGGGAAATAAAAGTACATGACTTATATGTAATATAATCATTTATTTTCTTTTCAATTCATAAGGAAACGTGGTACATTGGCCATTATCCTATGGTGCCTTCGTTGTGCATGTGTATGTCTATTGAGTTGCCGTTATGTGTCAGGTGAACTGATAATCTGTAGTGTATTGCCATATAAATGGAACTCACACCAAAAGATTACATGCATGGTTCTGGTAAATAGTTGTAGTGCCAAGACCACACAGCTTGTGGTCTGTGTTCCTTACAAGTTTTGTTTCTTATACTCATCACCTGTGCTGTGCCAGCTTCAGCCATTTGGTTTATACAACTGTGGTCTTGCAGTCTGGATAGTCTTGTACTTGTAATGAAATCCATGTGCTATACTTGTGGTGTTTTTAGGAAGAAATGGACCCACTGAAGGAGCATCGTCCCTGGTGCATTTGGGTTGTGACTGGAACATCAGGAAAAAAAGGCTGGGTTGTTTATAGCGAGTGCCTCCTAAGGAATCTCGAATCAAGCAGCGATCAAACCGGAACTGGCCCTTCTGCTTCAGTAAGGCTCGAGCATAGTAGAGTGATCTCACCATCTGTTTCACTGTGTTGTGCACTTTACCGCATGAGTCTATTATGGATCTTGAGAGCGCGTGACCAACGGTCTTTCCATGACCTCTCCGGAAGGTCTGCTGTCATCAGCAGCTGTGCTACACCTAAGACACATAACTTTCACAATTTGTAGTTTGTCCATTTTCTTGTTCTAATACCTGCCTATGCACACTCCACTCAAGGCACATTGTCATTACGATGGGTCAACTATCAAGAAGTGTAATGGCTTCAATGCAGACGAGTGCTTTCTGTAAAATTGATGATGTAGTCGGTGTGCTTGGCAGTAGGAAAATGGACATGCCAGTGAACAACGAATCGATGCATTGCTGGGTGAGCACTTCTGTAGGCGGGTGGCGTTGCTAAGTGGCACAGCTGAAACGGTTTTAGCTAGGACTCAAGTGGTCCATCAGATTTTATAGTCGGCTTTACTCCAAGCACTGTTGTGTTATGGCAGCACTTCGTTTGGCCTAGTGAAACAAAATTTCTCTTTGGCTGAAACACATTGACAGGCTAGTTGGTTAGCATCTGTTGTATAGTAATAAAGTGCGACTTCATGAGAGCATAGAAAGATAACAGGCACAGTGCTGCGTCTGTTTTGTTTCTATTTCGTCGTCAAGACGTGCCTACTCGTTCTTGACTTAGGCCAAATTAATAGCAGATAAGTAGTACTAGTAAGGGATGTGTATTATATTATGTACATAAGCATTCAAAATAGCAAACAAACATACAAAAAATGTTCCTTACTTCCAGTTCGTCAAGGATTACAGCTGGACTTTGGCTTTAAATGTTGAAGTAAATGTTTTCATACATTCGTTCATTATTTCTAATGCTTACTAACCCCACAATGCACAAAAACATTCCCTTGATGTGTGTGTATTTTTATGCCATCTTAGCAAAGCAGCGAAACTCCTAAATGTTTACTCTTTATAAATATAACAGAATTTGATCTCGCCATATAATGTGTGCATATTGTCTAAAGATTTAACTCAAGTCCCAGAATCCAAAAATTTCAACGTGATATACATTTAGCTCTGCAGGACATGATAGTTGCATCCTCTTCAGGTGCTAATTATGAACCACTGTAAAATTTTTATGGCATGATTACATGGCACTTATTATTATATTTTAAGACGAAGAAATGAAGAATTATGTTGTTTTGTTTCAGTAATTAATGTAAATTAGCATGTAATGAAAGTCTAATTATGCTGCAATCAGTCAGCTTCGGTACCTGCATAAAAAGAATCACATATTAGACCCAAAATGCATGTACAGTTGCTTTTTTGGTTTTATTAATTTCAAACAAAGAAAAAAATTACTCTAGACTAAAGTCCCGAAATGCGGCACGTCGAACCATTGTCGAACATGCTAGTGTCTCCAGCACTGTGGTTCTCTGCATCAGCAAGCAGCCCAGTGAAGTTAAATGATCGCTAGTTGTCCACTTAGAAAGCCTGCACGAATGCCCAGACTGCATTTCAAGCCATTTGAAGAAACTTGTGGAGAATGACGTGCCTCCAAAGTTGATGTGTACTACTGTACAAACTGCCACTGAAGAGGATATATAGTTCCTTCAAGGTGTCTATTCCTGGCTAGCATGCAATTATGCATCTGATTGTACTTCAAGTAAAAATTTACCCAAGAAGCTTGTCATGCTCACTGCATGAAGCTTGGTTTTTGAGTGGTAAATGATTTTTTTTGTAGTTTACCTTTAACCGTAACAGTGTGTATATGAATTGGTGGAACAAAATATTGGAATGAAAATTGCAAGGAGCTTTGTGCATAACAAAATGGGAATGTGAAAGCCACTTAAGCACTTTGTTGGTATGTGCTGTACATACAAGAATGCAGAAGTCGATTTGATCTTTCAATTGGTCGGTTTAATGTCGCATCGCAGCTCCGGCTATGAGAGACACTGTAGAAGGAGGCCTTTGGTCAGTTTTGACTGCCTGGAGTTCCTTTGTGTGCACTGATGTCGCAAAGCACGGTCCTCTATCGAAATGCATTAACAGTGACAGAGATTGAACGCGTAGATTTCGAGCCAGCAGCTGTTCGAAAAACCAAACTGATTCAAATATGTGGCACACAACCAATAATACAGCCGTGAAAATGCAAACTTTTCAGTCTGGAGCACTTCTGTATCACATGCTAAGACTGATTCCATAGTCCTTTTTTTTTTTTTTGCACAGGTTGCTGCATTTCAAGAAAAAGTTGAACGGATCCTGAACTCGTGGAAGAAGATTAAGGTGCCTCCCACTTGAAGCAACTCTGTTATGCCGGATGAGAAATTCCGCAGCTTCGTATTTCGTATTATATGTTCAATGTTACAGATGATGTTACAAATTATGTTAACAGTTGTGATCTTCAAAAGGTCGAAGCTATCACGCAAACACATTCTCGCAATAAACGTTATTTATTTACATCTTGGTGTTATCACTACACTCCCTCCTTCCCCGTCTGTTCACTCCCTTTTCTCTCCAAGACGCCGCAAAGCTTTAAGACTCTTCGAGACTTTTCATCACTTTGTGCAGTTGCTTTAGCTCGTGAAGCATGACGCCACACTTTTCGGCGGACATGGTGAAATGCACAGGCTTGACTTCGTTTCCTTGTCTCACGGCGAGTTTCATCTGAACCGACGGTTGGCACACTTCGCCGGCAATGCTCGACTCGAGCACGTAGTCTAGGCGCCACTGAGGCGCTCCTTCGAGCGAGGAGAGCCTGAGACTTTGCTCTTTCAGCACTGCTAGTATCTCTGCACAGCGATCCGCGTAGACTTTGCTCAGCGAGACCGCGTGCTCCCGAGGAAGACCTAGCTGAGTGAGTTCGTTCACGAGCGTCTCCTCCTCGACGGAGAACTTGGTGGAGTTCTTCAGAATGAATTCCAAGGCCATGAGCACGCCCTTGACGTCGTCCTCAGTGAACTTGGAGTCTGCTGTCAGTTTGGCCACTTTATCGAAGTCTATCTTGGAATGCAGGAGACCGTTCACAACTTGTGCGCAGAGCAACTTGACTTTCACGGAGCTGATCTTCGACAGCGAACCTATTTCGGCGAGAAGCCAGTCGGGACAATCCCGATCACCGCAGAACTTGAACAACATAGCGGCACTTTAGCTATCCCAGAACGCTGTACGGTACTCTGACAACTTTACCGGCGTTGTGGGCCTCTTGTTTTGCAGACGAAAAAGAGGATACACACAAGGCAAACAGATTATGCTTGCACCTCCCACTTTGTACCGGCTAGTGTACTGGATAGGGTTGACTTCGAAAGACCAACCATATTTGAGACCAACGCCTTGACACAACACTTTAGTAAGTCGTACCTTAACGTGATAAAAAAAACTTAAAGCAGTGCAAATTTTGGCTTATAAACTTATTATTTTAATAAACGTGTTACATTTGAGATGTAGCATGATCTTATTTTGTTTTAAGCTGAAGTGATTTAACGATCACCATCGACAACTTATTAGTTGTCATTAGTCCGTCGGCTGCCATCGCAACCAGCGACCACGCTGTTTTCCATGCTTTCGAACTTTTGAGGTAACTTGTCGAGTTCCGCCTGCCCAGACTCACTTCACTCTCCTCGCGTTCATTCCACCGCGTAGTGCGAACTCGCTAATTATGCATAAATACCGTTTCGTTTTCAGGTAACGCTATGTTGCGCACAGCTGTCGAAACGAAGCTACTGCCGACAAGACAACACGACGAACCCATTTCCAAGACTGTTGATATATTAGAAGATGAAGGAGAAAGTAGTGATGAAGAAGCTGGGAAGGACTCTGAGGAGGAAAGATTAGAGAAACTAGTGTTCGGCTCATGTCGCGAACCAGTTGAGTCGCCTCACGTGAGTTGGAATTCGCTCCTGCCTTGATTGTAGCGACCACTTGTTTCGTAGTGTGTCGTTGCTCTTACAAAGTCAATGATTTCTACCATGTGAAGTATACGAGTTAGTATTGCATATGCTTACCTAGGTGCATGCTCGTCAGACCTGAAAGTAGATGGTACTTCGTCGCACAACATAAAGGTGGCAAACGAAGCCAGGATTCACTGACCGCGTGTGTATTCACGTCCGGACTATTTCTCAGCTTAAGAAACAGAAACGGCGGAAGGCGTCCAAACGAAAAACGTCTGAGAGCGATGCGGAAAGCGATGAAGGGAGCGTTGGATTGCCGCCGCTGCAAGTCGGAAAGAAACCTGCCTGGCAGGACGAAGACGATAATGACAACACGTAGGCAGAGCTCTATTACGAATCGTCGATGACCTGATGTGCAGTATCTTATACAGTGCCTTAATTTTTCAGAGATGAAGACAAGGATGTCTGTACTGACGGTCCACCTGTTCATAAGATGGTTAAAAAGGTGGACTCAGATCAGTTGAGAAAAAAGTAAGTGCAACTTTCAAAATTAGATATATGCTGTATAGTGTCAGTGCTACTTGTGTTGTCGCCACTTTTTTTTTAGAAGTCTTATGCAGTGTCGAATAGGGTTGGCATGTGTTTGCATGTGGGGAAGTAAGTACCGATTAACGTGCTAACTTTATCATTTTGGCAATCTTTCGTAGCCGCCATGTCTCATAGCGTATTTGATGTAGGTTATATTTATTCAGGGCAGAATTGAGGAGCATGAAGAATTGGCTTGACAGAAGCTTTCTTGTTACATATGGGCGCAGTTTTCTGTCTTAGGATAGAAAACTTGGCGAGTTGGTATGGGTTAGTAGTTATGATCATTTTTTGTGTATTGTTTAACTTCTTTTAACTATGAAGCAGTCTTCTGTGACAGAGATATTTCAGGTCAGGTTCTGTGACGTAACAGTAACAAAACATTCTAAGTGGTACACCATTAGTAGTTACTTTAACTTGTATGTAGCAAAAGAAAACCATTGCGGCAGATTGTTCCTGGTAAGTTTGATTTAAAGGAGCCCTGAAACACTTTTCAAGTAACCATGGAATTAATTCACTGGAAGAGCTTATTACCTTATCAATCCGTCCTGTGGGAGTGGAGTTACAAAGAATTTGTCACATGTTGCGATTGCATTCTCTCTTCTCTCTTGTCCTGACAAAAGCGCTGGAAGCTAAGCAGGGAGGGATGGCAGGGGTAAGGAAACTACATCACCCTTGCCTCGTGGCCTTAAGCTGTTGCAGGACCCCTTTAATATGCGGAGATAGGTTTGTGAAGAGCGTACCCTACGAGCGTGATTGGGAAGAACGGAACGTTTTCAACCAACGTAGCGCACGAAGACACTGTGGCCAAGTTTGTGGACTCTCTCATTCAGCACAGAATAGGCACTCAAGGCAGGTTGTCAGCAGACACGGGTTTAATAACCCAACGTACAGCACAGCACGACAATTACGGGCTTGCAGGCTGACAGGAAACTTTTGCATGACCGACTAAGTGTACGCTTGCTAGTGGCACTACAACTATCGCACAAAAGGCAATAGTCGAGCACACGGACGAGAAGCTATTTGCCAGAGCAGCATGTCGGCCTCTCGTGCAGACCTGTGAGCATCTCTCCCACAGCGAGGACGCACTAGGCAGCAGCGAGCTCAAAGGGGAGAGAGGGGTAGATTGCACTCAGCTGTGCGGTGCCGGCACACGCTCTAGTGGGGAACGAGATGCCACCTTCAGTTATGAAAGCTGGCTGTAGACACCTGCCTTTACAATAAGCTCGATTTAAATCTTGCTTTTTCTTGCCAGGTACACAAAAATCATGGGTGTGCCAAAGTGGGCAGAGCAGACTGAAGCTGAAAAACCTTCAGGTATGCCATCTTTCTCGATGCTTTCTTATTCTTATCGCCAATAATGTTTTATACATATAGCATTCATCTAACGTACTTTATAGTAGACTATAGATCAATGTTTCTGTTAGGCAACTCGGCGAGCTGCCCCCCTTTAAAAAAAAGGACTAAATCAGTTTGGGCAGATTCGGGATACAATCATTTCCTTGTTTAATGCAAGTATTATGGTCACATGTAATGCATTTATTATTCCTAAACCTAAATTCAAAAGTCATGTCTGAACTGTCCACTACATTTGAGAGCAGGTGTAACGGTAGGGCAAATTGTTTTTGGAACATTGCATTAGACCAAGCTACTTATAAGTATTTACTTTTTTTTATATACTGTTATTAGAGAGTTTTATCTGGGTACACAATCGGTTGGGGCCCCAAGATTGTGGGTGCACGAGAAGTTACATATGCACGCAGACATGTATTATAGTTGTACTTACCCAAACGCAAGCCACATAAAGGTCCCACATACTCGCAGCGCCATAGCGTATTGTCATGTACGAATTGGTTTGTATTTGCAGTTTAAAATGTTCAAGGAAGCATAGGCAGTGGCATGAAATAAACTGCTTCCCATAAAATATCCATCATTAATATGACAAAGGTTATCAAGCTGGGGCAGAAAAGGTTTTTTTATGGGACGAAGTTGTGACTGAAGCTGGTGCAAAACAATCGAGAAGGCTGGTTGCAGTCCGAGAACGACATGCACAAGGAGAACTTGTGGTGGTGTGATGGGCATCGTCTTTTCCTGTCTACTGATTATTTTCATCCATCATCGCCTTGCATTATGCTCTCCCTCATTTTATTCTTTCTCTCTCTATGCTTGGACAAGCCAGTTAAGCCGTAATGTTCGGGCACTTTTGCACTCCAGTGGATTGATCTGGCCAGCCTCGGCATGGTTTGCCGTGAGAGTAAAGTGGTTGACGCTATGGGTAACGTCATCTGCTCAGGATAGATAATCTCTACTAGGAGGACAGTAGTGGCCGAGGTGTTTTTGGTGGTGTGTACACGTAGCTCCTTGGACGATGTGCTTCGGGCTTCGAGCATGCATAATACCATTGCCTCAATGTCCTGTGTATGCAGGCTGCTTGATTAACCAGCAATACAACTCTTTATTTTGTCTTGTTATGCTCCTTGCACATTTTTCCTTAGTGGAAAAATGTGCAAGTGGCTATGTTTACTGCTGCTAAGGAGGAAGTCGTGGGTCCAATTTTTGGCCGTGGCAGGCGCATTCCTACCGAGGATGATTTGAGAGAACGCTCGTGTACTTAATGTAATAAAGAAGAATAAATCGTGTTTATCTGTTTGTAATTAATCCTGCATGTCACTGTCCGTGCATTTTTTGAGTAATTCAAATCGGTGCTGATTATTTTATATATAGCTTATCATTCTTGGCATTGAACACTGCCAGTTTTCTGTACCGGTATTTGAGATGTGCGACAGCATAATATGCCTATAGACACTCATTTAATTGTTTACTTTTATGCCCAGTTCATGCTACTCATGTGTAAATCTTTATTATGTAATTTTTTTTTTTTTCATGTACAGACGATGAAGAGGACGACGAGATCTTGCGAAAAGCCACCAGATTTGTTGGAGACTCCAAGAACCTGCCAACAAACACCTTGCAAATTCATAAATGTACACCTCTGGCATTTGAGTCGAGGGAAAATGTAAGAAATATTTTGGTAGTCTCCTGTTTGATGTTTACTATAAAACATCAAGGTAATCCATCTTTGCCGTTACTAAGACATTTTCTTGAAGCCTCGGTTAATTTTGCCTGTTGTTGTATGTGTGTAACAGATGTGGCGGTGGGAGTATCACTTGTTGCTCTTCAGAGTTATAGCGGTAGACTTGCAGAACAACCTTTTATTGCAAACATCAAATAGTGAAGTTTCACAATGGCCACTGCTCGTGAAAGATGAAAGAACGCTATTATCATATGAGTGGTGTTGTTTTGTGTCAGTTTGTTTCATTTCCCTGTGTAGTTCTACTACTTTTTGTTTAACAGCTTTCTCACTGTCCTGTTTTGTCTTTCAGAGTGTGCTGAAGAGTGTTGAGTTTCACCCCAGCTCTCAAGTGGCGCTAGTAGCAGGTCTTTCGGGCACAGCAACAATCTGCCAGGTACATTTTGTGCGATTTTATTTTGAATGTTTTTCCAAGACACAAATGGAATGAAATGCAAACCGTTTTCTTTATAGTTTTTTGCTCTTCCTTGTAGCTTCCTTGTGCAGTCGTGTTTACTCTCATAGAGGGAGGTGGGGGGGGGGAGGGGCGACTGTCGTATCCTCCCTTCCTCAAGCTGGGTAAATTCAAATAAATTTTTAAAAACATCTCAGTGATTGATACGCAGATGAAAATGGAGCCATTACATGCTTCTCACAAAAACATGTTATTTGCCCCTGTCTTTCCAGGGTAAATTATGTGAAGTAAGCAGCTCTTTCAATGCAACATCAGGGGACCTTGGTTGCCTCTTCCATCAAAAAACATGTGTAGCCTGGACTCCGTGCAATAAAAAATGACTTGCAAGGTCCGACTGAGTTAAGCTACGGGATAGAATCGCCCCCTTCCCCCCTTTTAGTTGACTAACCCTTTCCCACCAAAGACAAGTTGAGTTTGTCTACGCATTAAGGCTACTCTGATTCATTTTGATGGGTTCTCCTTTGCTTGAACAGATGGTGCAGTAACATATTTAAGAATATGCCCAAAGCATGCATTTTGGTACAGAAATCTACGCGTTCATTTGCAATGTATCGTGTCTGGCCTGATGTTTCAGTAGGGAAAGGGTTAATGGGGTGGTGCCACCCCTGCCGTCTTCTTGTGCTCACACCTATGGCTGGTTACTTCGTTAGTTATTCTCTACTCGGCTCACTTGTTCAGCTTGCAATCCTGCATGCCTCCGTGATGCTGGGAACCTTGCAAGTTAATAATTACATACTGGTAAGGCGATAAAGCAAAGCTGGTATGATGGAGTAGATGTCGGTTTTGGCTTTTCTCCCTGCTTTAATGTCTTTTTGATTTTTTCCTCCACTGTTGATCATAAAGCCTCGTATTATATATTGTCACGGGGTCGTGACCTGGCCAAACAGGAGACCTTATGTTGGGATTTAACTGTTTATTTGGGCGAACCTGTTCCCGGTAAACGCAAAGTTCAATTACAGTAGCAGTCTTGCACAGATAGCATGGAACGGAGCGTCGGCCGTCGATCAGATCAACTACGGACAAGCGGCGAAGCGCGTCGGCATTTATACTTTTGCCGTCGAATGTCCTAGCGTTATTGCTGGCGGTGGCGTAGGTTCCAGAATAATCTGTACAGTTCGCAGAGTAGGCGTGATCTTATTGAAATGATCTACTACAGTCCGGAAGCTTCTCGAAAACTGCAGGCGCGGTTTGCGCTGAGAATTGTGTAGTGTTTTGGGGCGATAACAAAACTTGGGGAAATGAAACGTGGCATTGCCCCCCTCTGAAAAAGGCAACGTCCCGATGCTTTAACTAAAGATGAAGGTACAACAATAATGCAAGAAAGTACAATGAATAAATTACGATGCAATAATAATACAAAATATACTGTTTCAGTTTGTCAACGCGCATAAAACGGATTGAGGCGCGCGACATGGACAACTTCAGGTCGCGATTGGCGTCGTTGAGAGTTCGTGATGCCGTCAAGGACAGCCTTGTAATCAAGTGGGCCGAGACGTCGAACCACCCTGTATGGTCCGAAGTACCTCGCAGAAGCTTTTCACTCAGTCCACGTCGGCGTATCGGCGTCCACACCCAAACACGTTCACTGGGCTGGTATTCCACGAAGCGTCGTCGAAGATTGTAACGGCGGCTGTCGGTCGTCTGTTGATTCTTGATACGGAGACGCGCGAGTTGTCGGGCTTCTTCGGCGCGATGAAGGTACTCACTCACATCGAGGCTTTCTTCATCGGTGACGTTGGGTAACATGGCATCGAGCGTCGTTGCCGGGCTCCTTCCGTAGACCAATTTGTATGGAGATATCTGCGTCGTCTCCTGCACCGCCGTGTTGTATGCGAAGGTCACGTACGGAAGAATAGCGTCCCACGTTTTGTGTTCGACATCGACGTACATTGCCAGCATGTCGGCGATCGTCTTGTTAAGCCGCTCGGTGAGGCCGTTGGTCTTTGGGTGGTACGCTGTCGTCCGGCGGTGGTTTGTCTGGCTGTATGCCAAGATCGCTTGAGTTAAGTCTGCAGTAAATGCCGTTCCTCTGTCGGTGATAAGGACCTCCGGGGCGCCGTGACGTAGGATGATATTTTCAACGAAGAACTTAGCTACCTCGGATGCACTGCCTTTGGGAAGGGCTTTTGTCTCGGCGTAGCGGGTGAGGTAGTCGGTGGCTACCACGATCCACTTGTTTCCAAAAGCCAACGTCGGGAACAGCCTCAGTAGGTCCATACCAATCTGCTGGAAAGGTCGGTAAGGTGGTTCAATTGGCTGCTGAAGTCCCGCTGGCCTTGTGGGCGGTGCCTTGCGTCGCTGACAGTCCCGGCATGTCCTCACATAACGAGTGACGTCGGTGGGAAAATGTGGCCAGTAGTACCTTTCTTGTATCCTCGCGAGCGTGCGAGAAACACCGAGGTGCCCTGCCGTCGGATCGTCGTGCAGGGCCTGCAGGAATTCCGGTCGCAAAGCTGATGGCACCACAAGGAGGTACTTAGCTCGAAGTGGTGAAAATTTTTTCTTTTGTAGAAGACCGTTTCACAGGAAGAACGATGCAAGTGCGCGCTTGAATACCTTCGGGACTTCGGCGGTCCTGCCTTCGAGGTATTATATTAGGGCCTTAAGTTCCGGGTCGGCTCGCTGTCGTTCGGCGAAGTCGTCGGTAGTTATCGTTTCCAAGAAGTAGTCGTCATCCGGGTCGTCGGGTGGTGGTTGGTCGACAGGCGCACGAGAGAGACAGTCGGCGTCAGAGTGTTTCTTGCTGGACTTGTAAATGACAGTAATGTCATATTCTTGAAGTCCCAGGCTTCATCGTGCGAGGAGACCTGAAGCGTCCTTCAAGGTGGCTAGCCAACACAAGGCGTGGTGGTTGCTCACAACTTTGAAGGGCCTGTTGTAGAGGTAGGGGCGAAATTTCGACGTAGCCGAGATGATGGCGAGGCACTCCTTTTCTGTTGTGGAATAATTGGCTTCTGCTTTGAATAGCGATCGGCTGGCGTAACTAATAACCCTTTCAAGTCCGTCAGCCCTCTGCACAAGAACGGCGCCAAGACCTACGCTGCTTGCGTCAGTATGTATTTCTGTCTCGGCGAATTCGTTGAAATGGGCAAGTAACGGAGGCGTCTGGAGGCGATGTTTAAGCTCCTGGAAAGCGTGTTCCTGCGGCGTTTCCCACTTGAACTCCACGTCGGCCTTGGTAAGGTTAGTGAAAGAATCGGCGATGCGGGCGAAGTTTTTCACGAACCGCTTATAATAGGCGCACAGGCCCAGAAATCGGCGCACCGCCTTTTTGTCAGTGGGCGGCGGGAAGTCAGCGATGGCGGCTGTTTTCCGTGGATCGGGACGAACTCCAGACTTGCTAATAACGTGCCCCAGAAACGAGCTCCTCAAACGCAAATCTGCACTTTTCTGGCTTCAGTGTGAGTCCGGATGTCTTGATGGCTTGAAGTACAGTTTCAAGGCGCCGAAGATGCTCGTCGAAACTCGAGGAAAACACGACGACGTTGTCCAAGTACACAAGGCAAGCCTGCCACTTCAATCCTGCCAGTACTGTATCCATAACGCGTTGAAATGTTGCAGGCGCTGAGCAAAGACCGAAGGGCATCACCTTAAACTCGAAGAGGCCGCCCGGTGTTATAAATGCCGTCTTCTCTCGGTCTTTTTCGTCGACTTCGATTTGCCAATAGCCAGTCTTGAGGTCCATTGACGAAAAGTACTTGGCGTTATGGAGCCGATAAAGTGCGTCGTCTATTCGTGGGAGAGGATACACGTCCTTTCTTGTGATTTTGTTCAGGCGGCGATAAATGACGCAGAAATGTAGGGTCCCATCCTTTTTCTTCACTAACACCACGGGGGATGCCCATGGACTCTTGGACGGCGGGATAATGTCATCCCGCAGCATTTCATCAACTTGTCTCTTCATGGCCTCACGTTCTCGCGTCGAAACCCTGTACGGACTCTGAAGGAGTGGTCTGGCATTTTCTTCGGTTATGATGCGATGTTTCGTGATTGGGGTCTGCCGAATTTTTGATGACGACGAAAAGCAATCTTCGTATTGCAGGAGCAGGGCCTTGAGCTGTTCTTGCTTATGGTTCGGAAGTCTGGGATTGACATCGAAAGCTAAGGGAGGAGCTTGGTTCCTCTGAGCAGGTTCCGCAGAATCGGCGAGGACGAAAGCATTGGTGGCTTCGACAACAGCGACCGTTGTTCCTTTGTTCACATGTTTGTACTCATTGCTGAAATTCGTGAGCATAACCGTTGCTTTGCCTCCCCGCAGCTCTGCAATTCCTCTTGCGACGCAAATATTTCGGGTGACCAACAGATGCTGACTGCCTTCAACAACGCCTTCCAAGACAGGTGATTTAGGAGCGCCGATTGCAATAATGACGCTTGAGCGGAAGGAATGGTGACTTGTTCTTCCAGCACATTCGAGGTATGGGTTCCTGACGGCGTGCACGGCGGTAATGCTTCTTCTGTGGATGACGTTATCGACTTTGTTTTTAGGTTGATGACAGCACCATTGAGGCATAGGAAGTCCATGCCAAGGATGACAGCTCTCGAGCAACGCTGTAGGACTACGAAGTCTGTAGGATAAATACGGCCGTTAATGGTGACTCTCGCTGTGCAGATTCCTGCAGGCGTTACGAGATGACCTCCGGCTGTGCGGATTTCAGGGCCTTCGCAAGCTGTCCTAACTTTCTTTAACTTCGCGGCGAACGACCCACTGATGACTGAGTAGTCTGCTCCAGTATCGACGAAAGCGGTCACAGTGTGGCCATCGATAAGAACGCTGAGGTCGCTATTTCGCCGTCGCGCATTACAGTTAGGGCGTGGTGTCGGGTCACGGCTGCGTTGGCTTGTTCCGCTGCTTCCATGTTGCGTTGTCAGGTCACCTTCGGTAAGTGAGGTTTCGCCGTCAGGACTTTGCCTGGTTGGCGTTGTGTTCGAAAAGCTCCGTCGCGGCGGCGTCATCGTCGGGGGATCTTCGGTAGTTCGTCGCACAGCAACCGCACCTCCATCGGTTGCTGCCCTTAGTTTCCCTGATATGGGCTAAGAGACCGGCCCCGCGTTGGACCAGAGTACTGCCGGTGGTGCGGTGACGTGCCGCAGCTGGGCGACGGCGAACGCGAAGGGCTTCGTGGTGTTCACTGAGTTCTTGTCAGGTAGTCGGCGATGTCACGTGGCCGTTCTCCTGGCTGTGCACGCGGTGCATTGATGGTGAAGCCACGCAGTCCCATCTGTCAGTACTGGCAATGGCGGTATGTGTGTCCGGCCTCGCCGCAGTGGTAGTAGAGCGGGCGGTGGTCAGGGGTGCGCCAGACGTCAGTCCTCCTCGGCGCACCCCGCTGGGCCGCTGGCGATCGGTAAGGCGGCGGTGGCGTCTGTCGAAGGAAGTGCGACGGGGCGGTGTTTTGGCGTGGACGGGGAGGAGCGTTCTGGCGCACTGCTGCGGCGTAGCTCATAGCTTCCGGCTCGGGCAGCGGTGCTTGGGGAATTCGAAACGATTGCCGAACTTCTTCTCGCACAATGTCGGCGATTGAATCCACTTGAGGCCCGCCGAAGGCAGCAGCTTGAGCAGCTCTTCCCGCACGATCACTCGGA
The DNA here is from genome assembly GCF_043290135.1 of Rhipicephalus microplus. Lineage (NCBI taxonomy): Eukaryota > Metazoa > Arthropoda > Arachnida > Ixodida > Ixodidae > Rhipicephalus > Rhipicephalus microplus. The sequence continues at coordinate 270,022,238 of NC_134701.1, read as the reverse complement.
TCTTTTCACACAGGTCTCCGGAGTTCTTGGCTTGAGCAAGAGCGCAGTCTGCAGTCAGGCCACGATTATACTGTCTGGTGCGCATGTCCAGGGTCTTTTCGATAGTGGTCGCTTCGGCTACAAATTCTTGGACGGTGTTCGGTGGATTTCTCATCAGTCCCGCGAAGAGCTCCTGTTGGACCCCTCGCATGAGGAAACGAACTTTTTTCTTCTCAGGCATGTCTGGATCAGCGTGACGGAATAGGCGGGTCATTTCTTCTGTGAAAATTGAACCATTTTCATTTGGTAGATGAACCCGGGTCTCTAATAAAGCAGCGGCCCTCTCTTTGCAAGCGACGCTCGCGAACGTTTGCAGGAATGCACCGCGGAAAACATCCCACGTTCGGAGCGTGGACTCCCGATTTTCGAGCCGGGTCTTTGTGGTGTCTTCCAAATAGAACAACACACGACGGAGCTTTTCTTCGTTGTCCCAGTGGTTGAGGGCGGCCACACGGTCGTATGTTTCTAGCCAGGTTTCCGGGTCTTCGAACGATGACCCATGGAAATTTGGTGGTTCCCTGGGTTGATGCATGACCATCGTGGGCTGGGACGCTGCGGTTGTCATTGTCGCTGCAGTCGCGGTCATGGCCTTGGTCTTCCGTGCCTTGTCTTGTAGAAGCCCGTACTCCGGTGGTAGCCCTTGCTGTCGGCGGCTTGTTCGCTGCTCCTGGTTGGCGTCGGTGTCTTCTCCGCGACGTGGGCTGGGTTCACGGCTTGACGGGAGCGTCCGGTACATGAACGAAGCAGCATCTCCACCAGATTTCACGGGGTCGTGGCATGGCCGAAGACAGGAGACTTTATGTTGGGATTTAACTGTTTATTTGGGCGAACCTGTGCCCGGTAAACGGAAAGTTCGATTACAGTAGCAGTCTTGCACAGATAGCACTGAATGGAGCATCGGCCGTCGATCAACTACGGACAAGCGGCAAAGCGCGTCAGCATTTATACTCTTGCCGTCGAATGTCCTAGCGTTATCGCTGGCGGTGGCGTAGGTTCCAGAATAATCTGTACAGTTTGCAGAGTAGGCGTGATCTTATCGAAATGATCTACTACAGTCCGGAAGCTTCTCGAAAACTGCAGGCGCGGTTTGTGCTGAGAATCGTGTAGTGTTTTGGGACGATAACAAAACTTGGGAAATGAAACATGGCAATATCAAGTCATTTTTCTCATTATTTGTTGTAGCTCTCTACCGTGATAATGTTACTAATAAAGTTTCATTGTGTGTGCTTAGATATCAGTTTCACAGCACTCACTCAAATGCACTCTCCCTGTTGTTATCTCTCAGAAGGACAGTGTACTCCTACGAAATATTATTCCTTCTATGTCTGAGTAAGTACAGCATTGAAAGGCATGATCAGCATTTGCACTGCAAATTGCAGCATTGGCGAATTCAGAGGTTATCTGCATGCAGCAAAGAAAAAGAATAAGTTTCTTATGCTTAAGTAATAAACCAAATGTTACCCTGAACGGAAACTAAAAAATGCTGAAGGGCACTTATTGATGCTGCTTACTACTGGGCAGCAATGTTGCTTCATTCAGTGATGGAAGCGCTGCTCCAATTGTCCCAAACTGCTCCCAAAGATAAATGCTGCTCCAAAGTGTCATATTTGTTAGTGACTGCTCCGAACCTGCTCAGAAATGGTATTGGGAAATGGAAAAGAACAGACTTGAACGGTGTGATCGTTCAGCAAGCCTAGACTCAACCAAAAACAAGCTGTATGTACTCTCATCCTAGTATTCTAGTAGTACGCAGCTTGCTTACTGACTGTATACTAGCTGCACCCAAGCGTATTGGCCATGCCAGAAGTTGTGGCACTATATGTGTCTGACTTGGTTGTATGTTTGGACCTGACAAGCAGACTATTTTGGTGAAATACACGTGCTGATAGTTCCATATCATAGTGGTACCTATGTGTGACTGATTACATTTACCATTATATCAGCTTTGACCTAATTTATGCCACAAGAACTGGCATTTTATGCAATTAGATTTCTTTTAATTTTTGATGCTGGTTATCTTTTGGACCTGTGAATATTACATATTCCTTTGATTTCATACCAATTTTAAATTGCTGCTTTGGTGGTAGTTCCATGTGATTGTGCCTAGTTCTATAATTTGGTGCTCAGCTTTATCACTTTAATATTATTTATGCCACAAGTGCTTGCATTTTAAATATATATAGCTAATCTTAATTAGCATTGAGTGACAATCCATGTGCTTAGTCACTTGTTTCTTGCAATCATTATTCTACATTCAATATGTTAGTAATAAGTATTATTATTTATCACATGTTTAAATGATGTTTTACACTCCAGGAATAGTTAGGAATATTGGGCCATCTGCTCTGAAACCACGAACAGCTTCTCCAAACCAGCATTTTTTCCGATCCGGAAAGGCTGCTCCCAAGCACCATTTTTTCCGCTCCAGAATCTACTCCAAAAAGTAAAATGTTGCTTCCATCACTGCTTCATTGAAATAAACCGAGCATTTAAAAAAATTTGCATAAGATGAGTCATGGTTCAAGGATAACTTCATCAGTATTTTTCTATCTGGTGCAAACCTTTTCCTTATTTTGATAGTTAGATTGGTTGTCTCTACAAGCCTAACATTACAAATCTCAGTGAGCTTCAAGATTTTTCACTTGTTTGCTTCAAGTTTGCTTGTGAACACTTTGTTTGAGCTATGATAGTTTTGGAAACCACTAAAGGGAAAGTCTCCTAAGTGTCTGACAGGAGGTTCTGTGTTCATGATCCACTTATACGGGATGAATCTTGATGATTCACCGTAAAATTCTACATTTACCTCTGCATACAGTTTTCATCTGTTAATTTAATTATGGACAATTCTGCTTTCAGCAAGGTGCTCGCTTCGTTGTGGACATGATAAATTCTTGCAAAGTTCTTTGGTTGCCCTTTCAAGTACCCCGAGAGTGACAAACATTTTTTTTTTTTCTCCATTTCAGGTTGATGGCAAGACCAATGCCAAAATTCAGGCTGTCCACTTTGACCGCTTCCCCATTCATTGCGCTCACTTCTCGCACGACGGCCGCGAAATATGGGCGGGCTCTTCCCAGAAGGATCACATGTTCTGCTATGACATGATGGCCGGGAAAACAACTCAGATCCGTTTTCCTAAAGGTGATTAATAAAACATTCATCGTGGTTGTCTAAAGCTTTATAGGTTGTGCAACTTCCATCTATGATCCAGCATAGTCTATTGGCATGCTTGTCTAAAAGCTGAACAATTCCAGACTGCAGACTAACTCTACTCGTGAAGTGTGCCCAATTAGTCTTTTTTTTAATAATTTGTAGGCATGCTCGATGAAGAGGAAAATGTCCAATGTTCCTTTCAAGTTTTTGCCATGCATGATAATTCGCATAGTTAGATTGACTGCATACTGCCGGATATGACTTAAGTAAACTTATCTGTAAGCTAGTTACCAACAATCAGGCTTTCTAATAAAAGTTTATTTTCACTTTAAATTAATCTCTGGAAACTATGCTATAGAGGCGGATGAACTAAAAAACACCTTTTTGTTTTAAACTCTGCGTTCTGTATATACTGGGTGCTCACTACAGCATGGAATACACAGTAGGCGTTCATAGCTTCCAGATGCGGTTATAAGCCTGTCTTCTTAATTATTTACGTCCTTGTATTTGCTTTCATTCATACTTAATGGTGGTAGTTTGTGAGCTTTACTTGGTGTCAGTTGTTTCATGAAGAAAAGCATGGAAGGGCATTACATTTTTGCGTCATAGGAAACTTTTGTTAAATTTTGTGTTTTATTTAGCTCATTGTAACAGCTGTATGCAGTGTGTACGTAGAGTCCTTCCTTAAACATTATGCCTAAATTAAAACAGATGTAACTGATAACTTTTTTTTAACTTCATCATAAGAAAATGATCGGTCATGAATCATCACTAAAGCAGATTTACTGATAACATGGTATGAAAGCCTTCACCTCATATCCCAGCTGTAATGAATGGCAGACGACTACTAGTAACACGACATTCTCCATACAAGATGGGAAGATTGAGGCTTAAAGTGATGAAATATCATTGTGCTTGAAATGCTGCTTGAGCCAACGCTTTGACTTACTTTGTCAGCTAAGCAAATGTGTTCCTTAGCAGCGTGTTTATGTTCGCTTGGCTCACTCTCCGCCAACCTCATAAGTGGACGAGGGGAAGAGAAAGGGCGAGCAGAAAATCAAATGTAGCGCCCTCGAGTAGCATAGCAATTTTCACCTAATTGCAAATGCGGAGTTTTCGTGCAAAAAACTGCAGTATTGTTAAGGTATCAATAAAGGAAATGGCAACCTCTTATTTAACTCGCTTTCTTGACCCCCTCTCTTATACTAGGTCTCAACATCACAAATGCTAAACAATTTTATGTGTCGCCTGATGGACAGTACTTTGTGGTGACTGGGCGCTTTGGTGAAATACACATCGTCTCTGCAAAAGTAAGTAGCACTCTGCAAATGCATCATATTTTTGCCAGCATCCCAAAAAAAAAAAAAGAGGGCAGAAAAAGGGCACTGAGGGCATGAGACAAGGCTAGAGCATCAACACGGCTGTGCAGAACAAGCGTAAAAATAGAGAACCTGGTATGGTAGAAACACGATGCTAAAAGGGCCCCTGAACCACCCTAGGATCAGACAAAATCGGTTACACAGTACTACTAGTTGAGGTATGCCAGTCTCTAATGAACATGTGGCAGAAGAACTTTTGAAAGCTCGCATCATTGGCAAAGTTAACAGGCTTTATAGATGACTGTGAGGTCGTCAAGGTTTTGCACTCGCTGTCGCTAACCTTCTCACTGCTCATCAGGTACCTTCGTCAACACCATACTGTCCAGTGAAAGCTACCAATCATATTAATACATGAGCAAAAAGGCTCCTATACTGTCTTCACCTACTGGTCTTTCATGAAGTGACTGAATAGAAGCTTTATAAAAGTTGCTGTGGCACATGATGGGCATGCGCATTCTCTGAATATAGTCAATTCAACCACCAAATGACAACTGTTGCTCTCAACCTCTGTTTCAGTAAAAGTGATTCATGTTTTAGTGTTGACATTATCTCATTTGTATTTTCAGTCAAAGGAGTGTTTGTACACATTAAAAATGAATAAGCAGGTGAAGAGTGTTGCATTCACTACCAATGGCTCTTCGATGTACACTATTGGTAAGTGGCTTTTAATCATTTTGAGAAATCTTTATTAAAGCATCTTCATTAAAAGATTCATAAATGAAGAAAATGTGTTTAGTTTTCCTGACACATGCTAGTGTTTAACCACGTAGTACCCGAGAGCTACCCTATTTACTCGATTCTACCGCGCCCTCGATTGTAACGCGCACCCGGTTTCCACGACAAAAAAAAGAGTAAGAAATCGATTTCAACGCGCACTCATTATTCTGTTGGCCTGCACGATCACACCACTCGCGAAAACGACTCCTTTTGGGAGCGTCTTCCGTTTAAATATGAGGTACGGGGAAGCTTGTGCCTATCTGACGTACAACGGAGCATTGCCATCACTCAAGTTTTACCGTGGCCCGATGTCAGCACGCAAACTTGCTTCGCCCCCTTCTTCTCGACGGTTGTGGTGCCAGGCACGTCAAAGTAAAGAGGCGTCTGATCGGCATTCCCGATTTGCCCAAGCAAGTAATCGTTGTTGTGCCACAAGTTTAGGACGAACCTCTGAAAACTACAAAGCTTTTCTTCGTACTCCTCCGGCAACTTTTGGCACATGCCCGTCTGCCTTCGGAGGGAAAATCCTTTCCTCTTCATAAAGTTGGTTAGCCAGCACCTGCTCGCTTTGAACTGGCTCCGCATTAGCCCTTTTTCTAAGGCTAACTGCATAGCCTGCACTTGGAGCAGTTCTGTCGTCACGGGCCACTCACTGCTTAATCTCATACTCGCCGAGCAGCTCTTTAATTTACGGAAACCGACCCTGCTGTGGTTCACTGAAGCCTTTGCGTGAATCTTTGCTGTCGACGATATTCTGCTTTTGTTTCCGCCAGTCCCGCACGCACGTTTCGGGATCTCCGAACGACCGTGATGCGGCCCGATTTCCGTCCGTTTCGGCACACACGATGACTTTTCTTTTAAAAGCGGCATCGTGGAGCACTCGTCGAGTCTTTGAAGTCGGCCCTTCCATGCCGTCGATGCTAATTTTCTACAAGATGACGAACTCCTCAGCACAGGTACGAAGTGCCGCACATAAGAAACACATAGGCAGAAATGGCCGACACACCATGCAAACGCACGTAGGGGGTGGCCATTTTGGAAATGCCGATGGCAATAGAATGACCGTATTCATTTTTTTTTCGTACTCGATTCTAACGCGCATGCCATTTATGAATTTGCCTAACCAGAAAAAAGGTGCGCGTGAGATTCGAGTAATTACGGTAATGTCGACTAGTATTGGTTATTACGACATTTGAATAGTAGAAGTATTTGAAGTATTGAATACCCATGCAGTCCTGTTTCATGTACTGTTTAATTGGCTCTAAATTTTTTTTTCTTTGTTTGTGCGATGCTCATGAAGTATTGCTTTCTGTAAACAGTGCGCAACTCACCGAAGTGACTCATGCATTGCATACAGTTAAGCCTAAGTAATTGATGTTGTAACACTCATGAAGTTCTATGGGGAAAGTACTTTTTGATCTCTGAGGAAAAAAGAAGGCAGCCTCCAAGCTTTCTGCACAAGCATGGGAGGCAGGGAACGTGCCACTTTGTGTAAATGCAGCTGATCGTAGCATACAAAGAATCGAGGCACTATGTTTGTGGCTTGTAATTAAAGTGGTATAACAATAGATCTGTAGTACAGACATTGCAGATTCTGCTCCAGCCAGCCACAGCAAGTTGTTTTTTCACCAAAATTCCTCTTCCCCATTAGTATTCTTGCATTTTTATTAAAATGTTTCCATTAATTTCTTCTATGCCTTTTCTTGTTTTGCTTGATAGACTGTTGGATGTTGCTAGCGACTTCCTTATTTGTGGATGCAAACTTTGTCTTACACGCGCCTCTTCCGGCACACAGGTGGCAGCGACATCTGCATTTGGGACATGAACAGTCGTCGCTGTCAGCATCGCTTTATAGACCATGGTTGCATAGACGGACTTTCCCTGGCTGCTTCCCCTAATGGACAATTTCTTGCCTCAGGGTATGGGTCTCGTAACAAATGGCTTTTCACTAGTATTTCCAGATCAAATTCTAATAGGACATCTTGAACTTACGTTTTTTTTTTTCAGTAAGAGTAAAGTGATTTGTAGAGCAATCGACATGTAGACAAAAGGAGATTTGAGACGACGAAAGAGTGGTTACTACCAAAAAAGATTTATGTTTTACTGTATAGGTTTGTTTGTGATGCCAAACCAGCCGGCCCAAATAGCCACCTTATTGTTTCTTTGTGTTAATTGAGCAAAGAAAACCTGCTAAACTAAATAAACTAAAGGACAATGCAGAGCATTCTAACACCCTTGAATATGTATTATAGTGATTGTTTCTGTGAAGCAGTTTCGTTTGAACCTGCTGCAGTGGCAAACCTACACAACAAAAGTTGAAGTTTTCTTCTTAGATATAATAAAATACCCCACAATAACAAACATAGTAATGACACTTTAGTAGAATGTAGCTAACTAGAAACCTTTTATGTGATTCAACCAGAACACATGCCAAGTAAAGTGCAGCTTTAGAAGTGAAAAGAGAGATTTATTCACTTAGTCTCAAATAAGTCAATAGCGCATCAGTTAGCCTGGCAATGCTGTTGAAGCCATAAAGTGGCAGTGTCAGCGAAAGTTTATGAATTGGTCCACTCATTGGTGTGGCAACTCGGTCCATTGATGCACATCATTACAGGCTTGGACCATAACCTAATGTGTCATTATACTTAGATTTACTCATCTATAAACAACGATGTTCACGGCTTTTTTTCCGTGGCCATTAGATCTGATTCGGGTGTGGTGAATGTATACGAGACATCGAAGCTGCTCGAAACAAGGTACCCTGCACCTCTGAAGGAAATTATGAACCTCACAACAGAGGTAACCCAGCTGAAATTCAACTGCACATCAGAACTGCTAGCCATGAGCTCGTCTTTCAAGCCCAATGCTGTCAAGATGGTATGAGACTCACTGGTCACTTTGAATTCGTTGGTCTCTTATCTTACAAATGCAGGCATGTACACTTGAACATTACCACGCATGCAGATAAGGCTGCATACTGAGCTTGTGCAAATAGCAAATTTTAGGTTGGAAGAGACTCCGAATAATCTATATCACGTATTATAAAGAAAAACGAGCATATTTGTCATGACTTTACTAACCATCACAATATTTTTTTTTAATCATGTGCAGAAGAAAGTGGAAGCAATCTTTAATAGTAGCAGGATTTGACTTTGAGAATAATGCAAGGGATAACGTGTAAAATATGTTACATTTTAAAATTTACTCTACTGAGAGTGCATAGGCCTTTATAACAAACTTTTAAATTTAAAAAAGTAAGGATCGATGTGAAGGTAGTATGTTCACTCAACCTTAATGTGGGGCTCTGCGGTAGTGCGGATTTTCCTTGGAAATGTGTGTTCACGGTATGGCACTCCTTTACTGCAGTGAAACGACCTTTACATGGGGATTACATGTGAATTCGAATCTAATAGGTTAATATTCGTTTGCATATTCAAGGTTTGAATATTCGCACAAGTTTGCTGCATATGTATTGAATCTGTTTTAGCTGATTTGTATTTTGATCTTTTTGTGTTTTGTTTTTATTTTATTTTAAAAAATGTGCTGATGCTGCCTGACTATAAATCTTTTAAATTTTTTTCCAACTCCTTGTAATTCGGTTAAACGTGAAAAAACCCACTCGTAAATTCTTTTTTCCTACCATAAGTTCAGTCCTCCGTGTGCCGCATTTGCCAGCCTGTGTGTTATGCATGCTGATGCTCATTTTTAGGGCATTAATTCATCACAACTTACAAACTGTGTGCATGAGAGGTACAATAAAACTATTGGCGAACTTGTATGAGAAAGCAAGTTTCACATCCAAGAAGCAAATGTAGTTGGCTGTGCTTGCTAAGTGTAGTTTGTGGACATCTTCGCCAATATAGTATTCTTGCTCTTATTTACAGGTGCACTTCCCTAGTCTGACTGCCTTCTCCAACTTTCCTGGAAAGCACGACTTTAGATATTCAAACTGTATAGACATATCGCCCAACAGTGGCTACTTTCTGTGTGGGAACAATTTGGGAACTGCACACTTGTTCAGGTAAAAGACCTAACGTTTGGCGTAAGCATCAAAGAAATGACTATTGCAAGCTGATGTTTGTACAGTTGTACTTATAGTTTAGGAACGCATTCCATCTGACGTAGTATTTAGTGTCTGTGTTGTACTATTTGCTGCAAATGTTGAGAATGGACCAATATGGGCTTAATGATTTCTTATAGCTGATGTAGTAGTTTCTGTTTCACAAGGAATCATTTGTTTAGATTTTATATTATCTTACTTTTTTTTATCATGCTGAGTGGTGTTTAGCGGCATGCCCGCGTTGACGTTGATTGTCATGTGTATTTGACCTTGTGGAAATTGCGTCACGACACCATGCACAAACCAGGGTACAATAGAATGCTTCAGAAGAAAAACCATTATGAAGTTGGGCTCTTTAGGTGTATTCAATTATGAATGTTTCTAATTTTAAGGGTAGTTTTGATTAGAGTGTTATTGTAGTCCTATACCTTTGTTCATATTTATTATTTTTTTCTTACTTTCAGGCTCAAGCATTATTTAAACTTTTGATCCATCTCAAGGCATACTTCCAAGCGTCACAGTTGGACAAGAATGGCTCTGTAAAATACTCTGCAATAAATCTCTCAGTTGTATATCCAGTGTTGTGTGTATGACATTGGCAAAGATGGATATAAATAGCAAGTACTACTTGCAGCATTCATGTGCACATAGACTTTTTTCAAGCACACAAGCGCCCCCAGTGGGCGCGCAAGCACTCACGGGAAAAGTGTGTGTGCCACTGCAGCTGATGCGACGAGTGCGTGCGCTTCACGCTTTAGCTTTCATGCTGGCTGTGTTGTGCCTCTGCGCTTCTCAGATAAAGTGAATTTGGCAAGCTGGTACTTATTGCAGCACAATTCAATCACAAACCTCAGAGTCCTATTGTTTCAGCAGCTGAGTGACTCAAAAGTGTCCCCGTTTATTAATTTTTTAGTACCAGTATGCTTTACGGCATAATTGAAATATAAAGTAAGGTATAACTTGGTTGCCTGCGAAGTTCAGGCGTGGTCAATAATTCATGGATGGACATAAAATCAACGTCCTTCAACACTGTTGCCGAGTGCAATGTGAGGCTCTTATATTCATACAGTTCGCTAAAAAAGTATAGTTGGCATTTAGTAAAATGAGGCACATTTACTGTAATGATTGATATGTGGGGTCTAACGTCCCAAAATTACCATATGATTATGAGAGACGCCGTAGTGGAGGGCTCCGGAAATTTTGACCACCTGGGTTTCTTTAACGTGCACCCAAATCTGAGCACACGGGCCTACAACATTTCCGCCTCCATCGGAAATGCAGCCGCCGCAGCCGGGATTCAATCCCACGATTTGCGGGTCAGCAGCAGAGTACCTTAGCCACTAGACCACCGCGGCGGGGCTACATTTACTGTAGTCACGATGCGTGTTAAGTAATAAATGACAAGCACCAGGAACCTTCATTGGCACTATGACTACTAGTAGAAATAAAACTCTAAAAGAAAGAAGCAGGGCAGGAAAAGAAATAAAGAAGCGCTCACTCACGACAGAGTTTACTACATGTGTGAAAAAATATATATATACGAAAATGGAGGTACATTGCACATGTCGTGAAAAGGTACAAAAGCTGACACAACCAAGGAGCGTGTTCATAGTCGATTAAAAAAAAAAAGTTGAACTCCTTCTCTTGTAACAATGTGTAAATTGTTGACATACATAAAGTTCTGCGTTTATGATGGGATAGCTCCCCGAGATTTCTTGCTTTCTCATGTGGTCTGATGAGGATGATACAAAATTAATCCTTTCAAAAAATTAGGTTACATTTGAATGACTGAATGTGGGGCGAGGTAAAACGGTTCTATCAATGACTTTATATGCTCTCTGAAGTGCGTGTTAAAAGGACAATAAAGTCAAATGACAATTTATGTGACAGTGAAATCTCAAAATGTATGAGGACGTTTAAAACGACAATATTATCAACATCAGTGCCCTACTTAGCGAGAAATTAAGGTAAATGCACAAGAATACTTGCGCAGCAGTAGGACAGTCTCAAAATAATCCCAGTGGTGTCAGACAAACCCCCTACAATCTATCACCAGTAATAAATCTTGCTGCACTAAACAAAGAACCTTCCGTGCATCAAGAGACGTAATAAAATGCTGCTTGTTCATTTCTGTTTGATTCGTGGAAAAAAGAACCACTGGATGTTACCACAGAACACCTGACGTTACTATGTGGAATGGCACAAGTGGTTCAAAAAATATTTTTCGTGTAATTAAACTGGCCAGGTCATGCCGTCTAGCGGGGCCCAGTTGAACCAAGTACGCCTGCACTTTTGAAGAACTTGGCTAAAAATTGTTCAATGGCCATTGTTGCTGCTATGGCTGCCGCTACTTTCTCTTTGCTGCTACTATAGTGTCGGTGGCCGCACATTAAAGCCGGGCAACGATGTGCACGGCAACAGTGACATCAGACTTTTCATTGAGGTGGGTAAATTGAAGTGTGCTAACCCAGTGCGGACCACTACAATGCAATTTTATTTTAATATAAGCCCTTCTTTGGCACAAAAGTAACACTACGAGGTTTCTGGATTGCTACTTCAACAATCAACGTCGACCTAATAGCTGCCTTTAGTGTCTTTTTAATACATCGACTAGTGTGCCTTGCCTACGAACACGTCAACACATGAAAGAGGAATGCGGTTAACAACTCTTACTCAATTTAGAAAACAATTGGAAGCATCTGGCCCCATTTTTCTGTACCCACTGCAGACCTGTGCGATCTTTCGTCCTCTATGGAACAAATGCAACTAGGTAAGCTTATTCACTGCGAAAAACACAACCCTCACCATCATATTCATGTTACAGGCTGTGCAGCTTATTAAGAATAAATGGAATAACTGCAATAAGTTCTAGTTTTTTTTCAATATTCACCCTTGAAAAACTTCCGTCACTATTTTCCTTTGCAATGCGAATGAAAACTTAGTAAACCAATGCAATGGTATGCAGGATACCTTGCCTCCTTGAAGTGATCAATTTTACTTCTCGGCTTATGTGCGCAAGTTTTTATCAAGAAGCCACACATTTAAGAGTAACGTCACGAGCAGGACCTGGATTTAGGCTTGTTGGTACAATGTTAGCTGGGAAACACGGTGCAAAACAGACGAGCACAAAGAAACACAGTATACATACGATACATCACATTTCCTTGCTTAACAATATTCCATTGCACCGTCGAGAAATTAAATACCTATATTAATGAGCACTACCAGCAAACATGCCCTGCTGTGAAACTTAAGAAGCATGTATGAAAAAACTGCCATTTACCATAGCAAGGCACTGGAAAAATGAATTCTAGTCCCATCTCTTCTTCTTTTAACATGTTTGAAATGTGTTCACTTCTTAAACAGTGTGTGACTTGTCAATTTAAATCAAATAATAATTCGTATACATATACCAGAATACTGCAACACTTCTCTGCAGTTTGGTGTTAACAGCTTGACAACTAGCTGCGATGCCATAGCAGCTTGTGAACAAGTAATCCTTAAATAAAAATGGATTCAATGTTCCACTCCACATAGCTCACAATAGTATGTTTTGACTTCATGTATCAGTACACGATAACTTACACTGGCTGACTACATTTTTTCTTTCACATTTCATGCATAAAGATAAATGCCGCTGCAATATTTACACGTGTGGTAGTTAGGATTTAATAATAGTTATTAAGCAGTGAACTGTACTTTTTATTTTGTACTTTCACGGATCTACGAGCGATGGAACAGCCAGCTCGTTCAGTGTATGCATTTTTCCCATAGTTCTCTGTGTGCCCACAGGGCATTCTGAGAATAGCATGAAAATGGTCTACTGATTCGTCAGCCCCAATGTTGAAGCCCTATCCTTGCGACATGTACTACAAAACTCAATGGCATTCGTACTTTATTCACAAGAGAAGTGAAAACAAAGCATCAGTTATATTAACATAAAATGTCTCGTGTGTATGAGTGGCAAATTTGTGTGCTTGCATAGAAATTCAAAATACAGGGGGGAACCTACGAGTGGACACACAATGTGCAATATAGGTATAAATAGGAATGAGGACCTTAGACAGACTGGTCCACGTTTCTATAGGTGGACCTATCTTCGTCACAGGCATCGTGTTATCCTTGAGAAAATAGACAACTACCCGTTTGTAGCACCAAGCCACAAAAATCTTTTTGAGAAATCTGTACAGATTTTCTTGTGGCTTTGTGCCACAAATAGGTGGCTGTCTGTTAGGGACAAAGCTTCTAAAGCCGAGGGTCTATTCCTCCTAGCTCATCGCGGTTCGTGACCGCCTGGTTTTATGACCCACTCAGCACTGCAGGTGCAGACAGATAGACGGACGAATGGAAGCAAGAACGGATGGACAGACAGATGCACGGACAGATGGAAGCATGGACGGACGGACGCTTTGCCCCACTAGTTATCGTTCACTCCATGGATATGCTGTGATTTTCTTTTCCTCTTAACACTTCCACCACCTTGCGGGTCTCCACAGAACTCATTTGCATTACTTGTTATCCTTGGGTGTTATGTCTGAGAGAGTTAGTCAGTGACATGGAATGACATGATGTCACTGCTGGTGCTTGTCATTTTATGCCTTGGAGGATTTCGTTAAAAGAACAAGGGTTTTTAGAATATTTTTATAAGAATGTTAGGGTGACTAGAATTTATGAAGCATCAAGGTAGAAAACAAACAGGAAAATGAATGAGACAAAGGAAATTAAAGTATTCTATAAAAAAGAGGGAATATCACAACTAATTGGGAGGCAGCATTTAATGTTATTCATCTCTTGTACAGGTAAATGCTAGGCTATCTCAAGACAGTTTTTGTAGCGATGCGTAACCTCTACGATACCTCTCTGCCAAAGGAGTGAACGGTATAGTCTGCATAATGCATTTATTCGTATACACACTTTGTGCCTTGCTGGCACTTCCCAGTTTTTCAGCTGCTAAGGCAGCAGTGCACAATATGCATGCATGGATACAGTTGTCATGTGTTCTTCTCATGGCATCAGATATGCCTAGGATATCAATGCCTTTCACAGTAATGCCTAAAAACAGTGCTCAAATCACACCAATGTTTTCTGACAGTTTATTTCGTTGGCTTTGTTTTTTGCATCTTCAGTTGCTAAGCTATAGGTTTTGGCGCATACCTGAGTATATGTCATATTTGACATTAGGTGCACCAGAAAAAGGTTTGTGCTTTGCTGGCACCCAAGTGGTTGACACATATACTTCTCCCGTATTGATTGATTTGTGGGGTTTAACATCCAACACCACCATATGATTATGAGCGACGCCGTGGTGGAGGGCTCCGGAAATTTCGACCATCTGGGGTTCTTTAACGTGCACCCAAATCTGAGTACACGGGCCTACAACATTTCCACCTCCATCGGAAATGCAGCCGCCACAGCCGGGATTTGATCCCGCGACCTGCGGGTCAGCAGCCGAGTATCTTAACCACTAGACCACCGTGGCGGGGCTACTTCTCCCGTATGTCCCTATATTTGTGGTCATGTTTGCGGTTTTATAGGGGCAAAATATATAGAGGAAGTAACTCCTCTGATAAACACAACGTTTGCATTCCGATTAAATAATCGTTTTCAAGTTAATTGAAGGTAGGGACCATGCGGTTGCATGTTACTACTGGTCTGGTACATGTTATAAGATTTTGTACCTCTTTCATTATGTGTGCAGGACTTCAATCTATCTCAAGAACGTGGTCTTTTTTCCACTCTCTTCGATCTTTAATTGCCCTCCCCCCTCCTTCTCCTCTCACGACGTACGCTTGCGGGAATACAGGCATCTTTCTCTGCCTCAAACACTCACTCAACCACTCAACCTCTCTCAATCTAAGCGGCTACTTTGTCGAGAACGAAACTACTTTTAGCACGAAGCCACCGCATCACCTTTCCTTCCTCCGTGCACCGTATGGTCATGGTGACTATTATGGTGGCCAACCATGCTATGGCGGCTCAACGCAAGCCAAGTTGATCCGAAGCTTTAGCGTTGTCTGAATCCACAGCGATTCACTCGCAGGCGTTTTGAGTGTCGTTTCTCCTATCCAAACATTTCGATCCGCAATGTAAGTTTCTGATTTATCGTCAATGCTACGCTTTTACGAGGCGACGCTGCTTTCCGTCTAGTTGGTACAGCCACTGTGATTGCTACCTCTGGCATTCTGGTCGTAGCAGCGCTCTGGTTTGACACCGACGAAGTTGTTACGTGTAGCGGCAGTGTACTCTCGAAACGTTTGCAAAATGAATTCATTCTATAAAGCACACATTGTAAACGTTTACTGTAGTTGACCTTGCGTTAACTGGTTGATTGACAGTCTATTGCTAATCACCCGAAATGTAAATGCCTTGTAAATAGATGTTGCATACATATAAAAGTGATGCGCTGGGCCACCCGCCTCAGTGGTCTTGCTGTTACGGTGCTCAAATGCTGACTTGAAGGTCGTGGGATCGAATCCCGGCCGCTATTTCGAAGGAGGTGAAATGCTGGAGGCCCGTGTACCTAGATTCAGGGGCACGTTAAAGAACGCCAGATGATCGTAATTTCCGGAGCCCTCCGCTACGACGTTCATCATAATTATACCTTGGTTTCGGGAGGTTAAACCCGAACAGTTGACAAATTAATTGGAATATTTTCTGTCTCGAGAAGCAGAGAAGTGTATAGTGCGAAAACGTTCGTCTGCTTCGTGTGTTATTGAACGAACTCGTTTAGTAAGCAGTTGTAGTATCGGATAGACAAACAGCCCAGATTGTTAGTTGCAGCATGCGGATTTTGAACTGTTCCTATAAAAATGAAATGTGATGTCAGACTTCGTGTGACGTATGACCACGTTAAGTATGCAAAATGGCTCGCGCTTACTTCGTGTGAGATGGAAAAAAAAAAGGAGAAAGAAGAAATGTGGACAACACTAGGATCTTTAGCGTCCACTTCGTTTCTTCTTAACTTTCTCAGAAATACAAGGGGCACCAACTGTTCCAGAAATAAACTATGCATAGTTCGCTTGCCTTTGCTCTTGTCCAAAGTACTTCGTTCAATACAAGTCGTTTCCAGAGTCCGCAGACATTAATCCACAAAACCTGTGAAGCCCTAAGTTCACCTGATGTCTGAATAGATGGTACGTGCTTTATATCTGTAGAAGGAGGGAGAAACAGACGGAAGGACAAAGAGGAATGTCTTCTAATTGTTAAAGAACTGCACTTTTCAGTAATTGCAAACACAGGTGTTTTACCATATGTTAAAAGCATCAAGGTGAAAAGTGTAATAGCCATGTCAGTTAATTGTTGAAATGGTGGATGAGCCTTTGGCGGCTTGTTAATTCGTGATAAAAAATGAAGTGCTAAAATTATGAAAGAAGTGAGTGATAGTGTGATAACATGAGAACCGAAGTGATCACTTAGTTTACCTCAGATAATCTAGCAAGCTACCGCAAGTACATTTCTAGCTGCTACTTTTGGTTGTTTGCTTGCTGAGCTTCTTGGTGGTCTATTTATTTGTTGACGAAAACACGTTTTATGCTTTGTCTACAATGTTTTATTATTCGATTCCGCTAGCTTAATTGACATCTTGTATATTATCATTGCTCTTAGTTACGTGCAAGTACTGTCCATATGGGTCTTGCTAACGAAACGAATTGAAATCGGAGTCTAGGGAAGTTGAAATATCAGTTATCTGAGACATCATCATTGCATCAGCTTTCACTCTCCCCAGTAATCACTAACAGTTGAAGCCTAGTGTGTATGGAAAATTGGTGTGCAGCATACAATTTCATGCCATATGATTGTGTGGTAAAGAAATTACTGACTTGTTCGTCATCATTTCAGGGCTGACTACTGGAAATCGCAACCTAAAAAGTTTTGCGAGGTCTGCAAGTGTTGGTTTGCAGACAATAAGGCGGTAAGTATTGCAACAGGCAGATTAGCCCATGACTTTCAGTGTTATTGTATTGTTATGGAAATATTTATTAAGTTAGCACCAGTCAGGTTAATACTGCACACAGCACACAGGAATCCAGGTCAGCAGGGCGGCCCAGACTCGGCCCCAGAACAAGTGTCGTCGTATTCATCGAGTATATGTCATTTCGGTGCCCGTGCCAAAAAGACCTCTCCATACCTGTGACAATATTTACAGTTTTTTTCTTGAGCGACGAATCTGGGGGTTCTTTAACGACAATAATTTTAGCCTTCAGTAGGTATTGGTCTTTATAGGTGGTGTCTCATCAGGATTTTCTCAGCAATTTTTTTTATCATGATTTCAGAAATAAGTTCTAACAGATTCTTTTGTTTATATGTAGTGAAATTGCTCTTTCATGTTGCTCCTTTGGCACCCTTCATTTCTTGAGACATGGCAGATATTTTGAAAGGTGTTCAATACACAGATTCCACTCGACATCAGCAAATCACTCATCACAAAGGCTAGATGTTTTCAAGTGTTTGTAGCGCTGCTGTGATAACACAAGATCTTTGTTCCATGTTAATTAGCCTGTGAACTATATTTCTTTTTTTACACTTTCTTCTTATTGATCTTTAGGGAATTCACAAAACACTAAATACTTGAGAAAGCATTTTAGTGTTGTTCTGCTGTATCCTTACAAGAACAGTGTAAACTTCTCTGTTTTTTTTTCAGAGCATAGATTTTCATGAAAGGGGCAAAAATCATCAAGCCAATGTGCAAAAGCGTATCACGGAGGTAAGAAGCAGGAATTCGTAGGCCACTAGCATTTTGAACGGTCCATCTAATTCCATAACATTTTGGGGTGCTTGCAGATCATGAAGAAAGGAAAGAAGATGCAGAAAGCTCAGCAGAGCTATGAAAACATCATGGATGGAATCAACCAGGTATGGAATCAATGACCCGTTCCGCACCCTCAGGTTGGTAACCCCAATAATTGCGTGTTGCAGGCTGCATTGCAGGCATTTGAAAAAGATGTCAAGACCGGGGGCTCGAAAATTGAAGCGTATCGGTACGCTGCTGAGGAAGCCAAGCTCAAAGAAAAAGCAGCGGAGAAAGAGGCAGCGAATTTGTCTACGCCAGCACCAGTGGTGTTGTGGTTTGAAGGTGTCACTGAGGGAGGGGACACGTACTATTGGAATATGGAGACTGGAGGTTTGTGCATCTTCTATTTTTCTCTTTGAAAGATGGGCAGAACATAGATGCTCTAAAGTAGGGGTCTCAAATATGCAACTCGTGGACCTTTTGCTATCAGCCTGACCTGTTCACAACTGTCCTCATTCCATATTTTTGATAAGTATGTTCATGAGCTACAGAAAGGTGACTGATCTCAGGCAATTTTTTTTTCATAAGGCACTCTATCCAGTAATGTTTTAGAACATAACCATGGATCAAAAACTATATTTCAGAATCGGCATCTTGATTAACAAATTTCAGTCTTTCAATATGATCAGTAATAATATGTTTCTCAATAAGACCTTTTTTTGTATTGCAACTTCAGCTGACATTTTGTTCAAACTCTTTCATGCTAAAACCTGCTTTACGAGTGTGGCCCATCAAGAGAATGATATTTTCTGACTGTGGCCCATCAGCTGAGGTGAGTTTGAAACACCGGGTATAAAGTCATAAAGAGACACTGGGGACCCGTGAACACTGATTTTTTCAGATGAATTGAATGTATCCACAATACTCAAAGTAGCACAAACTAGAAGACAAGAAGTAGACACTTGCAACTCGCATTGAATATGAATTGAATGTGAACTGGTGGAAGTGCTGGGTAGTCTCAATGGATGCTGCAGACCCCCCCCCCCAGGGAGCCGTAGTACGAGTCCAGTGCCAGTTAATACTCCCGTGTATCGGACCAGCCGCCAAATCAGGGGATCGCCTTCGGAAGTCGACGATACTGCTCTCACCACGTCGACAAACATGACCAGCGCTTCGGCGGAAACCTCGCCAACCGGCACGGGAAGCACGACATCGAACCGCTATACGTTGGAAAGCCCAGCGGCACTGGCGACGTTCCATGGTGCAGAGCGCAAGGACGTTGAGGACTGGTTGGCGGACTTTGAGCGCATAGCCACCTTGAATCAGTGGGATGATGCGGCGAAACTGGGTCGTGTCTATTTCTATCTCGAAGACGGGGCACGTATGTGGTATCAAAATTGAGAAGAGGAGCTGACGACGTCGCCCGAATTCACTCGTAGACTTCTACAGACCTATGCCAGCGCTGATCACCAAGAAAGAGCTGAACGAGCTATTCTGGCCAGTGTCCAGTCGCCAAACGAAATTGTGGTCACATACGTCGAAAACATGACGCGCCTCTTCCGACGGGCCGATTAGAGAATGACGGAGGACAAAAAGTTGCGTCACTTGATGCGCGGTGTCAAGGACCAGCTTTTTGCCGGCCCCGTGCGAAGCCCTCCGAATACGGTGGCGGAGTTCTTGTCTGAAGCCGTGACAGTGGAAAAAATGCTTCAGCAGCGATCCAACCAATACGACAGGCAAGTCAGTGGCATGTCTACTGCCGACATTTTCACCGCCGCTGGAACCAGCGATGACTCTCTACGTGAACTCATCCGTAATATAGTATGTGAAGAGTTGCAAAAGGCTGGTGTAACACCTCGTCCTACAGTTAGCTCTGTTGCAACTTTGATCAAGGATGAGCTGCACCAGGCTCTCCGGGACACTTTGTCTCTTGATACAGCTGCGCCAGCTACTACTGAATACTGCCGTGGGACAACCTATGCGGAAGCCTTGAAATGCCCTGCTGCGTCGCTGCCATTGTTCGTTCATCCTGTCCCTGCTGTTTCACTCGAGTCAGCACAGCACATATCGTACTACGAAGGCACATACACACCACCACCCTTGCCCTTTGTCCGTGGTGCTTCTGTCGCCCATCGTTTGGTGCAACCGGTCCAGTACATCGACAATCGGCACATGTCTCCTCGGAAGTCTGATGTTTGGCACACACATGATCCCCGGCCTCTATGCTTTCACTGCGGAGAAGCTGATCACTTGTACCGCCAGTGCCCATATCGCCGTCTTGGGCTTCAAGGCTTCTCTGCGTACTCGCCGCCACCCCGTTACGGCCAGAGACCACGCGACATCGAAAATTGCCTCTCCCAGCAGCATGCATCACCGTCTGCCGGGCGCCAGTCGTGCTCGCATCACCGAGGCGATTTTCATCAACGCCCCAGCGGTATTAGGGTGGCTATAATGGGGAGGTGTGAAAAGCGGCCGCCGAAACCGGTCCCCAAAGCATGCCGATGCCGCTTGGGGCGTTGCACGCACCGACGCGGGTAACCTTGCGGAGGAGATAAACGAGACAGCATGCGCCGCTCTCCACATGCTGTGTGGTGGTGACCCGTTTTCGGTAAAATCGTTTTGATCGAGCAAGTGTAGGGCAGTACATTGTATCTAAGGCCTTTAAAGTATTATCTCTGAAAACCACTCTTGAAAAGGAACCACTCTTACGAGCAAGACTTGTCGCCAACTTTCGTGGACTTAAAGGCTAACTCCGGTGATTTTTCGACCATGTCAAGGTAATGGTGTTTCTATGTTCCTGAGATACTCTTGTCACGACACCAATATCTCAAATGCTCAGAAAATTCGCAAATGATTTTAATAAGAAAAAAGGTGCTAAACTGAAACCTGAACGGGTGCCCTTACTGCGTATGACGTACTGTTTGTTAAGAACTGGAGGCCGTATACTGGTCCTGCCGGCACGTAATATGAAAACTGTGAAATCCAGACGAGTGAAGCACCAGCCAAACACCTCTCGGGGAGGAAGAAAGCTTTCCTCTGCAATACCCGTGCCGAACACCTCCGCCGTCTCCTTGTGGCCACCACAATAAACGCTGTAGTGGCCGGAATAGCGTTGGCATCAGCTGCATCACTTCCGTTGACATGCCAAACATGACGTCACCCAGACAGTGTTTCCAATAATTCTGGCAAGCGATGTGAGCTTTGCGAGGAAATCTTTGAAATCGTTTGCAAACAATCAGCGCATCTCTCAAGCCTCTAAATTGGTATAAATGATGGAAATGTGGAAAGGAACATACCCAGTGAATTTCATTAAGATCCATTGACCTCGAAAAATCGCCGAAGTTGGCCTGTAATGATATTGCGTTTATTCGCGGCGGAGCTGCAGGTGCGCCCAGAGATGTTAATCACTGTAAGGCTTCATATTAATTTGAACATACTAAATTTATTCAACCACGAGTGGAAACTTTGGTATCAGAGCCCCGTTTCGCTGTTCCGAACGCATAATCTTGCGCAAGCCGCAACTTGAATACTCTCTTAGCGTTGATTATCAGCCACTGAATGTAACAGTTTTAGTGGCGTACAGTTACTCATTCTCAGATTTCGGTGCACGTTAAAGAACCCCAGATGATCTGAATTTGCGGAGTCCTCCACTACGGCGTCTCTCATAATCATGGTCGTTTTGGGACGTTAAACCCCACATATCAATCAATCATTCACAGTTACGCAGTTACACACAAATAGCGCAATAAACATGTTTTCAGCAGCAGACATGCGAACAGTTTTTACAAAAAACACTTTATTTTCATGCATGTCAGGTGTTCATGCACTACAACGCTCATAGCTTTACTATTTACTCTTTTTTATTATTATTGTTGGTTTACGCCTTTTAAAAAGAAGTTGGATCGAGTGAGTCAATAAAATTGCACCAAGGGAATTCGACCGATCTGCAAAGCTCCACTGAGATACCACTTCTGCCTGGACTAGGAGATTTCTTGGCACATTTAGTTTAGAAACAAGTGGTGTTGTATACATAAAAAAAAAAAGTAACCAGACAGGTTACTCGCTAAGTTAACAATAAATATTCGCGTTACCATCCTATGTTGCTTACCAGAAAGGCAACGGATTACCATTACCGAAATAAAAACAGCGTACGTCTTCTTCGAATATACTCCAAGATTGATATGTGGGGTTTAACGTCCCAAAACCACCATATGATTATGAGAGACGCCGTAGTGGAGGGCTCCGGAAATTTCGACCACCTGGGGTTCTTCATCGATTATACTCCAAGATCAGAAGTTTGAATCAATGTGTCCGGGCTGTGGGAGCCAGAATATCATTTTAATAAACCTTGTATTTATATCTGACATGTCATAAAGCATTCGCTAAACATGGTTCTAGTACCGTAATGAATCTTGCTAAGATAAATGTAAACCCAAGTGTTTGTCTCACTAGGCACGAATAATTAAACTTGGATTTTACCTATTCCTAGAAGCGTTTAGGATGAACATTGTCCTACAGGCTACCTTATCTATTGACCACCTTAAACCACGAAGATTCTGACACTTCATCTTTTTTTCTGCCATTGAGAACTCCTTATTAATCTATTTAAATGTTGCAAGAAACGTCACTACAACTGGCTGTCTTGCGCATTCTTTCTGCAATTCTTATTACTGTATTGAATCTTTTACTGTGATGTTTATGTGTACCAGTGTATACTTTTGATCCTGATGATTTATGACACTTCATTATAATACTATATGTAATTAATTCCTTATGATTAATACACAACTAAAGCAGTGTAGATATATGTAATTTTAAATAATCAAAATCGTCACATTAGATGCTTCGCCCAGCTCATTCACTTTCCCGAATAGCACGTCTCCCGGAATTTTGGCCGCTCTACTTATTGATTTTTGCTTTTCATGTTCATGCCCTCATGATACATAAGTATTCACTTGCTATCTATTTGTGGAGCTTTGTTTCATACCTTTTGTATTCATACTTGGTGTCATTTGATACTTGTGAAGTTTATTTTTTATTCTACATGTATGAATGTCTATCATGTATTGTTCCTTTGCCAACTTGTGACTGGGTTGGTACTTTGTCAACCTCTCGAGCTTTTAGTCCCATGCTCCTCAACCTATCAAAAGAAAAGAATCGAAGTCTCTGACCAAAACAACTATAGCTAGTTTAGGTGAAATAAACTAGGAAATTTTGCACAAGATGCCGGCTGTATATCACAGTGGCCTAATGTGCACCGGATAGTTGCATGTGATGGCTTATAACGTCGTGGCATGTGTTAAATCCATCTCTCATGGTCACAGAAAGCCTAAATAATATTTCACCGTCAACCTCCGAAAAAATATGATCACTAACCTAAAAAAAAATTACAGTAATTCTGGCAGTTGGCATCTGCTAGCGGACCATAATCGCAGGTATTTGCAGTGCAAAATATTTGCTGTGTAAATAATTTTTGCACCTTTAACCTACACAGGGCCCGCTAGAATTGTAACTGTTTATGGAAACTTGAGCCTTGCTTTTCTAGATACTGCAAACTTAATGCTCCGTGACCTGTATTATCAGCAGAAGCAAATTTTATTTTGGAAACGGGCTGATGAATAGCGCTACAGTGTTGCAGGAACGACTTGCTGACAACTACAACTCGGGCAATTGAAGCATCAGATCTATTTATACATGTATAACAAGTGCGTCAAATACTAATTACTGAAGTAACATGCTATACCAGTAACGGTGTTACTTATAACACGTAACCACCAACACTGGAAATAAGGCGGGTGTTCTTGCTTTCATCACGATTATTACAAAGTACCAGATTTCTCACAGCGTAGCTTGCCACATAATATACAGGGCGACCATCCGCCGCTCAGCGGAGTACGATTCATGGGCGACAGACACTGCTAGTGCATCAGATGGAAGCCTTTCGTAGTCTTTCTCAATTTATTCTATCGCATGCAGCATTTTTTTTTTCTACAGACAGAGCAGCTCCTCCACTAAGTGATCCACGTTGCCACCCTTGGACTCTTCAAGAGGCTGACCTGAAGCATTAAGTTTTGCGGACAAGCATAATGCAGCGAGGCTGGATCTAATTTTTTTTTTTTTGTCGTCGACACCTTCAGGCATTTCAGAGTAACCCAGCACAATCACTGATTCACGAAGTACTTGTAAAGCAGCTACCCCCTGTGAAAAAAAAAAAAAAAAAGCAGCGCACCCGAGGAAAACTCTGCGAAGTGCGCCGCTCACTACCCACGCCGCTGCCATCAGCGCCCCTAGCGGCATCTGCGCGCCGAAGGGCCTTCTCCGGCAAGCAAAAAGCGTTGCGCTCATCACACCTCCCCATTCTAGCCACCCTAGTGGTATTCTACCGCACGATCTCCCAGCGCCTGCCGGGAAAACTAGCCAAAGCGACCTCTGGGGGCAGGGTTGCTGAACGTCGAAGCGCTGAAGACCTCCTATTGACGCAGAACCGTACAATAACTGGTCCAACATCACCTGCTGCTGCAAAGGATAGCCGGCTTTCACTCGACATAGCAGTGACAATTGATGTTTGTGCAGTTAATGCATCAGTGGACACCGGCGCAGACTATTCCATACTTGGCGGGAAACTGACAATGCAGCTGAAGAAGCTAATCACGGCGTGGCATAACTTACAGATTCAGACAGCTGGTGGCCATGTCGTTACTCCACTGGGCGCCTGCACAACTAGAGTACAGATTCAAGGGTATACATTCATAGCAAGCTGCCTTGTTCTACGTGAATGCTCCCGTGACGTCATTCTGGGAGTTGACTTTCTACAGTAAAATAGAGCTATCATTGATCTGCTAGAGCGCTGCATCATGTTCTGAGCCCAGCGAGCAATCAACGTGCAGGATGACGGAAGGCGTGTAGACGTACTCCGTATTTCTGAACAGATCGTGATGCTTCCTTCACGAGCAAGTGTTCTAGTCGACGTAACATGCTGTGGTTTGTGCTATGGCGATGTGGTGGCCCACACAAATTTAGAACACCTCCTGTAGCAAGGCATCTGTGTAGCTAAAGTGTAATACACGTTCGTGATGGCTGATCTGAATTGCTCGTTACCAACTTTAGCAACGAGCATCGACACCTTTTTCGTGGCACTTCGATAGCGTTTGCCCACGAAGTAGCAAACGTCACCTACTGTTTCACGTCGAACTAGTGGATACCGCAGACACGTCAATGAGTAATATTGACATCAATCCTGATCTGTCCACCGTTAACCAGACTGCGCTGCGAGCGCTCTTGTTCGAGTTCAGGTCTTGCTTCGCAAGTGGCTCAAAGATCCGCCAGACGTCCATCGCTCAACACAGGATCATCACGTACGAGGATGCACTCCCAATACCCAGCAGATCCACCAGTTTGTCACGATGAATCAAAAGTACTGGGGGTTTATTAAACCACTGAGTAGCTAGCTCTAGGACGATGCGTCAGTCGTGGCTGGCTCTCGAGCAGAGAAGAAGCACGTGATCTTCTTTTTTCCTCCAGATCGAGAGCCGCTCTTGCAGTCGACCCACTACGTGTGGGTGGCAGTATAGTGCCAGAAACAAGTCGAATAAACTGTCAAATACTCTTAGAGTTGTAATGAAGAAGTAGTGGGCCATGCATAGCTCGGAAAACACATTGTCCGTGCTAAGCACGAGACGCTCGCCCCGGACATTGTCGCTGCTTTCGCTGGCTAGGCCTACGCTCCTACCTCATCTGAAATAACAGTTCTGATTGTCTCAATTCTTTATTATATTTGGTGGAGTTTGCTGGGTCTCCTCGCAATCCTGGAGTTATAAAGCCGGACTCGACCTGCCGCTATGACCACTGCATCTGCCAGAAGTCCTCCGCCTATGGCTCCCCAGGCCATCGTGTGCTCCGGCGCGGTCCGTCAGCGGGACCCCCCCATATTCAGCAGCACTGACGACCACGACGTCGACGACTGGCTGGCTACTTACGAACTCGTGAGTGTCTTAAACAAATGGGACGAAGCCACGAGACTGGCCACGGTCGGCATTTACCTCAGTGGCATTGCCCACTTGTGGCTGCGGAACCACCAAGCCGACGTTCCAACCTGGACAGCATTCAAGACAAAGTTCAGGGAAGTATTCGGTCGTCCTGCTGTCCGCAAACTTCGTGCGGAGCAGCGCCTTCAGTCAAGATCTCAACTGCCTGGTGAGAATTTCACCAGTTACATAGAAGACATCATTGACTTGTGCAAACGCGTCGATGCGAACATGACAGAGGTGGACCGCATCAAGCATATTTTTGAGGGTATTGACGAGGACGCATTCCAGATGCTCATTTCAAAAAGCCCGGCTACTGTTGCTCAAGTTACAGAGCTCTGCCAAAGCTGTGATGAGCTCCGCTGGCAACATCTCGTCACCCGCTGTGCTGTCCCACATCAGGAATTGATGTCCGGCTTAACTCCCTCGCAAGATCCCGTCCTCTCGCAGATCAAAGATTTTGTGCGCGAAGAAGTTGCCCACCAACTTTTACTTATCTCCGGCTTTTCGGAGCGCAGTGCGCCGCTTAGCCCTACACTACGGACTATTATACAAGACCAAGTGTCTGAGGTCCTTCCTCCGCAGCTGGTGCCACCAGTTAATGCACCATTGACGTATGCCAAAGCAGCAGCACGACCACGACCACAAACGTTCCGAGCGCCGCCTCCACTGCCTGCTCCTGTTTATGCCGCCCAGCCGCCACGACCTCCAGTCCACCGAGTCCCTAATCCATGGCGCACTGCCGACAACCGACCAATCTGCTTTTCGTGTGGTCTACCCGGACACGTCGCAGGTCTGTGCCGCCGCCGCCCACTCCATTCACGTGAAAACCCACGTTCGTATGAGTACGACCACACGTTTCCCTACATTCCAGACCCCGAATTGCACCCTCCTCGACCAAGCCACCGACCTTCTTCTGATCGCCGATCTCCTTCTCCACGTCGTCGCTCGCCCTCCCCGATGCGCCGGCATCCCCCTACAATCGACGTGGAAAACTAAATGACGCAGTTCCCGAGGCAAGAACTGCGTCCTCGTCGCAAAGCACAAGCCCTCTTCGTTCGCCGCCGAATGTAATTAATGCCGTTCTTGAAGGTGTACCTGTACTTGCCCTTATTGATACTGGTGCGGCCATTTCTGTAATTGCCGAAAAAGTTTGCCGTTCAATTCGTAAAGTTACAACTCCTTACTTGGGTTCGTGTTCGTACACGAACACGAACCCAAGCAAGTTACAGTTCGCAGTACTCCCGCACTGTTCTCACGACCTCATTTTAGGCTGGGATTTTCTCTCCGATCCCCAAGCCGTCATTGATTGCGCTCGTGCTGAAGTCATTTTTTGGTCCCTTGGTGATGCCCTACCTGCGGACGATCACCCTTCCTACGCGAAGTTGGTCATTAGAGACGACACCGAGATCCCTCCGCGCGCTACTGTCTTCACACCTGTGTCGTGTTTCGTCGTCGTCGACGCTACCGCATTCTTCACACCTTCCTCTGCTTTCGTTCATCGCCACCTATCACCGCCCCGAACCACTCTCGTTACTCTTCAAGGTGGTGGGACCGACGTGCCTGTGGGGAATCCGTTCCCATTCACGATTACGCTGCTTCGGGGCAAATGTATTGGCTCAATCGAATCATTCGAAATCATCACTACACTTATGTTCCTGATCTATCATTGGAAGCCAGCGCCCCCTCCTGTAGTTCCGGGAATGGCCCTTAAACTGCCGACATTTTCAACAGTGTCATCGACGAAGGCCTAAACCCACAACAGAGGTGTGAGCTTTTGAACCTTCTTGACAAGTTTCGGCCATTTTTTGACAGTAGCAGCGCTACCTTAGGTCAAACATCTACTGTATGCCACCAGATCGACACAGGTAGTCACCCACCACTACGGCAGCGACCGTACCGTGTTTCACGGACTGAACGCCGTGTCATCGAGGAACAAGTAGGTGACATGCTAAAGCGCGGCGTCGTTCAACTATCAAACAGTTCTTGGGCGTCGCCGGTTATTTTAGTTAAAAAGAAGGATGGCACAATACGTTTTTGCGTAGATTAACGTCGCCTAAACAAAATAACACGAAAGGATGTTTATCCTTTGCCTCGGATCGATGACGCCCTCGACTCTTTACAAGGCGCAGAGTTCTTTTCCTCCCTTGATCTACGCTCTGGGTATTGGCAAGTGCCCATGAATCCGGATGATGGACCAAAAGCTGCCTTTGTTACACCAGACGGCTTATACGAATTTAACGTGATGCCATTCGGCCTATGCAATGCGGCAGCAACATTTAAGCGCATGATGGACACTATCCTACGAGGCCTCAAATGGAACACGTGTTTGTGCTACTTAGATGATGTGGTGGTGTTCTTGCCCGATTTTCCCACGCACCTTCGTCGCTTGGAACAGGTTCTACGCTGCCTTTCTGCAGCAGGCCTCCAACTAAACTTGAAGAAGTGTCACTTTGGAGCACGCAAGCTGACCATTCTCGGACACGTCGTGTCGAAGGATGGCGTTCTCCCTGACCCCGCTAAGCTACGTGCTGTTAGCGAGTACCTGAGGCCCGCGTCTCTCAAGGAGCTGCGTAGTTTCATTGGGCTTTGCTCATACTTCCGCTGCTTCGTCCGGGATTTCGCCTCGATCATGGCACCTCTGACAGACCTACTTCAGGGAGACTGCAATCTATGTGCGTGGTCTCCAGCCTGTGACAGTGCCTTTGCGAAGCTTTGTGAACTGCTTACATCACCATCCATACTGCGACATTTTGGTTCAAGCGCTCCCACGGAAATCCACACGGATGCTAGCGGTGTCGGTCTTGGCGCTGTACTCGCCCAACGAAAGCCTGGTTACCAAGAATATGTTGTTGCGTACGCGAGCCGCACTCTTACAAGAACAGAAGCAAATTATTCGGTAACTGAGAAAGAATGCCTAGGGATCATCTGGGCCATTACGAAATTTCGGCCTTATCTGTACGGCCGCCCTTTCGACGTCGTTACCAATCACCACGCGCTCTGCTGGTTATCCTCCCTCAAGGATCCCTCCTGACGCTTGGCACGATGGGCTTTACGGCTCCAAGAGTACGACATCCGTGTCATTTATCGCTCAGGCCAAAAGCATGCCGATGCCGATGCTCTTTCGCGTTCGCCCGTTTCTACTGATATTGCGAGTGTCTCCACCCAAGACAACTTACTTCCACTATCAGGACCCATTGACATGGCTGCGGAGCAGCGCAAAGATTCGTGGATTGTGTCTCAGGTGGATTACTTATCTGAAACACTCGCCCACCCGCCATCTCGAACGCTACACCGACAAGCCTCCCACTTCGCCATCCGTGATGGAATACTTTATCACCGCAACTACCACCCTGACGGCCGCAAGTGGCTACTCGTCATACCCAGGCATCTCCGTGCCAGCATATGTGCTGCTTTTCATGCCGATCCACAGTGTGCACACGCCGGTTTGTTTAGAACCTACGCCAGGCTACGTTTTCGGTTTCATTGGCGCGGCATGTACACATTCGTTCAAAAGTACGTTCGATCTTGCACAGAGTGCCAACGCCGCAAGCACAATCCTAGCCGTCCTACTGCACTAATGCAGCCGTTACAGTGCCCAATGCGACCATTCGACCGGGTTGGAATAGACCTTTATGGTCCTCTGCCATATACATCACCTGGGAATCGCTGGATTATTGTAGCGATTGACCATCTCATGAGATATACAGAAACGGCCACTCTACCAGTCGCGACAGCACGTGGCATTGCGTCTTTCCTGCTCCAACGTTTTGTTCTTCGTTACGGCGCTCCGCGTGAGCTTTTGAGTGACCGAGGCCACGTCTTTCTCGTGGATGTAATTCAAGAACTTCTTGCTGAATGCCATGTGGTTCACCGCTGTACTACTGCATATCGTCCACAAACGAACGGCTTGACAGAACGTTTCAATCGCACTCTTGGTGACATGCTTTCTATGTATGTCGTCTCCGACCACACCAATCGGGATCTTATCCTTCCCTACGTAACGTACGCTTACAACACGGCGCCTCAAGCAACGACCTGCTTTTCTCCCTTCTTTTTACTTTATGGTCGAGAGCCATCATCTCCAATCGACACCATTCTCCCCTACCGACCCGACTCATCCGAAGGCACACCAGTTTCCGAAGCCGCTCGATATGCGAAAGAATGTCGGCAATTAGCTCGCACCCTTACAACACAAGAGCAAAGGCTACAGAAATTTCGTCACGACAATGGACGGTCCCACTACCAGTTTTCACCCAACTCTCTTGTTTGGCTGTGGGTGCCTCCCACTGCTGCTCCTGGTACCTCTACAAAGTTCGTCAGCAGGTACCACGGGCCTTATCGCGTCATACAGCGAACTTCCGCTGTCAACTACCTCATCGAACCCCTCACGCCCACTCCGGACCTGCGTCGTCGAGGCCGCGAAATCGTACACGTGGATCGTCTCAAACCGTATCACGAACCACTTGTCCTCGCGACACCTTAGAACACCTACTTGGCTCCGTCTTCAGCGAGGGTGAAATATGTAATGAAGAAGTAGTGGATCATGCATAGCTCAGAAAACACATCATCAGTGCTAAGCACGAGACGCTCGCCCGGACATTGTCGCTGCTTTCGCTGGCTAGGCCTACGCTCCTACCTCGTCTGAAATAACAGTTCTGACTGTCTCAATTCTTTATTATAGAGTAGTTTTCAAACAACTGTTTTTACATTATTGCCACGCACGTTTTTCGCTTTACTTTAACATATTCGGCTTTCACCCCATGAACACTGTTAGTAGCACTTTGTGCACATTGCACCGCAACCTTTGCGAAGATTCACAATTATTTCAGATCGTTATGTTAAGATTATGTGCACAACGTGAATAGCGAAGTTTATTCAAGAGCTTATGTGAGCACCAGCGATAACACTCGAAAGTTTTATGGCTACTGTGTAAACGAGGACACGTTCTACCGATGATCAGATTATAGATGGCCTACACTCTGTCAGGCACTATCAGTGACTGTCAGCATGTCAGAAAAAAAAAAAAAACATCCTGAAAAAGAAGTTAATTAGCATAAGGATGTGTGATGTATTATCTGTCACCTTTGTGTTGGTAAC
Organism: Rhipicephalus microplus; assembly: GCF_043290135.1. Classification (NCBI taxonomy): domain Eukaryota; kingdom Metazoa; phylum Arthropoda; class Arachnida; order Ixodida; family Ixodidae; genus Rhipicephalus; species Rhipicephalus microplus. Next base: position 269,991,038 of record NC_134701.1, on the reverse strand, counting down.
AGTGGAATTAAAACAGTTCTAGTTTGGATCTCTTCAGGAATGTAACCGTTGGATATGTCGCGTGGATCTTCTACTTTTTTCACTAAATCAGTGACGAGCAAAATGTTTAAATTACCCTTCATCACCGCCCTACTACCCTGCACTGGCCAAAAATTTTTAAAAATACTTTACAAGTAGGGTAATTACCCTTCAGTTAGTAGCCCTGCCTCGTAAGTCTTTCTTATACTCTTTTAAAGTTGCATATATAAATGTGCAGAGAGTGTTTTGAGGCAGTACAGATAAAATTGAACCATAACTTCGCCATGTTATCAGGAGAAGAGCTCCACCATGAACATACTATACCCTCCTAATTTGTCTCAACTGCCATCCTCAAAGTATGTTATTTCCTTGCCTTCAACCGTGCCATTACTGTGGGGTTGCATGAATCACGTTTATGTCATGAGCCACCAGCCTAATTTCTTTTCTGTTCCTCTTGCGGTCTCATAGCACAGGTGTTATAGACTGATGTGATGCGACAAATGCAATGCAACGCAACATACGCATTGTCTGAACAGGAATGTCTCAGGCAGGCCTGCCGACGTTTTGATAGGTAGACCTATCTTCGTCAAAGGTGCCTTGTCATCTTTGGCATGTTAGTCCCAAAAGATTATCATGTCGTGTCACTTTAGGCACTTGTCACATGCAATAGTGTGTGAAGTTACAGGCAGTTTTCTTTACATTGAGGTATTAGCGTGCGTGACCTAGGCTGCAGACTGCAAATAAAGCACTCGTGAGAGAAATAGAGCACAATAGTTCATCTGACATTTCAGCTGCTTTAGTTCTTAGCAGCTTTTCCAAACTTCTTGGATGTGATTGCCGCCACATGACCTATGTACCACATTTGTCTGTTTGGAGTGTTCATACCCGATGAAGACCCCTCCCCCCCAAAAAGTAAGGATAACTGTATCGAATGAGGTGTAGAACTGATTCGATCCGACCAGTAAACCTATGCGGACAAGTTGAAGTCATAATAAATATCAGAGGCATGAAATGCGATTGCATTCCAAGGAAAATCACTTCTGAATACTAGTCTCTGTTGCTTCTTTCCAGAATCTACTTGGGAGAAGCCAGAGTGTGATTATGTCCCATTTTCCAACCAGCAAGAACCGTCCAGTGAGAGTGCACCACCAGAGGTATGCATTCTTTAACTCTTTCGTTACCACGCCTATTCATATCAATCACCGGTGATAGAGGCTTTGAATTTTCAATTTTAGCACATTGAATTTGTTTCTCATGCGCCCAGAACTTCCTGGTAGTTATTCAGGCGACTGAACTTTCGGAATCGGTTTGAATTGTGCCGTTTTGGCAACGTAGCGATTTTTGACAGACCTTTAAGCAAACCAGTGCGCGTCTGTTGGGAAAATGTGCTTGGCTTGCAGACTTGGCCGAACTGTGCGCCGCTTGTGGTTATGCTACAGTAACATCGCAGTTCTGTAATAATCGCAGTTCTCTGGTTACAGAACATCGCAGTTCTGTAACCAGAGCAAGTCGAATATCAAATTAAGGTGTCAGCTTCACAATCCGACAGTGTGGAGCCTGAAACTTATGCCAGATATTCACTAGAGAGCTGTTGCTTAAAGTCGGGGAAGACTTATTCTACAAGAAATATGCCCACAGGTCCACCGCATGTATGAAATGTGGACGAGCCCTTTTTAGCCATTTTCCAGCAGGTTCGGTTTCACTTGTACCACTATATCAGACACAGGCCCGCATTCAGTGCACTAGTGACTAGTCGCTCCAATGGCATCGTCGTTAAGTGAGCATAGGTGGACACCTGTGCCACGGAAAACGCGTGCTGCTCGGAACTGTCTTGCAACCGCACCTGAATCGAGTGACGAGCTTCGAGTCTAAAGATGATCATAGCACCTCAGCCTCAAGCTCTCTTGGTGACAATGTTTTGTGTCAGCCTGGGACATCTGCAGCCGTTCAGACGTTGGTTTTGTTTACGGCCTGAAGCGGACTCCTGCACTGCCCGTGCATAGATGCTAACCCTTGTGCCCAATCCCAGACCTACTCTGGTTTGTGTGAGGTCCACTTCTTGCTGGGGCGCGATGTGCTGGTGCTGGCTGTACAGCCTCTCCTCAAGACGAGAAGGCCGCTGGACCATATCTCAGCCTCGTACTACAAAGCGGTGCAAGATGGTTTAGGACATTTTTTTTCTTTTCATTGCTATCTTTAAAAACAAAAATAGATGTGCTTAGATGCATACGTTGGAACGCCAACCTGTGCGGAGAGAGGTGGCTCATGGAAAAAGGTGATGCAGGACGATCTAGTGAAGTTCATTGCACATCTGATTTATTGAGGGATTTTTCACATTGCGGGCATCCATATATATAGGAACAGCTGCAGGCTCTTATAGTAAAGAATAAATAAATAATAAATGAATGAATAATGATGAAAAATGTGCAAGAGTGCAAAGTGTCTTACGAAAAATCAAGAAATGCTGCACCGGCATGGCATGGGCAATGAAGCGACACCTCGGTTCAGATTTTCGTTGTCTATGTTAATAAAAACAATGTGTAAAATGTTTACTATATTTTACACTCTTCCTGGATTGTTTACCTTCAAAATGCATATTCTGATTTTTTTTTTTGTTTTGAATGTTTTTGCATATATTAAGTGTTTTTATAGCACTGTTTACCAACCGGCAACCACAAAATACACACTTTTCACATTTTTATTCATCCCAAAGTATTTTGTTGCTCTACAAGATATGTTTTTTTTTTGGAAAGAGCATTTCATTGTGCATAATTTGATATGCTGCATTGGATTGTCTGCCTGTGTCACGGTAACAAAAGAGTTAAAGCTGTTTTGCCCATCATCTGGCTCACAGTTCCAAAAGTGCCTTTAAAAAGAGGTGGGTAACAAGCGAGTTAGTACACTAATTAAGAAAGAAGAGCTTCCTGGTCAGAATACTGATAACAACATTGGATGCAGGATTTAGCAGAACTCATTTTTCAGAACTCTAGCATGATTCAAGGTACACCGTAGCATCGGTTAATTTCAACCACAACTACCCATGGATGGGTCAATTTCAACCACAACATGTACCTAAATCTAAGTACACAAATGTTCCGAAATTTTGCCCTCGTCAAAATGTGGTCATCATTGCAGGAAATCGAATCCACATTCTTGAGCGGAATGGCTTGCTTACCCATTGCCTGCTAAGCTACCACGGCAGGTATGATAAGAAACTTTTGCGCATAGATTGCTTGCTCAGCTTACAATAATTTCCACTGAAAGAGTCATTATTTATGCATCACATTCGTGGCACGTTTACAATGTCATTCTTGTATTGTGGATGGTTCATCGTTGTGTTACAATCAGCATCACAGTGTACACAGCCATGGAAGGCTCTGTTTTGTACATGTCATGTTTGAGCGAAAGTGCTGATTAGCAATAGCTGTCAGAAATGCTGCCGTCACTGTGAGTTAATGCCGTTATTTTGCAGGATGACTCGTCAATAGAACCAGACTCGAGCATAGGACCAGCTCCTAAGGCAAGTCCGTATGGAGAGTGGCAAGCTGTCAAACCCAAGTAAGTTACATCAGCTCGTATATCTAGCAGCTGACTATAGGCCTTATGTGTAGATATCAGTAACTGAAAAATGTTTGAAGTTGACCGATAGGTAGGTCAGATGTCCATTTGCCGAAAGCATGGTTCAAAACAATACTTTAAAAAATGAAGAAAAGATCGAATACTGTCACAAGATATTGACCAAGTTTAACTGACGCTCTGCTTTGGTTATCAGTGCTCAATCTTTCCTAGTCAAATGTAAATCGAGCAGGGCAGAACGTAGATCCAATACACTGAACATTTGTGTAGTTACGTATGCAACGTAAGGGTTCGACAATTGGTTACGTTTCCACCACCATAGAACAGAAACTAGCAGTTTTATGTGAAGTTGTGGTTTTGCCTTTGTCTTGACAAGTTATTTTCGCTAAAAACTGAAGTGGCCTTGTGTACCTGCAAGCTATACTGTTCTCACTAGGCTTGTGCGATATTCAAATGCTTCAAATATTCGAACAAATATTACTGTATTTGAAATGAACGAATAAATATATATTAGTCCACATGTAACCTTTTGTAGCAGAGGTGCTTTCACTGTAGTGGAGGGGTGCTATGCCATGAAAGCACTTATCCTAAACATATTATAGTCGGTGACAACTTAAGAACAATTATAAGCTCCACCCACGAGGCCACATTGTCCTTATTTTCCATGCCTCGGCACTAAAAAGGAAGTGGTTTCGAAACAATGGCAATAATTTTCATGCATAAAGCATTATCTTGCAATATTTCACTGGTATTCAAATGAAGAAACCAAAGCTTGATAAGGAAACACGAGACTGCACGGAGTTCAGAATCAGCTTAGCAATATATCAGTTGTTTGAATCGCAACCCTCACCGCACCCATCTCAGAGTCCATGAAAGAACATAGTAGATCTCTCAAAGGCAACATTTCTGCGCAGTACCTACAATTATGGTGTAACTGTGGTGTTACTAGAACAAGCAATGTCCCATTTGACGTAATGTTTAAAATGAGGGATTCCTTTTTTTGTGATTTCACAAATGAAAGGGGGGCATTTATCACATTTCATTAGGTTGTTTGCAACTTTTGTTTTGCAAAACTTTTGCTGGCAGGTTTCTTCACTGTCTTCTGCAACTACGGCAACTGTGACCCATAGCGAACAATAGAGAAGTGATGTGAGATTAACTTCGTGAATTTTTATTTTTGTGCTGCTGTAAGTACCGAATGATGTCTCGCGTTGCCGTGCTTGTCATTGTGTTTGAGGTAAATGCCAAAGTTTCATTCAACGTCTTGTTTCATCAAAATAAAAGCGCTTAGGGCACATTGTGTTTAACAGTGGGGATCATTGCATATGTTATCATTAAGGTAATGCTTAGGCGATGTACGTGGCTAAAGTGGCAGTTACTAAAAGATGTAGTCATTTTTTTTTTTGCTTAGGCAACTTGCATTTCATTGTTTTGCCATGATGCCGTCAGCCCTTGAATATTCAACTTTTTCAAAATGGGACTCATTTGTGCTAGAACAGGGGCCACTATTTTCTGTGATTGTGCCTGTGCGAAGGTGTGTCTGAGCAAGCAAAAGAGTTTTCTATTTACGGTAAATGCGAGTAAATTGCGTACCAGACTTTTCTTTCACAGATGAGCGCAACTTTCATGTTCTTTTTTATGGGGTTCTAATTTAATATAAACAAGTTATCACTATGTAATGCATGCACACAATACAACTGAAATGTCAAAAAAAAACATGTTAGACAAAAGTAAAACTTCTTATGAAGATACGGATAGGTATGACACGCCTTAAAAGTGAAATCTCTGTTTCTTTTGTTTTACTCAATACTAGATTTAGCGGCGTCGTTTCAGTAACGATAATGATCGATGCAACTGATCGTGATCTTTGCATCAACGACGATCGATCCAGTGTAATTCATAGCGCGCGTTGTTTCAGAGTTTGAAGAACCTCGATTGATATGTGGGGTTTAACGTCCCAAAACCACCATATGAATATGAGAGATGCCGTAGTGGAGTGCTCCGGAAATTTAGAGCACCTGGGGTTCTTTAACATGCACCCAAATCTGAACACACGGGCCTACAACATTGCTGCCTCCATCGGAAATGCAGCCGCTGCAGCCGGGATTCGATCCCGTGACCAGCAGGTCAGCAGCCGAGTACCTTAGTCACTAGACCACCGCGGCGGGGGGGTGTGAAGAACCTCGCACAGTGTTTTTCATGCAGGCGTTCATGCATCGAGCATGAGACAAGCGCCTACGCGACGGGCACTTCGATTTGGCACATAGTTCTGAGCCGGTGAAAATCAATTCCATTAAGATGACGCAGCTGCGCTAATCAATGCATGTCAAATTAATTACAGCCACACACCAGGTGACCACAATGCACTTTATGATGCATACACCACTGCATATTCTCCCCACATGGTTTGTTTACTTCCATACTGTGTCGTGCTAGAAGGTTTTGTTGGTTGCTTTGTCTCATGCTTCGTCCACACTTACATCACTAATATGGGCGCACAGCACAGTGCATATTGCAAAAAATTACCAAGATTCCCATGTTGCGACACCCAAGTAGCACACTCACATCCACATGTGGCAATGCTTTCGTGGGCGGTTAATCACAGATGCACACATTCCTCAAAACACAGGGCGCACATTCAGACTTCACCTTCACCTTACTACACATAAATGACCGCGATGATAATCGTTGAGAATGGTCACACTTAGGGGATAGATAGGTGCGTCCGGGTGACATCGAGAATAAACACAGTGTTGCTGCTTCACGCTGCTGAAATGATGAAACACAATGAAGCTGTATCTCTCCGGTGCACTTCAAACGCTGCAAAATCAGAAACATCAGCATTGAATGACGGCAGGCGAGGATGATGCCAAGTGCAAGGTGCGAAATAGCTTGTTGACGGAGAAAACGCCACAGAAAAATCTAATGGATGCCTGCCAGCCTCGGTGCAGTGGCACATTGCCTCTTATCGCGAACCGCGCTATGCTGAATTTGTCATTGGTTCATTGTAACTGTTATGTCATAGCAAAGAGCGGGTGTGATTGGACGCACGTAATACAAATGGACAGCAGTGCACTTTACTTTTTATTCTTAGCTTGTCACCAACTATAGTTGTTGCGTAATTCACTTGTAAAGGTGGTTTTGCTGCAGTAGAGGGGTGCTAAGCCATGCAAACACCTAATCAAGGAAAATTTGCACTGCTGCAAATCCCCACCTCAAGGTTAAATGAACATATTATCCTCTCATTGATTCAGCATTTTTATAGTTTAAAAGCTTGTTATGCCAGCTTATGTGCTCTTACAGTGTAAATGTTAAAATGTAACATATTTTATAGGTTATCATTTGCATTCTACCAAAAGTAAAATCCTGCTACTATTCAAAGTTGTTTCCACTTCTTTTGAATAAAAAAAATGGCATTCATACAGGCCTTGTTTAAATAAAAAAGAAAATTGTGTAGGTTAGTAGGGTCATGACAAATGTGCCCATTTTCTTCATAATATGCCATACTGTTTCAATTGGATTTGAAATTATTCAACCAAAATCACTATTCGCATAAGCCTACCGTAAAATGCTAAGAAAGCGTCCCCCCTTTTTTGGGAGATCTGAAATAAGCACCCAGTGCCCGAACAAGCTCCCCCCCCCCTTCTCCTGCAGCCACTTTTTTTTTTTTTTTTTTCAAGATGAGCATTGCTTATGTGGAAAAAACCACAAACATGAGTACATTGAATGCATATCTAATGTTGTTTACGAAATACTCTAATAAAAAGCATTTCATTAGAAACATGGATGGGCGTTTTGTATATTTAGTCGCTCTCATACCGCCATCTTGAATTTCGGTTTGGGACCAAGCAAGCAGCCCCCCTAAAAATCTGGTCCAATTGTCTTTCACCGAGGTAGGGACTTGCGCAGCATTTTACGGTAGTTCTCAAAGCGTGTTGGAAGTTACTCCAGGATTTCCTCCAGGACTGCCTCTATCTTAACAAGCATGCTGCAGTTGCATGAAGTGTTGTTCAGAGATTATTCACAACCACCACACACCCTTTTTATTTAACGCATGTGTGAATTTTCAACATGTTACTTTAACTTCCAGGCAGGCACCGAAGATAGATTTGCAACTTCCGCAAAAGTCTGAAGGCATTGAAGAGGTTGTCATTAGTGTACCAAGCGACGCTCCCAAAAGGATGAAGTTTGCGGAAAAGACTGTGGGTAGCCTTGAATCCGAGGAAGGTGAAGATGCAAGTTCTGTATTCAAAAAGCGCAAGCTTGGTTCTCACGGCAAAAGGAATGTGAGGCAGCGAACCGATGATGACTAGATCAACCGCATGTGCCGGTGCTGTGCTTTGTATGTAAATAAATGTAAATAGATTGCACATTTCATATTGCCTCTTGCTTCTTACATTTCTGTCTAAAAAAATTTTTCATTTCTGAAACTCTGTTCTACCAATATAAATCAATGCTACCAAAAAAACAACATGTGGCTGTTCTGTGCCAACACACATTTTTTTCAGCCTGACAAGTTCATTTAATTTTTTTTTTTCTGCTAAAACATATCCCTAAGTCTAAATTGTCACCAGCATTATTTCATTTCTAAGATGGATTAGGACAGAAACATTACTTGCAGGTGAACACTGTTTAGTATTGTGAGAAGTTTCGCAAATTACATTTTTGTTTAGAAATATCCATTTTACATTTACGAGGTGCATATATACTATCAGCATAGCCACAACCACTACGTTGTCCTGGTATGGACGGCACACAAGGTAGCCAAAATTTTATTTCACGAGGGGTCTAACCCTCTGCATGAACAAGTTAAACCACCTGGGGTCCTTCAATATGCACCTAAATTAAAAAGTACCCCAGTGTTTTTTAATCTAAATGTGGCTGCTGTGGTTGAGGATCAAAGTCCCCTTGAAACTCAAGCAGCCCCACACCAATGCTGCGAAGCCACCCCAGCAGGTCTCCTTTTCAAGACAAACGCAGTGGAGTAATGCAGTCTAAACCCTTTGTTGAACTGCGGGAACGTTGCACATTTCAAGTTCTTTACACTTAAGCTCTGTAACAGAGCTCCAACTATCATATACTGGCCACCATAAAAAGATATATCTAGCAATTAAATTGTCTGTGGCACACTACAGTAACTACTTCAAAATAACCAAGGACTAGGTTTCCTGTTTATAATAAAGAAAATGTGTTTTCCAAAAAGCAATACAATTGGCCTGTTGCAGGCTAGGCTTAGCATAGTGGAATCATGTTGACTATTCAGTCTGTACTGACCTTATTTTTTTGATAATGCTAACACGAAAGATCTCACTGCTAAGGAAACACTTCAATTATTTTGAAGATTGCCAGTAAACTCTGACAGTGATAATGAGGAGTTTGAGGGCACTGAAGGCAAAGTATGAATAATACCATCAACTTTGTTCAGAGAACAATAGTGGCATCAATAAACGACCTTCCAACAGGTTGCTTGATCTAGTGAAGACTAGGTGCAGCCTGTGCAAAGAACAAGATGCCATTCCAAAACATGACTCAGAAGAGCTCCAATTGGATACGTTGCACAATGTCCCAAAGATATAGTCAAACAAATATAACCCTTGGAGCGTCCACTAAGCATCTTGATTGTGTGGTGTTGGACCATGTTGTCAAGCAAATGAACTTTTACGTACACATGCCAAAAAAGACATGTTAGCACACTGCTAACATGAACCTTAATTGGGGTGCTTTTCCTTATGAGAGTCTAGCATGAATCAGCTTCAAATTTACTGGTATTCAGACAGATTTTTCTGTCAAAGAAATCGCCCAAATTATGGCATATAAACAATTAAAGCTTCGTGTGTGCGCTCGTAGCTCTCTCTCTGGCCTTTGCTTGGGCCGGTCATGTCTCCGGCAAAGGCGCGTCTGCACACCTAGTTTGGTCACACCTGTAAATATGTAAATAAACCGTGTGTTCTTTGTGTGAGCAAGAAGCCTCCCAAGAGTTCTTCCTTCCCTGGTGCCTGGGTTGCTGCCTGTGCCCCGCTCCTCAAACTCGTAAACTGGTTGGCAGGGGCGGGATTTGGTGGGATCCAGTTTGCGTTCTTTCCTGATATGGATGCTGGTGAGCACTCACTTTCCGTAGAGAATCTGCCAGGTGTTTTTGGATAGATGGTGATGTTTAGCCTAAGGGGTAGATAGGTTGCTGCTTTGTGAAGGCATTGTTTGTTAGAGGTACCTTCACAGCAGTTAGAGCCACGGAAGTCTGCACGGGGTGATCATGGGCTTGAACAGGTTGAGGAAAGCAGATTTAGTGCTCTTGTGCAACGAGTTGGTTATTGACATGGGGATGATACATATGCAGCCACATTTGATACAGGTGATTAAGGGGGCAGGCTGCTCTTAGACTTTTTTTTATTTCATCAGTGATCTTGATCAGACTGCACAGGATTATGCAGTTTTTTCTGCTGAATTCAAATATTTAATTAGTTTTCCGGTGACTCAACTTGTTTCTGAGATAACTTAAGCTCACCCCTATTGTTTAAGGCCACCATAGATAAAAAAGTGCTTAATTAAAAGTGATATTTAAGGAAAGCCAACATAGACTAATGACTATAGATTAAAAGTATGCAAGAGTTTTTTGCTCTTAGGTCTTCCTTTGTTATTTTACAGTAAAATGAACTATCTATTTTCGAAAACAGTTGGAATTGTTACAATTTTGATGAGTAATTAATTAAAAAAGGCTTCGGCTCTAAATTCTGCTCCCATACTTGCATTCTACACACATACAGGTTTTCATTGCAAAAAGAATTATTGTTGTACCAGCCCTAGCTGCAGAGATATTGAGGCCTCTAAATTGAACTGTTGTAAAGTTACTTTTTTGAGAAAAATGGAAAAAAATGAAAACACACAGCTTCTTCAAAAAGCAACAGTCATGGTGCCCATGCCTTGCAATCCTCATAAAGGTGCTCATGAATTCGTAGCAGAGCTTCTAACACAGGTGCAAGCAAATGATAAAGAAGCCTCGAAGTCGGTTCTCCAATTTTTTGCAGATTCTGCATGTTAACAGCAACAAGAATCTGGACAGTTAGAATGACATTACAAAAAAATTGCCACTTCCTGGTGTGTGAAAATTTGCAGAGAGATAGAAAAATACTTGCAAAAACCAAACATGTCAATTAAAAAAATATATATATTTTTTTTCATTCTTGGTCCCAAAGACCAGTCTGCCCCCTTAAGGATTCTGGCACGGATGAGGAGAGGCTTTGCGATTGTTGGGATCTCACACAGGCTATGCGTAAAAAGGAAGCTGCAGCTCATTAAAGGGAAATGAAAGGATTGAGGCTCGAGCTTCGGATTGTCCTGGCAAAACGTGCCGGTGGTCATAGTGCAGTAAATGCAGAGATTCATGATAGACCAGGCACGATAAACATGGATGCGCGAGGTTGAGATAGTGACAGCGTCTTGTCACCAGTCCGGGAAAGCAGGCGTCCTTATCTTGGCCACCAACCAGGGGAATGACTCACTCGTAAAGAAAAATTTGGCTTCTCAGCGTAAATGCGATATCTTCGAGTGAGCAGGGAAAGAGTGTGCGAGTACTCGTGAAAGCAGGAAGTGTTGAGTCAAAGGTGCTGTCGCCTGTATATAGTGATAGATGGCAAAAATGGAGAGGTCATTTGTGAGAACAGCAATAACAGAGCATTAAATAGTGTCATGGAAAATAATGGATTGCAAATCCACGGCCTTTTAAGTGACGTAGACTCTGGCCCATTCTCGGTGGTGTCTGAGGTTGCAGTGCACACTTCCTCGAAGATCATGTATATGCTAGATTTTTAGCCAAAAGAAAGTTTGCGCGCAGGTCAGGGTCGTTTTGGACGCTCCTGTCTGCATGCGACCGGAGGGGAATCCTTCAGTTTCAATCATCAGGTTTCTGCCTCAGGGATAAAGCTTCGGTGAAGTTTCCGGTGTTTTCGTGCGGATTTCCAGTAAAAGAATCTGCTTCAAAGGGGCATTTTGTCTAGGGTCTGTTCAGCACGTGAAGGGATTCCGTTGCATGGTTTGGGACGCGAGCGCCTAAGCGTCAAGTTATTCAAGTGGTTACCACCATAGTGCAGGCTTTCATTGTGCTAAAAAATAAAGTAGCCATGTAACTTACACCTGGTGGATCTCTGGAGAGCTCAGCGTTGGTATTGGGTAGAGTGCGTCCCTTCCCACCAGGCTAAACAGAAATCCAGCTATGCCTACCGGTCCAAAAGCATGGCGAGGTGGACAGGAACTAGCCTCAGTGGAATGCGGACTTTTTCAGCGCTGCATTCTACCTTTGACGAGGGAACAACCAGGCAGCGGTGACCGGGTTGCAGCAGCTGTGGAGCTGCCTGCTGGTACCAAGCGAGCGTGGGTGTGCTGTGGATTGTGACGCCACAATCCACAGCACACCCACGCCCGCTTGGTACCTACGGTGCGATCTGCTGTGTGATGTGCATGCATGTTTTGTGGTGAATCAGCGTGGCACGGACGAAGACCCACAACAGCCACTTCAGAGAGCAGCGCCACTGCAGCTCTTACATGACCTCTTCAGGTGGCGGACGGGCTGTTATAACTGGCAGTGCATGGACCCGACGTGCCTTCCAAACACAGTCCGCGTCCTAGGAACGCAAGAGATGTCCACGTGCACTGCAGGGAACACGCATTGGCGTCCCTGGAACATGCAGTCTGTGTTTGACAAGAAGCGCATGCACGGACCTAGCATATAAGAAGGGTGTCTTGTGTGCGCTCGTAGCTCTCCGGCCTTCGCTTAAGCCGGTCATGTCTCATGTAAAAGCACATCTGCATATCTAGTTTGGTCACACCTGTATATATGTAAATGAATCGTAAGTTATTTGTGTGTGCAAGGAGGCTCCCAAGAGTTCTTCCTTCCCCGGCGCCTGAGAATGAAATTACAGCGTGTGACACTTTGTAACTCGGCTCGTACTACATGGACTAAAATTTTTTGCAGTGGTGAATTCGTGAGGCAATAAACTCCTGAATATAATCCATTCCATAGTGTTGCAGGGCCCCTTAAGGTAGATGCTTGTAGATTGTGCAGCATTGGCACGCATGCGCTTCCGCTAATGATGAATAAACGCATTCCAGACTACACATTCTCTTTCTGCTGTCGTAGCACAGCAGATGCAAGATACCCACTATATGCGATGATGACAATGATATTCACAGACAATGACTAGCTTGTGGAGTAGATGACATCTCTATATGCTCTTTGATGCATTTCGTATGACTGGAAATAACCAATGACCACTAGGGCAATGTGTGCAGGCCTCGTTTTAGCTAACTTCTGGCTAGATCCGGCATCGCAAAGCAGTAATAATGATGGCAAAATGAACTTACAAACTCAGCACGACATACCACTTATGACCAATAAACATTGTATAGTATAACTGTACACCGCTTTGTCACTCACCGACATGAGTGAGTGGTCACTGTCACTGGTGACTTACAGCGACACCGAACGATCCCACTGCTTCGCCCACTCATCATTCACTTCGTGGATATGCCCCGATTTTTTTTCTATGATTGTGAATTGATTGACAGCTCACTTACATATGTTGATTGTTTCCTTGTTACATAAAAAAAGGGTTCAAGCCCGTCCACTCTAGCAGCACTTCTCAACAGTGCGCATTTGTCCAGAGCCACTTGTCTCATAGTTTTCACCGTTTTGCCCCAGAAGTGTCTAAACGTGCATGCAAGCTTCACCAGTACAGCAATCCTGTGACATGTTTCAGTGTTGCAAACTTGGAGATTCTGTGTGTCCGAAATTATACTGGCAAGCGTGTGCAACAATAACCATAGAGGAAATACAGACGATATGGCGTGCTAATGTAGCCATGGCAACCATAAAGCTTCCTAAACATACCTGGAAGGGAATCTGATGCTGGGATCGTTCAGCGAACATGGGAATGATGGGTAGTAGTACACGGATCTGCCTACCTTTCATACTCGCAGGCCTCAATCGCACTTGTGCATTTGCCCATTGCTGCGTTTAGCTTTTGTTCCGAATTAAAGAACGAAGTGCTGTGAACTGCATGACCAAATTTGAAATGGTGAGCCTAAAAGGTTAAAGTAGGGAAGTGCAACTAACTGCTGAACATTTTCAGATTTTTGTTTCCTAACAAAGCAGCTCCAAGCCACGCAAAGTCAAACAAAACCGAAACTATGAAAATCCGTGTATAACCAATCATTCCCATGTTGGCTTAAGTGCCATGGGTTGTAGCTTCCATTCACACTAGCGCCAGAGTTCCTTCTAGTGTACTTATAGGAAACTATGATGGCAACTACTCTTCTGCCGCTGGTTGGCCTCGTCACAAAAAGTCCCAGATCTGTGTGAAACTTGACATATGTGAGCAAGACCATCTCTGAAGAGACCATTTACGTCCCGGGATTCCAGCCAACAAGTCTGAAATCCTGCATACATGTTCACTATGGTTATCGAGTGTATACACAGCAAAATATTTTGCTTGAGTCAAGCACAAAACAAATTCAAGGCAGAGACACATTGAAATATTTTACAAATATGCGAGTGCATAACTGCACTGCTATGCCCGGGAAGCAAGTTATAAATTTGGAGGTACGCACGTGAGCACCATAATGCACATTCCAGGTCAGTAGGTCTGGCTTCATTGCCACAATTGACAAAAACATCCAGTAAAACCTGTCAATGTTAGCAAAGACAAGTTTTAATACGGTCAGTCTTCACATTCGCAATTTAAGAGTGGTGCAAGGCTGTACTAGTTGGGACAGGTTTACGAGTGAACCGAACACTTTTATTGATGACATAGACGCAAGCACAATGAAAGATTGACGTTTCGTACTTTTAAACAATGCAGACACGACAGGGAGAATTTGTCTTCAGCAGGCGTTTGAAGGGAAAAAAAGTGAAGATGAGGTGGGGAACAAGCAGGCAAAGCATACTGAATAAGAAACTGAAATGATAGGACATACGGGAGGGGGGGGGGGGGGGAAGAAGGCCATTTGACGAACTGTAACACTGTACATAAAGAGGATAAAAAATAAGACCTATGTCGCCTTCCTCAGCAGATATCAGAGGCAGGCTGCATGAAGTGCTTCGAGTTTGTTTACTCAATTATTTACAAAAAAAAAGACGAGTTGCCCTTCGCCCGATGCGGTTGTAACTCAGGCTGGCGAATGTCACACTGCTTTTCCTCTTTGCGTGCTGCAACCACCCGTCTGCTGTTGGAAAACGTCAATTGTGTCATCATCCTCCATGTCGAGGCCTGCAGGGGTATCAGTTTCATTGATCGGCTGGCCGTCAAATCGGAACCTAACATTCTGGATGCTCAGGCCCTGCAGAGATCGCCACATAGTTGGAAGCGGTTGGTCAGTGAAGAAGAGGATTATATTATCACACACACACAAACAAACACACACATACACGCAGTCGAACAGACAAGTATTGTGGATGACAAGTATTGACAAGTATTATGAACAGAATGCCATACTTACAGCAAGCCGAGTGTAAGAAATCAAGAGCGGCGCTTCGGCGCGAGCTCGGTTATCAGGACAAAATGAAGTCAGAATAAGGACAGCCGGCCTGCAGCAAGGTGCTGTCTCATACATCTCGTTTTCACTACGCACACACACATATGAAGAAAGGAGGTGTATACTCAAGGGCTCGTTTTAGGGGCGAAGCTCTTTATAGCGCCACCTGTTCGTCCCTCGTAGCCGTAGTAGTAGTAGTGTGTAACCGGTATTACATTTTGACCTCCAAGGTGGTGCCGGTGAGAGATTTCTTCTGTGCGTTGTTGAACAATAAAAGATAGTGCTCAATGTATATACCAATGGCTGCTAAGGGAGAATGAGAGACAGGAGAATTCGGCTTTTAGTTAACGTGCATGCAGCAAATTTTTTATTGTTCAACAACGCACAGAAGACAAGAAAGGGTTGCTACGTTATACTCGCTGGGCGTAACCTCTTAGGTTTTAGAAAGGTTTAGCGAGCGTTGGGCCGCAGTGCCATGAATACAGTGAACTAGTATATAGCATGAACTCGAGGTAGTTAAAGGTGGGAAGTAGACACGAAGCGCAAGCCGTAAGGAAGTGTGCGTGTGCCTCCTCTCGTTCAGTCCTTGGAATGTCCGCTGGATGGCGGTGCTTCTATATGAGGAATATATGATGAAAAGATGCAAGATGGTGATACTTGGAGTGTTAAATGGGTGGACGAACGGACACACAGACAGATGCATGGACGGACGCACGGACGGGCGGAAGCAAGAACGAATGGATGGACGGATGCTTCGCCCCAATAGCCATCATTCACTCCGTGGATATGCTGCCATTTTTTTTTCTTGTTAGACACAATATTATTGAAATCTAACGGACAGTATTGCAAGAAAAGCATAGGGGAAGTTATTAGACCTAATAACTTCACCTATACTTTCCTTGCATTATTGTCTCTGTGACCTCATATATATTATCACGTCCACGAGAGGTGTGTATTCAGAGGCGGCGTAACGGGAAGTTAAATTGCTGATACGGTCTATAACAAGAAAAAATCCCTCACAGTGTTCCAGCAGTTTCTCACATAACCCGCGTTTTCTAGTTGGTGTCCACTGCCACACTAGAAGGTTGCAGCGATTGTACGTTACGTGCCTGCATCGGTGGTCAAAATGTGCCTTCGAGCAGTCTTGAGAAGCAAGAGTGAGCTTAGAGCGGACAATCTCAGATATGCAGGGATTATGGCGTTTCAAACACGGGAAGATGGTATCAAGGGCATGTACGAGGCGGCCGAGCATATAAAGAAAAAAAGGTCTGTGGCTGGTAGTAGCATGCTGTACGGTGTTAAATGCATAAGTGATGAAAGGTAGAATGCTGTCCCAGTTTTTGTGATCTTATGTGACATACATAGACAGCATGTTCGTGAGAGTCCTGTTAGTTTGTTCAGTTATACCGTTTGCTTGGCGATGATATGGTGTAGAATGCCGAAACCTTGAAGCGCAGACCTGAGGCATCTCTCCCACCACATTTGCAGTGAATTGTCGCCCATGGTCACTGATTACAATTGAGGGAGGTCCGTGTCGTAAAATCACAAAACGTAACATGAAGACAGACACATCAGCTGCAGTTGCCAATGGTAAGGCAGCTGTCTCGCAGTACCGTGTTAAATGATCGGTGCACACAACTATCTAGCGATTTCTATCGGAAGACCGAGGAAAGGGCACAAGAAGGTTAATCCCGACTTCCTCGAATGGAATTCTAGGGGGCAACACCGGATGTAATCGCCCCGCAATAGCACTTGTTGGGCGCTTGCGACGTTGACACTCGTTGCGGCTAGACACGTAGTGTTCCGTCGTCTGGTGCATTTTGGGCAGTAGAGCCTTTCTTGAAGGCGGCAGAGTTTTCGCTGTGCCAAGATGACTGGATGTTGGGTCATCATGCATAGCCTGTAAGACAAATGCGAAGACTCTTCGGAAGCACCAGGAGATACCGTGAGCTGGTGCTCGTGTAATTCTTTTTGTAAACTAGCCCGTCTCGAATTCATAAGCGCGTATGTGATGATTTTGGTTTGGTAGCAAGAAGTTGCTGTATGGTGCCGTCCCTTTATTGCTCATTCTTAAGGTGTAGGTATTGGGTTTGTAAACTAGCCCGTCTCGAATGCAGAAGTGCGTAGGCGATGATTTTGGTTTGGTAGCAAGGAGTTGCTGTATGGTGCTGTCCCTTTGTTGCTAATTCTTAAAGTCTTTGTTTCGGGAAATGGTTGGTCCTGTGATGCGATGTAGATGTCGAAGTTGTCCGCGTCACAATCGGTCTTGGGAAGCGGTAGTTGCGAAAGACAATCTGCGTCAGCGTGAAGTCATATTCTTGTAGACGAAATGCCCAACACGCAAGCCGACCAGATAGGTCACGAAGATCGACCAACCAGCAGAGAGAATGATGGTCTGTCAAGATGGTAAAGGGGCGTCTGTACAATACAAGTAGGACCGGAAACACTGCTCAACGAAGACTACTGCAAAGCATTTTTGCTCTTTGACGGTATAGTTTGGCTCGGACTTGCCGAGCGAGCGACTTGCGTATGCTACGACATGTTCTTTATTATCCAAACGTTGACCCAGGACAGCATTTACACCAATACTGCTAGCATCAGTGTGAAGTTCTGTGGGAGCCAGAGAATTTAAGTGTTGGAGAATCGGATGGGACGTCAAAAAAAAAAAACTTCAACTCAGAAAATATGGACCCCCGTCAGGGCAAAGCACGTTTGCCCGGAGGTTTACACCACTGATGTATGCCAACACTGCAAGAAGGCGCGAGCCACCCAAAGACACCTCCTTTGGGACTGTGCACCACCGCCGGGTAACCAAGAAGTAATGCCAAATGCCATAAGCAGCAAAATCATCAGCCGAGAGCCAGGCAATCAAAGAGACGTGGTCCAGCACGTGCTTAGCATCCTGGAACGCCAGCGGCCGAAAGTGGCGCCCCCACGGGTTTGACGCGAGTAGGTTGCTGCTCCGAGACGTCCGAGCACGCTAGTGTCTCGCTTTAATCCCCCTACCCCTTCCCCCTTTATGCCGGATCGTCAATAAAGTTGTTTCACTCACTCACTCAACTCAGAAAAAGGGGACTCACATTCCGGGGTCCAGTCAAACAGCACCCCTTTCTGAAGCAGGCACATGAGCGGGCATGCGATATTGTCACAAGGATACAGAGACGCAGGCACAAAACAGGGTGTTTACTTTCGTAACTAAAGGCCAAAAGCACGAACACCAGAGCACGCGCCCACAGCACTACTTTGTTATACTCCTCAGAGGCTGGTCACTATAGTTGCCAGCCTACCTTGTGTCAATTTCCCCCTTCCAAGATCGACCGTCTCGGTCGATTGACTAAGATGCTAGAGATGGCCATGGAAAAAGATGGTCACGTCAACAAAAAAATAATAATAAATAATAACCTCGCACCTTTATGGAAATGAAGAAAAATGTTTGAAGTGTTCATAACTCGTGGGCGTGGTACAGTTTCATCCATACATGGACTACTTCTGGACGTGGACGTCGTGTTTAAACTGGTATCAGAGATTGAAGCTTTCGGGAACTACCTCGTAATTCACGTCACTGAGGCAGTGCACAACTTTGTAAGGGCCAAAGTAGCGATGCAATAGCATCTCCGAAAGCCCTTGATGTCGAACTGGTGTCCACACCCATACATAGTCACCTGGTTGATAATGGACGTTCCTTGGCCTTGGTTGTAATGGAGAGCATCGGTATCCTGCGTGCGAATGCGGTTCCGTGCAAGCTGGCAGGTTTCCCCGGCATTCTCAACGAAGCCGTCAACGCTGTCATTTCCGCTGGTGTCCTGGTCTACGGGGAGCATAGCGTCTAATGGTGTTGTGATGCGACGGCCATAAACAAGCTCGAATGGTGTTCGTTTGGGGATAAGCTGTTGTTTTCCGGTGGTTGGTGTGCGTCAGCTTGGCGACCTGTGGCAATAACTCTGCCGTAAATGCTGCTTCGCGATCGGCTATGAGAACAGCACGTGCACCATGACGCAAAACAATGTCGCGGACGAAGGATCTGGCGACTTCAACTGCAGTTCCCCCACGCACAGCTTTGGTTTCTGCATAGAAAGTCAGATAGTCCGTTGCAACAATTATCCACTTATTTTCTGATGATGACGAAGGTAATGGACTAAGAAGAGCCATTCCCACTTGCTGACACGGTGCTGGAGGTGGATCTAAAGGCTGGAGGAAGCCGGCGGGCTTTGCGGGTGGAGCTTAACGCCTCTGGCAGTCACGGCAGGTGCGGACATAGTGCTGAACGGACGAATACACCTGTGGCCAGTAGTACTTTTGTCGGATGTGCGCTAATGTCCTAGCAAAGCCTAAGTGACTGGCAGAAGGATCGTCTTCGCATGCCTGCAGAACTTTCTCACGCAGTGCCGTCGGAACGGCGAGGAGATAAGTTTCCTGGTTGCTCTCAAGATTTCTCTTGTAGAGAACACTGTTCTGCAGGCAATACGATGTTAATCCACGTGAGAGCCAGGGTGGGACCATAACGTGTTCTCCTTGAAGACGCTGGATGACAGGAACTAGCTCAGCGTCCTCCCGTTGAAGTTCAGCCATCCGCACCACATTGACGATGCCAAGAAACGGTAAATCTTGTTCAGTATCAGATGACGTCAGGAAAATAGTAGCACGAGACAGGCAGTCAGTATCTGTATGCTTGTCCTGATCGGAAGACCACCGTTACGTCGTACTCTTGAAGGCGGAGGCTCCAGCGGGCGAGGCGGCCTGATGGAACCCGTAGATTGGCAAGCCAACAGAGTGAATGGTGGTCACTGACCACTCGAAATGGCCGGCTGTATAGGTAGGGTCGAAACTTGCTAATGGCCCAAACGACCGCTAGGCACTCTATTTCGGTGGTAGAGTAGTTAGCCTCTGCTTTCGTGAGTAGGTAGCCTCTGATTTTGTGAGGTGGCGCCGCCGAGGAGACTGTGATCGGTTGACGCGAGGGGCAGGCGGTGGTGTCACACTGCGGTCAGAGGCCGGAGATTCGTTTAGTAGCGGTCCTGGAATCTCGTAAGACATGCTTCCTGGGAATGTCAGTGCTTGTGTAGCACTAGACCGGTTTTATCTAGGCGATCGGTCGTACCTCAGTGGCTGCCGGTAGTTGCAATACCCGGCAATGTGGCCTTTGAAGCCACAGTTGTAGCACACTGGTAGGGGATTCTCACCGAACGAATGCTGAGACAGCTCAGGTGTGAAGGGTCGGCGACCAGCTTGCTGGGCGGGGGCTGCCCGCCTCTGTGTGGAGCACTGCCATACTGCTGGTCGGATGCGAATGAGTCACGACGTGGCCACGTAGTTCTAGTTTCGACGATGTCTGTCGCACATACCGATACCGTAGCAAAGAAGCGGCAACCGAGGATAGAGGGAGGATCGTCTACTAAAAGAAAACTAATTTACCAGACGGCTCGCCGCTTAAAAGAGCACTGACATCAAATTTCAAGATCAAGATGTGCCCATCATTTGATCGCTTGGTATGCATGGGTCTTCTTGGCCAAATTTGAACGGCATCCGTCGCATGGAAGTTAATTTGATTCGATGTCAAACAGCGTAGAAAAGTCAAGGAGAAAAAACGAAAAATAGACTGCCCTGCAACATCTACACTACGGCTACGTGTTCGGTGCGATACATTCCACAACTACCATCCTGAGTGATGATGCCCTAGTAGCGATGACGTGTACGATCCGAGTGTTCTTATCGTGGTGCCGAAGAACTTCTAGTACACTCTAGCCGAAGTGCAGAAACGCACTTGCTCGTCCACGGCCGGGCTAGGGCCCGGCTAGTGCGCGCAGGTGCTGTCTAGCCCGGCCGTGGCGTCTGATCTTCATCGCACCAGTTTGAATGATTTCGTAAAATTATCAAGATAAAAACCACTTTTAAAAGAATAGAGAAAGAAAAGAGCATGATTAAACGTGTGCTTGTCGGTCAGCATGTCGGGGAATCGCGAGTTGCAGGTGACTTGCAGTCGTCTAGTTCGAAGTACGGAAAAAGCGCAGTGAGGGTGTCTTTTCATATCACGTATGTGTTACACATCAACACGACCACAAGCTATCAAAGTGGAAGAGCGTGTAGTAAGATATCATCACTAACAAGTGACATGCAGGTATCGAATTTTTGTTCATCTGTAGACTTTGCATCCACGTAAAAGTGGTAATACCGTATTAACCGCACGAGGCTGGATAGGCGAGGACATTTGGAGGCGCAAGAAAGAACCCGACAAGCAGGAAACGTATTCTATTTTTCCGCTGATGCTCATTCGCGATAGCTATACTGCATCGACCCCTCTGCGTATACTTGAATGCTTCGCACATCAAAACACACCAATATAGCTGAGACATACGAGCGAACATGAATGAAGCATGCATCCTCGGGCACCTCTGCAGTGCTGCTTGGAACGGCGTCCATTTCGGAATCACTGTTCTGAAAAAGGTCGATCGAAGCAAAAATAATTCGCGACGTCGCGAATCGCGGGGATTCCAAGCTCCACACTATTGTATTGAACCCGAGTCGACACTTTGTACGGGGACGACAGCAATGCAGGTGACAAGGCATGTCTGAAAGTGTCCGCCTAGCAGACGAAAAGTTTGCGGAGTAGCTGTGGCGTGATCTGGAGGTGACCGCGAGGTAGCGCCACTGCTGGTGCTCCCAGTGCTAAAAATGGCGGGATTGCCGGCCGTTGTTGAATAGTGCTAGATCCCAGTAATATAGATCAATAAAAGTGATAGTTAGTCATCTCTCAGTTGCGTTTTAGGTCGCGAATCGCTGCTACGGGGTCTATAGCTACTCGCTGACACAAAACACTTGGCATGAGTAAATTTGATGTCAGTGCTCCTTTATGGTGCATTCAGACGACGGATCGAATCCCGATGTGGCGGGACGGACGGCGCGTCACGTGGCCTCACAACAGCGATTCCCCTCGTCCGCGTGGCTCGCGGACGGATGAACCCAACCCATTTCTTACATCGGGATTCTGGCGGGGGAGAGCCGGTACTTCAGCGGAATAGTTTGGGGTCGGTGGCAACCAGTACACTTTTCGTCTGCTCGCGGCATGTCCTCCATGGCTCGCGGACAGCTGCATGACTGGTTGGCATCATCTACGCTTGAGCATTGTTTACTTAGTTTCCGGAGACTTTGTTCTCAGGTGATTAAATATGCAGAAATCACTTTTGGTGGTTCGGGAAATGTCGCCGCCGTCGCTTAACACGCGAGATTCTTAGCCGTTATGGTGGTGAAATATTCCAACTTCTGCAACCGGCGACGTGCCGCTTCTAAAAAAAAAAAAAAAAGGCGGGAGACACGTTTAGAAGTTCTACAAGTGGGGAATAATGTAGTTGAAAGAATATCCTGCTAGCAACTCCCTTTTCTCCTGAAAGAATAACACTACTCGTTCATTTGTCACAACACGACAGACATCGCAGCCAAGCTTCGCTTCTTGCGGGCATCCATGTTGAATACTCTCAAACCTGTCTGCTGCCAGCGGGCGCAGGGCAGCGCCGAATCTGCTGTCGAGGGTAATCCGGCTGTTTTCCCCTAGGACACCGTCCGCCGTGCGGATGCGCCTGTAGGCGGATCATCCGCGGATTAGCTGTCCGCGTCCATGACAAATCCGGATTCGGTCCGTCGTCTGAATGCACCATTAATGTAGGTATGTATGTGCTCGTGGATACTACAAGCTGAAACTCTGTGTACAAGCTGAAACTCTGTGAAAATGCGGAAGAATCGGCTAATGAGAGGCACAATTCAGAAAGCATAAAGCAGTGGCAAGAATCAGAGAGAAGAAAAAGCTGCACCTGTTCTGCAATCAGAGAGCAATAAACACCTTTGGCCCTTAGTCTTGTCGGACAACGACATCGCAATTAAGAGCGATCGTTCACGGAATGACGAACGCGCCTTCCTTTTTCTAACAATTTTCTACTTTTCTTTATTTTCCCAAATACATTTGGAGTGTTTTCAGGGCTAATAGCTGCTATCTGCAGCCTGACAACTCTTTTAAACACGTACGTGTGTCGTATATCTAATGGCTAAAAAACTGCATATAAGGAGAAAGAAAAAAAAAAAAAAAGAGGGCCCTTGCTGCTGAATCACATCTTCGGACAGCACACACAGAGAGTGGTGGTGTACATTGTCAAGGTGTTAACACCACCTGGAAATATGAATTCCGGAGACCCCAAGCCCTTTTGCATTCCTCTGTACTGCAGGCCACATCCATGAAGAATGCAAACGAAGCACGCAGCTGCTTACACTCGCAAGCCGCTTGTCCCAGAACTTAAACTGTTGGGCAAATGAGTTCTGCGCTATCTTTCTAGTTTGTAGAACAACATGTTAAGAAATAGATATTGACAACATTACAATGTTTTGGCAAGTAAGCAGCTGTTTTTCTGAAAAATCTGTATAAATTCTCTTGTGGCTTATTGCTACAAGCAAGTTCTTGCGAATTGCCTTTGGTCTATAGTGTGGCTTGCTTTATTGTGGTATTTACCCACCACGGCTGCATTTCATTCGGTGCCTAGTCAGTGTTCAGTCTACAGTAATTATTTTGAGTCGAGAAGGCAGTCACACAACCTTCAGTTAGCACATTTTGATATATATTAGCTGTGTGAAGGTGTATTGCTGTGTTCCGTCACGGCCGCTCGATCGTTGTGGTTTCGTATTGCAAGTCCCGTTTGGGAAAAACACCCAGTGTTCCTTCTCACAAATTCCCAAACAACACTGAGCTGTGTGGCAAGTGACAAAAGAATATTGCGAGAGACGTCATCATCAACGACAAGTTTGCATCAACAGTCGTATGCAGCAGACCTTTGCACAATGAAGACTATGTGCCTGCGTTCCACATCAGAAAACTTATTCCTGACTGCGCACGCACCTACTCTTTTTGAGAACTATCTTTCCTACATGATTTACAGTGCATAGAAGCCTCGCAAAGATCCTGCTTCACAAGTTTGGCCCCTACGTCAATCAAGGAAGCAAAAAGCAGAGACCAACGAAACAGATCTGGATGTTGCAAATTCACAAGACTCTTACATTTAACAAGCAGCAGCAAGTGTTAGCACGCAAAAAATAAACAGCAACGCTCATCGGGTGCGTCGATACCAGACTATGATAGAACGATTGCGCTCCCAAGTGTCGCACCATCGTTCAAAATGTGACAAAGTGCAGCGATTGCTGAAAGAATAAAAAATGCGTTCCAGTATTATTGCAAAAGCAAGCGTCATGCATGTGATAATAAAATTGCAGCAGATGCACAGAAAGGAGAAAGGCAGTGTTTCTTTTGCATCAAATAGAATGTGACGGAAGAAAGCCTTCAGCGTACCCAGGCGATTTTGTAAGGGGTGTGTGGTATGCCGCTTTTTGTCACAAAGAGGCTATGATCATGCGCGCACTTCGGGGCTTGTGACACTGCCAGCAAAGTGCACTCTTCAGAGGTGTATAGGTTCAAGCCCAGCATCATCAGGTATGAGCAATGCCATAGACCATTTGTGCATCTTCAATAATTAAGCAACTTGTTTTTTAATGCACGGTGAGTAGAGAAGCGCGCCCAAACTCGTGTGTTCGCACGCGTTACAGAGCGGCAGAAGATGGCAGGGAAGCAGCGCCCCCCTCATAGATGTGGCAAGAGACATGTACTACACCCGTTGCAAAGACCAAAAGACCGTAAGAAGGGAGCGCACAGGTGCAGTCTAGCCGGCCGTGACTTGTTTTGACGTGCCGGCGTGGATATAGCCGATGATAGATTCTTCCAAATCTGACTTTGGGGCACTTTCCGTTGATATTATCACGATGGCACAGTAAATTTGATTTGGCGCACTTTGGCGCAGGGGTGGGATCACTGCAAAGGGCTTCATGTTAACTATGGTGCTAGTATTGCCCAGCTGCTAAACAAGTTTTCTGGCTTTCCGAGGTGCCTCTAGTGGCAGAGACCTAGCATGACAGAAATTATTCTCACTGCTGCAACAATGAAATGAATTGCTGCACAATGATTATACAAGACTGTGTCTAAGGAAGACTGACACATTATGTAATGGCTTGTACCTGTTACGTACCAGTGGTTTTCTAGCTCCTGTTAGAACAGTTCTGGCAGAGTCACTACACCTTCTTTAAATACACACATCCAGTACTTATGTTTGCCTAAACCTTGACAAACCACATGCAGAAAATGCTCGATAGTTTAAAGGTCATCCCAGCCAAAGGTACATACAACCAAACTTCTGCCTAGAAATCGTTACAGCACGTTTTCATCAACTAGGGAGGCTACTACGGTAGTTTTGCAGTGGGGTGTTTTTTGCTGCAGTGGTCTGAGAGGTATACGCAAAACCACACCTACCACATTCTTACAATGGATTTCCTTTTGAAGGTCTTTGTTTTCTAGAATACAACTAGTGAACTGACTTTTGCAGGTATGTGCCTACTTCGAAAAAACTGTCTTCCCACGAGTCAAGCTTCATATAAATTAGGCAAACAAACTAGTTTTCTGCACGCGTATTGAAGATACCAAAAGAAACCTTCATGACGTCAGTACTTGCACGTTGAGAGGCAACAGTCACGAGCAACGAGCGCCCTAATCCTAGCCATGTTAGAAACAATTAGAAAAAAAAAAACTAAATCAAAACCAGTACATCGCGGTTCTTTCGCCGAAATGAACGCGCGCACTGATATTGTTTTCCTTTTTAAAGGCCTAAAATGCCCTGACGTGAATAGTCGCACTATTATACCGACTTAAAAACGACAAGGGGAACAAAAACAATCAAGCGCAAGAAGTTTCGATATGCAACGCGGTTTTAGATCGTCGCCGGCTAGCTACAACCGATTAGCCGGCAATGCCCACATTTGCGCCGCGTTTGCCACGAATCGCTTGGCTAGTGCAATATGAGCTAATGTATTTATCTGTTGGCCGAGCTCCTAAAAGATACATAGAACCAAGAGAACTACCTGCACCTAAGAAGCGCTGTGCTCCTTCCAGATGCAAGTGCAGAAAAAAAAAAAAAAGATACAGAACGTGCTAACTTACCGCCCGATCACAGTAAGTGGTCATGAGCTTCCGCAGTGGCGTGTGCTTTTTGATTTTAAAATGCACAACGCTGCCATCCTGTCCAACAACCTTCAGATTTATATGCTCGTTGTCGGGTTTGACGTCCTGGAAATCGGAAGAAGGGAATCAAGCGCGGAACGATTTGGAGCGAACTTTTGTAAGCGCGTGCATTCATTAAGACACCACAGTGAGCAACTGAAGGAGTTCTACGAGTTGTTCAGCATTCGCCAGCACATTGGAACGTAGGCGAATAGTGCTGCAGAGAGAACTACCGGCTTGCTACCGCCAACAACAAGGCGAAATTTCCCCACTTAAGCCTAATTCAAACACTCGCCGCAACATGGGCTGAACGCGGCGATACGTTTCTCGACTCACTCCCGAAGTGTTAGCGCAGCAAAATCCGGGCCAGTGCTACTGTAATACGTACCTTTTTGTCTTCCGACATTTCGCTCACGCCGAAAAGACACGCTAAACGTTTTTACTCTCACAAAATGACAGAGAGCCGAAAAGCGGGCCGATGAAGCAAGCGGCAGTATGAAGCGGCTCACTGCGGCTGAATGACAAAAAAACTATCAGCAACGAAAAAATTCAAAAACAAGCAAAAGCGGCTACTTGCGTTTTGTTGGCAGCGTTCGCAACCGACGTTATCTTATTTGATAAAAAAGATTTTTTACTAAAACTAACGCTTTGTTTGAAAAACAAGAAAATAACAAAACTGAAACCAATTGGGTATGGAAGTGAAACTAGTGGTGCTCATATTCTGAAATCGTTGGCTCGAACAGCAGCGCGTTTCGCATGGCGCTTAATCGTCCTTAGTGTTCGTTGAAGTAAACTAGTGGTGAACTAAAGTTTTCGTGGGTGCACTGAACTGCTACTGAACTTCACCTTCGCAGTTGTCGTTGTATTTCATTATTTGGTGTTTATTGTGAGATCCGCTGAACAAAGGGCGCGACAATGTCCGAAAGAAAAGTTCTCAACGTAAGTGCTGCGTTCGATATGTTTTTGAACTTATTTGTGAACACCATTTTCACGCGCAGTACTCCCAATGCGCTATGCTCTCTGTTTCTCTCACATCAGAAATACTATCCTCCGGACTTCGATCCGTTGAAAATACCGAGACTTCGGCTTCCTAAGGACAGACAGTACACGGTTCGTCTCATGGCTCCTTGCAATATGAGGTAAAGTTCAACCAGGAGTTTGTCGACGTAAACACCCGTTATATGCAAAATATCTTCGTTTTTGCAGGTGTAAAACGTGCGGCGAGTACATCTACAAGGGGAAGAAGTTCAACGCACGGAAAGAAACTGTGCAGAATGAAGATTACCTGGGGATCAAAGTGTTCCGTTTCTACATAAAGTGCCCACGCTGCCTTGCTGAAATAACTTTTAAGGTATGTTGTCATTTGTGTAGTTAAGCACCTGGGCTTATTGTACCAATTACTAGCCATCAAATACCCATTTGGTTACTTTCCGTTGCCGTAATGACCTTAGTTAACGCTCAAGTTTTTAAGGCGAGAGCCTTTAATAACTCAATCTCGCGTCCGCCCGTCCGTCAATCCTGTGATTGCTGACAGAGTAAAAAATAATAAAAATGCTTAAATTTAGTAATAAACATGGCCTAGTTATTTGAATGGTCACATGATTTTGCCAAACACCCTTTGGAATTTACAAGGTGTCCACGTTCTTTCCCACCTTTTCATGGATCGGCATGGTCAACACTTGCAGCAGGCTGCCCATTGGCAAATAGAAGCCACCACTGAGATGAAGGAGCCCTTCCAGTGTAACAAATGTGAAACCTCGTTGTATGAATCCTTCATCTGGAAGCCAGTTTCAGATGTCGAGCTCCTGTCCATCCATCCGTCCATTTGATGGCGGGTACAACATCCACGAGTATCACTTTAGCAGAACAGACTGTTGGGCTAGTTCAATATCCATGAACACTGAAAAAAGTGAAGAAACTGAGGGGCACAAGAGGAAGAGCAGGCACAGGACATGGGCTGTGTTGTGGTGCCTTTTATCTTGACAATTTGTTACCGCTTTCAGTAATATGGCATGTGAAAGGCCAGTCTCTCATGCATTTTCTTCATTTCCTAGACAGATCCTGCTAATTCTGACTACATCGTGGAGCACGGCGCCAGCAGGAACTTCCAGGCTCTCAAGCTGGCCGAAGAGGCGGCCGAGCGTGAAGCCAAGGAAGAGGAAGAGGAGGAAAAGAACAACCCAATGAAGGTTAATACAGCAAATTGATTTGTTTTCCTCTTTCACTCGTCTTTTCATAGTCGGCAGTTGCAGTTTTCGCACACTGCCTGCCTTCACGTTCTGTGCTTCTATGTTGTTTTTAGAGGAAACGAAATCAAGGAATGTGGAGTTGATGTGTTAATCACATAAGGCTGTAGTATTTATTACGCACTTGATGAAATGACGCGGTCCTGCAACAGCTCTTATTCCTTGCAGGTACAGCCGCTTCTACTGGCTGTTTTCTCCAATGTACAACAAAATAGGTTTCATTTCCTTATCTACCCCCCTGCGAATTGTAAACACCAGTTGATGGACCTGGTATCTGATCGAGCGACATCACACATGCTCATGCGAGTTACCCTAGCTGCATGCACGTGTACACCCGATAAAAAAATTGTTCCAGCTGGGGGATTACTGTTCTGGGTCCCTAATGTTAAAGAACGATTCTTTAACCATTATGCCACTGGCACTTGTCTCAGCAGGGAGATTAGAACTCCTTTAGCAATGACCCACGCATTCTGACCTACATATTCACTGGTTGCGAACTTCATTCTCTGCTGAACGACACCTAAACAAATACTACCTCATCAAAACGAACACGAGAAATGTTTGTCATTAGTAGCACGTTTTTTTTTAAATTAAGTAAACCTGTTTATGCCTTCTTTCCCAGAGTTTCTGGCTTGTAGTGTGTGATTGTGTTGTGCTTACCTACGATATGCAAAGACGCTGAAAATATTTGTTGCATGGTTTTCACTGTAATTAACTTTTTACATAAGTTTGGAACTTGAACAAAGAAGGCTTGAACAACAAACTTGAAAGTCACTTTTTTTACAGATATATTAAAGGTAATGTCATGCTTCGCGTATTGTAATCAGGCATTGATGTTTTCACTCATTTTGCGGCCGATTGAATCAAAAATAAGCCCCCGCCTCGTTTCCAGAATGTATTAGAAACTTGAAATCTTTTGTTGAGTGGCTAGCAGCCCTGAAATTGAAGACAAGTGAAGTTTACAAATAACGCCACGAGTTGTATCATCTGCAAATAAAGCTGAGCATGCACTTTCTTTTGAACATTGCTAATGGCCAATCATGATTGCAGCTGCTGGAGAAACGGACAAAGGCATCCAAGCAAGAGATGGACCTGATCGAGGCCCTTGAAGATCTGAAGGACCTGAATAAGCGGCAGGCGAACGTCAATTTTGACGACATGCTCGGACGCTATGCTGCTGAGAGGGAAGCCATGCTTCAGAAGCAAGAGGAAGAGGATGAAAAATTTATTGCGTGAGCCAATATGTATATAATTCCCAATATTGCCACTTCTAGTTCAGAGCATAGCAGATGCAGTCGATCCCAGTTATATCGAACTTGGAAGGTATCGCGAAATAGTTCGATATATCGATGATTCAAAAGACAAAATGTGCACATTTAACGCCTAAGTTAAACAAGGTGTGAACTGCAAGTTACCGCACTTTATTTAGCATGAAACTGTTTCGTAAACTTGTCTTGCTTCTTGCTCGCCGTCAAGTTTCAGTCATCCTCAATATCTTTTAAGCTTTTCAAATAGGCCAATTCTGCTCCTTTGGCCACAACAGCGTTGATTGATGCAGAATGTCGATGCATGCCTTAAAGTGCGGCAAAAGGTTGGTTAGCGGCGGCAGCGAAGGCGTCGGCATATTGATAACCGCGTGGGTAGACTTCCGTGGCACGTACCGGCAACGGCAGCCATGATATTAGCATCGATGCAGTCTGAAACAGCCAAGCCATCTGTGCCAATGAAGTCGCTATGGTGTCTGATATGGTTCCCAAAAATGCTGATAAGTCACAGAATTCACTGAGGCCCCGTACGCCACTCTTAGTGATGTCTGTTTTGAGAAATTTGTTGCCTTGGATAGCAACGTCGATCCATGCAATCCACAAACGAAGAGATAAATTGTGCAGATGGTTCGGCTAGTGGACTACGACATAGAAACTAACCGCCACCGAGGACTACCGATGTTGCTGCTGCTCTTGCGCTGTGTTTTTTTTTAGTTTTGTTTAAGAAGCACTTCAACATGTGTAGTGCTTGGAAAACTTGCCAGCTGCAGCCAGGTTCGGCAAGAGAAGATAACAGACTATTTTTGTAGAGAACTTTCAGGTGTGATGCAATAAAAGTATAGTTTTTTTGTGCATTTTGCTTAATTGAAAGTGGTTTAATTTAAAGTTTTTTGCAGTTCCTGTGAACTTCGTATTAACAGGGAGTCGACTGTATGCACGTACGCTACGCACACGTGAACTTACGTACAGGGTGGTTAAACAGCACCCCACCTCCAGAAAATGTCAGCCGTAGGACCCTGATGAATGTATTCATCAATATAAAACTCATAAATAGTCAAAGTAAATTAATTTTCAATTAACCTGGATAGATTTCTGGAAATTAGCGATCGGTTACTTCAGTGGAATGGTGGTAAATGCATCATTTGGAAACAAGCCTGTTCCTACATAAGTTGCACTGCATTGTGTCGGAAAATAACCAAGCGATGTGCCCACAAGTCGAACGCTCCAAAAGCCGGAACAATCACTTTTTGCAGTTCCTCCGAAATTTTCTGCGAGCTGACAAACCTAAACTGTCAGCGTCCCGCATTTGATGAGAACACAGCACCGTCTGTGGACACTGTGTTGTAAATGTAGGCATGAACACCTAAAGTTTGTCCATAATAAATATATTTCAGGTTTCACTACTACAGTTCACTCGAAAGAAACGTACGTCACTGGCAGGGGCATAACGAAAAATCTTCTTAGTGAGCTACACCCACCCTTTATGCATATTTGCACATGCGTTTGTGCACACGTATGCTCGCATGCGATACAAAATGTTTTCGGGGTGAGAGATTACAGCGGCTTAGAATGAAAATGGGTAGCACATCATCTTGCGCAAAAAACAAGCATATGCGAAAAATACTTACACTCACACACATAAATTTCATAAAGCGCTTGCTTAAATAAACAAAGCTATACTCTGCATTTAGTGAAACCGGAGTATTGACAAGAATGCACACATGCTAAAAATGGTGTACTCGCATCGCGAGCAAATTGATTAGCACAAACTACCGTAGTGTCCATAACATTTTTTTCAATGCATAAATTTCTAATCAAGGCCGTTCTCCGTCGCACGTCATCTGCATCCTTCGGGAAGTGATAGAACAGTATGTAGCCATTTTTCCACCGCGATGACACGAATTTTGGTGCACAGTAATGGTCTTTGAACATCACTTTCTTTTTGCGGGGGGGGGGGGGGGGGGGGCGCATGCGGCAGTTTTAGTTGTGGCCGCTAGGTGGCAAGTGCTCAGTTTGAATCGCTAATAGCAGTACTATTAATAGTAACATTAGTACCCAAATACAAAATCTTTCACCTTAGAGGCACTCATTCTAATTAAGCGTGGTTACCAATATTCTGCTGTACTTGGCCAATGCAAAGTGTTACAGAAAGCTTTGTGCTATTATTGCTACCAGCTGCTTTACACTTCACTGTTACACAAGCCCTGCCCACTGTCGTGTCATAGAAATCGCAATTTTTTTTTTTTTTTTTTGCGTAATGTCATCCTTCATAACAGTGCTCCTGCCAGCTCTTCAGAGATAGTAGGCGTTACTTTGCGACTTCTGTCCTGAGTGATTCGCTATGTCTTTTCATGTTCAAGTAGCCATTGCTCATTATCCAAAAATTCTGGTCTCTCAGAGCAACTTATCTGAGTGCTTACTAAAGCATTAGCTGTGCAAGTATCTGTGAACCACCAAGACTGATGCTGCACTACCTTATTTCAGCTTAGCAGACGCTGTCGGCTTCCTTACTATGTAATGACGCTGTCGGCTACTTTACCTATGATTCAGCCAGCGTTGTTTGCCCCTAGACGTTACACTTCAACGGGGAACACATTCACTCCCTGCCTTTCAGGCTTCTTAAAATTTCTATTTTAGCAAGCTCCTTTGCGATTTACTTGGTTCCTTTATACTTTTCCTATCTCAAGCTCATCGATATGGCATGCTAGAAAAACTTCTGTTGCACTACACAGATTCCTACAACAACTATTCTT
Organism: Rhipicephalus microplus; assembly: GCF_043290135.1. NCBI lineage: Eukaryota > Metazoa > Arthropoda > Arachnida > Ixodida > Ixodidae > Rhipicephalus > Rhipicephalus microplus. The sequence continues at coordinate 269,958,577 of NC_134701.1, read as the reverse complement.
ATGTCATGATGAAGCTGCCTCTCTGTAATAAATAACCCAGCAGAAGCTGCCTCTTTGTAATAAATAACCCAGACAGATCTTCTGCGCAATGAACTTGTATAGTTCAGGTTTTTTTGCTTGAAGACCTACGCATGCACCTTTTCTGAGCATTGCCAGTTGGTAGAGTAGCAGTGAAAGCCCTAACTTGTCTCACCGTCACGTTTTAAATTCCAGCTGGTGTTTATTTCATGCTGGCACCTGTTAACAGCGGTTGTGCCCCTTCTTTGTCTCATGGCATTATGTATAAATACATCTACATCCAGGCACTAAACAAATGAAGATTCAGTTACCACAGAGTCGCCCTTGTTTGAATTCCATATTCATTATAATTCTAATTGCTTATATCTGTAAGAAAGATTTTGTGGTAGGTTTTATTTGTAATTGTGAAGGTAGTCGTTTAGTGAGGCTATCAGGAAAGAATGAAATGGGTCCATGTTTTTAATTGTCTTTCCAGCCTATGCCTAGAAATATGCAGCTAGTATGTGTGCGCTTTATGCACAAGATGAAGATGCATCGCAACAAAAGTTCAGTATTATGGAAACCTCGACTTTGCTTCACTCAGCAGGGACAGTGCTGCTACAGTGCTACAGCCTCTGGTGCTTATTTGTTTTGCCCTTTATAATACGAAATGTTCTAGCTGAATTAATATTTAGACACAGGAATTGAAAACCTGAATGCATATGCAGAAGAAAGAAAAAAAGGATGACACGAAGTTAGCAGTTAGCTGTATGCAGTGATAAAAATTGCAGTACTCTCTTTCTTATTTTTTTGTTCAGGTCCGTTTTTGGAAAAAATGAAGGCGCCACAGTGAAAAGAATTATTGAAGACAGTGACGAAGACAGTGGGGAAGAAGTGTTGAAGAAGCCAAAAACAACTTATGCAAAACCTACGGATATCCTAGCAGAGGTAAGCTCTTAATATCCAAGGAAACCGACGATCAAAAGGCTACGTAGGCTGTGACGGATGTCTCACCATATTGGGTATGGAATTGTGTTGTCGAGCCTGAGGTTCTCGTTCGTTACCAACTATTGTGACTGCATTCGGGAGGGGGGGGGCAGAGGTGGGAGGAGTACAAGGAATACTGTGGGCGAATAACTAGTGGTCTACTAAATTTACAAATTGGGTGATAAGAAGATGGATGGCAGTCTAAGAGGTAGGTGTTATGATGAAATGAGGAAATATGCAACTAAAGGGTGGTACTCGCCATGGTGACTGAGTGGTTTTTGTTCTGAACTGTTAAGCACTAGGGCATAGGTTCGATTCCCAGCCTTGGTGGGTGCATTTTGATATACTGAGATTTAGGTGCACTCTAAATAAACCCACATGGTCAACATTACACTCAAACCTGGATATACCGAACTCGTATATAACTAAATATCACTTATAACGAAGTAAATGAAAAATAGTCTTGCAATATACTGTATTTACTCGTGTAATGAATGCACTCACATAATAAATGCACCCCACAAATATTTAATGCTGCATTAGACTAATAGTACTATCACAATACACAATGTGCTTGACCATCATTAAAGGCCCACTCTTGCATTTTTTTTTACTATGTCAAAGTAATGGTGCTTCTACATTCCCGAGACACTCGTGTTATAGGCTGCATGATAGAAATATGAAAAAAATGTGGCAATAATTTAAAAAAGCAAAAAAGTACAATACTGAAACCGCAAGCTAACCAAGCAGTTCGTCTTCACATGACGTAAAAACTGGTAAAATCTGGAAATCGTGCAAGGCATGCTGGTTTTCACAAGTGCAGAGTATGAAAGCTGCAGAGGTGGCGTTGAGCAGACGCTCAGGAGAAGGGTGACTACACCGCAACAGCAATATTATGTCTGTAACAGACCGTTCCACGTGGACAAGCTCCTCGGAGCTGTCCCACAATGACAGCTGCAGTTAATAGGCATTTATAGAGATCAGTTGGTGTCGCCATTCGTTTTTCATGGAGTAAAACCAGAAGTAGCACCAGAAATTCAGCCATGCGATTGCCTGGAAGTGCATTCTACTGCCAGATAGCACCACCTGTCTTAGTGGCCCAAGTTTCCGGTTACTACAATGGGGCTCTCAGCTAACGCTAGGAAATCTGTGGGAAACTAAATATTTTTGTTATATTTATAGGATGAGTGCATAACTTTGTACATAGTGGCATTTGACACATGGTAGGTAGGGTCAACAAAATTTAATATAAGCCATGCACAAGTCACCTTTCATGGCATGCACCTTTCTGTACAGCTCTGTAAACTTCGAACCAATTGACAGCTTCGGGTTCGTCTGTATATGTTACAGAAAGTGTTTCTGCATGGTTAGGTTTGGGGATGAGCAATCTTCAACCAGTACATTATTAGCTTACTTTCTGTGTGGTAAACCAGCACTGCTAGCTAAAGCACTTCATTATCAAGGCGAATGGTAATCCTTTGCTGCGGGTGTTTCGTGACTGATACGAGTGCACAGCCCACAGTGCAACACTACTCCTACAAGGAACTGAAATTCACGCTCCCAAACAACGAAGCTCTCGCTAAACACCCACAATTGTTGCATTCTGGACAGCAGATGCCGTAGTGGCACATCAGTTCTTTCACTTTTGTCGCCTTGCCATAAATGGCATTATGCACTATGTTGCCAATAATTGTGGGAAGCCCGTTGGCAGAGTTTGGGCAATCAACAACATTCCATTGTAAAGATTCTGGGTATCTGTCCAGTCCGTAATATGGCATAAATGACAGAATCCTGTAAAAGAATGTACTCAGCAAAATTTGTTGAGATCCACTGACCTCAGAAAATTCATGGTGGCGGCCTTCAAAAGTGATGGGAAGGCTGCAATGCCTTGTATTGGAACCTTTTAGCACCTCCAGTCCCCCTCCCAGACGTGCATTTCGATGCCAGAATATATGCGTATGAAAATAGGTGTATCAGGCACACATGTTGCTGAAATAATTGGTGCTCTGTTTGCAGGACTACTGCACTCAGCCAGCGAAAACTACGAACCAATCAACAGCTTGTGCTTCGTCTGTAAAATCCAGCTCTTCAAAGACAGCACTTATTGGTTTAGTGCGGCCAAAGGGGTCAAGTGCTTCAGGAGTTTGTGGGACTACACCCCAAGCCCCTAGTTCCTCCAGCGTGGCACAGTCGGCACCACCTTCATCAACAGGGCTTAGTCTGTTGGGCACCTACTCTGCAAGTGACGAGAGCAGTTCAGACTGATGGCAGCACGTAGCTGTAGTTTACATGTTTTTATTGCCAAGTGTTTCACAGTGTACAGTGGGATCTCACCGTGAATTCATCTGCACGTGCTGAATTGTCACTTTCACATATGTGCTGCTGAACTGGGATGTCTTCAAAAGGACATGCTTGTTTCGATACATTGTTTTAATCTGGCTAATCTTCAATGAAACATGACATTGGGCTGGTTAAAGCTAATAGTTTTAGCATTATAGTGTCAAGCGTCATCATGTAAATGAATCAACAGGCTGGCAGTTTTACTGTCCATATTGAAGGAAGATGCAGTGAACATGCATAGCTATGCTGGGAATATAGTAGTCAGGTGCTCTAGCCTCGTTAGATAAACCCCTCACAGCCTCACAACAAATGCATACCTTCAAACCCCTCACAGCCTCACAACAAATGCATACCTTCCAAGTCTCCCAGATTGGCCGGGAGACTCCCGGATTTTGACTGCTTTTTCCGGTTTTACGGTTGTCATGAAAATTTCCCGGAAATCAAAAATTCTGTGCATGATCTGACTGCTTTGACAAAAAAGCAGCTCAATCCGCTCCAGGCTTTTCAAACCTACCCCATTTTATTATAAATGAGCTTAAGAGGCGTTCATATAAACGTACAGCATAATCTCAATGATGCGAAACCGCGGCAGACACGAAATTTTGAAATTCCCCTGCCAAATTTCGCTATGCTCATTGGGCCTCAAACCAAATGTTCCGAACACATTTCCTAATCGCGGCAAGTGATACGAACTTTAATATGGAAACTGTTGAACGAACGTTGAGAGCAGCGCACTCGAAGCTTCGGAAGTACACATGCGACCGGCGCACGCACTGTCTTCTACAGTGCGTGTGATTGTCGTTGCCACAACTGCTGTAGACGAAACCACGGTCGCTCTTGACACGATCATGTATAGTGACAACGTAACTGACGGAACCCCGAAAGTGTGCGCTCAACCAGTCAAAGCAACGCTGCTTTCCGCAAACTTTTCCAACAAAACTGCGGCAGACGTTATCGTAGATGGCATAAAAGGACTTAGTTTCAAAGGCGCATGCGCAGCCAACCACATGGGAATCGTGTCCTTCTTGTCTCTTTGCCGTCGTTTTGTTCTCGCGCTATAACTATCGTCATGTCATACCAACTAGCCCAAACTGCCACACTTCTATGTAAAATGAACTACTCTTGGCCGCAACCGCTGCGCACAAAACCGCGGCCACAGCAACGCAATAGCGATCTACGAGCTCTGAGGGCACGCAGCGGTAGGTTAAATGCAGTAAATACGTAAAAATTTTAGAAAGTTACAGTTTCAGTGCAATGGTGAAGCAATATGTGCAACAGCAACAACTTGGAATGTAACACTGAGAACGGCAAGCAGATGAAACGTGCAGTGCGATGCTCACACACAAATGACGGACAAAAACCATACTCGCAGGACGACAGCAAACTAACAACGTTTACCGCTCGACACGTAACGCGCTGTTTAAACAAAAGCGCTGCACGATACGTAATCACAGGTATAGATGAGTACAAACTAATAAGTGTCCCATCGTTATACCTCGCTGTGTATGAAAAGCGCACTGTTTTTGCAAAAGGGGCCTGTGCAGAGCCCAAAGTGACCTTTGTGGGCCCGGCAACTAATGCTTTCGTTTCAGTGAAAGCCGAAGGCACTTGATTCTATTACAAAAGGATAAGCGTGCGCGCACAGGCATCCATTCATGGGGCAAAGTACACGTGCGAGATAAGCGCGCATCGCGACAAGCTCGGTGCCGAGCACGGGCGGCTTTTAAAGACGATAGTCTTTCTTAGAGACCTCCGACGGAAGAATTTTTGTATGTCTGTCCATTTGTCCGTTTGTCCACCCTTAACGATACCTTAAAGTTTAAATCACTCCTAACGATAACTCAAACCGCCGACCCCATCCGCAGCGCCCACCAATATTGCTCAAGATTCAGCGTTCGTACTTGTGCGATTGTCAATTAAAAAGCAATTATTGCGCATATATGAGGCACTATAACAACACATCAATAGTATGTATGTGTGCCTTTTACTATATAGAAAGAGCACACATAAGTAATTCTAAGGACCGTAGCGATTATCACGCTGCGCTGACGATGCAACGCTTACCCGAAAAGGCGAGTGTTTCCAACGCTTTGTTAAGACGGCACCTACTCGTAGCCTTGCGTTCTACACCTTATCACTTCCCAGACAGGCGCGCACACGGCGCGCGCTTCGTTTTCCAAGATAACTGCCAGATAGCGCTCATGCCTCACATGTGACGTGACTTGATGCACTCGTTCGCCTCCGCTGCGGCTCGGTGCACTCTGACGCAGCGCCTAAAGAATACTATTCACCAATTTTTTTGTGCAGAACATCACTCTCTCCAGACGCAAGACTATCGTCTTTCGACGACATTTGCAGTACAACATGCAGATACGCGGCCATTTTTTTTTTTTCTTTGAGTGTTCATATATATAGATACGTATACATGTACGGTGAAGGACGGCGGCGGTGGTAACGGCAAAAATACAGCCTGGACTGTCCATATAATTGTTATCGCATTAAAAATTGGCCAGGCGCGTTTTGGCGTTCCTGTCAAAAGAATCTAGTAGTGAGCAAAGCTTCAACCCGCGCTTTTGCGGCAGTCAGCTGCGCCGTCCCGTTCGTTCACGTGTGTCCCAGGAAGATACACGCGAGTTGTTTTGACTGAAATAGATTTTGCTAGTTGTGTTGATCCTTTGAGACTGTCACCTTAGTGAAAAACTCTACCTTCGTGTGTTCGAACACTCCTAGCCACTATAAGACCGCAACGCCGATGTTGGCGCTTGCGATTGAGACCCCCTTCCCACCCCCTTTTGTTTTTCGCTATGTTTGCTTGTCCTTGTTTTCTTTTGTGCCCCCCCCCCCCCCCCTGTAGCGGAACTCTCCCGGATTCCGAATCTTCAAAATTGGCTAGTATGCAAATGGAAGGTCTGGCGATGTGGTGCCATAATAGTTAAATGCGTTTAATGGGTAGCTTGCTGTTGTCAGTGTAAAAATCGTGTAGTACTTCAATCCTAAGTGATTAGAAACAAACCAGCATTAAAAGAAGGTGATAGAACTTGAAATAAAGATTTAAGAAAATGATAAGCAAAAGGCAGGAGCAAATATATTACTCAAGGTGAACATAATTATTACCTTGATTGTACAGTTAACTACAAAACTTTGCTTGTACGTGCCATTCACCGTTAACCGCAGTGCTAGGCCGGAAACGGCCTTTGTTATTTATTAGCCTTTCAATATTCTGCTGCGTAGCGCATTGTTAGGTAGCAGTTTTCATACGTAGTGCCTATCTGCTGTATGACTGTCGCTTTCTATTTTCATAGCAGGATAAAAGCTATCACAGTGTGCCGAACAGCATTCCGAACAGCGAACAGCATTGTGACTGGCAACACTCACGCACATAGAGGTAGATGCCAAAAAGCGCGTCGTGATAAAAAGTGAAAGGTGAAAATTATTTGTACCTAGTCAGAAAAGAGACTGGTCGTAGATTGAGGGAGGGATGCTTCTCGGGTTCTGTGGTGCTGTCAATCACCACTGACAAAGCGGAAGTGTCGTGGAGAGACAGCATTAACCTACTGCTCTTAAGTATGAAGTGCATTTTCATTTACTTTCCTTCTTGAGAGTACAAGCATGTTAGTATTGCTGTCCAAGAAAAAAAAAGTAGAGACATCGGCACAAAGAATGCAACTGTTCGGCCTTCCATTTCTTTCGGTGTCTTTCACTTCACTTTACATCTCGTGATGCGATTCTCAATGGGGCCACCTAGTGGACATGTCCACTTCAGTGGACTGGATTCAGAACCTCGAAAAATTGGCGAGACGTGATATCACATGGCACTCTCGACCATGTGATCGCACCGAGCGAACCTGCACATTCCCAGCGTAAAGATGAAAAAAGTGAACGAAATGTATAGTAACAGGACACTATGAAACTGGACAAGTAAGAACTTGCATATGAATGTGTTAAGCTGTTTGAGAAAGATGCAGGGAATGCGTGCTGACCATCCAGGTACGTTGGGCGGCCGGCTGCGTTAAACCTAATTCAAAGGCTAACCCAATTAGAGCTTATGCATGGCCATCGAGATGTGTCCCAGAGTGGATCTCTGGGGGCAGCATTTGTTGCGGAGAAACGCATTCCGTCCTTCTCACTTGTGTCAAGAGTAGTGAAAGTTTCGTAACATTAAAATGACACAGAAGATGGACTGGAAACGGGGGGGGGGGGGGGGGGGGGTGCTCTACTCGCCAAGTTCTAGCCAATCAGTGAAGGCCAAAGTGGACAGTCCCCAAGGTGGACTCGTAGAGAATCCCACACCCGTCATGAAATTTGCCTTATGCCACACATTTTCAGATTTCAAACTCTCTTGAATACTACTAAAACCCTTTTAAGTACCTGAATGACATTGCTATGAAGTGACATGTATATATTGCTATAATGTATAAAAACTGCATAATATGTTTGTTTCCTTTGTGTTTCTTACGTCGTGTGCTTTCTTCAGCTGCCGTGCAATGTCATATTGCATCGGTAAGTCATATGAATGCCATGCCCATGTTTCTAGCGCCCACGTTGTTTATAATGACCTGCTTTTGCCTGCACAGTTTTTCAGTTGTTCTGCTCCATTTGTCATGGAGTTTCTGACCAAATTAGGTTTATACACAAAAATGTCAAAATTTAAAGTTTGGTTTCTGGTTCATACCTCCTGCCGCTAGGGACGCAACTAATGCTAGTGAGCATCTGTTCGCTCACGTCAGCCTCAGCGCTTGTGAGGATGTCTTGGCCAGCGCAGAGCAATTATATTGTGTAATTATTATGCATAAATGCAAAATACCTTGAGTTGACGTATGGAACACTAGTTATCTAGAAATTACTTGCATTCGAATGAAAGCCTACAAGCACAATGCCTCATATAGGTCGTCCACACCATGCTAGTCTATGGTGACAGCCGTTTTTCACCGCTATACAATAAATGCTTGACCCTCTCTTTAATTGCAAAAACAATCACATATATGCTGGCAGTTTGTCGCATAGTACGAGCATTCTGACTAAGAAAAAGCCGCAGAGTAGCAGACGAATAGGCTATATTCACTATACGGTTGAACGAGCATGAGGACACAAGCACCCAAAGCAGCCCACTGTCTGGGCAGTTTAGGAGTATAGTATGTCGTGGTCATGACAATAGAACCATCCAAAAGCAACACGTACATATATAGTTAGTGGTCTGCTGATTGAAAGAAGCGGAAGTCATCACACAGGTGACGTGGCATGTAGCCCACCAATTGCTCACTACAATTAGGAATTTGTATTTCAGCTAATGCTGCTATGGTGTGCATATTGTGGTTTCTTTCAAAAGCCGAGGATATTGTAAAAGCTGGTAACTGTACTAGAACGGAAATTCAGGATGGATTTTGGAAATGCTCTACCATCATTAATAGCTATGCATTCTACCCAGGCATGTACAAGCATCTTAGAGAGTTGTTTATTCTATATGGGTCAACTTCCTGTTTCATGCTAATTAAAGGCACTGTGCCGATGCCAACTAAAAGAAAACATTGCAGTGAAGGCTGTGACACAGTGAGCACAGGAGATATAAGCATGATACTGTATCTCATTAGGGGAAAAACAGTGTACAGTAGTCTTGTCATACAGAGCAACGTGCTAAGACAAAACAGCAGGCAATTAAAAACACATTCATCTCAAGCTTCTGTCTAGAGTTAATAGTCTTGTCTTTATTGCATTATTCTAGAAATTTTACTTTCTTCAGAGTAACGGCAGTTTTATTCATCACTGTTTTAGGTGCTTCCATTGTTTTAGCTACCATAAACTTGGTGTAAAAAAGAAAAAAACTGGTATATACATACATTTACATCTCACAAAAGAAAATCAAGTTTGGAATTGTAATTACATATATACCATAAAAGGACTGGCATCAATAAAGAAACCTTAAACCATCATATTATCTGTAAAGAAGATCCAGTCATGACCACAAATACTGGACTGGAACAAATTATTATGCTAATTCTTTTTTTGTTCATGCTGTACTAGAGAAGAATCAATTGTCTTGTGAGCAAGTGTGCTGTTTAAACAAATGCTTACTTTATTTTTCCTAACAGTTACCCTTCTGCTTAACTATTCCGACGACGAATGAAACTGCGATTCGAACCCGTGGATTGCTTACTACGTCACCACACGTCAGCCAATTCCACGTTCCCGCTTCGATCCGCGCAAAGTGATTCATGAAATGACAGAGGCCCAAATCGCAGTCAGAATCCTCAGGGGGGGTCAAAGCTGGAATTTTTGCTTATAGCGTCATTTCCCCCCTGTTATGCAAATGCTGGCTGTGGAGAGATCCAAATCACGTCACATGTCACGTGACTGATTCGTCTGCGATGACGTCCGTCGTGTGAATGCAGCTTCGTATGCCTTCAAGCAAAGCAGAGTACTTCCGAATAAAAAATAAAGAACTACATATTGCAAAGGAGAAAGGCTGATATAACACCTGTACGCTGAACGGTTGTTCTATTTTTCCTGGCCGTGCAAGCTTGCAACCCATAACCTGGCTCTGCTTCTTGAGCTTCAGTAGTCACAATATATAGAATTAGTCAAACTTCCAACATCTGGAAGGGCAATCAGCTTTATTGGTAAAAAAAGAAACTTGTTGCTGATAACAAGATGGTGCATTGGAATGCATGAAATCTAGCTGCATTGCTCTGCTTACTTGTACAAAGCAAACACCACGCAGCTTAAGAACCTCATTGCACATTGTAAAAATTCACTGACAATGGCCAGGTAAATGGAAAGGCACCAGACTAGCATTGTGATTATTTACTAGAACAATAGTAATAATGTAAGATAACAATGCTGCTATGCAATGCAGCTTGTGGGACAGAATAAAAAGTAGGAATATGACTGGTGTAGGCTCAAAAGAGCATCACAAATCTTTTTTCTTCCTGAGCAACTGTATTACGGTGGGAAGAGCAGATGGCAAATGTTTGCTTGCTTTGATTTTTCATTTGCTTTCCTAACACAAATCAGCTAAAAGGGTCATTGTCATCCCCACAAGCTTGGAAAATCCTGTTTCTGATTTTCCACACTATTTAGCACACACAAGTTCACAACCATTGGTATTGGAGAATGTGTGACTAGGGTAGGAATATGGCAGCACCACTGCCAGGCTTGGTGACAAACATGGCCGTATCTTTCGCTACGCTGTCACCAAACTTGCCATAAAACTCGGTGCCAACTTCCTTCAAGAAGGCATCCAGCTTGTCCGAAGGCACCAGGGAAATGGTACATCCTCCCCACCTTAAAATGGGAGATAAGGAAAGCATTGAGGAAATCTGTCACAAGTATTAGGGCTCCGCGCGCCTGTCAGGTGGATTCATAGAAACAAGCTTTAGTAAAAGCATTATAATTACATACACGCATAGGTTCACAAAAAAGCTGGAGCTTGCTCAGACTTGCTCAAGAAATATAGTATTTTGCTCCTCAGACTTACAAAATTTTTTGCAGCTGCACTCGCTCAGACTCACTTAAAATTTTCTTCAACCAGACTCACTTGGACTTAAACTCGTCATCTCACATACCTGGAATCGCACAGACTCCGACTCATGGCCCGATCCGTGTCTCAATGAGTCTGAGTTGACTCATGAATGCAAGCAATATTTTAACGGTGACTAAAGCTAGGACAAGTACAACTATAGGCTAAAATGTGAGTAAGGCATGATTGGAACATGACTTGAAGATGATATTTTTGGCTATACTGTATACGCTATAGAACTCGCACAAATATTTGCAGTTTTCTGTACTGTAGTTACTCTTCGAAAGCATTCACACCTGTTCTCATACTAGTGCAGCCTTATATTTAGTGCTCAACTTATAATACATAATTAACTTATAATACATAATGCAAAATATTGTAAGGTAAATCAGCAGTGCCAAAGAACAAGAAAGCTTTGTCATATAACTAGCAATCTTTAGGGGAGATCCTGGTATTAGGACTTGGCGAGATATAATGCTTCAAATAGAAACAGCAAATTTTTGTTTTCTGACAAGCAGAAAAAAAAAAAGCTTTGATTGAACTGTGGTCATCACAGCTGTTTTATAGACCTGAAGGGTAGGTGCACTGTGGTGTTGTGGAAGGGGGGAGAAAACTTGCGAATTTTAGGGTTTTGACCAAGCTTTTATACTGCTTTATCCAGAGCTCTAGTAAAAAAGAGGTACAATCAAGCAGCAGCGACTTTAACCAGAGGTGGTTTTGGCTGGCTAACCTACGTGGGGAACAGGGTTCACGTGAAAATAAAAATTTCTGAATGAAAAACCTTTAAAAAATTACGTGTAGCTGCTCTGATATCGTAAACAGCAAAACCAACAGAGCCGGGAAAGGCCCAGTAAGGTAATGCCAAAGCACACAGTCTAAGTTTTGATGGTCAATCGGCCATGCTCATGTGCCTCTGGATCTTCATTTGTTTGCCAATGCAAACTCTCGGCTTCACTCGATCTAAACTAGGGATATTCTGCGACACTTGATTTTCAGCTTCCCAGCTCTTGCTTCAGGATCAGATCACTGGTGCCGCATCCGCTCATGATTAGATTTTTGATGGCACTGCAGTTGAGGAGCCTCTTCTTGAGGAGTCCCAATGGTAGTCTTTGCCAAAGCTAAAAACGCCTTATTGCTCCTTTCCACAGTGAGAAATCAGGATAAACAAACACCACACCACTTCTTTTTCCACTGCAAAATAATGGGGGGGGGGGGGGGGGAGGGGGGGACTCCAAAGCGCGCACAGGTTTTATCAGGCGGCAATGATGTCACGCCACATGCGCCCGCCTGGTTGCTTTTTCTCTCCAGGTTAGCCCCTCTCTACTGCCACCTGCCCCACTTCTCTTCGCCTCACATCCGCTCTTCTCCACAGCTCAGCAGAGCTGTGCACAATGCAATGGAAAACCTAGTGAGGTTTTAACAGCTCTGCTGTAAAGCACTCGCCTAAAATTTTTTGTGTTCTGATAGTGCATGACTGTCCAGTATGTCCAGGCCAGAGGGCATAATTTGCCTCTTTATGCTATAGCTTACAAAAGCATGCACCATCTTTGCTGATAATATCAAGACGGAAAGAACGGGTGTTCCATCAGTCACTGGAAAGAAGCATTACAAGTGCTGACTGTACAGATGCATTACTGTAGACTCCGAAGGCATTCATGCTAGTGCTTACGGTTATACCAATGTTAGAAGAAACACTTTATTCCGGATGACACAACTCAATTTCACAGTTTCACCCAAAGAACAAAGCATTCAGAGCCATGGGAAACGTGCGGCACCTGCAAGAGGCACAACAGTCCAGTGTGCAAGTCCACCGCCAGCACGAGTGGCCACCTTAGAATCCACTTAAATGCTACGAATCGTCGTCTCTCTGTTTGCTGCGCTCGTATTGTACGCAAGAGCGTGTGTGCTAAGGAGACATGGTTGATAAAACAAATAGGCTTTCACAAAGTTATTAGTTGAGGATTTTTTCAAGCCCTTAAACTTACAATAGGGACATAAATGAAGAGAAGGGAAGGGTGACAGAGTGCTCTGAAAGAGCGATTTGCGGCAGGCCAGCACAAACCTGGAAGCAGAGGCCATCACCACCAAAGCTTGTATGCATTCTTTCTTACCATTTTTTCTGCTTATTGTTCAGTGAATGTATTTTGTCAACATTCCTGTCTAACATGTGTTAGACAACCCACTGTGATGGGCACAAGTAAAACATTAATTGCGTTGCTGGGCATGTTGCATTTAGTAATGGCATAGCAGTTCCGCAAAATTTTTCTGTGCTGCAGCTCAATTTCGTTTGTGGACATTGCTCAGGCTGCATGAGTGCTTGAGTTACATTCCTACAGGACAGATTCCTATGTGATACTTTAGCGCTAGGGGATGTGGTATGGCTTTGATTGCATGCACACTGTTGGTAAGGGGTAAAGGCAGTACAAAGGGAATAAATTGTGAAATTCTTGTGGTGCCCGATGCACTTCACCATGCATCTGGGGCTTCTTGCTTACCGTCTTTGTTTAGGAACTTTGCTGTCTGCAAACTGCGCCTCTAGAGAAACAGAAGTACAGTGGAAAAACAGCAGTGGTGTACGAAGGAGAACTGCTGAATCTTACGACGGATTTCCCCCAATGAAATGTAGACTACAGACTCGAGATCAAATTGCCTGCTGCTACTCAATTCAGTCAGCACTGTAAAAATATCAGTTACTTTGCGTGGGGTGTAAGTTCACAACGAACTAGCCACAGCATGTGCTTCATGAACACACCTGGGATAATTTGCTTTACGTAGTGTACACTGTGAATCCAGCACTCCCACCGATTTACGAAGCGATTTCACAGCGGAAAATTGAAAAACCTTGTGCCAGGTGGGTAATTCTTATAGGTATTGGTTATGACACAGCAATTCATATGCAACATTGCGAAGCACCGCTAAAAACCTGAAAATGCACTGCCCATAGGCTGGCTACTGCATAGAGCACGTGAGTCACTTTCATCCACTCCCACATCGCGGCACTATTGGTCAAGTCCACTTTTTCTATAGCGAAGCTTTGGACAACTACACAAAGTAACATTTTGCAAGCTTAATGGCCATATAAATTGAAAAAATATCTGCTTACAAACTGATTAAATCAGGCTAGGGGTCATGAGTGCGCAGGCAAACAGGAACAGACTTCAGTTGCATTCAGAGCACTGTCATAAACAAATGTGTCAGCAACTAGAAGCTGGACCATGTCACCACGTCTTGGAAAGTTGAGGTTACGCTGTCCAAAATACTAGGTGCGTCGCAAAAGAGCGCACATAAAAATACCAGTCATCCCAATTCACCTGTAGCTTCTGGTCTCTCTGCAGATGAAATCTAAAGAGACATTGAACTGAAACAGTTAATCGGTTTAGACTGACAAATTTTAATCTGAGAACTCTAATGTCGATAATTTCACCAGCGTAGCTTTAATAATAGAGGAGAAAAACAGGGTCAAAGTATTATATCAAAATATTGAATTGAAATTATCGCATGTGACGCCGGGATTCAAAGTGTTCTTTTTTTGTTATTTTGCTCACACTGACTAAACAAAAATTTTTTTAACCTTTGTATGTCAAGTCTCTTGACCCTTCCAAGGACAATGTGCTTTGTTTTTACCGATTAGAAACTATGTGGGCCCCAGTAGACGCTGGCAAAATCCTACGATGTCTTGGTAACTCAAGTGGCAATTTCTATTCAGGCGTTTGCTCACTTACCATGTCTTCTCACGGCGAGCACGGCAATATTAGTATTTCAAGCGGTTAATTTACTAATGCAAGAAAAATCAGTTTTCTCTTCAGCTTCACTTTAAGATGCTGTGTGTGGGTCATGCGAGTGCTCAACTGCACGGAGAGAAACTTGCTACGGAATTACCCCTTTCATCAAACGTGAGTGGCTTCGATGATTCCAGAGCTTAGCTGCTATGCATGACTCGGCATAATCCTACTGCTATTGCCAAAAAAGGATATGATACGTGTATAGATGAGATAATTACAAAGCAAGATGGAAAGGATTATACACACTGGTGTACTTGACACTAATGCACAAACATAACATTAAAAGCTGATAAGGATAGTGCTACAGCATAAGCAGGAAACATGCATACCCTGCGCCAGTCAGGCGGGAACCCAGTGCACCAGCTCGCAGTGCAATCTCCACCAGGAGATCAAGGTCTGGATGGCTGCACTCGTACAGATCACGGCAACTTGTGTGACTATCGTTCATCAGTTGCCCAAGCTTGGAAAGCTGCTCGGACAGGGTCCCATGACTTGCTTCGCATACCTCTTTGAACTGCCATACCCGGCTTGCTTCCTCATACACATGAACCGCTCGCTGGTGCAGCTGAAAAAGCGTGATGAGGTAGCACATTTTGTTTGTTTAGTCGAACGGTCCACACACAAGGACAACCAATTAGACTTCGTTTGAAACAGTATCAGTGAGAGAATACACTCGTACCTCATTGCAACAAAGTTGTATCTTACACAAATGTAGGTTCGTTATATCCAAAAAAATTTTATAATGGTATATAACGCTATGTCTATTGCACGACTATTCTCTATTTACTTCGTTATATAATCGATATTTCACTATATCTGGGTTTGTTATATTGAGGTTTGAGTATAGCTATACTTCAGGAAGACATGAGTAAATTGGGCATCACAGGCAGCATGCCAACCATGCAGAGGTTCAGGGTTTCCAAAAAATTTTTTTTGAAGTCTACAGCCTCATGCGTTTTGTGTGTCTGTATAAATAAAAGAATGCAAGAACTTTCATATTATTTGTTTCAATTCCTATCTGTAGCTTTTGATGAACTCGATTTTCGTTGAGGTTAGTACAATGGGGCTTGAACTGATGCATGTGTTTTGCTGGTCCGATATGTGAAAGGCTTCCCATATCTTGTGTGTGGTCTTACTCTTTGATTAGGCCAAAACTAACATTTTTTCTAACATTGGACTACACCCACACTCCCTGCAGTGCATGGAAAGGTTTCCTGTAAGTGCAGTAGCACACTATTTGTAGTGCAGTAACTGTAGTGCAGTATTTTTCTCGTGCAAAACCAACTAGCCCAACACCTCACTTTGTTCATTCTTGTTCTTTTGTTGAGGCAGCCACCTAATTGCGCCATTCAGTGTGCTGGCTTGTTGTGTAACCCTCTTTCTTTCATATCAAATAAAAATTAAGAACTAATTTGACTCACCTTAAACTCTTGCAGATGCTTGGTGTTTTTTCCGAGGAAGCACTTCTCAAACTGAGCATCATCCATGCCAAAGAGTGAACAAAGTTCACTCCTAGTGTAGACTGTTGGATGCAAAACGCTCTTGGCCAAAGTTCCCATTTCGTGCAAGGGAACCTTCAGCAGTGACTGGAGCTCTCCGAGCTTCAGTTGCTTCCTCCTCAACTCGAGACCCTGAGCTTTAGCAATCACCTGAATACAATAAAAGCAAGAAAATGAACACCAGTCACAAGGGAGTCGTGAATTTTCGCGAATGACTCAAAGACACATTTATTTTATTTATTTATTTATTTATTTAAATACTCTCAATGCCATTTGCGGCGTTACAGAGAGGAGTGGTTACAAGTTAGAGATGGCAGTCTTGAATGATGCATGATCAGGGTTGCTGGCGATGGAGGCAGGAAGGTGGTTCCATTCGGATGAAGTTCAGTTGCAGTTCACATGCAGGCACATCAGTGGCAACGGGTGCCATGTGTAGCGTTGAAGCAGCTTTTTATGGCTCCTTCGTAGAGAAAGCATGCTTGTATGGCTGAAGTAACATCTGGAGCTTTGCTTATCTATTAAAATTTTGATATGTTTGATGTACCTTTGAAGACTAAGGCATGGCACTTAATAAAGCATTCGTACATTCTCATCAGTGAAAAAGAAAAGGTTGCTTCAGATAAAGCACTGGTATTTGCAACTAGTGTGTACACTAAATTTAGATTAAAACAATAACTATTTAGGACAGAGTCATGCGAGGAACAGATAAAGTGGAATCACATTACGCCCATTCAAAAACAAATTTATGTTACATTTGCACCGTGTAATAACTACAATAGTGAAGCAGAGCAGCGGCAGATCAAATTGTACACTACAACCTTAATTCAACAAAATGATGATGATGATGATTATGAGTAGTTTTTAATGGCGCAAGGGCCAATTGATGGCCAAAGAGCGCCATTTCGATTGACTAGAGATATGAACAATGATATGATGCGTGGCTGTAAAGGGGCCTTAAAATTCCTCGCGCTAATGCGGGTTAAAACATGGAAGTAATAAAATCATGACAGTGGCGTGAGATATGTGTTGTGAAAGTTGATGGCAAAATGTCATGATAATAAAACCATGATGGAGATGTAGTCACTGCAGCCACGACCACGGTACAGAGGTCGTGCTACGGATGACCTCGAAATATCAAGTGAAAGCTATGAACATCTTTTAAAAACGTGAAAAGTTTTTGCAGCTTAAAAAGCGGATCCCTACCGATGAGCATCCCAGGGTGTAGTGGGAGCTGCTGTCAGTAGGGCAGTAAAAAATGCTTTTTTTAGAGCATCTAGCTCATTGCACTGAACGAGAACGTGGAGAACTGTAAGTGGTTCTCCACATCTCTCACAATATGGTGGATTGCCGGTAGATAGAAGATATGAATGTGTGGAGTGTGTATGTCTTGTTCTGAGCCTTGTTAGTGTTACTTCTGTGTGTCGTGATTTTGATAGTGGCAGCCAATTACCTAGTTGCGGCTTGATAGCATGGAGTTTATTGTCTGTGTGTCTATCCGACGTGCTCTTCCAATACCACCTGAGCTTTCATTTTAGAAATGGTTTCAAGTCAAGTGCAGGGATTGGTATTAATGCATGGGAAGTAGTGTCGTTGGCGGAAGCAGCCAGCTTGTCGGCCAAAACGTTCCCTTGTATCTCACGGTGCCATGGCACCCAGCACACGACATGCTGTTTTGATGTGCACTGTGTGCACAGAAGTGAGTAAAGTGACACCAGCACGGGGTTCTTGTGTTTTTTAGGAGTTTTCAGGGCTTTGACCACACTTAGGGAATCTGTGTATATTACTGCCTTTTGTCATTTTATCTGTTTCATGTATTTTACGACCGCCAGTATTGTGTAAGCTTCTCCTGTGAAAATGCTTGCATCAGGATGAAGAACGCCGGCCTCAGAAAAGGTTTGGCCTACCGCTGCATATGACACAGAAGTGTTGGACTTTGAAGCGTCGCTAAAGAACTCAGGACATGTGTATTTATCTTGTAGTTCTCAGAAGTATGTATGTATGTGAGCAAGTGGTGCGTGCTTTGTGACTTCAACAAGAGAGAGAGAGAGAGAGAGAGAGATAAATAGAGAGGAAAGGCATGAGCAGCAACAACCATGGGGCTTGCTCATTAGCCGTCGAGGAATGGCCAAAGCAAGATCAGTGGGCGCGTCACAAAAGAGACATCACAGTCTATAAGCTGCCACTGCCACGGTGGCAGATATGCTGCAGGAGCCATCAAACTGTGTTCGAGAAGATGCACACCTGTTTCTTCGGCAAGGCCCTTTACACGGAGCGAGTAGGGCTGCCGCAACAAAGGACGGTTCTCGAACAAGCCAGAACAAGACAAATCATTACTTGTGAAATAAGAGGGGTGTTTCTTGTCTGCCTTAACCTTCAGAAAGTACAAAAAGGACAGGTAACATCTTTGTAGGTGGAGCGACCATTCATTCGAATCCACGTACAAACTCTCTACAGGGCTAGTACGAAAAGCACCCGTAGAGAGGCGAAGTCTTAGATGGTGGACAGGGTCGAGAATCTTCAAGGCCGATGGTGTTGCCGACTGATAGATTAGAGCACCATAATCTAGGCGTGTGCGTACGAGGCTTTTATATAAATTCATCAGGCACTTCTTGTCACTGCCTCACGTAGTGCGTGACAACACTTTCAAAATATTCATTGCTTTAAGGCACCTGTCCCTTAAATACTTGATGTGTGGGATGAAGGTTAGTTTTGTGTCTAATGTTAGTCCAAGAAACTTGTGCTCGGTCTTCAGTGGCAGAGGTTGACCATGCAGGTCAATGTCGGGGTCAGGATGGAGGCCCCTCTTTCGGCTGAACAAGACGTAAGTGCTCTTTTGTGCGTTGAGTATAAAACCATTCTCATTTGCCCATTGAGATACCTTGTTCAACCCTAGTTGAACTTTACGTTGGCACATTGAGATGTTGCATGATTTGTAACCGATCTGTACATCATCGACATATATGCAATAAAAAATATTACGTGGGAGAGACAGGTGCAAGGAATTCATTTTGACAATGAAAAGTTTGCAGCTCAATACACCTCCTTGTGGCACTCCTGTTTCTTCAACAAATATTCGAGATGAGAGAGTGCCAACTCTGACATGGAATGTTTAGTTGGACAAGTAGCTTTCGATGATTGACAGCATTCTACCCGCACACCTAAATGTGACAGGTCTCGCAATATGCCAAAGCGCCATGTAGTGTCATATCCCTTTTCCATATCAAGGAATACAAAAAGAAAAAATTGCTTATTAAGAAAAGCGTCTCAAATTTGAGCCTCGATACGGACAAGGTGGTCAGTGGTGGACCGAGCCTCTCGAAACCCACACTGGTATGGGTCAAGTGGGCCATTAATTTCAAGGAAGTGCATCAGGTGCCTGTTAATCATTTTTTCGAAGACCTTGCAAAGACAGCTGGTTAATGCTATTGGCCTGTAGCTGGAAACTGAGGCCAGGTCCTTGCCTTGTTTTAGAATTGGGATAACGATAGCTTCCTTCCAGGCTGAGGGTAGCTCGCCGGAAAACCATATCGCATTATACAGGGAGAGGAGAGCTTTTGGGGTTTCAGTGGGCAGGTGTTTTAACATTTCATATGCCACACGGTCCGTGCCTGGGGTAGATTTATTGCAGCAGGTAAATGAGGCTTGTAGTTCAGCAAAACAGAAATGTTCATTGTATGCCTCATGTGTTGTGGGTTTGCACTCTAATCTCTGTTTTCCTATTGTGGTTTTCTATCTTTGGAATGCTTCACTATAGTGTGATGAGCTGGAGACCTGTTTGAAGTGTGCTCCGAGAGTGTTTGCCTGGTCTTCCAAACTCTCCCCTTGTGTATTCACTAGAGGAAGTGAATGTGCTTTTCGTCCTGCCACCTTACCAACCATGTTCCAGACTCTCGACTCATCTGTGTATGAATTAATGCCTGATAAAATTTTGTGCCAACTTTCCCTTTTCGCCTGTTGGCGCGTCCTCCTTGCTTGTGACTTAACGTTCTTAAAGTTTACAAGATTCTCGGCTGGGGGCGAGTCTCTAAGCAACTTCCATGCCTTATTTTGTTTTTTTCGTGCATCATGGCACTCATTATTCCACCATGGGACTCGTCGTTTGCTTGACGGTCCACATGTTCGGGGAATACGTTTCGTTGCTGCATCAACCAAGAAAGCTGTAAAATATTCCTTGCTGCATCAACCAAGAAAGCTGTAAAATAGCACACAGCATCCTCTATGCTCAGCACCACTATGTCAGTCCAAGGTAATAGAGTCATTTTTTTAAGCTTTTCCCAACCGGCTTTGTCGTTGAGCCATTTAGGAACTTGTGCAGGATATGTATTTGTTATTGATGTGCTGATAACGATAGGAAAATGGTCACTACCATATGGATTATTAATGACTTCCCATTTAAGTAGAGGCAGGAGTGATGGGGATGTTATGCTGAGGTCTATTGTTCAGTGCGTATTGTTAGCGATGTTGTAATATGTTAGCTCTTTTCGATTCAGCAGGCATGCACCGGAAGAAAAAAGGAACTGTTCAATTATGTAACCTTGAGCATCGCAGTGAGAGTCACCCCAAAGACTGCTATGTGCATTGAAATCTCCAAGGAGAATATAAGGTTCTGGAAGTTCGTGCATGAGGGACTCGAATTCGTGCTTTTCAAGACGGTGTTGTGGAGGTATGAAGAGAGAGCAGATGGTGACGAGCTTATTCAAAAGAACTGCTCGAGCAGCCACCGCCTCAAGGGATGTTTGTAGTGGTAGGTGTGTGCATGCAATCCCTTGATTGACTATAATGGTAACACTACCGGATGACACAATGGCATCATTCCGGTCCTTCCGAAAAGTAACGTAATGACGTAAAAAGTTGGTGTGTTTAGGTTTCAGGTGTGTCTCTTGTACGCACAGCACCTTAGGTGTGTGTTTGTGTAAAAGTTCCTGGATATCGTCGAGGTTTCTCAGCAGTCCTCTGACGTTCCACTGTAGTATTTGTGTCATTTTATAGTTGTGTGGTGCTGTGTGACAAAAGTGTTGCGTTAGGTTACAGGGCCTTTTTAGGGCCCTGTGATTCGAGGTTTTTCTTTTTTGGCGTGCTCCAAGGAGTTGCGCCTATCCTTCGGCGTCTGAGGCGCCGAAGAGTGGGACTTGTATCCATCACCTCTTGTGAGGTGGTGGATGGTGTCTCCTCGGCAGGCATGGTCATAGAACTTTCGGACCTAACTGCGCTTGCAGTGGTCCGAGGTTCAGCAGACACGGGGGTCCGCCACCGCGGCCCCACACTGTGTGACATTCACGGGTGCAGAGACATGTGGCGCGGCGCCCCGGCGCGTCACATCTGCGAAGGAGGGATAAGATGGGTTGTGTAGTGCGAAACGTTGGCGTGCTTCTTGGAATGAAAGATTGAATTTGACCTTAAGTTCTACTATTTGTTTCTTTTTTTTCCATGCGGGGCATGATTGCGAGTAGGCAGCGTGATCTCCTTCACAGTTCGAACAATGAGTTGTTTCTGAGGTGCAGTTGTCGGATATGTGTTGCATGGATGCACACTTTGCGCAAGTGGCGCGCCCTCTGCAACTCTGCGATCCATGACCCAAACGTTGACACTTGAAACATGACCCAAACTTGAGACGAGGGTTGGGAATGTATGGTCTTACACAGAGCTTACAATAGCCGGTTTTGATTGATTCTGGTAGGTCACTTGTTCCGAAGGTAATTATTACGTGTTTTGTAGGGGTCAGTTTGTTGTTGCGCCTTATTGTTATTCTTTCGACTTTGACCACGTTCTGGTCCTGCCAACCTTCGAGTAGCTCACTTTGAGAAAGTTCAGTAAGATCATCATCAGAAATAACGCCACGGACAGTGTTCATGGACCTGTGTGGGCCCACCGAAACAGGGGTTTTCCCAAATGCTACAAGCTCAGACAGCTTCTCATACTGAGCTTTGTCACAAACCTCCAGAAGAAGATCGCCACTTCCCATCTTTGTCACTTTATAACCTGGGCCTATTGCTTCTGTGAGAGTTTTAAAAACGAGGAAAGGTGAAATGGCTCGGACTGTCTTCTTTTCGTTTTGACTGTGGATAACATGTTACTTTGGGAATGTCGGCTTTGGTGTGTTAGGCAGAAAACTGTCTTCGGTGCGCCACCTTTTCAGGGAGCGATCAGGAATGGGGGAAAAGCTTTTGCCATAAAAATACTAGAAATTTCGGCGGCGATGGTGGCCATCCACCACCGAGCCCAACATGGGGACACTACAAGGTTGAAAGCAAACACTTGGAGACGCCAGCCGTACATCGCCGCTATAACCTGTTATAATTATCCTAGGTTGGATAGGTACACCAGGTTAACCCTCGCCGCCAGGAAATTCGGAAGTAAACGAAAGAGAGAAGATGACAGGACAGATAGAAAGATAGAAAGTGAGAGATAAAGACGAAGGTTAGGGGGAGAGAGATAGGAAAAGGCGACTGCCGATTTTCCCTGGGTGGATCAGCCCAGGGGTGCCGTCTACGTGAAGCCGGGCCCAAAGGGGTGTGTTGCCTCTGCCGGGGGGCCTTAAAGGTCCAATCGCCCGGCGTCAGCTCAACCCCTAGGATCCCCTTTTCCCCGGACACGGCTCAGCCACGCACGGCTAGGCGTGGGAGAGAGTCGAACCCCCCCCCCTTAGCTCGGGTCCGTGGTGTCGCTACACACCGAACGCCTGCTTTCACAGACGCCCCTGCGGGGGATTCAACAAAATGAAAATACCAGTTATAACAAAGTAAATTAAAGATAGCCTTACAATAGATACAGTGCTAGGAATAAATCTTCATAATGAATTTTTGGATATGACGAATTTATTTTGCGTAAGATGCAATTTGGTTATAATGAGTTAAGGGAAACTCCTACATTGATAGATAATGTAGTACCCAGTAATCCTTGCCATAGCACTACAAATAAGGTTGAAAGCTACCTTCACATAAAACTGCATTTAGAGCTGTGAGAAAGCTCACAAACTAATGTAAGCTAGCGAAACTGAAACTAATGAAAGGAAAAAGTACTGAGAACTCAGCAAGGTTTGGTAGTCTCTACAGTAACATTAAGCAGTCAACTTGAGCACTGTCGATGAATGAAGTTATACTTGTCATGCATCATTTCTGTTTATGAATGTGGCTGGAGAGAATGCAAATATGACAACTGAGAAACTGATGCACATGACCCTATAGGCAGTGACACACGACCAAAATGAAACCAGCATTTCAGACTACAATAGCTGAGAAAGTGTAACAGAAATGAAACAACAATGTGAGCTACGTATACAGTTTTTGCAAAGAATTGTGGTTAACTTGTTCTTACGTAGCTTCAGCATTTTTTATGGTCTTCTCAAGTGTAATCCTTCAAAGAAAATGTTTTACATGTTAATTAACTGCAGTCTCAGTTACATTACTGCCTCATGCATGCACTTATACTTACACATGTTCCCATTAATTGTTTCTTCCTTAGCGTTTCTTTCCGCACTCAGAGAGTGAAGCCTATCGGACAACCTGGTGCATTCAAAGCAGAATTCAGCTGATAACATCGCCAAACTTGGAGAGTTAAGGAAATGTATACAATTCTGAATAAGTTCATGTAACTTTTGCAGTCCTATCTTTAATCACAACAGGAACGGTAGTACGAAACCTGTGCGGCGATGTGGCATTCCACTACACGGATATTGAAATCCGATGTTGATGCTTTGTTCATTTCCACAAGGCTGTTGGCAACTACAAATGTTGCTCCCTCTGGTAGAGATATGCTTGTGGTTCTCAGTGGATTGAACTCAATGAGCTTCGCAGTTCCTGGGAGAGAGAAATAGAAACAAAGAACCGTTACACAAGGCTTGTTTAAAGTTTGATAGAGTTGAATATTTGAATCCCTTTATAAGACATGTGCACTGGGCAGCAATTCTTGTCTATCATATGATGTGCCTCTTATAAGCAAGAAACCCCGTATGCATTTTCTTATCAACCCTTATTTCAATGTAGGCACACTTGTGTGTCTTATATCCAATTGTGTATCACATCAGGGTCTCTTCCAAAGGGGTTCGACAGTAATAAGCATATTTCATAAACTATCTAGCTGCACTCGAGGAAAACTGACCTGGTTCAGCAAGGAATGCAATGGCCTGGTCCATTCCACCTCCTTGAGTGCCAATATACCTTTCAGACGCAGCACACAGTGATGCCAGCTTCACTTTTGGTACGGCGGCAGCCCTGGTTTATACAATCACATGGCTTAATCAGTTTGCGAAAGCTCAAGCAGATTAAAGACATGACAAGCAGTGAATATCTCAACATACATGAAGTTTAATGTGTCACATTACATCACCTGACAGCTTAATTGAGCATCATTCTTCGAACTTATTCTCCTGTACTAACCGCACACACAAGTCGCATGTGGAGATTTTCTTATTTTTTCACTTCATCTAATTCTTCCTGTCAGCAACTACACTTCAAACTTTCTTACCTTGTCCGTCCCATTCTCCTGTCCATGCCCTATTATTCATCTCTTGACACTGCACTATTCAATTTACATTCCACTTCTCATTATGTGACCTTATGTTCCACCAAAGTTTTCAAATAGCTTTAAATATTTCACCTCAAAGCTCAATTTTACCAAAAAAAATTATATATATTCCCTTTTCCAGGTATGCCGACCTTTGAACTGCGTGCACGCAGCAAAATCTCTTTGTTTTTCAGTTGATTTGTTTCTCTTCTTAAATCAAGCTAAGATAAGGTAAAGTTGACTGTGGTTACTTATTCATTTTTGGCTAACTTTCTGCTATACACCACCACTATACAACACAAGTTGGCTGAATGTTATAATTTCACCACACTGGGAGCACTTTTCTGTTTCTTGTCTTGCAAAGGGATCTCTTTATACAAAAATTGGACAGTTATGTCACAGTGGTAGCCTTAGAAAAAATGTACTAGCTTTGTTACTCAAGACCGCCAGGCTGACTGCAGACTGTTTGAGGGCGCTTCTTTCATATGCCACAAGTTTAAGAATCTGCGAACGAAAATAGCTCTTATGCTTGTCACTCATATGTATGAACTGTCAAAAGTGCACTAGAACTGAGCCACATAGCAAAAAAAAAAAAATGTGCATGCCGACGGTTTCGATTAGTCCACATACTTTTGTGAAAGAGATGAAAAATTTAGGAACACAGGGTATCACAGGAGCCAATGTTTCTACAACCGGTTTTGTCTTCTTGAAGGCTGCAACTGCCTACCTTAGAGCGTGGCATGCATTTGCAGCCTTCGAGAAGACAAGACTGTTTATTTTATGCATTTACTTATTTATAATGCAGTTTCAAATTAAGACTACAGCAGGTGTGAAATACAGACGCATGATATCGAAAAAAGGCACAATAATATACACAGAAAACACATGAAGGCGGACCATATGATACGTACAGGTAAAACAATAAAACTTAGGAAGTGAGCCAAAAACACAATAGAATTAAGTGAATAGTAATTGTACAGTGCAAAATACAAGAACAAGCCAAAGAAAAACAAACAAAGAATATACATTTGAAGAAGTAAATTCTGTTGGATTGATGATTGAACTTCACAAGACTATACAACTAAAAAAAATGAATTAAACAGATATAATGGTGCTAATGAACTACTGTGATCATTTTTAAGGTGAGTTTTGTGTTACAAATTAATCAATTATTTTATTCTAGTCAACAACAGTTCTTGGGAAAAAAAAGAGTATTTAAAGCAGTTATTCGTGTAAATAAAGAATAAGGGATAATTTTAGAGGAGTCTATGCTGTTTGCCGAAAAATTGGCTCTAGTGATACCTTTGATTAAGAATATTTTCACCTCTTCAATCTACATCACCGAAAGGCTATTCTTTCTTACTTTTCTTGAGACAACACTGTAATGTTGAGATTAAGCATTGATGATGTACTTGTTTGCCTGTAGTGTAGCAAGTGCAGCAGCGCAGACCAATGCACTCGAGCTTGACAAGCCGGCCGACTGTGGGACAGTGCCATAAACCATGACATCCAAGCCAGGTGGAGAGACACCCAGTTCACAGGCTCCTGCGTCTTCAATGGCCGCTTTGACTCCGCACATAAAATAATGTTGCCAGCATGGTTGAGTGTCATCTATCTTGAGACCATCTATGGGCGCTGAGTAGCTTGGGTAGCGATTATCAACGTTGGCCAGCTGCAACAACGTTGTGTTGTTGCGTCCGCAGGCTAACAAAATGTCCTGTTGGACTGCCATGGGTAGAACAGCATATCCACAGTAGTCAATGTGCTCGCCAATCAGGTTCACACGTCCAGGCGCCCTGACGTAGAACTCAGGATAATTGCCGAATGTTTCGCGGTACTTCAAGCGGATCAGCTCCAAGCGCTTGCATTGGTCTTGATCTTGAACGTCACCCAGCATCACCACCGGTGGGCATTGCGCCGTACGCCTGCATAATGGTTGTGTAAAATTTCAGAACCATATTTCTCGCACGATGACACGGCTTCGATCGTACTGACGCCGTTAGAAAAGCATACGAACAAGTTTAAGAAAAAATCTGAATCAGTACATTTCAAAAAACCCTTTGCCACTAGGTGCATTTTCGATCCCGACTGCGTTTCTCAGCCACGATTGGTCCATTTGCTTAAGCTGCTGAAAGTAGCCAAGTGTGTTCAAGGAATCCGATCTGTGTCGGACTCCATCGCTGTTGATAAAGGTCGTGTTACACTGGTATACGGTGGCAACAAGCGGGTACTTTTAATCGCAATAAAGCTTGATGGAAAACGAATTTTTTGGAGCGATTAGCTCCTTTGTGGAGCCTGGTGGAAGGAGGACAATCGTGATCGAAAGCGCCTGTGCGACACGTACCGATAAGAACAAATAGATTTTCCCGAGATATATGCCTAGAAATAGATAAGCGCGTGTGTGCTCGGCGACACGGTGCGAGTTTTCCACCGTGCTTTGCGGGTTGCAGTCAACGTGCACGACGACTTATTTATTTAAATGAATATTTTAATGGCTGGTTATTCCAGCATGCGTTTGTTTCACATACACCCAGCCGTTTGCTAGTATAAATAAGAAGCATTTTCTGGGACAACGTCTTCACGACGGCGTCAGATGCAACTCACAGCGATTGAAAATAATGAACGTGGCACTGAACAAAGAAGGAAATACATTTCAATTTTTTCAGCAAGTATAAGCGATCGGGGACGTTTTAAGTCAACGGAAACCACGGGCAAAGTACTTACGCTGGCTCTTCCATTATAAAGCTTAGATACGTGTCCCAGCCGCCGAAGCGATGAGCGCGCTCAGACTTTGACGGGCACAAAAGCGCCGTCAGCACACCCTCGACTGCTTTCGACGCTTGCCTGCGAGCACTTCAGCGAAATCTAATCTTGCCAGCTGCGTGGCTGCGTTAAAACACCGGCGGGCTGACGCGTCGCACAACGCTACGCTCTGCTGGAGTCGGTAGTGAAACGAGATGGTTTCACATTTAGTGCGTTCGGTACTGCGGCTTAAGTCAGAGGTTACCTACGTCAGATGACAGCTTCTTTTTATGCGCATGTGAAATAAGAAGTGGGTATCACGTATCACCTCCGGATGCAATCGCGCCAAGACATAGCGTTATTTGAGTTGTTGCCAGTAGCAACCGCGGTCTTTTGCACCAATGTTTCTGGACTTGCCGCAGCGTGCGCTGTGTTTGGCGCGGAAAATTTAGCACGTGATCTGCGGCCACAACGGCGCGAGCGATCAGGCTTGATGGGCGTTATCGCTTTATCTTCCAACAGAGCTCCTAGCGACGGGCAGTGCAGGGGGTGTGTTTTGTGGTCATGCAGTGGCTTTGATTGCTTGCCGTAGTCGTTGCTAAGTTGAAGGCTTGACGCGCTCTTCAACCACAGAAGGACGTTACCGATGGGGATGCCTGTACGACCACAACGCGTGGACTTCTTTCACAACTGTTAAATAACTGTGAGGAAATTGACACCCAGTCACAGCGGAAATCAGCCGAGACTATCAATGGGAACCTGATCCGTAAGTTTGGAAGGTAGCTTTGGCATGCACGTTAGAATTCAGAGTGACTTTTCGTTTTCGAAAAAAAAAAAAATGGGTTGACGTTCTTTCTTGTTTGTTTTTCTGACTAGATTCTTGTGTTTTGTACACCCGCCAGCCTGCTAAAAATGTGGTTAGAGAAAGCAGTGCCAACTGTACAGCAACTTATGAGGCCATTTGGTGCAGTTTTTTTTTTTTTTTTCTTGAATTAAGACTGCTGCCAGGAAGGCGGTACAGTGGGTGGTAGTAGTTCTTGAAGAAAGGCACCTAATTTCTTTCTGCCATACTTCATAATACACTTTATATGTTTGTGCGTGCATTTGTATGTGTGCCTGTAAATATAAGCAAGCAAAACTGAAAATTTTCGAACATGCTTGAACCCCGCCCCCCCTTCTCTTGACTAAACGCTCATGCATGCTTATTGCTGCCACATATTACCCGCATTATTCATCGCACCCACTAAACTTTGTCTCCCCCTCGAACGTTGGCCCTCTCTTGGAATCGAGTCGGTTACTCTTAATGATCGATTAACGAAGCAATAAATTCGGGTACTGAGGTCATTTGATGATTACTTGAAAAATTCGTTCCCTATACTTCAACAAAGGCGATTTTTGTAAATGGAAATAACATGCAGCGATCTTTCTTGCTGCTTTATAAGAATTGCTTTTAGTAACTTACCCGTAGTGAATAAGCAAACGATATTTTTTTTTCGAAACGAAGGATCGAGAGAAGAGGTGGACTCCAAACACAAGAAAAAAAAGCAGAAAAAAAGGCTCCAGCGAAAAAAACTGCAAGTGGCTTAAATGACAAATTCGTAAAGGGTGTGTGTGCCGAAGCCGACAAGTGAACTTGACTTCTTCAAGGCTTTCAGCTTGAAAAAAAGTCGCGTACACTAGTCTAAACGTCGACTCCGAAGTCCGGCACTCGGATTTCTCATCGCAAGCTTCCATATTCCCCTTCTCTCTTTCCTTTAGGTAGAACGTGGCGAGAGAGAGTTTCATATTGTCTATTTTACCCTCGTGCTTTATCCGTGCATTGTGAGTCGCTTTCGTTTCGCATTGTTTTCGGAAAGGATTAGTAAGCAGACAGCGCGAGATAAATTCGACATCTGCAGCTGCTTTGCGGTAAGAGGTATACAGGCGGTGTTTTAGAACCTATCCACGCCTTGAAATCTGTTGTATGTGCTGAGACGGCGTACCCGAACCGACGTTGTTGATGGCACTCAGTTCGACTTATTGTAATTTGTAACATTTAACAGCAGGGCTATCCTTTGCCGAGCCTTTCATGTCTGGGATCCGTGGTAACGCAAGTGGGCATCGTAACCCAGAACACATCCCACTGCTCAACACTTGTCTACTAAAAATCAAGAGTGCCCGACAAACACAAGCCACATAATTCTGTTTGGACTATCAGAAAACTGCCATAATAAACGCGTGTGTGCCATTGAAATCGGGTCTATGTTCAATCCCACTGCATACAACTTCCACTAAAAAGAGACAAATGCCGTGCGTGTGACGCCACTGTCACGTGGTACCGTGTGGTTGTAAAAGTTGGTGGTTATAAGCTACTTTACGGGCATGTTTGAGTGCCGTCATACTGGGCCGTCAACCGTTGTTTTGTATGTTTGGGTGTTGCGTCATGCAAACAAACGCATGAAAACGTCCTGGTTGGTGCATACAATGTTTCATGACCTTATCAATACCCGTAGTGGCATTACAAAACCAAGAAAACATAGGCTTCATGGCTCAAGATGGTGGCGCCCATATGTAATAAGGAAAATAGTCTGTACTGCCACCTAAAATCTCAACGAAGAGTGTTAATAAAGAGCCGTTTTTTTTTTTTTTTTGCAAAGACGTGTTTCTTTGTAAACCTATGCGTATAAGTGTGGTACGGTCAAGATGCACTGAAACTATACTATCACATAAAATATCGACAAAGGGTGTTTAATAAAGGGCAGCTGAAAGACTCGCAAACACGCTGCTCGAAAAACATAGAAATTCGTTAGCCTGACGAAGCGAACACGGCCAGCTTCTCCGTTTTATCGGTTTCCGCGGAACGGAGCTGCTCCTTCCTATTCCCCCTTTTTTTTTTTTTTTCTGTCTGCAGATAGTTGATTGTGAGTGCAGTTTTGTGAACAAATATTAGAAGTCGCAGATTACAGGCTCCGAATCCGTGAATACAACGCCCCCCCCCTCCCCCGTTTTTTTTTTTTTTTGCTAGCCACGGCAAAAGCCACGCCCAAGCACTTCCGAATGCTTTTTGAAGTATTTGTGCCACGCCTAGAGCCTGACCGTTGATACGTGCAGTGTAATCGTTCGCGATAAAAACATCTATCGCACACCAGTCAATCTGTCTTTGATTAATATGTGCTTGACAAAACATTAATATGCTTCCGTCATCTTGGCAACAGTCGAGCCAATGGTATCAGTCGGCTCAATTTATCTCCAATCTCAGCACATATCTCTCGGCTTCCCATCGACTGTTGCCACAACGACTGCGTCGTCATAGCAAAAGTTCAGGGGCTAAATGAACGTGGCCGGACTAAATGTACGTCCAGAAAGACTGCATGCCATTGTTTTGGGCTAAGCTCTATAGAAGTTTAAGTACAGTGCATTCTAGTAGTGCTCCACATGCAGCTGGTTATATAGCCTCCTCGATCACTAAGGTATTCAAACTGCACGAGACTGGGCGAAGGACATGGGGGGGGGGGGGGGGTGTATTCTGTTTCTTTTAATCCCCTCGCGACTCGAGATCAGCTGCGCAAGCGTCTGGACTTTAAGGCGCTCACATTGCAACCTGTGCACAACGGGGCTCTCCAGTCGAATCTTGCCGTAGTGTACGCAAGAAAAACAACTTTTAGCGCGGCATCATATTGTCACGGGGTCGTGACGTCGACGAAGGGAGCAGGCTGTAGTTCGAAAATCAAACTGTTTATTTGCGGCCGATCAACGAAAAGTGAGATTACAGCGATACACACTGGCGCTGAGATCGGCGAACTGAGCGTCGTCCGTCGATCAACCAGCAAGCGGTTAAGGTTGCACGGCGGGCTTGTTGGTTATTCATGTTGTTCGAGGTATTCATGTTGTTCGAGGTTTCTTGCAATTCACTGCAAAGAATGCGGGTGCCAAGCCCTCTTTAATCGCACCAGCATAATCGGAAGAAGCACTAACCAAATGACAAGGCTCAACATAGAAGCAAAATTTATTGCTAAGTTTGGGGACGCGTGTATAAGCAAGCCATCGATATCATTATCATTGAAAGAATTGCATTATTTGAATGTCGCATGAGTTGCAGTAGATCAATTTTCTGGTTCTAGCACGTGGTTGTGGCGCGCCATGTTTGGGTATAAGTATTGCTGTTTCTCGGATTAAACCGCATTGTTGAAGGTTGGCGCCGTGTATGTGTTCTGTGTTTTCTTCTCTGCCCCGTCCTGCATTCACTATACAACAAGCGGTGCAGTGCGTCGGCATTTATATGCATGCGCCGTCGAATATTTTATCGCTGGAGGCCACGTAAGTTCCAGAATAATCTGTAACGTTCGCGTCGCGCGCATAATCTTAAACAAAATGATATACTATTCCCGAAGCTTCTCAAACACTGCAGGCGCGGTTTAAAAAGCAATACAAACGAATGACATGTATTCAATCACTCATCATTCTATCATTGATCATTTGAGACTTCGTTGATTTTTTGAAACCATTATCCATACACTAAGACAATAACTTAAAAATACTAACCCCACGTGGGTTACCCGACAGTCACAGGCGAAGCTGCAGGAACATCCTTTCTAGATGTACGGTTGTGAGGCATACCCCATAAGTCGTAATAATCCCACACACGCCCCTTTCCGATTCTGTTTTACGTCGTTGGCTTAATGCACGTGTGGATAATACCTTACGCAAACCGCGCCAGCATTCCAGATTATTTTAGGATCAGTTAAGGCTTGAGCACTCAAACGCGAACAGTGTTCATTCTCGAACGAACCCGGCACCAGTGATGATGCTCGAATGTTCGCGGTCGCATGTATAAATGACCACGCGCAATGTGCGTGGTCATTTATCAGTTGATCACGCGCAGTTGATCGATCAGTTATCAACGAACTATATACGCTCAGTCCGCCGCTATGAGTGCCAGTGTGCATTGCTCTAACCTGACAAGTTCGGCCAAACAAAGTTTATTCTTGAGCGTGCACTGCTAGCTACCTTCCTCAACGTAACGACCACGTGACATGTGGTAGAGGTGCTTCCCGGTACATGTCGCACGTGACAGTATTGCACTGTAGGAGACTAGTCACTATGCCACAATTCACGATTCTGCTGAGAAGCGATACCTGTTGTGGGTTTCTGTTATACGCGCTTTGTTGATGCTGTGGCTGAGGACGAAGAATTGGGCTCGAGAACACTGTAATGGATGGGTACCCACTCGTTACGTAATTCGAATTGTGTGACGCTATCCACGCTGTATTACATATGCTAACTTAATTCCATGTCCTAGATGACGACTTTGTGTGGTCAAAAGCACCGGTGATGTTGTGTGGTAGAATAGTCCACTCCAACGCGCAGGACCGGCGTTCAGACCCCGCTCCTTTCTCGATTGGTGTATAGAAAGCGACTAAGTCATCAGAAGCGGCGGTTATGATTTAACAAGTTTTTTTTTTTTTCCTTCTGTAGAAGTATTTGGGGTCTGTGAAGCCTATACCGTATGCCAGAGCTGGTTAATACTGGTGAACTGCTCACTGCAGGAGCGTTTAATGAATTGAGGCAGATGCTCAATATGGTTAGTACACACTATACTGGCAGATAGCCATCATATTTTTTTTTAAATGCTAGCTGACCCTAATAATACAGTGCTGATACTGTTGTTTTTTTTTTCGATCCATTAGCAACATAATGATGCGCACTACTGTGATTGCGCGTCATTCCATTAATTTGCTTGCATGATACAAGATTTCCATAAGGAAATGGCACCGCAACCATGTTTTTTTTTTTCTGTAATGTTTCTCGGTGTTCGTCTGCAAAATATTATGAACTATACAGCTGGCCGAAATTTCCAGAGCCCTCCTCTGTGGCGTATCTCATAATCATATCGTGGTTTTGAGACGCTAAACCCCAATTATTATTACTACTTAAAATATTCCAGTGCTATTTTTCACGGGAACAGGACAGATAAGTCAACACTGACGTAGTTTGTGTCAGTCGAGCACTTCTGTCTTGTCCTCGTCAAACGCAGCTCTGAGATATTTCAACAAGTACGCTGGGCTATACCTAGATTTATGAACGCGGTGAAAAAAAAAAAAAACACACTCATGAGGCGCTTTATGGATTCTGTGACTGGAAGACGAAGTGCATCTTTTTCTTCTCCGGCGATTGCATTGATTCTGTACCGCCACCCTCCGAAAGCTTTTTGCACCCATTGTAGTTTTGCGCTTTCTCCGTGGTCGACTCGCCTCTGATCAAGCTATACGATGTCATATGATGGCATTATGACGTCAGAAATTTTGGCGACCTGTAATCTGATATTGATTGATTGATTGATATGTGTGGTTTAACGTTCCAAAACCACTATATGATTATGAGAGACGCCGTAGTGGAGGGCTCCGGAAATTTAGACCACCTGGGGTTCTTTAACGTGCACCCAAATCTGAGCACACGGGCCTTCAACATTTCCGCCTCCATCGGAAATGCAGCCG
Organism: Rhipicephalus microplus; assembly: GCF_043290135.1. Taxonomy (NCBI): domain Eukaryota; kingdom Metazoa; phylum Arthropoda; class Arachnida; order Ixodida; family Ixodidae; genus Rhipicephalus; species Rhipicephalus microplus. The sequence goes on along the minus strand of NC_134701.1, from coordinate 269,924,742 downwards.
CCGCAGCCGGGATTTGAACCCGCGCCCTGCGGGTCAGCAGCCGAGTACCTTAGCCACTAGACCACCGTGGCGGGGCGCGACCTGTAATCTGGTGAAGGCATCACGTGGCATTTTTTTTTTTTTGCATCACTCGTGATGACGCCGCTGACGAGGGGTGCTGACACTGGACGCCAATCAATTTCCGCGTTTGACTAGGCTTTCGCCCCTGCCTGTTATTTTCTGGGACGTTGCCTGTATACGGCTATTTATATAATGTTTGGTTAGTCACTCCTTTGTTACACGTGGTCGTCGCGCTATGTATTTCCGCAATCATGTGTAACAATACGGCCTGTCAACACAGACCCAAGTGATAACAAGTCAACACAAACGCCTACAATCAATTGAAAGAGCGTACATGGGAGGAAACGAGGACACAAAAATCATTAGCACGTACGCAGGTATGGTGCCGCTATTTCTTAATCCGGTACTCCCGGGATTATACGCATGCCCTGCCGTGGTGGTCTAGTGGCTAAGGTACTCGGCTGCTGACCCGCAGGTCGCGGGTTCAAATCCCGGCTGCGGCGGCTGCATTTCCGATGGAGGCGGAAGTGTTTAGGCCCGTGTGCTCAGATTTGGGTGCACGTTAAAGAACCCCAGGTGGTCAAAATTTCTGGAGCCCTCCACTACGGCGTCTCTCATAATCATATGGTGGTTTTGAGACGTTAAACCCCACATATCAATCAGTCAATCGGGATTATACGCAAGTCATCACGTGACGTCATCATGACTTCACATAACTTCATGACATGTCACCCTTGCTCGGTCACAGGGTTGGTCTATCACGGAGACGATGCAAAACGGTGGGGTGCAGAAAGCTGGCAATCACGCGTTAATGCAAAAAGTTTTCGGAAAGGCGATTTCCTGGACTTTGGGACATTTGTATGAGGCACCATTACTCGACGGTATCAACAGTGTCCTGCCGTAACTAAATTGGAAATCGGCGAAAAGAAATCATGGGACAAGAAAAAAAAAAAAGCTGGTTACCGAACGTGTGTATGCAGTTGCACTCAAGGAGAAAGCTGCAGGTGATGCGGAGCAGTGGTTCGCCAGTTCGCGTTCACGGGTAAGCAAGCGCTGGCGTTCTAAACGTGCAGTATATATATTCGGCGTCTATGGCTGAAAAAAAAAAAGGTTATTGTGATGCAGTAAAGCGCTTCCCCTTCATTCCTTCCCCACACCCTCACTTCCCATCTCTACCCTAGAGATGTGATTCTTAAGTGAAAAGATGAAAGTTAGCCCCGTAACTGTTTGCATCATAGTGCGACACCTCAACAGTAGCTCATAAGAATGGGAGTAAAGAGGGATTTGAAGGGTATAGAGATAGAAAGAAGAGGAAGGAGAGAGCGTGGCGCAGAGCCAGCCACCTACAGAAGTAAGGTGAAGATAGGAAAGATGGACACGGTGGCAGGCGTCCTAGGACGGGGCACCACTCGGCGAGAGCTCTTGTCGGCGTCAGGTGATGGCGTAGAACGAGCCAGTCGGCCAGAGGTGCGCTGTCGTCGGAGATCACGGGGGAACAACCGGTTGGCACGAAATCCAGCGAGCGAGTCCATCTCTACCCTATTACTAATATATTCGACTTTTAGGTCGGTTTAAACATCGTACTAACAGCAGCACGTGTATACCGAAGCAACTTCCGGTCACTTCATTTATTACTCTCTAGCACCGATGCAGAAATCTTGCGTTTTAAGTTGTGCTTAAGTAAGGAGACATTTTTTTCCCGCTTTCCAATAAAAGGGAAGCGCTCAAAGTTAAAGGCTAACTCTTATAATGTTGTGTTGAGCTTCAAAGAGAGTGTGTGAAATATTTGACCAGGTGCAAGAAAAAAACTCTTAAAATTTAAACGAGCTGGCTACTCGTTAGAACTACTGTTCCTCACCAATACGGTAGACTACGCCGGCACACAACCAGAAGCCATCCAGCACCTGCGTTTGTAAACAGCGATGAGGTCTATACTGCATACGGCTATGCTATGCGCTAACCTCTCCTTCACTTCTTTCCCCTTAGCTATTGTGAACTACACCTGGCGATACATTGATTTCCACTCCCCTCCTCTTGTCTCTCCTCCTCAGCCTCATCTCCATTTCCCCGCACCGTCGATACCATGCTATGCGCGGCTGTGCTACACGTGCTCTTGCCTGCGTGACGCAATACGTGGCCATGCTTTGCACTCTGCCTTCCTCCTTTCCCTCTACTCACCCTCACTTTTTTGCATCCTGTGGCATGGCTATGCCGTATACATGGTTTGGCAGAGGGTGTTGGTTTGGCCTGCGTGACGCCATACGTGGCCATGCTTTGTACTCTTCCTTCCTCCTTTCGTTCCTTCTCTGCCTGCTTGCTATGCAGGGCTCTGCTGTTGTCTGCTTATAACGCCATGTGACTAGACGACGACAGCCTACGATGACAGCTTGCGACAAAGCATGACAGTCCGGGCTCATACAGTGTGTTCCGCACTTGAAAGGAATCCCGGTTATACGCAGCAGATAACCACTGGAACATTTATGTAAATTCACAGTATCGCACAAGAACGCGTTGAATTTTCAGGAAAAGTGAACACCGCCTATTAGCGTATGCTATATATTGCTCTGGTCTGTTTTCTCGTACATTTGTTTGGCTGCAGTTCAAATAGTTTTTCTCGGTTTTCCTCTTAGTAATGTACTCAGGCTCCTACCTCGAAATCCCTACATTTATTGTAATTAATGTCGCGGGAGCTTTGTTGACTTCCGAGCTTATCGATTGTATAGACTACAGGCGCGCTCATCAAAAAGTATTTTGGCCCTTCATTCTAGAATATATGTGACATGCGCACGCCAGTTTTAGAGACGTCAGGTACCAAAATCAATGGTCTGATTGTGCTGTTTCTTTTTATTCCGATTTGCGCAGATGATCAGGTGATCTTTCCTGTCTGGAAGCTGGCAGAAAGATCATGGAGCCGCCATCTTCAAATCGCAATAGGCGGCCCAGACCTCGGCATCGTCGGCCCGGAAATAACCAGCATGGCGACGGACCGCACTTCAGCTTTGCACGTCACTCCGCACACAGCGAAGTGCTCGGTGAACCTCCGCCGCTGAATTTGGCTGAGGTTTCTGATAACGGTGCTCAGGACAGAGTTGCGTCGGCACAAGCTGTTCGCGCTAGGTCCGGGGCCAGGGAGGGGAGGGGTGCAACGCGGGGGAGAGAGAGAGGACGGCCCCCATCTTCAGCAGGCTCTGGCAGAGGAAGGAGTCGGGGAGGCCGAGCCACGCAACACGGGACTCCGCGTAGCAACACTCGAAGTACACACCACGGCTCATTGGACGACGTTCCTTCTGGACCTTGTCGTCCGGAAGGTGATAACTGCCAAAACAGGAGCGTTCCAGGTGATGACTCTTCGAATAACTACTTCCATGACCGGTCAACGTTCCCTGTCGGGGCCGATCGTCCCTCGCGGAGCAAGGTGGTTTCCTTCCCGACATTTGCCGATATAATGGCCGCCATGACACTGCGGCGAGAAGAAATTGGACTTGCGAGCGAAAAGTCTGTCTCGTTGCATGTGCACGACTGCTATTTACAAGCGGCGTCCTCTGATGTGCGGGCTACGTTAGGTAGCTTTCACCTTGTACCCGACAGGGGCCTTGGCCGTGTCGTTACAGTTGCCAACTGCGACCCGGTCACACTTTGTGGCGCCGCCGTCGCCTTTTGCGACCCCGAAAAACAGTACGTATGCTACGGTGAAATCCTGAGCCTCGACGGGAAACTAGTCGCCTTGCTCTTCGATGGCCTTGGAGTTACCGATGACAAGGAAAGTCACGAGTTCGTTCTAGTCAATCTTAACTTGGCCGCAAACTACTTCATTAACCATCTCGCTTCGCTGCGTTCAAAATCATTTGATGACATGAAGCGAGTGGAATCGCTGCTTGAAGGAGAGGTATGCGTGTCTACTGAATCAGGACTTCAGGCAACACATGATGAGGCTGCAATACAAGCTGCCCTTGACTCATCATTGAAGAGCAATTCGGCCAGGACACATCCTCTTGATGAAAACCAAATGATCGCCGTGAAAGCTGCAGTTACTTCTCAAAGGGGTGTGTTAATTCACGCGCCTTCTGGCACCGGTGACAAAGAACTGCTGAGGTCCGCAGTGGAAGTGGCTCTCACTGTTGATAGCTTAAAGAATAGAGGGCCGGTACTTGTAATAGGCAATGGTATAACTCCTATGTTCAGAAACAAACCAGCTGGCTTATTCTGCTTAGATACCGAAGTCCGCAAATCAGCAGATGCCGTTCAGGAATCCGCTACAGCTATCTTATCAAAAGGCAAAATGAACGAAAGTCTTCTAAGAATGAAGAAAGTATTGAAAGACCTGTGCATTTTGAAGAGCACGATCCTGCACCAGTCTCGATTCCACGGAATCACTCGTGAGTTCTCAACCAAAAGGAGTGAAGAAAGAAACTGCGTAGAAAAGTGGCTGATGCAAGGAGTTAGTCGCAACGACATGTTGGCTGTTGTGTCAGTCGCCGATATTGATGCTTACCACGAAGACTGCCAGTATGCGTTGGAGGGGAGCGGTGTCTCTACCAAATCAAATTGTTTGGTTGGTTTTCGTTATGAAAGGGCTCAGCAAACTTCCCAAGGCACCGAAGGTTTTCCGGACGACTTAAAAGCAGCTTACATATGGAAAATTCTCAAGTTAACTGCTAACTTGCAGATTGATGCGGGGCACAATATCATGCTGCTTCAGAAGTGCCACAGGTGGCAGTTGTACAAGCAGTGGACTCGGAGCCTTAGGAAACGTGTACTCAATGAACTTGAAGACGCCCAAAATGAAGTATTAAACTCTTACCTTCACTGCGGCCAAATGCTATCGACAAATGTATCGCGTCCGCCTTTTGAGACGTCTGTGATTGCTGCCTCTGTGGCCACAGCTATCGCACATAGTGCCGTCATTGAGTCTATGCAACCTAAAGTTTTAGTTTTGTTCCGAGCGCATCAAGTCCCATTGCTGCTTGCTAGTAGCCTCTTCTGCAGCAGCATATCGAGACTCATTCTCATAGGGGACAACGTATGTTCGCAAGAAGCATCTTTATCACTTTGGTCTTGTGCGTTCAGCAGCCAAGGCTTCGAGCTGCACGAACTGAGCGTTCAGTATTTCCTCTCGCAGCCCGTCTGCAACCTCTTAGCACCGTTCACAAAAAATGTGTTGAAGTCGGGTTGCACTGCTGAGCCTCTAAGGGGTATTGCGGAGTCTGCTCAATTTTTTGACGTTCCAGAAGAAGAAGCGGTCTTTATGATATCTCGGTTGTGCCACCATTTTCAGACGCACGACTACCAACCAAGAGATGTGGCCATTGTTACGGTTTCGCCATCCACTGCTGTGGCTACCCAGATGGTGGCCGAAAAGCTGCGGCAAGTAGGGTGCACATACACTGTTTGGTCTCTAAAGAATTTATCGTCATCTTTTTGTAAAATCCTAGTATTGCTCGTTGGCTCGGGCGCTCCAGGCTCAGATCTCGCTGCTGCTCTGAGTAGGGCACGTTGTGCGGTGTACGGCTTCGGAAGGCTGGAGAGTGCCGATGAGAGCTGCCAGAACGTCTTCAACACGGCTCACGAAAACAACAGGCGTGCTAAACCGGCTCTTTCTCTGTCATGCGTGCGCCATCCGGGAACCATTGTGCGCATCGAGTCGGGAAATGATTTTGTAAAAAAGTTGCAGGAGACTGGAGGGTGCATGCAGCCATGTGGTGCTAAGAGACGCTGCGGCCACACGTGCCCAGAAATGTGCCATAAGGGAGATCATCCAGGCGCTTGTGACCGGCCCTGCCTGAAGCATATTTGCAGTCGTAACCATCCCTGTCCTAACAAGTGCTCCGAGCGGTGCCCTGAGCGGTGCTCGATTGTCGTCACTGACAAATTGCCTTGTACACACACGGCTACACTGCCTTGTTACAAGTGGGAACAAGGTTACGTGCCTGTTGCAACACCACTGTCTGCTGCTGCACCTGTCCGCCGATCTGGTGCGCTCAAGTACAAGTGCAAAATACCAGTTACAGTGAATCTGGAGTGCGGACACACAGCCCAGGTTTTATGCTTTGAGAGGCGGGATTCAAAGGGCACAAATGGCAGTGCCTTTGGGCCTATAAGTGCCTTGTCTTTGCGCCAGTACAAGTGCACGATACCAGTTATGGTAAGTTTGCCGTGCGGACACACGACACGAATTCCATGCTTTGAAGAACAGTCTACGGTATCGGCAAGTGCTTCGGCATTCAAACCTCCTGGCGTCTTGGCTCAGCACAAGTGCACGGTGCCGGTTACCGTGGTCAGGGATTGTGGACATCGGGTACAGATTGCCTGCTTTGAGAATCGGCTTAGAACGACCACAGCTGCTTCTGAACTCGTACAACGCGGAGAGCGAGTCGTCTTGCCTTCGTGCCGCGAATCGGTGCAAGTGACCCCTTCATGCGGTCATACAAAGACCATACAGTGCTGCGACAAAGCTGGATATCGGTGCGACGTCTCGGTATCGGCCGTGCGTCCTTGCGGCCACTCTTGCTACGTCTCTTGTGGAGCGGACCGTAGGGTATTCCCACCGTGTACTGTGCAAGTCAGTGTTGTTCAAGGCTGTGGCCACCCAGTTTACGGGACCTGCAACAGAATCTCCTCGATGAAATGCACAAAGTACGTTCATAGAATATTGCCTTGCGGACACAGAGTAGACGTGCCCTGCAGCCAGCCTAGTCCTCAGTGCCGTGTTATTGTTTCCAAGTTACTTCCATGCGGCCACGTTAATGTTAAGCCCTGCTTCGCGAGCGCTGATCCCTGCGAAAGTCGATGTGGTCACGTATTTCGCTGTAAGCACACGTGCAAACTGGCGTGCTTCAGTCACCCGCACGAAAGCAGATGCGAAGATTGCAAGGACAAGTGCTCCATTTCGTAATGACCGCAAATTCGGACAGACCTCAAACAAACCACGCTTTACCAATGCAAAATGCTTTCGACGTTTCTCAGCGTTATCAAGTGTGTCTACCATCAATTACTGTCGGAACGATAGCGCGAAAAGCCAAGTTGTTTAAGTATAGTGCTAATTGAACCAAGGTCCACAACGCAGTAGATGCTATACACCAGTCTTCGCGGCACTCTACTTATCTGCTATGTTTAGCGCGAGTACCTCATGTTGTTCATCATTGCTCATATTGCGAACGCTGTAAACTGCCGAACTCAACCGGACACGAATAAAGTGTTTAAGAAAATGCGTAATGAAAGTGTCTTTCGTTGCACTAGTTCTCACACGTACCGCAGTGTGAGTCAGCCAATTGCTAACCGTGCTCTATGGTTCTTTAGGTGCAACTGTCTGGTGAAATATATCTGCCAGCACAAAGGATTTATACCCGCCACGGTGGGTCAGTGCCTACGAGGCCCGTTCTACTGGAAAGCACGAGGTCGCTGGTTCGATTACTGGTACGGGCGACGGGACTCCGATGGCGTTCTACTGAAACCGCCGTGTATTTCAAGTCTGATGCACGTTAAAAAAAGTGTTGTGCGCGGAATAAAAGTCGACCGACACGTAAGCTGCACGGCTGATCCCCGAGCCTCGGGCCACGTTCCTCTTTATTAAGGCCAAAGTGGTAGACGCATCATCAAATGCGAAAATTGACCGGCAGCGATGGCGTCGGCGTCAACTCGAGTACTGCAACGCGGTCACGTTGTCAGGGATCAAAACGCGCGCAATTAATCTCTGAACTTTCCACTACCTTGCCAGCTACAGCCAGTGGCGTGAGCACTACCAAGAACATTGTATTGGGGAAAAATACAACCGTCTCGCAAACGTGTGGCATAAGTCGCATATGAAAGGTACAGTTGTAATTTAGTCGTGCGCCTTAAAATAAGGTCGTGCATGGTGATATCCACTGTGGGATACCACCACGCTTTTTCCTGAAATTCCATTCCAAAAACCATTCTGTACCACGTTTAATGATTTCTGTAAGAATGATTTTATATCTGGAAAAGTACATTCAGTCCTCACACCGTCCACGAAGGTAAGGATGTTAGCTGACCATGCGAAGAAGCAGTGTTGGACTGGTGGCAAATTTTCAGAGCACTGAACTAGCATGTTTCAATCTTGGCTCTGTCTCCATCGTGTCATAGCCTCTCTGGTAGATTTGCGCGCGCGAAGTGCATGGCGGCTATGCTCATCAGCGAAAGAGAGCGAACAAGGCAGGGATGTTTTACCAGGTATCTTCTGATTTGCCAATGCTTAGGTGAGAGACGGAAAGGGGCATAAGACGCACGAATTCGGAAAGGAGTCGTGCTGCAGCAAGGTTTGAGGAAAATGGCAGCAATTGCAATAGCAAACTCGTCGCGCAGTCTTGTGCGATCGAGGAGCCCACAGCTGTCAAAAAGTGCAGCAGCTGCTACGTGCACTGCCACGCATGTTACCCCCTGTTGAGAACGTGGTCACAATATCGTCATGCGCACACAAGCGCGCGCTTGACATCACGAAGGGGTTGGAAGTTGAACCCCCGCCGGTCACGTTAATGCAGTGAAGCACATACTCGTGTGTGCGTGAGCGCATTGTTCTAATGTCAATATGGGCTGATTAGCTCCTGAATCTTTCATGAATGCGTTTCTTGAACGCATATTCTCAATGTAAACGAACGGCAGGCGTCGGTCTCTTCGCTAGCGCCTATTTGGCAACACGACGCACGTCAACCAATAAAGTGATATACGGGGCCTTTGTACCGGCCTTATATTAACTAGGTATTTGGGCTAACCTGTGTACGTGCAAGCAACATGCACGCACGCACACACGTACGCACGCACGCACACACGCACCGCTAACCGTTTCGCGCTTTTCCCTAGCAAGCACACGCTCTGCGCCACATAAGTGACTCACTCCAAAAGAAAAAAAAAAGTGCTGTCATTTCTACATCATAACGGCTGCTTCTCGTGCGTCAGCAGTTCGGAAGGAACAACAGAAGAAACCAATGAAAGAGTACGCGTGTGTGTGCAGCCCATGGCCACTCTGAAGACGCCCATTAACCATTTATGCGGGTGGCCTTTGTCGTAGTTGTCTTTCTTCGCTTCTGTTACGTAATTCGCTTCCTCCTCCCGTAACGATAGAGTGCCGCTGATTGTGACGTCACACGCAACCTCGATCATATGTGTTTTCTTCCGCCAGATCACGTGGCACGCGCCGTCAACCAGCTTCGGAGAAACGGAAACTGAGGATGACCCGAAGGGAGTAACTAAGCGTCGAGTTGAAGAAAGCCGTCCCTGCGAGATTCGTATACGGCCGTGGCGGCCGTCTGCCGGCAGTCAGGTTTTCCGACCGCCGTTTCAGAAATGACTACTTCCGGGGAAACGCCCGTGAGGTGGATGGATTTCTCGTGTAGCTGTCACCACTGCGAGAATTGCGAGGTAATTAATGAGCGCGGGTTTTTTTTTTACCCATCGATCTCTTCTATGCGAGGACGGCTGCTTGCACAGAAGGGGTGCATGCATACGACCAAAAACAGGCAAAACAAAAACCCGGTTGGTTCTCTATGTATTCGACTCAAAGGCGAAAGCCATTTCTTTTCATTTTGTTAAAGAACCCCAGGTGGTCGAAATTTTCGGAGTCTTCCACTACGGTGTCTCTCGTAATCATATGGTGGTTTTGGGACCTTCAATCCCACATATCGATCAATTCAATCCTTTTTGTCATTTTTCGTCTCAGTTGATCTTTTGAACCTTCCGCTTCCCCCACCGACAGCTTTCGGCACCTAGCTTTGTTTTTCACTATAGCTCCGGGGTGGGCTCACCTTTGACCCGATATTGATATACCAGGTCAAAGGTGAGGTATATTTGATCTGATATCATTTGATCCGTGGCGTCACGATGGCGCCACAGATTTTGGCTATCAGTGAAGTCATGTGACGTCATCACGGTGTGATGATTTTTGGCATCATTCGTGTTCACGCCGCCGACATATGGGGTGCCCTCGCGAAACGCCGCCTAATTTTCGTGTTTGAAGAAGCATCTAAGACTTTCACCTTAAAACTTATGAAGCTTACGAAGCGATGATGGAAGAGCTCTAGTAGCAGGCAGACTCCTCGTCACAGCATCTGAAGGTGACTGCAGAGTTAAATAATGTGTAATGGAGGCGCTATCGAAATACAATTGGTAAGAATCGGTGACGAACTTTCTCAATAAGTGCTGTAATGTGCGAATCACTTACTGAAGAGAGGTGAGGCATAGCAGTGAGCATATGTAACTTTACTGCGTTAGTTCGAGAGCGGAGATAAAATTTAGCATAAATTGGACATCATGGTGGTTCGTGATAACTACATTACTTTACCGAAGCTGTACTTGCTTCAACTTACTTAAAGCTTACTTCAAAGTTCGCATAGATCTTATATATCTGTTTAAGAAAATGGAATACAGATCTAGCATTCTCAACTGCATTTTTGTATGATTGCCTGTATATCTTATGCTTTACATCGCTAGAGATTTTTCTTTTCTTTTACATTTTAGTTTGGAATGTTTGCTTTATTAAATTGTGACCAACAAACTGCTCCTGAAATCCCGCTTTACTCCGCAACATGCTCCTCATTGCGTTTTCGTACTTGTAAATTGCATCACGTTTACTGTCGACGGAGTGCACCGATTCGTGCCCTCTCCAGGTGGGTGAAGTTGGAGAAACCGGTAACGTTACTTGGGTAATTATTATTATGTACTCGACTATTTATATGTGACAATATTTTCGCAATAGATATAGTACGAGTCTTTCAATATTGTCAGCAAAAGTGGTAGTCGTACAGGATTATCCTTACAACTGGTCCAAGAGTTTTGTAACAATGGTAACGATGCAGCCCTGATTGATTGATATGTGGTGTTTATCGTTCCCGAACCACCATATGATTATGAGAGACGCTGTAGTAGAGGGCTCTGGAAATTTCGACCACCTGGGGTTCTTTAACGTGCACCCAAATCTGAGCACACGGGCCTACAACATTTCCACCTCCATCGGAAATGCAGCCGCCACAGCCGGGATTTGATCCCGCGACCTGCGGGTCAGCAGCCGAGTACCTTAGCCACTTTAGACCACCGCGGCGGGGCACGGTGCAGCCCTGCCCTGCCGCAGTGGTCTAGTGGCCAAGGTACACGGCTGCTGACCCGCAGGTCGCGGGATCAAATCCCGGCTGCAGCGGCTGCATTTCCGATGGAGCTGGAAATGTTGTAGGCCCGTGTGCTCAGATTAGGGCGCACGTTAAAAAAAAAAAAAACCCAGGTGGTCAAAATTTCCGGAGCCCTCCACTACGGCGTCTCTCAAAACCGTGTGGTGGTTTTGGGACGTTAAACTCCACATACCAATAAATCAATAAGTAGCGCAGCCCTATGCCCTATAGCCAGCTGGGCACGTTTATCACACATGCAGCGTTTCCTGCGAGTCCTTTCAGAGACTCTTCACTAAGCGAATGAAGTAACACATGTCCCGAAAGAGATTATCAACCCGGAATATACAGACGTGTCAAAATACGTGTAGCCTAAGTAAGCGATGCCTAATACATGGCAACAGTTAAGGGTCCTACAGGGAAAGCTAGATGCCAACCCTCACTTTCACGCATCTAGCACGACAACACTATTGACATCTCAAGGTCAAATTGCTCAGATCACTTGGGGTTTAAGTGTGGCTGCCCAGTATGAATAGTGCCTGCAAACATTAAATCAAGTTCGTATCGTGTAGAGACGAGAAATACACTCCTAAAAAATGGGGCTGGTAATCACCACGAGAGAAAAATGACGTGGACAGTCGATCAAATCAAAAAGTAGATGTTCTCCATCCTTGAAGAAAAACATCCGAGGTGACAGACATGTCTTTCTTGAAGGGGAAGAGCCAATTCGATTGTGTCCTGCCTTAATTGCGCAGTCTTGTAGCAATCCGCATGGTTCGATCAGCGGCGCGTTAGCCGTCTTATAGCGTTTGACGATCATCGATGGAGACGCACTGGACGCAGTCTGCTGTGACAGCCACGTCTCCGGCTGTCCACCCATCGTATGTACGAGCGCCCCGCTTTGAGAGTTCCACAGTTGACGTCCCGATGGCATTGGCGCGTGCGTTCGCACGTATGCAAAATAGAAGGGCGAGACTTGCCAGGTGGGCATCCACTGTCAAAGTTTCAAATCCAAACGTTGACGTCTACGGGTCACTGATTTGATCAATGCGGTTCATATAGGGCTGTCGTTCCGCTTGGCCGTCGCCTTATGTCACGTTGAACTCAATAGCCATGTAGTAATGAGCTTGATCTGTGCCTGCATGGGAAAGGAACCACGTGGGAGCGCCGAAGGCTCACGGCATGAAGCAGCACAGGTGAGGAATTCTCAACCTCGCCGAACACCCTAAGACAGCTCTCAAGTACAAGGAGTGCGAGCCGCATGCGGCCCGTATATAACGGCCCGTGGCTTCACAAGAAATAGAATGTTCGCTACTTCGGTAAATTGTATTTAAGTTGCTTGCTCACCTTTTACGATTGATAACGCTTTGATCGGGTAGGCTGCCGCAGCAGTACTGTTCTCAAGCACTCCATTTTTTTTCGTGAGGGACCGCACGCCGTCACGCTGTGTCGAAATATAACCAGAGATGGAGGAGAATTGATTTCAGGAATCTGCGTCCAGATTTTAGGCATTTTGGAAACGAGCATCGATATTGATCGCAGAAGCCCGAGAAATGATCCACGTATGAGATATCGAAAAAGCGTTCTTGTAAATAGCAGCTTTAAATAACATCTCGTTCACCCCCTCCCCCCTTAATTCCTTAATGTCCTGGCCCATGCAGACAGAAGTGACAGAGCTTATGTGAGCTTGAGACCATTTCTCTAAGATGTCTGGTATAGTGGCGGACGTACAGTATAGATCCGTGGTTAAACTGGAGAGCTCGGCCGACAAATCTTGCTACTTAGTATGCCTCTGAAATTGTTGACGTGAGGTTGTCTATACTGAATATCTGCCAACTCAGTGCCTCGAAAAGAAAGAGGGAGAGAAAGAAAGAGAGGAAGAAAGAGAGAGAGAGTATCGAAATGACGCACTACTTTTCTGGCCACTGTGAGCACTGCGACTTAAACGTTCGCGAGGAGGAAACGCCTTCCGTTGGTGCACGTGACCCTGTGACGTCGGCTTTTGTACTCTCTTGCAACAGCCCAAAAAGGAAGAAATCCTCCTCTCCGTAAAAAAGGTTTATAAACTACTAAAAGAACCCACACATCCTGACAAGTGAATGTAAAATGTGCGCTTGGCGCCGGAAATCGCACGCTTTTTCTTCTAATGTGACATCACGCAGCTGATACTTCAAAGATCAATTTCAAAGGTGAGCACAGCGGCAATGACTAAAACGGGCGTTCTCATCGTCGTTGTCGTATCGTTAAGCCCCATGTTCATACTCGCCATAGGGCAAGAAAAAAATGCTTAGCGTGTCACGTGAACAACAGTCCAAAATTAAGAACAACGCTATGTTGGGGCAATTTGCAGTAGCCCTTTTGCTGTTATTGAACGCAGTGGGATACAAGTGATCTGTATATACGCTGCACTGTGCATGTGCACCGTCAATCGTGTGCATATAGTAGTGCTGTCTGTGTGTCTTTCATACCATCACCCCCCTCTCGTTGTGTAGGACCGCAAGGAAGACAAAGTCTTGTTAACCTTACCGATTTTCCTGTATTCCTTCTCTCTCGTACAATAGAACGCTGGACGCAAGCACTAAAAAGCTTTTACTACCCCAGACCCTCTTCATGCCCTTTTATTCTACTAGAGTGAACTAGCCAACCAGACAATTTTCTGGATGACACTGTTGCCGTTTCGGTTTTCTTATCCAAGCAGGATAAATTTGTCAAATACACAAGCGTTCTTCGTCTCTTGTAAACCACCTCCTCAGAATACCGCATTCCGAATACCACAGTCACGTATTCAGAAACAAATGCCATATATAAACGAAAATACAAGATAACGCGTAAACAAATATCTCTACACCTGCTCCGTGTATGATTCGCGACAATGCCTCTTGTGTGAACACTGCTGTGATCTTTTCTGTAGCGCTAACAATTCAGTACGATGAACAACTATTTATATTGTAGCACTCCAACATTGCGTACGTATCTGTGTTCTTTTTTCTTTTCTTCGCCGACTCTGAAGCCGTTTACGGTGACATCAGCGCACGTGTCTCGGAGGCAGAATCAGGTGAGGCTCAAATAGTTGACGAATGCGATGTCGTGTGTATCGCAGAGTAATTTTCGCGTCGTACCAATCTTGAGAGTCTTGGCGTAGATCCTCGGCTGCGACAAGAAGCCCATTTCCTAGAGCTATACAACGTTGTCTTTCTTGTACAGGCATCTTCAATGACAACACGGTTGTTGAGTACTTACCTACTACACAGTGCGCCTATTTTTACGACGCCCTACGCAAATACATGGTCGTTCACGAAGGAAAAAAAATTAAGAAAATGAAAGCTAACCGGCTCTCGTACCTGTTTTAATGGGCGTATCGATTGCGTATAAACTCGTATAGAAAATGAACCTCCCTTTCGCGTTGCGTTATAGGCTCGTATACAAGGACGCACAAACGACAAAAGCAACAAGCAGCCTTCGTATCCCTATGGCGTAAAACAAGATGTAGTATATGTACTGCTCTCGAAACTCTTCGCAACCTCGGCGCGCGTGGCCCGTCGTATAAACGCTTTCCCACGCAGCAAGCGATGCCATTTAATGGGCGCATTCGCCGATAGGTCTCCCGCCGGGCGAGTAATTACCTACGACACGCGTAGATTATAAGCCAGATATTGCGTGTTGCTTGCGCAGACCGGATGTTTTATTGACTTATCCCGTTCTGGAAGCCCTTGCCGATACGTGTATTATTACAATACGCGGTGGCTCATCCCATATAGCCCTCTCCTCCGTGCGCAATCGGAAAACGGCTGCCTCGTCATGCCGAAGTGGCAAGCTGTTTGAGGAATGCTGATTAATGCATCCAAACAAAGAGGCTTGCCTTGCGGCTAATCGGCGTCGTTATGAGACGAGGAAGGGCGTCGCAAATGCATCGTATACGCGCCTATGGACTCGTAAGGTAAGCCTTGGATTCTCTCAACAAGTTATTCCGGTGCGTGTCAGTGTTATGCTTCACTCCCGCCGGGAATTTTTTGGCTCAATGACACACTATTATACGTGAGCACGGCTGCCGTTCGAAAAAGTAAACGAAGCGTCACAATAGCGAGACCCCGCGGTGTTTCGTAGAACCTGAGCGGTGAGCCTGACTAGCAGGCGAAAACCTCATTGCCTTCCGAGTTCCTCTCCCGTCACCGTATACGTGCTTTACGTACGAGTTTTGCGGTCCCTCCCGCACTTTCGTCAGTACCCTAATATATGCGCATTAAGTCTATACGTTCAGTGAGAAGGATGACGTCAGGACAAGACGTGGTAATGAATTCGACTCGGTAGTGATGCAAGCGCTTCTGAAGGCGCGGCGTCGGCGTTGCGCAGTACTTGAAACATGCGCGAATTCCGTTGCCAATATATACAAATTTTCTAACAGCTAACCCTGCCCCTCCTAAAGAAAAGCGGAGAAATCTTGATCGAGAAAAGCGTCCGAATATGATATAAACCCCATTCCCACCCCATTGCTATTGAGAATCAGAATGGATGGATGATGAATGAAAAACTTTCATTGGGGTCCTGAAGGATTCCAACCACGTTTTATAGGGGTAGGATCAATCAGAAACACTATTTTAAATCAAACAAAGGATTAAGTACATCGTAAGAATATACAGAAAAAAATTTCCTGTAGTCACAGACTGAAATGGGACCTCCATTCACTGTATGTTTACAGGAGCTATTTCAGTCAATGGGTCGGGAAGAAATAGAAATAAATATTAAAGCGATTTCCAATTTGCAGACGACGCACTCTCCAGGAATGAACGCGAAGAGTCGCAAAAAATGGTTGAAGACTTATATAACTCGAGAAAGCGTTAAAGTAGGGCTCAAGATGAACACGCAAAAGACACATATATATGCTAGGTGACCCTCTGGTAACAGTGCGAGAGTTCGTGATAGAGAAGCGGAATATATAATCAGTTGAAAAGTATAATCTATAGGTCAAGGGCTAACAGGGGAGGGTACTTATGCAAAGGAAATCGGCTTAAAGATGGGCTGCTGCAAATACGGTAAACACGCTCAGCTTACGACAACTTACCGCTGTCAAGGCAACTTAACGCTGCTACGAAAGCGAAAGGCGTACGAAACTTCGTATTTTTTTACTTCTAACATGTGGGCAGGAACCTGGAGAATAACAAAAAAAACCCCTCCAGGAGATATTTAAGACGTGCAGTGTGCGATGAAACGAGAAAGTATGTCAGCGCAACCATAACAGGAAGACAAAAGAGTGAACAAGAGAATTAACGGAGGATAGTCGACATCCCAGTAGATATTAAGGGAGAAAAATAGACGTGTGCACGTGACGTGATGATATATCTGTCCTTATAAGGACAGATGGCCGATGGTGATGCATGGTAATGATGATTGCTAGTGTTTTACGTGTCGACGTCACGACACGATTACGAAGACTATAGTGGAGGGCTTCGGAACATTCGGACACCTTGGGTTCTTTAGCGTGCCCCTATAGTGGTTCTCGCTACATTTCGCCATATAACCCATGTTTGGTTAGAGCGTCAGAATAGATAACAAGAGGGGCCTGGTCTACTTCAATTGAGGTGCACGTTAAAAAACACCAAGTGATCGATACTTGCGGAGCCGTTCACTATACGGCGTCTCTCATAATCATATCGTTCTGTTCGGGCTGTCATATGTTCATATGTTCAAATGTTCTATTCGGGTTCTGTTCGGGCTGTCATGGTGGATGGACGTGTTTTTCGAGCGCTCCGGATCGACTGTGCAGATAAGTGTTTTTGCATGTTTTGAGCTTGTCTTTATAAATATAAGGCAGCGGTTGAAATCTTCGTAGCACTTATTTTATGGTACGGCTTTTTCGGGGGCCAGTCACCAGGTGTTTATTAGTTAGTGCGGGTGTGTGTGTTTGACATTTTTTTGTTGTTTTTTTTCTTTTGCCACCCCGTGGGGGAGGCGCGCGTACATTGAACACGCAAATTTTTGTGGTAGAGTAGACTTTCTTTTTTTTTCGTAGTGCAGGGCTCGAGTTTAGTAATTATCGATTATAGGGACAATTGGTGTCAGAAAGACATGGCTAAAGAGACTGTAAAAAGTTCAGAATGTGGAGTGGGTTTGAAAGTGGACCCAAGCGTAGAAGCGGATGGAGAAGAGGCTGACGCGAAGTGTAGGCAATGTGAGGTCGAGGAAAAAATGGAGAAAATGATGGTTGCCCAAAGTGAACTGCTGGTGAGAATCGATGAGCTCGAGACTGCGTTGGCGACAGAGCAAGAGAAAACGAGGGCAATGGGAGAAAGACTGAAGTCCGCCGAGGAAGCACTAGCGAAGCTGAACAAAGAAGTGGTCTACGGAAAGAACAGTAGAGAACCGGCAACCAGAATGGTGGAGAAGGAAGAGCAAGCAAGTTTGGAAAAAACAGGTTTAGCCGGTTCAACTGTCGCAAGGCCCAGCTTCAGCGAGGTAGTGGTGGGGCTGGGAGGGGAGAAAGCAGCCGGCGTCACAGGTGCAAGTAGCCCCCAGGTGCAGGACGCTCCAGCTGAAAAGTCACAGCATGTGATAATCGCCGGGGACTCGAATTTAAATCGATGCACAGAAGCCATCAAAGAGAGGGTAAGAGGTGACAAGAGGGTTGCAGTAGGGGCATTCCCAGGACGCAAGCTGGAAGCAGTCATGAGTCAAGCGAGCGCAAAACTCAAAACTACAGCTGATAGACGAAACCTCGTGATAATTTCAGGTGGTTTAAATGATGTCTTAAATGAAGATACAGCAAGACTAGCAGCCACACTGGCGAAAGGCGTCGATGACATGCGCGCCACTTCTCCTAAGGTACAGGTAGTGATATGCACGATACCGGAGGCACCGGTGCGTGATAGCAACTTGCAAAGAGCGGTTGTCAACTGTTGTGCCACAGACATGTTCCTCGTTCGGGAGCACGTCTCACAAGATCGAGCCCTGTTTCGACGAACTGTCTCCCCCCCCCCCCCCCGTCCCAGCGCCGCCTTCTGTGCAGGAGAACCGTGCAGTCCGGGGATAACATCGTTTCCTCCACCGAACCACTTTGCAGTTCCGGGTATGGCTACGTCTCCCCCTCCGAGCCCGAGAACTGGTCTGAGAGAATGGACCAAAGACGCTATTTAAGGCCGAGCCGGCCCCATGTTAGGAGATTTTGCCCCAGCCGACGTTGTCGTGCTGGCCGGCTCTGTAAAACGACAACCTGCTACAGTAAACGCTACTTTTGTTGCTGTTTTCCAAACAGATTGCCTCCCTGTTTCACCTTCGGGCTAAGGCTTCATCGAAGTCCGCTCGACGGCTCGCCGCTCTTCGCCACCGCTACCATCGCGACAGAGCAAATTCCTAACAGTGGTTGGCAGCTTCGGGATACGATATCCTACGTTTGGCACGCCGGATCAGACCCCTGTTCTCATCGTTCGGCAAGCTGGGACAAGCAACCCCGGATCTCAACATCGGCAAGTTGGACCGGATCCCGGAAGGCCTGATACTGTTCGACGGCAGCCACGGGTTGGACCATCGTCGGCTACTTTGGTTGGGTGAGTGCCCAACGTTTACTGTTCATTTCGCCAGACCTCTCTAGCACAGGCAGATATTAGGAGAGCGTTTTGGGTTTTGTTGGTTGTAATTTATTATTCACGTGCTCTAGACCATGAGATTAGCGTTAGAGTACGGTGAATATCAATAGCAGAGCATCACGAGGAACGAGATCGCGATGGAGCAGTACCTGGTGCAGGACCTCCTGGAAATTTGTGAAGCCATGGGGATTTCCGCCGGGTCCGCTAAAACAAGGGAAGCGATTCTCGATGTGATGCGGGCCGAAAATGTGACTGCTGATGAGGCTGACGAGTTTTGGGAGCTCGTTTGTGAGCAAAAGCGGAAGGCCGAGGAGTGTCGCAAAAGGAAAGAGCATGCTCTCAAAATGAGAGAGCTTGACCTTAAAATTCAAGCCCTTAAATGGGAGCGAGCTAAACACCAGCTCCACAACTTTCAGGCAGGCGAGAACATCGCCCATTTTCTTGATGAGTTTGAAATTGTTTGCTTTAATGTTGGTGTTAGCCGCGACCTTTGGGGGGAGAAGCTCGCCACGCTGTTGCCACGCAAGATAGCGCATGTTTTGAATTGCTTACCCTTCGAGGAAGCAGGAGACTTCAGTCATGTTAGATATGCTCTGATTAAATATTTTTTCATTTCAAGTCCTGCTGGAAGTCAGAGCGATAGTAACAGCGCTGAAGCAGGTGGTAAGGCGCTAAAGGTAGACGCCCGCCGAAAAGAGCGAGAGGACGAGGCGCGTCGTAAAGCGCTGGAGGACGAGGCGCGTCGTAAAGCGCTGGAGGACGATGCGCGCAGTAAAGCGATGGAGGCCCGTCGCGCAGCGCTTCAGGATGAGGAAAGTCGCGAGGCATCTGACGTTGAGGCCCGTCACAAGGTGAAAGACACCGAAGTGCGTCAGAGAGATCCGGGCACTGAGGAGCCTCACAAAGAGTTAGGGGCCGAGGCCCATCGCATAGCTAAGGACGCCGAGGTACATCGGGAAGCACTGGAGATGGAGCCGCTTCGCAGCGCACGCGATCAGGATGAATCGCGTCAAAGAGAGCATGAGGCCTATTTCGAAGGCCACAGAATTAGGGCTATCCACGACAGCGATAGACCCTCACAGATCAAAAGCTCTCTAGGCGTGTTGGTTGGCTTTGATGGCATCGGGAATCCCGTTCTGTCGCAAGCAGAGACAGCTAGCAACGGGCCCGAAGAAATGCTAGCTAACCAGTCTAGAGTCTTGGCAGTGCCTGTCAAAGGCAGCGCACTTGAAATTAGGTGTGTCGAAGCGGCCCGCATTCCTAGCCTTTCCGTCAAAAGGAGGCATCGGCGAAAGCATAACACCAAAAAGACGACAGGCGCCAAGTGCGCTAAAGCCGCTATTAAGGTCCATGACGTCATCAGTCAAGACGCCAGTTTGAGGGCTAGGCGTAGGATCACGAAAGGGCCCTCTAAGAAATGTTTGAAGCTCAGACTGTCACTGAGTTCAAGGTTAGGCGGGAAGCGCGCTGAGAAAAACCGACTTTCGGTAAAATTCAGACAACGAGATCTTCGCCTGGCCTCATCAATGCTGATGCCGCGTAGATGCAGGCAAGTGGGGAAACGTTGGGAGCGCTTGAGCGGTAACACGAGCGGTTGTTCCCCACCGTGGCGAAAGGGTCGCTGGTCGAAGGGGTGGCGTAAACGATGCAGTGCAGACGCCCCCTTGTTCGAGTTAAGCGGATGCATGTCAAAAGTTGCTGCTACCGAGTTCGGCAAACAGCTTTGTTCGTTGTGCCTTTGTCAAGACCGGATCCCTCGAAGGCTATGGAGTGCACGACTCCCCAGAGTTCGTCTCAGAGGGGCCCCGTCTTGCCATTACTATGAATGGACAATGTAATCAGCTTTGAAAATTGTTTTTCTAGTTTGTCGTAAGCCATTCAGTAATAAATGTGTTTGAAGTTTTGTGTTCTACTTTCCTTCTCATTGGAGAAGCACGCATTGGTATGTTTGTTTCATTATTTTGTTTTCATAAAATTTAAAAAGGTAACAGTCAGTGTGTTTTAATTTAACAGAGAAGGCTGAGTAAAAGGCCTGTTTAAAATACGTTCTTTGTTTGGCATTACGTGTTAGTAAGCGTGTCAGTGTGGGTTAACTTTGCCCTTTGTTTTGTTTAACGCGCGCAAGTTAGATTTTCATTGTTATTCACTTACTTTTTCAAGCGCGTTTTATTTTGTTGGGATGATCATTGGCTGAGCACTTTGAGTTAGGACTTATCGAATGGCTTTGTTTTGTTTAGCGGTCTGAAGCTTGCAAGAGACGCCAATGTGCGTAACTCGGGTGTTCTTGGTATTCTAAATTGTAGATTCAGGGCCAAATTGAGTTAACCTCGGCAGCTTCGATCGTCCCTAATCTGCCCGGGTCACAATCGAGAATCGCTCACGAAAAAAAAATTCTGTTTGGTTTAGCAGTGTCATGCACTGTAAAGGAGTGTACACATTATGTATTGCTCCTCAGATACATTGCTCGTGATGCTATTTTTTTTAGCTCAGTTAAATCTCGAGGAAATATTTTCGTTTCTGCTGGTCTGGCGATTTGATCAGCATTTGGAGGGTGCTTGCTTTGGCCGGAGTGGTTCGCCTTTGTGTTCGACTCCGTGGTTCCAGTGAACCTCTGCAGGCCTATGGAATTCTCAACGGGCGGAGAGAGCGGAACGGCTACCAATGGTCAACCAGCATCCCTCCTTCCGAGCCGCGCTGACGGCTCAAAACTCCGGATGCATTGTCTGGCGGCGGGGGTGCTGTTGTGCCACAGACATGTTCCTCGTTCGGGAGCACGTCTCACAAGATCGAGCCCTGTTTCGACGAACTGTCTCCCCCCCCCCTCCCAGCGCCGCCTTCTGTGCAGGAGAACCGTGCAGTCCGGGGATAACGTCGTTTCCTCCACCGAACCACTTTGCAGTTCCGGGTATGGCTACGTCTCCCCCTCCGAGCCCGAGAACTGGTCTGAGAGAATGGACCAAAGACGCTATTTAAGGCCGAGCCGGCCCCATGTTAGGAGATTTTGCCCCAGCCGACGCTGTCGTGCTGGCCGGCTCTGTAAAACGACAACCTGCTACAGTAAACGCTACTTTTGTTGCTGTTTTCCAAACGGATTGCCTCCCTGTTTCACCTTCGGGCTAAGGCTTCATCGAAGTCCGCTCGACGGCTCGCCGCTCTTCGCCACCGCTACCATCGCGACAGAGCAAATTCCTAACACAACGCAAACCAAGAGATATGGTGGATGAGTCGAGAGAAAGGCTTTGAGATGGTGGAAATAAACAGAGAGGTGCATAGGTGGGGTGGCTTTCAACGAGACAGAATTCACTTCGATGGGCGGCTAGGTCATGAGGTGGGCTGGCGACTTGCAGGACGCGCAGTAGCTTTTTTGGGGAGCAAGCGAGCCCTTTGGGGTGCAGGATAGCTAGTAACGAGGAAAACAACCAGGGAGACTCTTCGACAGGTGTTATGGACAGATACGATTCCAAAGTGGCACCAATGTCTAAGATAGGTAGAGTCCGGGGCATGAATAGACGTAGCCACGAGCGCCGAGCCCATTCAGACATAGAGTATATTAACATGCAGGGTGGTAGGAACAGGCTGAAGTGGGAAGAGATAGAAGAACAGCTATGGGAAGAGAGGCCGATGGTATACAGTTTTGTAGAAACACATCTCAGGGACATGAAACAACCTCCGAACAATCCGGACTACGCGTGGGAATATTGTAATAGAACAGAAGGCAGCAGAAAGGGGGGTGGTATTGGGGCATTCATTCATAAAAGTACAGACTGGCAAAGGGTCAAGCAGGAGTGCAAGGAACATTTATGGCTAAAAGGGAAAGTGGCAGGTCAAATGACACTCCTTGGTTTCGTGTACTTGTGGACGGGAGCAAAGGCCAGAGAGGAAAACCAGGCATTGGTAGAGTGTATATCAAAGGACATTCAGGAGTTAGGAAGAGAGTGCGAGATAATTATACTAGGAGACATGAATGCGCACATAGAAGATATAGATGGGTATACCGACCCGACAGGCAAAATGATCATGGATATGTGTGAAAGGCTTGATTTGATCATTTGCAACAGTACCGAGAAGTGTGAAGGGCAAATAACATGGGAGGTAGGAAGGCTGCAGTCGACGATAGATTATGCACTGATGTCACATAGGATGTATGATAAGCTCAGGGGAATGCACATAGATGAAGGTGGCTCCAGAAGTCTGGGTAGTGATCACAAACGTATCAAGCTAAGTTTTGGAAGAGCAGTGAAAGTGGGAAGGAGACAAGATGAGCAACTACAGGAAAATTTTTATTCAGAAAGGCAAATTGAAATAGCCACTAAACAAATTGAGAAAGTAATCACGGAGGATAATGAGACAGTGTGGACATACATGAATCTAATTAGACTCTTTGAGCTAGAGCTTGCTAAGACGCGTAACAAGTCACCCCGGAAAAAAAGACACAAACCCAAAAGTTGGTCGGATGAATAAGTTAAGAGAGCCATAGCAAAACGTCAGGAAGCCTTTAGGGAACACAGACATGCTAAGCAGCGGGGTGAACCGACAGATGATGTTGAAAGAAAATGGGAAACCTTTCTAAGCTGTAGAAGGGCTGCATCCCTTCTGATCGATGAAAAGATTAGAAGAAAGGGAGCTCAGTGGCTGGCAGAAGTACATAAAAAGGATAGAAAGGCAGCTGCGAAATTTTGGAACCATCTAAACTCCCTAAGAAATGAGACGAGCCTAGAGCAGAGTTTTATAACTTCAGCCCAAGGTGCCAGGCTAGAAGGGGACGAAGCTATTGAATATATAAGAACAAGGGTGACAGAAAAATTTCAACAAAGAAGTACTTTATGCACCACAATAGACAAGGACGAATCAAGTGGTGCAATGGCTCCATTTTCACAACGAGAGTGGGAAAGGGCTGAGAAAAGGGTTCCTAGTAGAACATCAACAGGCCCAGATGGCATTCCAATTAGGCTGATAAAGACATTAGGTCCGAAGTCTAAGCAGGCTTTGAGAGAGGCAGTGAGCAAAATAATAATCGATGGTGAAGTTCCCGATGGATGGAAACTTAGCTGGATGAGCATTATCTATAAAGGAAGGGGGACAAAGCTGACATAAACAACTACCGTCCTATAACAGTGACATCAGTGGTCTACAGGCTGGCGATGCAGATTATAAAGGAAAGACTGCAGGCATGGACAGAAGATGAGGGGGTGCTGGGGGAACTGCAGAATGGGTTTCGGAAACACAGGAGGTTGAAAGACAATCTGTTCTCACTGACGCAGTGCATCGAAATAGCAGAAAAGGAACACAGGCCCCTGTGGCTAGCATTCTTGGATATCAAGGGAGCGTACGATAGCGTGGTTCAAGAGGAATTGTGGGGAATACTGGACACACTAGGCGTGGAACATGTAGTCACTAATCTTTTAAAGGGTATCTATAAAGGTAACAAGGTAGTTATAAAGTGGAAAAAACAGGTATCCAAGCCTGCAGAGGTAAAACGGGGGCTTAGGCAGGGGTGCCCCCTGTCACCCTTATTATTCATGATGTACCTACAAGGATTAGAGGCAAAATTAGAAGGAAGTGGGCTGGGCTTCAACCTCTCTTTAGTCAAACAAGGAAAACTTATTGATCAGGCACTACCAGCATTAATGTACGCAGATGATATAGTGCTAATGGCCAACAACAAGGAAGATTTGCAGAGATTGATAGACATCTGCGGTAATGAGGGAGATAGGTTAGATTTTAGATTCAGTAAGGAAAAATCAGCAGTCATGATTTTCAATGACAACGAAGGTAGTGAGCTTAGGATACAGGAGGTCACGCTAGAGATAACAGATAAATACAAATATTTGGGCGTATGGATAAGCAATGGGACTGAGTATCTGAGGGAACACGAAATATACGTGACGACTAAAGGTAACAGGAATGCAGCAGTCATGAAAAATAGAGCACTGTGGAATTACAATAGGTATGATGTTGTGAGAGGAATATGAAAAGGGGTCATGGTTCCTGGGCTGACGTTCGGCAATGCGGTCTTGTGCATGAGATCAGAAGTTCAAGCAAGATTAGAAATTAAGCAACGTGGAATAGGTAGGCTTGCTTTAGGAGCTCACGGGAATACACCAAATCAGGGAGTACAAGGTGATATGGGATGGACATCATTTGAGGGCAGGGAAGCTAGCAGCAAGATAAAATTTGAGAAGCGATTGAGAGAAATGAAGGAGGAGCGTTGGGCTAGGAAGGTTTTCAGCTACTTGTACATGAAGAATGTCGATACAAAATGGAGGAAGCGAACGAGGAAGTTGACTGGTAAATACTTAGAAAACAGCAGGTGGCCAAACCAAAAAGAACTATCGGTTAAGAAGAAAGTGAAGGAAACGGAGACTGACATGTGGAAACTGGGCATGATTAAGAAGTCCGCACTAAAGATCTATCGAACTTTTAAGCAGGAAATTGCCAAGGAAAGGATCTATGATAATACTCGGGGTAGTTCTCTACTGTTTGAGGCAAGGACGGGAGTACTGCGAACTAAGACATATCGGGCCAAATACGAAGGGGTAGACACAGTATGCAGTGCGTGTGGAGAGGAAAAAGAAAATGCCGAACTCTTGATAATGTTCTGTAAAGGGCTTTACCCTATAGTTCAGGATGATGGCGCAGAGTTTTTCAAAGCACTGGGGTTTAGGGACCGGGAGGGCAAAATAGACTTTAAGCAAGTAGACTTAACTAGAAGGAGGTTATCTGATTGGTGGCTAAAGTCAAGGCACGAGTGAAAATTAAACTCTTCACTGCAAAGTACGAATCCTCAAACTCACTTTTTAAGGAAAAAAATAACTATAGTTTTGGGTGCATTAAGTATTACGGCTTGGTGGCGCTAGCCACCGCCCGATCTAAAGGGTACAGCCACATCCATCCATCCATCCATCCATCCATCCATCCATCCATCCATCCATCCATCCATCCATCCATCCATCCATCCATCCATCCATCCATCCATCCATCCATCCATCCATCCATCCATCCGTCCGTCCGTCCGTCCGTCCGTCCGTCCGTCCATACATCCATCCAACCATCCATCCATCCATCCATCCATCCATCCATCCATCCATCCATCCATCCATCCATCCATCCATCCATCCATCCATCCATCCATCCATCCATCCATCCATCCATCCATCCATCCATCCATCGTGGTTTCGGGGCGTAAAGCCAAGCAGTTATATTAGTATTATTGTTTCATCATATTCGTAGAAGGCTAGGGTACTTTCTGAATAATATGACCCAAAACTACTGCTGTGAGACGGTACTTCGCGGGTTATTTGCATCTTCAAGCAGTATCAATGATTTCCCTTCTGTCTTTCCCCGCTTTTTAATTTCCTTTCTCGTTCCCTTAGCGTAGGGTAGCCAACCGGGCATTCTGGCTAACCTGTTTGCTTTCTCTCTTGTTTTCTTCTTTCTAGAGAAGTACAGTTCAGAACGACAAGCCTTTCTGCAATGCTCTAGAGATGGCTATATCATCGTCTTGACGCCATAACGGAACGAAACACGATGTACCAAGCTTGTATTGAAACTTACGGAGGCGCTACTTGACTCTCCGCGGCCATGCCAAGCACAACACGCTGTTTGAAAAAAAAAATAAGCGTGTCAAAAGCTGGATTTAACTATTAGCGCCTCAAAGTGAAGTCTCTGTGCTAATTTTGTCCACTCGGGGATCTCGAACGTCCAGATAAATCCAAGCGCGCGAGCATTTTCGCATTTAGCCGTCTTCAAATCCGCGACCTCCGAAGCTCAACATAGTATGCACCGACCGACAGCGGTTGTGATGCCGCATAATGCGAGGTACAAGGCCACTGACATAGGATTCGGTAAACAGTTGGTAAACACTGCCTCGTGGAAACCTGCGAGAAACGTGTCTGAGGCGCCGTCACGTCGCGTCAATAACTGCCGTTGGGAAATATTTTCGCCCATCGAGTGATACACTCATACGTTTTTGCCAAGACGTGCAGTGCAACGAAGAAAAAAAACACAGCGTTTTGTCTTGTTGGGCTAGTTATCCATTGCAACTCTTGTAGCAGAGGGGAAAATTAAGTGGGTGATGACAGAGGAAAAATAATGATGGCCGCTAACTCTCTGTCATCGTGCGTTACTCTCTATCATCGTTTTCGCGCTCTTACACGAATTAAAAATTAAGAGGGACTATGTCGAAACTATGAACAAATATAGACAAATTATATAGAACGTAGACGTAATATAACATGCGGGCAGGTTCAACGCTGCCCTTTCATGTCCCTCTTAAAACAACCCGTGCTTCTTCACATGGACACGGGCTCTTAGGATTCATTGCGGACCAGCTACGGCTCCTACACAAGGGGTCGAATTAGGGAAACCTTTCGTTCGTGAATACTGTTTGCCATTGGCAAGTAGACGTAAGGGATGATTTGTTGGGCTTATGGAATGGCCCAAGTTTTTCTAGTACGAGCAGTTCTACCGTAAGACATTGTTGTGAATAAGGGCGCAGAATTTTTCGTAAGACAAAATATCAACCGATCTCAGTACCGAACAAGTGATCATAGATGATGGCTGACCAATGAAAAAAAAATACTTACGAACGAAAAAAAAACCCCTGTAAATTGGGCCCCTCTTGTTATCTTCAAAATAGCACCTAAAGCTAAAAAGTGTTCGTAAGAGAATGCTTCAGCCTATCATTGTACTGAAAGCTCCGTAACAACATTGTACGATTGAACAATAACAATATGATTAAACGTGCTGACTGGCCAAATGGAAAGGGCACTTATGTGCGAAAACCTTAGCGAATTCGGCCTCTGGGGTAGAAGATTTTCTTTCGAAAGGACTTCTACGGCGGCTGCTTTCATAACTTTTGTCTTTAGTAGGTGCATTTTCTTATTGGTCAGTTGGCCACGCTAGTGATATGTCGCAGCCACACTGCTTGCGGGTATACGGAGTAAGTTAAGGGGCTGAGTTGGAAAGGGAATGGCTGGGACGTCCATGTCTGGAGGGCAGTGCGCCTGCTGGTCAGCAGCAATGTTGTGTGGGTTCACAGCATGGCCTTGAATCCAATGTACTTTTACGCAAGCAGCTGTATTACGGTTCAGCTTATGAATCGCCTCGCACATCTCCATCAACTTGTGTACTTTCTTGAGCTCCTTAATAGCTTTTTAGGAATCAGTGTATACGTCAATATGCTTAATCTTAGGCAGCTTAGAGGTGGCATCCTGGATTGCGTCATGTATGGCTTGAAGTTCCATCACAAGAGGAGTTGCTTCTGTAGAGAGACAACGCTGGTGGCCACTGACAAAATTGTGCATAGTACTCAGGAATGATGTCCTTCCGCCGTCTTGTAGGATAGCAGCATCTGTATATAGTTTGCAGGTTTTAGCGCATGGGGCCTCGCGATGACGGAGCGTTCGTCAATTGTACATGATGTATCGGAGCGCCGTAACTTTGTTGTCTTGCTAGATGTGATGGTGGTGAATTCCTAGGAAGGCATAGCCTCGGTCTGGTTGTCAATGCGAGAGCCACGTAGAAAGTGAGCATGCAACGCAGCAACAACTGGCACAAGTTGCCTCTTGATTTCACGAGCTTTTTCTATTTGCAAATGAGCTCTGCGATTGTGTTAAGCTGGGCGTGCTCCTGTAAAGTTGGTATGGGAGTGATGCGAGGTAACGGTGCTATTGTGCGCATAACATCACGCTTAACAGTCTCCAAGTGTGCCAACTGTGCCAAAGTGAACCGTTGCAATTGCGCCTGGTATAGAATTCTTGGCTGCAGAACTGTGTGGACGAGCTGTCAAGATACATGAGTATACGAGCTCCAGCTGCTTTCGATGCAATGCGGTGAATCAGATGAAGTGTTTTTGTGAAACTCTGTCTGACTTTGCGAAGCCAGTGCACTCCACTGCCGGACTGGTGAATATCAAGACCTAGTGATGCGGACCCCCGAAATCTCAGGAATGGTCACTGCACCTAGTGTAAATATAAAGGGACACTGCTTGATTTTGCTGCGTCCTGCCTTGTTAGCCACCTGAACATAGCTTGATTTTTGGGCATACATGTCTAACCCTGCGTTCCGAGTGTAGTTCTGAAGAACATCAAGGGCTTTCTGAAGCTCTTGTGCTTGTCTTGAGACGTCTTTATGCACATACCCTAAAGTCACAACATCAGCGTATATCAGAAACCTCACGTCTGGAATGCGGTGCAGTTGCCATAATAGAGGTATTACAGGAATGTTGAACAGGAGAGGCGCCAAAACGGATCCTTGCGGGACAGCTCTGTTGGACATGAAGCAACCTTCAGGCTTTCCATCTACTTTTATCGCAAATTGCGGTTGTGAAGAAAATAGTGAACGTTACTATCCGCAGTGGAAATCCGAGCTAGATAAGGTTGGATAAAATGACGTCATGGTTTATGGTGTCGTAAGCTTTTGTTAGCCCGTTGCTACTACAGTGCGTACTGTGTGGCTGTGTGGAGAAACTCGTAAAATGTCATCCGACAAGATAGAAAGACCGTCTTCAGTCCTCAAATGAGAACGGAACCTGATTTAAGCCGGATTGTACTTATTGTGCCATTCAAGCCACCAAGAAACACGTGTAGTCAGCATTTTTTCAGCAAGCTTGCAGACAGTAGCAGTCTTTTATTTTTTATTTATTTATTTATTTATTTATTCAGATACCTACAGCGCCCAACTGGGCATTATGGTATGGGGGAAACAAACAGGAAAAGATACAGGTAGTATATACAACATGAAAAGCAACAAACATTATGTAGGAATAAAGATAACATCAACACTCTACACATAAATAACATTATAAAAAGACTAAACATCACGTTACTAAGAGGTTGATACAGGTTGTACAATACGAAAAAGCAACAAAACATAATATTAAAGTAAAAACTTTTAAACATAAATTAACTTTATAGATACATAAACTCATAAGAAAGACAGTAGAAAACACAACTAGGTAGAAGCTGTAAATGGTGAGCTAAAGTTCAAAATATCCCACATATGTCATGTAAAACCTAGTTAAACAAACATTCTGCGAGGGCTTCATCAAAGGAAGTCGGCAATGACAGTACAACTTCATTCGGGAGACTATTCCAGTGATGGACTGTCCTTGGAAAAAAACAATGTTTATATAGGTTGA
Source organism: Rhipicephalus microplus (assembly GCF_043290135.1). Taxonomy (NCBI): domain Eukaryota; kingdom Metazoa; phylum Arthropoda; class Arachnida; order Ixodida; family Ixodidae; genus Rhipicephalus; species Rhipicephalus microplus. Next base: position 269,894,857 of record NC_134701.1, on the reverse strand, counting down.
TCCGACACCTATATTCCCTAACTTTCAGGGAATGGTCAACGTGGGCAGATCTATAGGTAGGATCAAGTATGTAGGTTTCTTCCCTTAAGCCTGTTGCACCTATAAAATTTTGTGGAACAGTTTCAGGCGTATGTACTTCCACCTGTCCTGCAAAGACGGCCATCCAAGATTGTCCCGTATATCGGAAGAGCTTTTTCTGAAATCATAGTTTGATGATACAAATCGTGCTGCACGCTTTTGGATGCGCTCTAATTCGTCAATACATGTCTTTGTACCGGGGTCCCAAGCGGAACATCCATATTCTAAAACAGTGCGAACATTTGAAAAGTAAAGAATTTATTTTAACTTAGGGGGAGCTTGCTTGAAATTACGCCTTAGGAAGTTGAGGACCCGACTAGCCTTCGCTGCTACGTAATCAATATGGTCATTCCAGGAAAAGTAATTTTTGTATGAAACCCCTAAATATTTGTAGCTGGGTACGATCGTGAGGCTTTCGCCATCAAGAGAGTATTTCGTATGTAAAGTATGACGTTTTGTAGAAAACTGGACAATGTTAGATTTAGAAAAATTTAGCGCCATATTCCACGTATTGCACCATAGTAGTATCTTGTCGAGGTCACTTTGTAGTTGTACACTGTCATTCAAAGTGTAGTGGGGAATTCGCAAGGCACTGACTAGTGGGACCATCTCTCTCGGAGTGCGAAGCCCGAGTGTGTGCACGAGCTGTAGACGCTGGACTGCTGGAGCATTTCTGTCCGTACCGGCTGCCTGCCTACTATATGGCGTCGCTATTAAACTCCCTTGCAAAGTGGTGGAAGTGCGCTGGGTACGCAAACCTGGAACTTCGAAGCCGTAAGCTGCCCACTGCATCAGCAATGCCTGATCAGACGACCGAGCAGGGCACCCCCTTGCAGAGCACGGTCCAATCTCAACTGGTCATCGTACCTACCACCCTGCGCCAACGGGATCCCCCCTTCTTCAGCGGCACCGAGGACCAAGATGTGGAAGACTGGTTGCAGCTGTTTGAAAAGGTGAGCGCCGCCTTAATCGTGAGACGGTCCACGTCAGTCGCCTCAAGCCCTGCTACGACCCTCCTGTTCTCCCGTCACCTTGAGTCACCAGGATGGCTCGTCTTCGTCGCCGGGGTATTGTAGTGGGGAATTCGCAAGGCACTGACTAGTGGGACCATCTCTCTCGGAGTGCGAAGCGCGAGTGTGTGCACGAGCTGTAGACGCTGGACTGCTCGAGCATTTCTGTCCGTACCGGCAGCCTGCCTACTACCTGGCGTCGCTATTAAACTCCCTTGCAAAAGTATTAATTTCACGGTAAAGACAACAGTCATCGGCATACAATCTGAGACGGCTTGATACTCCTTCGCCTATATCATTGATAAATATAAAAAAAAGAAAAGGCCCGAGTACAGATCCCTGAGGAACACCTGACAAGACTGTTTTATGTGATGAGGTCATTCCGTTAAGAAGAACACACTGTTTTTGGTCAGTAAGGTAAGCCTCAATCCACTGGAACAGCGCCGTGGGAATACTAAGTGCAGACAGTTTTACAAGTAATAATGCAGTCAATGAAATTGGGCGTAAGGATTGTAGGTTATTTGGAGACTTTCCGGGTTTTGGAATCAGGACGACAACTGAGTGTTTCCGATCAGATGGGACGACTCTAGTCTCCCATACTTTATTATTAGCCCGCAGAAGTGCATAGAGAGCTTCTCATTCCATGTTCTTGAAAACTTCGTAAGGAATGCTGTCGGTACCAGGTGTTGTTCCTTGGTGAAAAGTTTCAATCGCCGCTATTAGTTCGGCCATGCCAAAAGGACTGGATATATCGGATTTGGCACTTGGGTCAAGCTCGTCGATTTCGGGGCAGGTTAAAGAAGATGCGCTATCATACTTTGGAAAAAATGCTCTTGCAGCCTGCTCTGCAATGTGGTGTACTTTGCATTGATAACCTAACGCTCGCTGCAGGGTCAGGTTGCTTGTGACCGCGTTCCATTGACCGGAACGTACACCAAAAGGTTCTGTTTCCCATGCCAGATCCAAGTTTCTCACACCACTCATGCCACCGCTGTCGAATAAGCTGGTTTTCGTGCCGACGCACCTCTGCAGCTATGATTGGCTACCTGGTAAATCTGGATTCCTCGACTAATATAGCTCCGCCTGACGTCGCTTCACCCAGAGTCTCAAAAGAGCGTGGTCCGGTTGAGGTTGTTCCTCGTCAATGGTGGTCACGACTGTGTTACTGCGGAGCAGTTCTTACAAAGAGGGAAGAATTTCTGTGGGCTCTGGGGGAACATTGTCAACTGATGATTCCCGAAATTTATCACAATGCGTGATCGCTACGAGTCGTCGAAGTTTTCTTATGCATCTTCTTTGTAAACCAATAATGATTGGCATATGGTCACTACCCCAGGTATCCGGTTCCACTCGCCATTGCGGTGTCCCAGGACCCAACCCCCATGTGAGATCTGGAGCGTGCGTTTCAGATGTTGTACGCACAGCTAGAGCAGGTAAACACAGCGTGATGGTTCAACAGAGTAAACGTGGCATCAGTCATGATGTTTTTAACCTGGCATCCCCGTTGGGAGTTGTGCTTGTATCCCCAATCTGAATGTGTAGCATTGAAATCTACCCTTAAGAGCATAGGAATCCCCGGGTACGTAGAACGAAGATGTGCTATCCATCGCCATGGAGTTAAGACGTGTGCGCTGTGATCTGGCATAAAAATACATTAATATATGACAGCACTCTTCCATGGTCGTGTCAGGACAGCGACGACTTCTTGATTGCCACTGAACTGCAGTGCCAAAGTATTCATTGTATGAGGAATACACAATGACACATACACTGCGGCTTTTCCCGGAGTTGAACCCGTAGTCGTAGCACGCCTATCTGTAATGGACGGATTATGATACCCATTAAAATTGTACAGGGGGCACGGCTTATTATGCTTTTGAATAAATAGTGTCCATACATGTAGCTTGTTGTATTCAAGCTTGGTTTTAATTTCTCCCAACTTGAAGCTTCAGCCTCGACAATTCCATTGAAGAGGTTCGTTACGTGGCAGCTGCTGCATAGAGTTAGCTATGATGCAAGCAATTCTGTATGAGTGATGTCAGTTGAGCAAGCGGATCCAAAACTGCTGTCCAAACAGCTTGGTTGACCCGTTGTGTCCTGTGGGCTGCAGGCATAACTGGGGAATGCGCACTAAGTGATTCGTTGCGTGAAGGTCCTGTTTTTTTGGCGCCTCAGAATGACCAATTCTTTACGTTGGCGTAGTCTCTCATTTTTTTTTTTTGGCCAGTGCTTCTATCCGAGGGCCAATATCACCATGGCCATCATCTGATTCAAGCGTTGGTTCAGCTAACTTTGGTTTCATTGTCTGAGTCTGTCTGCCTTATTTAACCACAGAATAGTACAGTTGTGTCTCGGAGCCTTCTGTGTCTTCTGCCGTAAGTACCTCCGGCTCTTCAGTAAGAACTGCGAAGCGATTCTTAGTTCTTAATATATTGTTTTTTGGTATAGCCTTTCGTAGTCTCGTTGTGGCCTTCTGTTTAGTCAGGCAGTTTATGATTGTCACGTCGTGCTCATCGGATTTACATAGGCCACATCAATATCGTAGTTGGCTCTCAGGTGTGGGCCTTTCTGGGTCAATAGTAAGCTGTGGACAAAATGCCTGCATGTGTCGCCATTGAAAGCAACGGTAACAGAAAATTGCCCGAGGAGTGTAGGGTTTGGAGCGCAACAAACACTCATAGTAGTAAAGGCCCTGTGCCGTTACTAAGCAAATACGACTTTTACCCAAGAATCTGGCCGCAAGAACCCTGTGCGTGGGGGAGTATAATTTGCGACATATTATCTCAGGAGAGTATTCAGGGTCAATGCCATAGACAACACGCTTATGCATATTAGGGCCCGATGCAAAGTAGCCCTGCACAGGCAGCTCTAGATCTTCTGACAGTGGTATAGATATTAAGGAGCATAGTTTCTGCTCATCATTGAGAAATGCCAAGTGCACAGTAATCGTGTTGGTCGTTCTGCATGCTGCGAAGCCTTGTATCCCTTTGTTTCAAGGGCATGGTGAATGACCCTTTGAACATGTTTGGTGGGCATTGAAGTTATGTCGTAGCATGAGAGGGGGTGTATGTGAACTCGATAAGATTGGGAAGGGGTGGGCGTTGGATAAGACTGAGAAGCTGACAGTGTGGAGACATTATCAGAGGTGGCCCTTACCTTTTTTCGGTGGTTGCTTCGATGCGATTGCATCTTGTTGATGCACAATGACAGGAGGACCTCGCCTTGCTGGAATCTCGAGACCGCCAGAAGAGAGAACGTCCATGGGGTCACCACTGTCTATCGGCACGACTTCTCGTTGGTTCGTACTCTCATCACAGTCTACAGTCCTTGGTCGTTGCACCTTGAATCGTCGAACCGTCAGCTGCACGTTGCTGCTGCATAGTTGGTAAGTAAGTGGTATGTGATAGTCCAGTAGATGGCTTAGATGAAACGCTCACACCTGCGACAAGCACGTCTTCTTCTTCAGGCGAGTATGGCCGCTCGGCCACACTAGGCCTATACGACAACCTTGCATGTTCAAAGTTGACGTCACACAGGATCAGCAGCACAGGGTAAATGAATGTCCTTACCGAAGTCTTCAGGTCCCCATACGCTTCCGAGAAGCTTCCTATGTGGATACGGTCGAGATTTTTGTTGGTGTCGAGCAATTTCTAACGGAGCGAAAGAAACCACGTCTGGGTTGATATGGAGCGCTCGCACTCGCTAGGATAGTAGCTTTGGACATTGTTACGAAAATTAACTTCATCGGATGATGCCTAACTCCGATTATCGTTAACTCGACGTGACGGCTGTGTCACAGGAGCACATGCGCAATGCTTATAAAGTTGGATAGCCCAACAGCACTACTACTACAATTGACGTTTCACGAACATTCTCCTGTACAACACCTCTTTCGCCACTTCTACGCAGGGTAGCGAACCGGTTACTTTTACCAGGTTAACCTCCAAGCGTTTTGATTTCAGCTATCACAAACATTAAGGTCTTTTTGAATACTAATTCCGAAAGCTGGCGTGGCTCTGTGGTAGAATACTTAATTGCAACGCAAAATGCTAGTGTTCGATTCCTGCTTGGATTCTGGCATTTATTCTCATTGATCGGACGAACGCTGGTGATGCGACCTATGTCTGTTTTCGCCATTCCTGGGTAAATGTGATCTAGATGTGAAGGGTGTGATCAAACGATCACCCAGACGTAGGCGGCTAGATGATAGATAGATAGATCAATGGATATATATATATATATATATATATATATATATATATATATATATATATATATATATATATATATATATATATATATATATATATATATATATATATATATATATATATATATATATATATATATATATATATATATATAGATAGATAGATACTCATAGTACTTGCAGTTCGCCAAGAATGGCTTCGCATTTGAAGGACACGTTTTGAGCATATGGGCCTGAATATCTCAATATCTCAGCTTGGAAACAGACGCGCCGGGACACAGCCCGGGCGACACTTCGCCGCTGGGGTCGTTTGGCCGGTCGCGTTTGACGCCGGAACGTTTTGCAACGTGACCCGGTGACGACGGAGCGCTCGCTTGTCGTCGTTTCGAGGAGGACGGAAGAGAGAAAGCGACGGGGGAGAGACCTGCGTCAGCGTGGAAGGGCGGGCGAATCGGCCGACCCGACCTTCGCGCCGGGCGGCTCGTGTCATGAACGACTTCGCGCGCGGCGCTCTTACGTCGCGGCAGACTCCTTTCTTCTGCTCGCTACTACTACCACCGCCACGCCGGCACATCGTCCTTTCTCGGCAACACCACTCTCCTCCCTTGCAGCCGGGCGAGCGGCGGTGCCTTCCGAGAGAGCTGTCGCCGCCGTCCGTCCGTGGTGGAAAAAAAGCGCGCCGGTCCAGTCGCCGCTCGGACATCGCTGAGCAGCGGCAGCAGCGTTCCGCCGACCAGCGTCACCCTCCAGCGGAGTGAGCAGCGACAGCCTGCCGTGCGCTAACGCACACTCCTCTTTGCCGCCCGCCGATACCCGTGCACACAAACACACAGCCACCCAGCCAGCCAAAGGCGGGCAACCCTCAGCAGAGAAATGCTCCCCACGGCGATGCTTCTCCACGTGAGTGCCGGCCTCGTTTCGGACGCTTTAACTTGGCTTCTTTCTTAGTCTTCTTCATTTATACTTTATCGCATTTTATATGTTTCTTTCTTCGTTTTCCTGCTTTCCTTGCCTAGGTGACTGCCACTTTTTTTCCTTATGTGTCCTGTTTTCTTTTCGCCGCTGCCTACACGTGCTGGCGCGTGCGCTAACGACGGTCGTTGTCTCCATGCTTCGACGGGTCCTGCTAGACGACGAGGAAGCGAACGAGAGTGTTTTGCAATTAGGAACGATGGCCAGAAAGGGGCACTGCGCAGTTGCCCCTCGCCTCTCGTGAATAGCGCGAAAGAGCCGGTATACTGCAGTGAATGATCCCGGACGATTAGATCGCCATCTCATCATCCATACATTCGCGACCGCGACCGATTCTGGTGACAACGTAGGTGTTGACGAAGCGGGAGAAGTAGTGATGTCGAATTAGAATGGTCGCATGTTCCTTGACTTGAATCCCATTGCTTTCTGATCGTTCATCCCTCACTACTGCGGGATTTTGGCGGTGATAACGGTGCCAGGGTGCTTTTCCATTCATTCGGAAAGTGAGGAGCGGGAAATGATTAAGACACAGCACTAAATTAGCATAATTTCGCGTAGTTATGCATCCGTAATAGTTATCTATGCGTCTAGGTATCGCGTTAATCGCTCTTTAGTGTCGCACACCTCAGTGCCTTGGAGAAATCAACCGACGTCAGAAAGTTTCGCAACTGTACGTTCAGATAACCCAAAGGGAATGTCAGGAAAACTGATTGCGCTCGCTACTGGTTCGTTGAACTGAAGCGAGTGCGTCGTCAACAGCTTTGTTTCGAAATAAAGGACGCACTCGCACCCTACTCTGCCTCCCCCCCCCCAAATAAAATAAATGGTAAATATAAAAATTCTGACTCTTTCGGCCTGTATGAATCCTCCGTTCGCTATGAAAATATCACCACGCGAATCTGCTCGAGCAAACAGACATTCAGCGTATGTTCTATTTCTTGACATACAGCAAGCGTTCGACTCGGTGCCACATAAGGCGATTATTTGTGAACTGATGAGTGGAGGAAGTTCAGGTCGTCTGTTACACTTTCTTCGTGATTTTCTATTTGATCGCAGAATGAAAGTGCGCATTGGAGAAGTACAGAGTGAACTTCGCGTTATTAAATGTGGCGTCCCACAAGGCAGCGTCTTGTTACCGCTTCTCTTTAACAGCGTACTTGCTGGACGTCCAGGCTGATTACCGCAGGAATGTGACTTTCCTATAGGCATAGCGATTTATGCTGATGACATCGCACTCTGGGTCAGTGGTCCGTCACACCGTGGTCCACGTCTTTGTAGTATATTGCAGCGAGCTCTGAATGCAACTTCCAAATACTTGGTGGAAGTTGGCCTGCAGGTTTCACCTGCGAAGTCAGCTGCGATCGCGTATCATCCAAGGCAACGCGCACGTCGAAGCCTTAGCAGGCTTTTAGCAGGCTTTACCTAGGAGAGACACTGATACAGTCGGTACACCAACATCGCTACCTGGATGTAATCATCGATGATCACCTTTGTTGGCACCCTGCTGATAAAATTGTGAGGCCAAAATCACTGTCCCTGTTCAAGTATGTATGTAGCCGCCTTGACTGCTAGGGGTGTGGGCATTGATCAGAAAACGGCACTACAGGTTTACCAATTAGCTGTACCCTCTTGCGTAATGTATGCCTTGCCAGTCTTGAATGTACCGCCCGCTTTAATGTCTCAGCTGGAACGGCATCATCGTGTTGCCCTCCGAGTACTGTTTGGCTTACCTCGTGAAGCACAATCCATGCCACGGTGGCTGAAGAACACCAGCTGCCGCTAAGGCTGCAAGCTGACCAGAGAGCGCTACGTCATATTGAGCGTCTGAACCGAGCCCCACATGGCAAGACACTCCTTCACAGGCTGTTACAGCGCCCACTTTCTCGGATGGTTAAAATGGTGGCTTTGTTCCATGACATTACTGACAATTCCAGCGAAACTATTGAGTTGCCAACATCGACAGAGCAGAGGCCATGTGCCTTCCCTACCCATCTGCCGATTCCCGGAATACGCAAAAAGTTTGACCAACCTGTTTCGGAACTATACCAATTAGCCCATTCACACTTTATTTGAAAACTTCGAAGACTATGCAAAAGTATTTACGGATGCTTCTGTACGCAGCGATGGCCTGAGCGCTTCTGCGGCTTTCTTCTGCCCTTCAACCGATTTCAGGCGGTTGTTTAGAATACCGCACCCTTCATCGTCGGTGACGGCTGAACTAGCAGCGATTGATGTCGCCCTTAAGTACGTACAAGAAGGGTAACCAGCATCGAAGGTTGTCATCCTCACTAACTCTCTTGGTGCCCTTAGCAGACTCACCAGCAAGGAGACCGACAGCCTCATTCTGAGCAGCATCATGGAATCCATTACCATTATCTTGTCACGTGAGGTGTGCCTAGCTGCACAGTGGGTATCTTCGCACGTGTGTATTGCGGGCAATGAAGAAGTGGATCGCCTTGCTTCGTCATGCAACCATGATGGCTGTGACTGTCCGGGAATTCTATGTACGATGGACAACGCTCGTCTGCTTATACGCCGACACCCCCTAAAGCAGCACCCAGACCAGCGTGTGGCGAATGCATCGTTCCCTCCCCGTGTTCGTGGCCGTGGCTTGCCTCGTTGTTCCCGAGCGCTGTTGTACAAACTAAGAGTGGGCTCTGTGCTGGTGCGTGAACGATTACACCGTCAAGGGCGTGTGGACAGTCACTTGTGCGCAGCTTGTGGCTCCTGCGGAACATTTGACCATCTCGTAGTGCACTGTCCCACATTTGCTACGCAGCGGTATTTGCTGATTAAGGAATGTAAATTCATAGGACTTAAGTGCGCGACCATAGACGACTACCTCTATTCGAGTGGTAGTGCTTCCCGACGCGACCAGGGCCACCGAGCTCTCCTTACATTTACGAAACAAACGGACCTGGCCACCCGTTTATAGATGGTCTTTATTTATTTATTTATTTTGTGACGAGGTTTATTAGCCGTTAAAGACAGCGACGAGACAGCGTGAACAACCGTCCAGCGATCGGCACAGCAACGAACCGAAGCACGAGCCGAGAGAGCCGGGCGTTGGCGATGCTGCTCGCTGCAGGCACATCTTCTTCACAATCGCCCCCGCTGAAAAAGGAGCCATCCTGGCGACTTATGAAGTTTCAGGCAAAAGTTCATGGTACGATTTCAGTCGGGAAACATGGACGATGTCACGTGCACGCCGGCGCATGTCGTCCGATCGGGAAACTGGTTCAATTAGAAAATTAACCGGAGATGTTTTCTCCAAAACGGTGTAAGGCCCCTCGTACCGGGGGACAAGTTTCGAGGAGAGTCCCGGTGTTTGGTATGGGATGGCAAGCCACACAAGAGACCCTGGGGCATAGCTGGGATCCGGAAGAGAGGTGCTACGGGTTTCTTTCTGGCGTTGTTGCTCTTCCGAGGTGAACGCACGGGCGAGCTGGCGGCACTCTTCGGCTTGTCTAGCAGCATCGGAGATAGGTGGACACTCGGAAGCATCAGGACGGTAAGGAAGTAGGGTATCAATTGTATGGGAAGGCTCGCGTCCGTAAAGAAGAAAGAAAGGTGAGAATCCCGTGGTGGTTTGTATTGCGGTGTTATACGCGAACGTGACGTATGGGAGAACACGGTCCCAGTTGCTATGATCAGATGCCACGTACATTGAGAGCATATCACCTAGCGTGCGGTTAAACCGTTCCGTTAGTCTGCGGGTGGTATGCTGTTGTTTTCCGATGAATGACGTGGCAGTCCGAAAGCAGAGTTTCGACGACCTCGGAAAGGAAAGCGCGGCTTCTGTCACTAAGGAGCTCTCGAGGTGCACCATGTCGAGGGATAAAGCGTTGCAAAATGAAACAGGCGACATCCTGAGCTGTAGCGCTCGGCAAAGCGGCTGTTTCGGCGTAGCGTGTCAGGTGGTCAACCGCCACTATAATCCACCGATTACCATCTGGTGTCAATGGAAGGGGACCGTAGAGGTCAACGCCGACGCGATCAAATGGCTTGGCATGGCATGGAAGTGGCTGCAATGCGCCAGTCGCACGTGGCAGTGTTGATTTACGTCGCTAGCAGTCAGGACACCACTGCACGAATTTACGTACAAAATTGTACATGCCGCGCCAGTAGTAGCGATAGCGAAGGCGTTCATATGTTTTGAACACTCCGGCGTGGCCACATGGCGGATCGTCGTGAAGGGAGGCACATACTTGCGATCATAAAGTGCGTGGAATGACCAGCAACCACCGGCGGCCATCGGGAGCGTAGTTGCGTCGATGAAGAAGTTGATCGCGGATGGCGAAATGGAAAGCTTGACGTCGGAGGGATCGAGATACTGGAAGGTTGGGCGTGCCAGATAAATATTCGATAAGAGAGGTGATCCACGGGTCACGACGTTGTTCGGTGGCAATCGAGTCGAGATTTAGTGATGACAAGGTCTGGAGGCAAGTGTTTCCGCACGTCTGATCTGGTGGTAAAGGTGAGCGGGACAGAGCATCAGCGTCAGAGTGTTTGCGTCCGCAGCGGTATACGAAGCGAATGTCGTACTCCTGGATGCGGAGTGCCCATCGCGCAAGGCGGCCAGAAGGGTCTTTCAACGTGGAGAGCCAGCAAAGCGCGTGGTGATCAGTTACTAGATCGAACGGGCGGCCGTATAAGTACGGCCGGAACTTTCCAAGCGCCCACACCAGAGCCAAACACTCTTTTTCTGTCACGCTGTAATTAGTTTCGGCTTTCGTCAGAGTGCGGCTAGCGTAGGCTACAACGTATTCTGAATAGCCGGGCTTTCGTTGAGCGAGGACCGCGCCTAGCCCGACGCCGCTGGCGTCGGTGTGCACTTCGGTAGGAGCCGTCGGGTCGAAGTGGCGAAGAATAGGTGGGGAAGTGAGCAGACGGCGCAGAGTAGTGAAGGCAACGTCACATGCAGGGGACCAGGAGGTGAGGTTCACGTCACCACGAAAAAGTTGGGTTAACGGTGACATGATAGATGCAAAATTGCGAACAAAGCGCCGGAAATAGGAGCATAGGCCTACAAAACTGCGAAGTTCTTTCATGGTCGTCGGCTTGGGAAATTCTGCGACTGCTCGAAGTTTTGCTGGGTCTGGTAATACGCCGTGCTTGGACACGATGGGGCCTAGGATGACGAGCTCGCGTGCAGCGAAGCGGCATTTTTTCAGGTTAAGCTGCAGACCAGCGTTGGTCAGACAACTCAAAACGTGCCTGAGGCGAAGGAGGGGCGTAGGAAAGTCATGGGAGAAAACCACGACATCGTCGAGGTAACAGAGGCACATATTCCATTTGAGGCCACGTAGCGTATTATCCATAAGACGTTCAAACGTGGCAGGCGCGTTACAAAGCCCAAAGGGCATGACGTTAAATTCATATAGTCCGTCTGGTGTAATAAATGCCGTTTTTTGGCGATCGACTTCTGCCATTGCGACCTGCCAGTAGCCAGACCGCAAATCTAGCGACGAGAAAAATTCCACTCCGTGAAGGGTGTCAATGGCGTCATCAATGCGCGGCAAAGGATAGACGTCCTTGCGGGTTATCTTATTCAAACGACGATAGTCCACGCAAAATCGGATAGATCCGTCTTTCCTACGCACCAGGACGACGGGAGACGCCCAGGGACTGTGAGATGGTCGAATGACGTCTCTACGAAGCATATCTTCGACTTGATCGTTGATGACGCGGCGCTCTTCAGCGGAGACACGGTATGGTCTTTGACGCAGTGGCTGGTGTAGGCCGGTGTCATCATGATGTTTGACTTGTGATGTGCGGCCCAGTTGAGGTTGCGACACATCGAACGAACTCCTGAACTCATGCAGAAGATCCAGCAGGTCGGCATGTTCGGTGGGAGTGAGAGTGTCGGCGATGGCACTGGAAAACGTATCATTGGACGACTCCCCGATTGCCGACAGTGCTTTTGGGTGGTCGCAGTAGTCGTCCGGGACATCAAACAAAAACGAAGGGTCGAGATCCTGCACGCGGCCGAGACATTCCCCCGCAAGCAATGTGACAGGTGTGGAAAGTGGATTGCTTACGAACATGTTGCTTCTTCCGGCGGCAAGGTCAATTGTTGCGAAAGCTAGCGGCAAAGCTCGACGACATTTGAAGATATCGGAAGGCATAAAAAGAACTGTAGCGTCAGTGTAGGCGTTGCATGAAACGGGAACAAGGGCGAAATTTCCAGGCGGAATATCGGTATCTTCATGAACGAGCAACTCCGGCGGCTGATGAGGAGCGTCCAGTAATGGGACATCATACAAGGGTGAAAACTCAACTTCGGCGCCTGCGCAGTCTATGACGGCATTGTGGCGGGATGGGAAGTCCCACCCGAGGATGACGTCATGCGAACAGACAGGAAGAACAATAAACTCCACGATGTAAAGAATGCCTTCGATGGAGATTCTTGCAGTTCAGGCTGCGAGAGGCGTTACTTGCTGTGCGCTTGCGGTGTGAAGCGACAGTCCGGAAAGCGGCGTCGTTACTTTGCGTAATAAACGGCAGAGATTAGCGGCAATAACAGAAACAGCGGCGCCAGTGTCCACAAGGGCGAAAGTACAATAACCTTCAACAGTTACTGCGACCACGTTAGCAGGAGAGGAGCGAGGGCTTAGACAGTTCGAAAACGGCGCAGTTCTTGTCTCTTGAACTGCGTTGCTTAGTTTTCCTTGTCGGAGGGTCCGGGTCGGCGACGCATGGGGGAGGGTGATCGCCGACGAGGAGAAGGTGCGCGTTGCGGCTGGAAGTCAAGGTGGTCAGTAGGCGCATAGCAAGGTGGCGAGACGGGCCCGTATTGGACGAAGGGTTGGCTGCCGGGATGCGACGACCGGGCATAGTTGCCGAACGTCTGAGGTCGACGGCGGCAGTAGCGAGCAACGTGTCCGGGAGTGAAGCAAGCGTAGCAAATCGGTCGGTTATCGGGTGTCCTCCAGGGATTGGCGACTGGTGCTGCCGCCCAAGGTGCAGTATAAGCAGCCGGGTGTGCGGGCTGTGAGTGCGTGGTGTAGGGTGGTTGCGGGAGCCTACGTACAGCGTCTGCATATGTGAGCGGCGCGGTTACGGGCTGCATCTCTTGCGAAAAGGCGACAGGAGGAGCCACAGGCTGCGCTGCATACGTTAGGGGCGCGGCCACAGGCTGAACGGCTGGCGGATAGGCGACAGGAGCGCCTACCGGCTGTGCGCCACCCGGGCAGTGACCACGGCTAGGTAGAGGTGGCTCGTAGTGCGCAAGAGGAACAGCTTGTGCAACCTCTTCCGATATAGCAGTGCGAAGCGGGGCAGGTAGACGGGTGGTGGTCTCGTGAGTAAAGGGCACTAGGAAAAGTTGGCGGGCGACTTCCTCATGGACGAAGGCTCGGACTTGCTGAAGCAATGGTGAATTGTCCGGCATGGAGTCGAAACTGGACAGCGACTCACCACCAGGCTGAGGCTGCCTAGTCAGAGTGCGTTGCTTTTTCAACTCGTCGTAGCCCTGACACAAGCTGACGACTTCTGAAACTGTGCTTGGATTCCTTGCCAAGAGCATTTGAAATGCGCCGTCGTCGATGCCCTTCAGGATGTTTTTGACCTTGTCAGATTCGGGCATGGTGTCATTCACACGTTGACAAAGGTCGACGACGTCCTCAATATAGCTGGTAAAGGTCTCGCCAGTCTGCTGAGAGCGGACGCGCAGGCGCTGTTCTGCCCTCTGCTTGCGGACAGCCGGCCGACCGAACACTTCAGCACATGACGTCTTGAAGACGCTCCATGTGGGGATGTTGTGTTTGTGGTTATTAAACCACAATTCGGCGACGCCAGTGAGATAAAATATCACGTGGCCCAGCTTGTCGGCTTCATCCCATTTATTGTTGGCGCTCACCAGTTCGTAGTGCTCGAGCCAGTCTTTGACGTCGGTCCCATCTGCACCGCTGAAGACCTTCGGCTCCCGTAGCGTAGGATGGCCAGGGCAGTTGAACTGGAGCGAAGGCGTCGATGTAGTGGCGTTGGAAGTCATGACAGGTGGTAGCGTGCGGTTTCGCAGCTCCAGGGTGTAGCGACGGGGATTAACAGCACCTTCCACCAAATGTGAGGAGGTTTATGAGTCGTTAGGGACAGCGACGAGACAGCGTGAACAACCGTCCAGCGATCGGCACAGCAACGAACCGAAGCACGAGCCGAGAGATCCGGGCGTTGGCGATGCTGCTCGCTGCAGGCACATCTTCTTCTTCACAATTTATTTATTTATGCTTTTTACTCACAGTTGTCGAAATATTCGTCATTTTCCCTTCCTCATCTTCTTTCCTCTTTCTGCCCTCTAATCTTTATTTCATCTGTTTCTTCCCTTCTCCCGAAAGAGTGAGCAGGCGTTGTGCCCCTCCAGGTGGCAGTTGCCAGCTTGTTCTCTCCCTCTTTCCTCTGTGTCCTTGTGTATGCAAATAATAATAATAATAATAATAATAATAATAATAATAATAATAATAATAATAATAATATAAGGCTTCGAGTATGTCTCATTATTCAAAGCAGTATGCGCAATATAACGTGGGTTTGAGAATGGTTTAAATTTCAGGAAACAAAACGCATTGTCAATGTTAAATGCTCGTCCACCTGTCCAGCTCAGCACCTTCCGGTCACGACTGACGACGAAGCCGCTAGCGCAATCTTCTATAGAAAGCGAATTTGGTTTTATCAGATGATACGCGTTGTCTCCTTGGTATTATATTAAAAAAATAAAAAAGAAAGCTTTGCCCGGTTCAAACGTAATACATCTCGAACGCCTTGCTTTGTCCTATGTGTATTAAAAATATTAAAAAAAAACTCGAGCTTGAGTTACTGGACACGGATGGGGTCCTGGTGTGAAAACCATCGTAAGTGAAACAGCACAGAGTACATGGCAACGCAGGACCGACTGCATGCGATGCTGCCGTGGTGAAGTATAGCTCGGCTGCTGACCCAAAGGTTGAGGGTTCGATACCGGCCACGGCGGTCGTCTTTCGATGGCGGCGAAAAGCATGAAATTTGCGTACTGTGCGATGTCATTGCACGTCAAAAAACTCCAGATGGTCAAAATTTACTGAACCATTCACTACGGCGTATCTCGTGATCATATCGCGGTTATGGGACGTTAATTTGGCTCATATAATATTATTACTGATTAAGCTGGCACTGATTATTGACAGGTATGTCGAATTGATAGCCAGTCAACATATATAGCTGACAAAGTCAGGGCTTAGGTTGTCAACTTCGATTTTCTCTCTTTTACAATATTCCATAGATTGTTAAAATCAATTAGGGCAATTTCGTACACTTTTGCCGCCCCTTTATGGTCTTATGTAGTTTTCTCATGGGCAAAAGCGTCCATATGTCGGAGAACTTTCTTTTGGGACGTTGAGCCACTAAGAGGAGGTGGGGAAGTGTGTGCACCAATAATTTTTTTTATGATCCGTAAATCAACAACTTCAGTTTATCGAAAAAAACAGATGTACTGATGGCAACATAAAATGTATCTAGACCAAGGAGGCATAATGCCAATCTTATCGCGCGAGAAATAAAACGAAAAAAAGCACGAACGCCTTCCTAAACATTGCTACGATCGCAGTGACGTTCAGCGATGAGTAATTGGTGAACTACGACGCATTAAACTACCAACAGCTGCAGAAACAAGGCACGCACAACGCTGTGTATATGCCTTGCTTCTGCGGGCAGCCATTGTCCAACGCACTGATAAGGTCAAGCAACCATGATTTTCGTTCTAGTCAAGGAGGAATAGAGGTGACCGTGTCACACTCTGCGCAATCCGATCTCCCGTTTCTTAAGGTTCGCGCTAAGCCCGTGCCTCCAGGTTGGACTCTCAATTCGCTGAGGCGTGGCACATCACAGCTGCGATGTGCGTTAGCCAGCCCACGATTATATGGCTTAACTGGGAAATGTTACACGCAAACAGTAAGCTTGATGGCTTTCAGACGTGTCAATGAATAACGGGAATAGACGCTGTCTAGCCATGCGCATGGCTAGATGGTTCGTCTGTATAGTTCCTTTGTCTTCCCCCGCTGTTAGGTATTTAAGTGGATCTTTTGTGCTCTTGTATTTCGGTCAATCTATTTGCTTCCATGTTTTGTTCGGATAGGCGTGCGCAGGGGGGTGGGGTAGGGGGGCAAGTTTTACCGCAGCATTCCCCACCGCTGCTTTTTCTGATCAGGTCCATGCTGCACAATTAATAGAAAAAAAAAACATGTAGCGATGGCGTGCTCACCACAATGCCTGCTAGCTGGGAGTAGAAATGGCAAGCAAGCAGTTTTTAGGAATGAGATATGAGGGGCCTTCGGCTGCACTACTGTCAAAAAACCTCTTTGGCCGCATGATACTCCTTTTTATAGATAATACACAGATTTAGTTAGGCTACCGAGCGGCTCTGCGGATGCAGCCTGCCAGCCATTTCCAGGCTGCGTTCGCAGAGCTGTTGTGGACGCTCAACTGAATCTGTCCAATGACTTCACAAATTTGACTCAGAAAAAGTATAGCGCAGATACCCCCTTTTAAACTCCCCCCTCCCCTTGCACCCCGCTTCGCGCGTACGTCTATACTTGTTCGTCTGACGTTAAGGCGCTTGTGCCCTCCCAAGATATAATCAATGTTCTCTCTTGCGTAGTTGTTGCTTAGTGCCAGCGCCATTTTCAGTCCAAGCTGTACCGTTAGATACATACGAGAACTGTTCACGGCTTTCGTGTACAGAAAGTGGTAGGGATCGGCCGACGTCCGTGTTTCACGTTGTATAATCTTTCCAGTCACGGTGTGCACAAATATACGTGCAACCTTCAATCACGTCACGCCCCGCGTGTGTCATCAAATTGCTTGAAACTTAATCGGCACATTCGTGCGGGCCTCCAGAGTGTGCAACTGGCGATCATTTAAGTTCATTATGCTGCGTATTGCTGCAGAGGATCATTTCGCTGGATACACTACCACGTTCGAGCATTGTTCGACGCGACGCGTTCTGGGGACAGCGTGAAAAATTTTTTTTATTCGCTTGAAACAAATATACAACAATAAAAACATACAAACTGTGCATGCAATTCGGGTCTAAAACTGCACTCTTTTGCCCCGCCACGGTATTAGTGGCTAAGGTACTCGGCTGCTGACCCACAGGTCGCGGGATCAAATCCCGGCTGTGGCGGCTGCATTTCCGATGGAGGCGGAAATGTTGTAGGCCCGTGTACTCAGATTTGGGTGCATGTTAAAGAACGCCAGGTGGTAGAAATCTCCGGAGCCCTCCACTACGGCGTCTCTCATAATCATATGGTAGTTTTGGGACGTTAACCCCATCGAATTAATCTATAAAAGTGCACTCTTTCTCTGCAAGTACTGAAGCTGACTGGCGGCAGAATGATTAAATAATCAGCTACACACTCACTCACTGACTTTGATTACCTAAAACTCACACAAGACAACTTGTTGCTTTGTTTTCTTGCTTTTAATGAGTACCTTGGTATTATGCCAGGCGAAGTTGACCAGTTTCTGAGAGCGCATCGTAATTCGCGACTGAAGGGGATGTTGCCCATGGCAATAAAAGTAACCGGTTCGCGTCACATGCACACAGCTTAGAAAAGCCCCCGGTGATTACGTCGGGGCTCGATTAAGCGATCGATCATATATGTACCGCGGGATACAAATGCAGTAGGTGAGATCCGATTCACCCGGTAGCGACCTTCGGCTCGGGAGCACCGTCGTCATCGCGGCGAGGCGCGACCTTACAACGCCGCATTTCACCCTGACCCCTTCTTCGCCAAACATACAACGTTTCGAAGATGTCCCGTCCTGCACGCCCGATTCCCACGAGAAGCGTGCAGCGTAGCAGCAGTTGCTGGTGGAAGGAACTTGCGACCGAATTAACGTGGTTTCTCTCGCTTCCCAGCTGCATGCATGGCAATGCTTCCTATCGGAAGGATTTATTTTGTCTGTTTACTGAAAGGTTTATGGGCTCTCAGTGGCCAACTCCCGAAGGTGACCGTATCGACTCGTGGCAGGGAATACGTTGTCCGCAATCTAGGAACATAGTATGGTTATAAACAAACCGGGAGGCTGATGGTTGGTTAGAACCGGCTCTTATGCAAGTAGAGCTTTTACCTGATGTCCCTGTTTGTACCACAATTAACGTTCATCACTTCGATCTTGGCACTGAGCCATTCTAGGTGCAGCTCCCCGACGTCAAGAACAGTAACCTGATGCTTGCAGTAACATCGGTGTGAATAGGCTAGTGCGAGTACGTTGGCATCTGGCTTTAACCTTTGACCATACGTTCCATATATTAACGCGATAGCGTGGAAGAGCTAGTTCGGCAAAAATTCCAGCGTCGGCGTCATTGGTTGTGCGCGCAAAAAATCATCAGCTTTGCGTGACCGAAAAACGGGCCATCTTTGCGTTACAAAAAAATTTTAAAAAAATGCAAATAAAATAAATAAAAGAAGCTCTAGGTCTATGTGGGGTTCAAACCGGGGTCGTTTACGAGTCAAGCAGGTGTTCTGGCCCACAGCCACATCTCTGCTTGAGAATACAGGGTAAAAATAACTTCCCCTATTTGGAAATGCAGTGAAACTAAGTTTCATGCTTCACGAAACACACGCGTCCTGTCTTCACCCTACGACATGAAATATTGCCGTAATAATGCGTGGTACAAGCGTACATTACCATCGGGCGTCAGAAATTGGGATTATTGCAATGACTTCATAGTTTAAAGCCAGTCACCCCCTACAAGAGGCACATAGGTTACAGCACCCTTAAGGCCACGTATAGTGGGTGCATATCAAGTTCGAAAAGATGTCATACACGAAGTGTTCGAAGTACGCACTAGGAACAGAATATCGCTATCGTGTTCAACTTTTAAAGGCGAAGCTTAAGAGTCCCCCAATTTTCGAAGCTGACTCTATACATTACGTAAATCAAAGTAAACAGTCCGTTGCTAGACACAACAAAACGTCCACAGGTACTCGTTTCCATGTATAGTTCTAAATGGACTCGCAGCCACTTTGTCAATAAGACGATCAACGAATCAATGCTATTTTATACGCACAACATGCTGCTCCTGCACTCTAGTCCGAAGGGCGTGGGGTCAGAAAAAAAGAGAATTGACCGCGCAGTTACCTCTAGAGTTTTGCAAGCCAGTCCGTATCCTAACACTGCAGTTCTTTATGCCACGTACCCTGAACTGTATTCAAGTGCGGGTTGGCCTGCCTGTGGGCCATTGGCGACATTAAACCATGTGTTGTGAGAATGTGCAAGCCATCGGCTCCGCTTCAGCGAGGACAGGTGGGCTGCGTTCTTACGCAGCCCCGAACTTCACGATCAAACCCTGGCCGTCCAGAGTGGCCGTGAATGTTCCGCCAAGCTCGGCTTCACGTTACCTACGTGGGATTAGCCGGGTGGCGCGGGGTCTCCTCTGTGTCTTCTCAGAACCGAAATAAAGTTTGAATAAATCAACCACCGCTAACATACTGCTAGAATATATTCTAGCAGTATGTTAGCGGTGGTTGATTTATTCAGTTGAAGTGAAAGATTGACGGTTTGCCACTATAGTGGCAAACCGTCAATCTTTCACTTCAACTAGATGGCGTCAGCCGGCAACGTTCATCCAGCTCCAAGGTCTTCTTCTACAAGACACGTGCGCCTGCGTAATTTCGTGCCACCGTATAAGCGCCGTTATCGGACCGGCAGCACTCATCGCCGTACATATATATCAAGGCTGAGGGTTGGGAGCGCCGCCTAATACCTCTCATTATACGCCAGTGCATGGATACAGTCCGCGCGTTAGTCGTAAAACGAACCTCTCCGTAAGCAAACTCTCTACGGGCATGTGCGTGCGCAGGGATAGGGGCAAAGTTTCACCGCAGTAGAGTCCGGAAGAAAACGAGCTTCGAAACGTATGCAAGACTTGAAATGAAGCGATGACGCGGTTCTCGCAAAGTGCGCTGCCATTGGTCCCCGCTTTCTGGAGTAAAGGTTTACGATGTAAACGATTGTTTTTATTCGTACTCGGCTGCTGACTCGCAGGTCGCGCGATCGAATCGCGGCTGCGGCGGCTGCATTTCCGATGGGGGCGGAAATGTTGTATAGGTCAGTGGGCTCAGATTTGGGTGCACGTTAAAGAACCCCAGGTGGTCGAAATTTCTGGAGCCCTCCACTATACGGCGTCTCTCAAAACCGTGTGGCTGTTTTGGGATGTTGAACACACCAAATCAATCAATCAATCAATCAATCAATCAATCAATCAATCAATCAATCAATCAATCAATCAATCAATCAATCAATCAATCAATCAATGAATCAATCGATCAATCAATCAATCAATCAATCAATGGTTTCAATGTGGAGTTATAGCTGGTCTTGGTCGCCATTATCGTCACAATACATGGGTAGCCATAAACCTGCACACGCATTAAAAAAATATCCTGAAAGGTCTAAGTGAGTAAATGAATGGAGTAGAATTGGTGTCTCCTTCCCCGCTTCGTTGTGCGCGTGCCTATATGTCTCCGAGGTCTTCGCGTCGCCGAAGCGACCGGCGCCACGCGTTCAAGCTCTGTCTCGCCGGGTCCGTTGGCGTCGACTGATCACCGCCTACCGAACTCTTTCGCCAACGCTGTATTTTTACACGCCAGGGGAGTTTTTCTGCTCGAATGGCGTCTTGTACAATGTTTTATCGTCGAGGCGTGCGCGTGCAGGGGTAAAATGCCGTGCTCCTGCGTAAATCAATCGCTCTTGCATTCCTTCCTCATTCTCCTTCTCTCGCGTGTATACGTGCTACAAGATACTTCGTTCGAGTCCGGACAGATCATTCATCCGTGCCTCTTTAATGCCGCTCCACGGTCGCGTTGTGTAAAACTTGCCTCACGAGAGTGGTCTTGCGTGGTCGCGCAATATTCTCTCGCTGCCGTCACTTTACCGCGCGCGCATATATGACTGCGTTAGTGCGATCCGTGGACGATCGTTGGCTGAAACGACCAAGATTATTTGTCCCGTATTTTTTGTTGTTTTTTGTTGCTCAAGAGGATTACTTCTCGCTTTGTTTTCGAATGAAATGCAAGACAATGTGTGGGAACTTTCTTTTAATGTAAAGGAATTTCTCTGCCTCTTTCATTCTATATGCTGGTACCGTAGCTGCGGTATAGCCTTGCTGATTACACAACTCGACTGCTGAGCGTCTGTACAACCTGACTGTATGTCTGAACAAACGGATTGAAGCAATGGCCATGTGTAACTGAGCGCCTGCAGAGCACCCTGTGTGTGAGCATTCTAGGCCAATCCAGTTCACGCTTGTGTGCTTGAATATATTAACGAGGGAGTCCTCTGATGAGATTGGCAGATATGATCGAATTACGGCCGGGATGGTCGGTAACCTAAGTACCAATGCCTTGAGCGTTTTGAACGCCGCATAACCACTGCAACCTATAGTGTACGTATTTGCGCGCCATCGAAACGTAACGAAGGACGGAATCAGAATGGGCGACGTAGACAGATGACCCGAAGCTGCTACCACGGATATTCTGTTTCCCAAATCTTCGATCGTTTTTCGTTCGCAGAACCTGTTGAACGAGAAAAGCACACGCTGCGACTCAATCTCGTTCCGTTACTTGCGGGGTCCGGACGCTTCCAACCAACAAGCGCATCATTTTGAATGCTCCAACGCCCGCCTTTTAATTTTTTTTTCCACGAAAAAAGGAGGGCAGGAATCGGCCCAGAAGGGTGTTTCTACGTTATAGCGCAGTTGCCCAACTCCGCGAGGGTGAGAAATAACACGCATCCGGCATTAATAATACGCGGCCGGCGGAGACTGGAGCTCGCTTAATATTTCGGGCACGACCGCACGGCCAGCAGTGATCGCGACTCCGCTAGGCGTCGCCCGGTCGGGACAGTTTTCTAAACGTCGCGCTTCTACGTGTGGAGTGCAAGAAAGACAAGGTGGAACGAAAAGAGTGCTTAACACTGGCTTTTTGAGCAAATGACAAAGCTGCTGAGCCTGACACGCGTGCACGGTGGAGATCAACGCAACGCGGTCAGCGCAATGTGTGCTGCGCTTATCTTCATATCTTCCACCGTCGAACATGTGCTTATTTCAGACAGTTAGTTCCTCGAGAACACGTACCTGTACCACGACGGGAAGTGAATAATGAAAGATATAAAGCAAAACAATGATAATGAATCTCGAAATGAGTTACGGCTGATGTACGACACCACGTGATCTTACTAGCCAATCACATACACCCGCGCGCTATCGTGTCCTTTCTTTCCTTCTTCCGTTATCTGTTCTTACCGGTGACCCGAAGATTGCGGGTTGGATTCCGGCCGCGGTGGTTGCATCTAGACGGAGGCGACAAGCTAGAAGCCCGTACGTGTAATGTGCGGTGTAAGTGCACGTTAAAGAACACGAGATGGACAAAGTACCCGAAGACCTCCATTACAGGGTCCCTCATATTCTTGACGGGATTTTGGGATGCAAAATCCCAACAATTTCTATCATTATCCTTTGTCTAGTCTTTTCCTTCCATTCTCCATCGCCCTTGTTAGGTAGAAAAACGGGTGCCACCTGGTTAACCACCTGCCCCTCCTTGGCCTTTCTCTTTCTTTCTGTATATAGCCATCGGCCATACCATGCTGAATGCGCCGGTTCTCGTCCGATCTCCGAAGCTAAGCAGCATTGGGCTCGGTCAGTACTTGGAAGGGAGACCACCTTGGAACACCGAGTGCTGGTGGCACCACCTTTTGCCCCGCCGCGGTGGTCTAGTGGCTAAGGTACTCGGCTGCTGTCCCGCAGGTCGTGGGATCGAAGCCCGGCTGCGGCGGCTGCTTTTCCGATGGAGTTGGAAATGTTGTAGGCCCGTGTGCTTAGATTCGGGTGCACGTTAAAGAACCCCAAGTGGTCGAAGCTTTCAGAGCCCTCCACAACGGCGTCTCTCATAATCATATGGTGGATTTGGGATGTTAAACCCCACATATCAATAAATCAATCATCTCTCTATGTATACCTCTCTCTATCTATCCATCCGGTCGTCTCGTGTATATGTGCCACGAGGAGCAGGGCCGTACGGTCGCGCTCATGCAAAGCACAACCGTGGGAATAGAGAGGAAGCCGGACCGTTTGATTAACGATGTGCAGACGCCTGCTCTCATTTGGCCGATTCCCACTCGGCCGCTTCCAGATTTGCACGCTCTTCCTGTCCGACGCGTATTTTTGGCGACGAGATATGAGAGTGACGTTCCTTGGCGCGCAACCGCGTGTTGCAACGTTACTTCGTAGCTGAACGAGGTTGTTCTACCAAGTGTGAGGGAAGAAGCCCCTGGACACCTTGCCGAGGATGCATCGAGCCTCCACGGAGTGCTTGTGCGATTCAACTTTTCTTTCTTCTTGTTTTTGTACTTTGCTTGTTTCGCTTACCTGCAGTAAGGGCAGAATTAATAGCATTCAGATCGTGGGCGAACCGGAATACGCGAATGGAGATTGGATAAGTGATAACAAAGATGAGTATATACTTTGTGATTACAATATTATGCGTGTTGCGAAAAAGTCATAAAAATGAAGCGATGAATCGTCAGGTCGAGCTCTATTTTTTTTTCCGGCTTTGTTCAATATATAATCGGGAAAACGTGCTTCGCATGTAGCGTCTATAAGTGGGTGTTGTAATGGCAGTCGGCGCCGTTTTGAGCGAATAAAATGTGGTGCTTTTCAACCAGTTCACGGTTCATGCGTTATGTAGTCCAATGTAAAGGAAGTACTACGACCCCCGAGGGCAAGGAATTGATGGAATGTAGGCCTGTAGCTCACTAATAGTGGCATTAATTAAAATATTTGAAGGTTAATGATAAGGTGACTGCCATAAGGCTCTTGTTGCTCTTTATTTATCGTCTTTATTAAATGGCAAGAGTAGCGACCGGAGCTGACTTACATCGTTCAGTCGCAGTCGTGACAGTAACTTGAAAAATCGTGTCGTCATTGGAAAGCATCAAGAGCTACTTGTGACTGTGAAGCACCTGGTGAAGCACCAGGGCGGCTCAGTGGTAGAATACTGGGCTGGAACCCAGCGGACCCGGGTCCGAGCCCCACTGTGTCATTGGTGCAAAGTGCTTTTTCTAATTCCACGTGATGTTGTTAAGACACTGGCGGCGGCAGCGGCGGACAAAGTTGTGATCTCATGCCCCGCCGCGGTGGTCCAGTGGCTAAGGTACTCGGCTGCTGACCCGCAGGTCGCGGGTTCAAATCCCGGCTGCGGCGGCTGCATTTCCGATGGAGGCGGAAATGTCGAGGCCCGTGTGCTCAGATTTGGGTGCACGTTAAAGAACCCCAGGTGGTCAAAATTTCCGGAGCCCTCCACTACGGCGTCTCTCATAATCATATGGTGGTTTTGGGACGTTAAACCCCACAAATCAATCAATCGAGTTGTGATCTCATAACAGCTTTCGCAGCAAAAACTCTGATACAACGCATGTGTACTCTTCAACAGCAGAAAAGTTAAGATAGTGTGCTAACAACATAACTTAGCTATCATGTAGGCCTATAGAAGACATGCTAATGCATTGTTCACCCCTCTTGTTGATACTGCGTGCTTCAATAATTTTTCTTGTGGTCTGGTCTTTGTGTGTCAATAGAACTTCAGCCTCATGAAATATAAAAGCGCAGTGTCACTGTGCAACATGTTGGGACACATGCGAGTATACTTTCTCTTGCAAAAAAAACGCCTGTGTTCCAACAACCTATAATGTTAATGCATCTACTCGTTTGGTCCAGGTATACAAGACCACAGGAAAACGGCAAAAGATACACGATAACTTTCGTCGTGTATCTTTTGCCGCCATGATCCATCTACTGAACTACCATGCTGCATGTGCCTGGCTTGACACTTTAAAGGCCGAGCAACTATCACATGAGCACACAAAGCTAACACCGGTATCGTCGGTTAGTGCATCATCCTCACATGGATTGCAACAGTACCTTTGTCGTCTCGTTCCATCTAATTGCAAAATAGACTCCAAGCTTGGCGCTTAATTCCAGAATATGTGGTTAAATGATAGTTTAAAACATCGAAATGCGACCTCCGTAGCCATTGGGATATACTTTCCTAATAATACATTAAAGGGAAGTCTGGCAGAGGCGTAGCCAGGGGTGGCGTTGAGGAATCAACCCCCCACCCCGAAAAAAAATGAAACAAACACGTAAGCACTAATATACATAATGAAGTATGGTTACGCCTACCACGCTTTTTCGAAAAATAATTGTGGCTATGTCCCGGAGCTCTGGCGCAAGTGTCTGTGGGAGAATGGCACCTTATGAGAGATGCAATGAACGGTGTTTCAGACGGCACGTGAATAATGAATAGAGCACAGATTTGTCTAACCTTTGTTATTTCAGTTCCGTTTGGCTCTGAGTAGCTTGTAGCTGTTTTGTTGCTAGACGAATTTCAGCGCAAATGTTCAGCGTGCAGTTCCACTTCATCACCTCACATTTTCAAGCTCGCCAATTCAAATCGGCTTGCGCATTTCGCAATTATTAACTCTTTTATCCGAAAAAAAAAACGCCCGAATCACAACCATAAACAAAGCCACAACTGCGTTCAAAGCCGCTAGCACGAATATTAGTCAAATACGTGTACTATCTGTATACACTATACTATCTATATCATTCAAGTGTGGCTTAACGATCGCAGCGCCACAGTTCCCTCTAACAAATGTTGTAGGAAACTTTGTGGCCAAAAGAACAGAAGCGGCGACCTTGTGGTCAGCAGCGCAACGTCATTACCGCTAAGTGACCGCGGCGAGTGATTCAATTTATATGTTTGCATGCTGAACTGGCCAACACGCATCGTCGGGGCAAGGCGGGGCAGTGGTGCTCTACAAAACCGCGGCTGCCGCTGTCTCTAACTGGGTCGGTCTCGTGCACACTTGGGCGCTTTTCCTTTCGTTGTGCCCAACTTCCGCCGCCACTGCGGTCGTGGAGAACTAACCGCGTGCCGCAGGTGCATGCTCTCAGAAGCGTAAAACGCGGGCGTTTTTCTCCGCCCGTTGCCGCTAGGGCGGGTTTCCCTGCGATCCGCACCGCTTAAGTGGCGCAAGCCGCCTGTCACACCTACGCCGCACTCGGGCCTTCCATTGTTTTTTTTTCTTATCTGTTTTTTTAACCCGCTATTACGTATTACTTTCTTCCTTCTCTTGCAATCGTGCACTGAAAAGCACCGACAGAACTGGTTTCTCGTCTCGTACAACGGCAGCAAACAAAGCTGAGCTGCTTCTGCTTCTTTCATACAGTGGAGCGACAGCAGATTCGAGACAATCGTATACATAAACGGAGTTTGCCGCCAGAACAGCGCAACACCACGGGCTCGCCGACGTTGTGGGCGTTGGTCCTCGGAGTTCACGGGAGGTCGAGAGTTTCGCGAGATTTACGAATGCAGATACACAAGCATCCGGTCGATGCACAGTGCGTGCTAAAAGGATGGTCCGACGAAGAAAGAAACGCATGGCACTGGCTCCTTTGTGCACCGTGGCCTGAAACATAAATGTCACACATTCGTGTTTGCGTTGCCCCAGAAAGTTAAGTTCAGTGTGCGTGTGCGTGTGCGAGCGAGTGAACGAGAGAGAGACAGAGAGAAAGATGGAGGAACGCCAAGGAAAGAAGGCGAAGGGGTCGGCATTAGTGCAGACACTCTTGTCTGCCGATTCAGAGAAAGAGAAGCACAAGAGAAGAAGTCAGGGAGGTGGCTATCTTACGCTAATGGTACGCAGCTTATACAGACTGATATTCCAACTTGGTAGAAAGCGCAGTCACTATTAAGCGCATGTGTTGTGTGGTCTGTACAATAGTGGCTGCGCTTCCTACCAAGATGGATTCATACCAACTGACCTGATACAATTGTTTACTGATATTCCAAGCTCTGTAAAGTGCTTGAGGGAAGGACAGAGATACAGTATGAAAATGAATGTTATGACAAGAATGATTAGCATTACGATAGCCGTCGCACACTCTTTTTTTCTTGCGCAACCTGCTAGACACATCCACCTCAGAGGAGTTCTGCGGTAGCCCGAGGACTTTCTATGGCACTATAGTGCCGTAAATAGGCTCGCGTTGCTTTTAACACGTATATCAAGTGGTGGTTACCCATTCGTCTTTGTTCTCTGAATCGGTGCGCCGTCACTGATGACTCAAACTGTCAGTGCCCTTCCTTTTTCTTCAAATGCGGGTCACAAAGTACACAAGTCGCTGGCACCGACCGCCGCCTGCCATCTTCTGTGGCAAGGACGTCTTACGGCCGCCTTTGCCGCCTCTAAACGCGTTTCTGATTCGATATGGTCACGGCGAATGAAGACTAAGCGATGCTCTGTTGTAGACCCATCCCTGTCTTCTCTGTTTACTCTGCCATTTTTTTGTTTATTCCTTTCGCGGGCCTTCATCGCTATCGTGTTGCGTCGAACCTTCAATGCTGCCTGCAGTTACACGGTGGCGAAGAATTGCGTACGCGGACACAAAGAAGCATTGTGCTGTGTGTGCGCTAAACACAACTTGTATAGAGATGACGTACTCTTGCGCACACATGTCGCGCGCTGTCGTCGGCTTGAAGGCGTTCCCGCGCATTTGTCGCGCGTTGAGAATGAATCGAGATTAGACTCTTTGTACTCATCATATTGCGCCAGTTCCCACGAAGTGCCTTAGGCAAAGTTACTAACGCTAGCACCTACCACTCTACTGCCTATTGAGTATGCCTATGTGAGTTTCTCGTAGACTTTTAGCATGTATTAGCGTCAACGTTGGACGGTTTGTGGATTAGACCGAACGGCGAGCGATGGTGAGGTTTTTGCCTTCACTAAGGTCAGTTAGCGGTGTACTGCAATTCTGTTTTCTTTGCTCGTCTGTTTGCCTGTTTGAAGACGAGTATTTCTATGCACTACCCGAAAAAGAAGGAATGGCGGGTTTTACAGATGACGCTGTTCTTTCCTGCACACATATCTACAAATAATAAATAAAAAAAACAGAATAGATAGGTTCTCTCTGAATTTTTCGGCAGACAAGTGTCATATATAGGAATTACGCAGACGATGATAGTTCGTATTAAGACGTGACGTCTACTTGCGAAGGATTCACCACAAAGATTTTGTTAATCGAAACGACGGTGCAAAACTTGTTCCGGTTGATAAACGCAGCGCCACTAGCGAGTATGACGTGAGGAAATCTACTCCACAACGAGTCGCGAAAGTGATCTCCTGTATGGTACGTGTCTGTTGCGACAAGCTGAGCCCCTGTTGTGTCAATAGCCTATGCGCAAATGATTTATAACTATACTGTTACTTCCCATGTGATTTCCCGACCGATGCACTTACTCGTTCGATAGTTAATGGCTGTTGCTAGCTGCGGTTCCTGTAGTTTGCACATGCGTTGCTCAGTGGTAGCTAAATAGTGTGAACATGTGGGCGTGGTTATTAACTAACTCCTAGTCACTCAACCTCCGTCTATGCTAAACGGCTTAAAACTACTCGGAAGACATTAGCGAAGGAGATTGGATGACTCCCTCTCAAAGTTTCAGCTATTACCGGTGCGGCATTGAAATCAGTCGTATTCACTATGATTGCAGCAACACGCAAGTACAATCTTCTACTTTGTATACCTAGCGTGGAAGAGACGAATGTGTGCGTTTTGACTATCAGTAAATGCGTAAACACAAGGACTATCTCAGGAGTCGAGACAGCGGCACCGGTATACCACCACCGCTGTCCTGTGAGGTGTGGTATCGAAGCGCCCGTGAAAAAGCGCGAGTCTGTTGTGAAGGCTTTCGTCACAAGCACTTCCGTTAGAAGCTGGCCAGAGCCCAAAGAACGCGGAATGGTGCCTGCGGTTTGACGAAGACGAGTCGACTAACAAGACAAGAAGAAACGACGGCATCCGCTACGCTGCTTTCATAGTGGTAATGTCCCTCGCGCGCTATATATGGTATGCTTCGACTTGCTTCCTCTCATATTTTTAAACTTTTTTTTTACTTGACGAATACTCTGGCTATACAAACGGCCAGCACACAATTACCTGAGCGAGGTTGCTTTGTTAACGCAACGACCATCGCTCACGCGCGTCACGTAACGAGATGGTCTCCGCTAATGGTTTCACGGCGCCTTTCTCACTGACGTAAACACGCCGGTACAAAAAGCCAATGTATACTGCGGGACGCAGGTGACCACGTGGATTGGACGATTCGTCTTTCTATAATTATTGTTTATTCACCAGCAACATCTTTTTTTGTCTCTTATCTGTGCCGATGTGTCCTCTTACCTGTGGATAGAGGATAAGATTGGCCGAACAACACAATGGGAGGAAATAAATAAAGCAAAAAGTGCCTTCCAAACGAAAGGGTGCCGCATGCGGCTGTTTACTAACGCGCGTTTCAATGCCCCGAACGGAAGGGTAATGGCGAGGATCGCTATTAAGTGTTTTGTGGCAGCGTCAGAAAGAAACCGGCGTCGTCCTATAACAAAACCTCCCCCTTCCTCAGCCTTCCAAGCCGCTTCTTTTTCTATGGAAGCTCTCGTACTTAGCCACTTTGACTGCCGTGTCTTGGCATCGTGCCCGCAGTTGCCTTCGTTCGGGGCAACGGCTGTGGGGCAGTTTCATGGCAGGTCTGACTATGTGGGGGATATATTTTCTCAAGCGTTCACGCTTTTCATGCCGTCAGAGCTGATGGGCACGGTAGGCTTGATCGAGCTCTAGGATAAAGTTTATGGTGAGGCCAGCGCAAGCATGGTTCAATTAGCGTCATTGCCGTGAGAAAAACGTGTAAGCTGTGTGACAGCCAACGAAGCGTGAGGTACAAGATAGAACAAAACTTCTTGAGCGTACATTTTTGACGTTTAAAAACAAACCATTCTCTCATTTCAAGGCATCGGCAATGACAGAAGTGTGTAAACGAGCTCGCGAAATGTTAGATGGATTCCTCACACAGCACTGCTCAGTGTACTATGCAGAAAAGCCTAGCTTAGGCGCTGAATGTCATTTATATGACAGTCAGAGCCTACCTTCCCATATTTTTGTCTTTCTCGGAATGAAAAAAAAAAAGTCAGACGTACGATAAAAAAATGGCAGCATATCCACAGAGTGAATGATGGAAAGTGGGGCGAAGCATCCGTTTGTCTATTAATTCTTGCTTCCGTCCGTCCATGCGTGCGTCTATGTGGCCGCCCGTGCGTCCTTCCGCCCGTCCGTGCGTGCGTCTGTTCGTGCGTCCGCACGTCCATCTGTGCGTCCGTCCCTCCGTTCGTCCATGCATCTGCTCCTGCATCCGTCCATGCATCCATCCGTCCGTGCAGCCATCCGTGCGTCCGTATATGCATCTGTCTGTGTGTCCGTTCGTCCACCTATTCAACACCCCAAGTACTATCATCTCACATCTTTTCATCATATATTCCTCGTATAGAAGCACCGTCATCCAGCGGACATTCCAAGAACTGAACGAGAGGAGGCACACGCACACTTTCTTACGGCTTGCGCTTCGTGTCTACTTCCCACCTTTATCCACCTCGAGTTCATGGTATATGCCAGTTCTCTGTATTCATGGCACTGCGGCCCAACGCTCGCTAAACCTTTCTAAAACCAAGGAGGTTACACCCAGCGAGTATAACGTAGCAACCCTTTCTTGTCAGATAGTGCTCAATGTACATGTCAATAGCTGCTAAGGGGTAATGAGAGACAGGAGAAATCGGCTTTTAGTTAACGCGCACGCTGCGAATTTTTTTTATTGTTTAACAACGCACAGAAGAAATCTCCCACCGGCACTACCTTTGAGGTCAAAATCTAAGACTGGTTACACACTACGACTACTACTACTGCGAGGGACGAACGGGTGCCGCTTTAAGAAGCTTCGTCCTTAAAAGGTGTGAGTGAGGGCAAGAGACTTAGCAACAAGTTCATTCAGATTTAGTCTGAATCGACTTAGCTCAGAAAACAAGTATCGTTCAAGGGAGCTATAACCCTGCTTGAAACCATACCACCAGGTATGTGTCACTTCTGTCGGGCACTGCTCAAACAACAACAACAACAACAACAACAACAACAACAACAACAACAACAACAACAACAACAACAACAACAACAACAACAACAACAACAACAACAACAACAACGCCCATAGAACGCAGCTACTCTCGCAACCCTACGACGACATGACATGGGACAGTTCACATATTAGCCAAACGCATCGAGTAGACCACCATAAGCAGTGCCCATAGCGCGTAAAAGGCGCAGCTGCAGCCTCGGCAGTTGCCAGTGTGATCAACATTTTGCACCGATATGGCGTATTGAAAGCCATCGAACATTCATACGTGCACGGATATGTTGTTCACGAAAGCTCGCTGGTATACTTTCTGTTAAACATACAATGCATTTTTCTCGAGCGAACTAAACAATTGTGACTTCATGATGAGCGTATGAAGCCATACAAATGAAGGACTTAGCGTGAGGGTTTCACGACACAAGATTAAATTAATGCCAGCAGGGCTTGCACCTTGTATGCTTCATCGTTTCGGCACAAGTAACGGTTCCTCCGCGCTAATTGAAAGCGGGCAGCGAATAAGCTTTCAGGCTTGCAAATATGAGCCATACCTTACGTATATAGCAGACGCCACGGCAAACATCCTGGGTGGAGCGCTGCGCTTAGGATGTTGAAAAAGGGCCGACGCATGTCAAGGACACAGAGCGTGCCTGGATGCGGTTGTTCTTGTAGTAATTGTCTTTTACATTTGCGTCACTGTCGTGGCCTGTAACCTCGTCGATAAACGCAAGGGTACAGGTCTGCTTTTTCAGGGACCTCGGCGGGGAGAAAGCAGTGATGCGTGAATGTACACGATCTCGGCCTTAGCACTATCTTGCGCGCCTCACGCTACAAGTTCGGCCCTGTCGGGATCTCCGATACGCCACGGAGCGTGACGCTTTCGCTTTGTCTAAAGCGTCGCCATGACTCCTTTTTTTCTTTCCTTCGAAGAAAACACCATGTCCTGATAAATCGTTTAGGCCTTCTTTCCCGAATCATAGCTACAGGAGTCACTTGGTCGCTGAGTGATTGTCCTGAAATCATGTTGTCACTCCTTCGTCATTCATTCGCTCTCGTATTTTAGAGGTCCATCTGCAATCGAACCTTGATACGCCGTCCACGTCGCCGCTGCCTGCAGTAGCGGCTGCTTGCGTTGTCCGCGACCCGGGGCGACCATTGTTTCGCGGCGGGCTTGACACACACGGTGGCAAAGCCGTCGCCGATAGAAGACAGGCCTTGATGGGCTGTCGACGGCGCCGGAGACGGATGATACGACCTTGCTTGGCTGGCTGCTCCACGCACACCTATCTCGAATGTGAGGCGTGGTGACGCGTGGTTCCATCGTGATTGGTCGCCGTCGACGTCGCGATCGAGCCATGCCAGTGTATCTCTTGTCCTTAAAACCATGCAGTGGTGAAGACGCCGTAGGGCTGGCATGCAGCGACTGATAATTGAGGGTAAGAACAGGACCATATGTGTGAGGGAGAACAAAAACGTGCTGATATGCATAGCAAATGATACATAGCAGCCACTGACAAATCAAGAACATTCTATATGTATTCATAGGAGTGCGCAGGGTTCTTATTTGGGGGTGACGTTTTACCGCAGTCACGTTCCTCCCCCCCCCACCCTTTTACCCCCCACTTATGTCCCGACGATCGGAACGCAGTGTAATGACGAGGCATGAGGAAGCCCCCTCCCACCGACCTCCTTGTGCGCACGCTTATGTGTATATGAACAACAGTGTCTTTTGACTTGACCCTTGTTTTCGTAAAAACCGTTCGTGTGGGAAAAGAATGAATGACAAAACGCGCGTTAGCGCTATTCATAGCACAAGGTAGCAAACGCAATCTAAACGCCCAGTTAACCACACAGGATGATGATAGTCGCACAGAATCCGGCTAAATCAGTTGTTATACAGTATGCGCCCGCCCTTCTCCGCTCACTCTCTTAAGCATCAAAATTCTGCATAGTACAACAGCGAAATTTAATGTAGAAACTTGTGACCTCTCATTCCAACGGCGTGCTCGAATCTAGCGACGTCATGCATGGCGCCCCCGCTCTTGCACAGAACTAGGCCTTTGTCGAGTCGGCGAGAATGGCGGAGTGATTGCAGGAGTGCGCGAATCGTCCTTGTGGTCTCGACGTCTTAATCAGGTCGTTCTTGTCCTCAACGAGCGAGTCACGTATGTTGTGACCGGTGACACCGTTCATATCGGCCCGTCCCCCTTGATTAAGCTAACGGCGGCCGGTTCCTGCGTTCAATTATGCGTTCCGCTTGCTTCTCGGAAAGCTGCCGTCGGTCGTAAAGGGCTATGGAGTGTTGCAGCTGATGTTCGTTCGCTGGTCATTGGAGGCTTGATTCTGTAAACATCTTGCCGTGCCAGTAAACATTTCTTCTTCCACCAGAGTTTGACCACGCCATCTCTGTCATATTTTTTTGGTGGTTTTTAACACGGAATATGGCATTCCGTGATCGTCGGTAGGTATAGATACAAACACAGTTATTACTCGCTTGAGAGTTCAGACTTGAATTGAGAAATTGAACGCACGTGATCGTGCACGTTATTCTCGATTTGTGAATTCGCCCCAAATTCCTGCATAGTATTATCAACTTTTCCGGCTCCATGCTGAAACCACCTCCAGCCAAGAAAGTTTTTGAAAACGCCGTTGCGCTTCTTATGGACGTCTTGTCTTCGAGAGAGATTTCAGTTAGTGTGAAATACGCCTTTCCTTACTTCTTAGCCACTTGTTTGTAGCTTTCCTCTTGTGTTATATTTTATTACTTTTTCCACATAACACGGTAACCAGCCGGTGTGAGAAGTGGCTAACATCCCTGTATTTCGGTCTGTTCCTTCTTTCTCCCTTTTGTTTCACAATCACAAACAAAGTAATCAGAGGGGTGAGAGTTGGCCAACCTGTGAACAGCCGTACTCCGTTTCATGGCATTGTACGAGAAAGCAGGTGTTGTACACCGGAAAGATCGCTCTAATACGTTCACTTCCTGGTTAGCTGCATTGCTGACCTCTCTGGTAACCGCGCCGCTGTAAACTCGCATCGCGTCCGCGCTCGCATATCTTGCCATGCCTGGGTGGCCCGCTCTAGAAAAGCGCGATTCCAGCGTCCTCACTTCGCCTTCTCGTGACGGGAACGGTGCCAGCCTCGCAACGAAGCCGCACGGTCACACAACGGCCCAAACGGCAGCGTCGGTTATATATGCAAGAACAATGGAACGGGCGTCCATTAGTATACTAGCGTGTGCAAACCAGAGCTACACGGCATGCCAGCATGCTTGAGTCAAGGACCGGAACGGTGCACCGGTGTGTGCATAACACTTCCCACATAAAAAACATCGATGCACGCCCACGCTATCGAGATCTTTAACGACGTCCGGATCGGAGGCGTTGCGTCTGGAGCTTCGGTTTAGCGATAACCTTTTGGCCCGTCTTTCCGGTGCGAACCGATAAGGAGACCGCGATCTCTAAGCTCGGAACGCTGCCATAATCTACAGCTCGAAACATCATTTATGCGGACGGCCGTGTCTGTTTGGGTCTGCCTCGCCGAACGCGCTGCCAGCCTCGGTCGCTTCTGAAGCCTGGGCCGAGACGCCCGCAGCCCTTGAAAAGCGGGATCCAGGGCCAGTGAAACCGATCTCATTGTATGTTTCTCAACCTGCGTTTATTTTTACTCTATATGGCATTCTCAGTCAATATTTTTTGTCGTAGTCTGTATTTTTTTCTTTCTTTATGGCATTCGTACTTCGAACCATTTCTGTCTTTATCTTATCTGTGTGGGAGTGAACACAACCGAGATGATTTTATCTTCTACGAGAAGCCTTATTCCAGACCTAGTAAGAATAGTCTTATAATAACTGAATCACATCTGAAGCATTCTTTCGCTCAGGTTTTATTTAGGCATTAAGAAACGATACATATATGAGCTAAAATGTGGAAAGGGAATGTTTAGTCATGATATGGTAGGATATACGGGCTATGTAATAAAATTATGATTAAGATGATGGAATGCAGAATTATTTAAAATAAAAATATATATTTGTGTGAAGGCTTCCGTGTATGTAGTTACATAACATCGACACTGGGTAAATGCTGGTTAACATAGCAAGTTCGAAAACGTTTCATACGTGTTTCATAAGTGTCTGAAGCACGCACTAAGAACCAAATATCGCTATCGCATTCAACTCTGAAAAGATATGCTTAATGGTCCCCTAATTTTTCGTTATTGTTGAACAGCCTCTGTTATAACAATGTAAAAAATAATACATGTATGCTAAAATTCCCCTGCCTCAGTACTTGGATGCCTCATCTCAGTTCGACAGAAGTTTCTTTTAGAGCAATTCGCCAAAAACTTTTTCTACGTAAATACCGGGAACACATCTTGTCAGACGTTTTGATGCACAGAATTACAAATGGAACATCACATTTGGAGGACGTACATCTACGCGGAGGATTACGCTGTATTAAAAAAAAAGGCATGCTCAAAGCTTGAAGCGAAACACAAAGTGCAGATGGAGAGATGTTAGACATGTCGTGTCGTGTATACAGTTTCATCTGTGTTGGTCGACAACATTGCTACAGAAAGAAGGCAAAGTAACGGAGAAGGTCCGGACGTTTCTTACTGTTGTTTTGAGCGCTAAATGGTTTTTTGTCGAACCTGGCTTCATCGTGTTTCGGCGTCGTTTAGTATAGCGCCCTACATCGGCGCGTGAGATCGTTGTGGAGATTATTGAAGAGTTCTACCTCCTCTCCCCTTTTCTGGCATGCGCAGAGCGGTGGTGTACGACGATGTAGCGCGCGTGTGTACACGAGAGAGCCGTCCTAAATGGGTCGCCGTTGCGTGATACATGCCTACATCCGCCCCTGCGCTCCGTCCTTACGCACTGCAGCCCACATAGTTGAGGACAAAGAACTTCCGCCGATTCGATTTAAAAGCGTGAAGTCGGCGCGTGGGGTCGCATAGTGTGAGCGGGCAGAAGAATGGCAATGGCGAGACAATGCAGGAGCCACACAGCACGCGACCTCCTTGTGTTCCGTGCATGGCGGCTTGAATGTACGCCGACAAGAAAACGCGCCAAATCGTGACAAGAACACGAAAGCTGTCTCGAATACCTGAAATATCTGGCAGCATATCCATGGAGTGAATGATGGAGAGTGGGGCGAAGCATCCGTCCGTCCATTCGTTTTTGCTTCCGTCCATCAATGCGTGCGTTTGTGTGACCGTCCGTGCGTCCATCCGCCCGTCCGTGCGTGTGTCTGTTCGTGCGTCCACGCGTTCACCTGTGCGTCCCTCCCTGATTTCGTCCATGCATCCGCTCCTGCGTCCGTCCGTGCGTCCTTCCGTCCGTGCAGCCATCCGCGCGTCCGTCACTGCATCTGTCTGTGTGTCCGTTCGTCCATCTATTTAACACTCCAAGTACCACCATCTCGCATCTTTTCATCATAATTCCCCATATAGAAGTACCGCCATCCAGCGGACATTCCAAGGACTAAACGAGAGGTGGCACACGCACACTTTTTTACGGCTTGCACGTAAACTCTAACTTCGTGTCTACTTCCCACCTTCAACCACCTCGAGTTCATGGTATATTCTAGTTCACTGTATTCATGGCACTGCGGCCCAACGCTCGCTAAACCTTTCTAAAACCAAGGGGGTTACGCCCGGCGGGTATAACGTAGCAATCCTTTCTTGTCAGATAGTGCTCAATGTACATGCCAATGGCTGCTAAGGGGTAATGAGAGACAGGAGAATTCGGCTTCTAGTTAACGCGCACGCTGATAATTTTTTATTGTTCATTTTTATTGGTTTTTTAATGGGCACCTGATTCTAAGGGCATGCACCTCAAGCATTTTCGCCTAGGCCTACATCGAAAAATGCGGCCACCACGGCCAGGATTCGATCCCGCGTCCTTTGAGCCAGTGGTCGAGGACCACAACCATCAGACCATGGAGGTGGCTGAGGAGGGCGGTAAACCGTAAGGAAAAGGGCAGGGAGATTAAACAAAAAAGCTTCTGGTTGGCCACCAGAGTCTTTTCGGCTTATCAGAGATATAGGGAGTATAGGGAAGGAAAAAAAAAGAAGTAGGTTGAGGATTCGAAGTGCTGTACAAGTTTTTGTGGGAGACCCCAGTTAATGTCAACAAATGTGTGTGCTTAATTTTTGTCACTTTCTATTTACTGGTAGATCGATACGTGGGGTTTAACGTCCCAAAACTACCAAATGTATATGAGAGACGCTGTAGTAGAGGGCTCCGGAAATTGCGACCCCCTGGGGTTCTTTAACGTGCACCCAAATCTGAGCACCCGGGCCTACAGCATTCTCGCCTCCATCAAAAATGCAGCCGCCGCAGCCGGGATTCGCTTCCGCGACCTGCGGGTCAGCAGCCAAGTACCCTAGCCACTAGAACACCATGGTGGGGCCTCTTTACTAGTTAGCCGAGTTACTGATACACGAACATAGTATTATTGCCAAAGACGAACACATTACTAAACGCTCTATAAAAGGGATAGGTAAAGTTTTCAAGTGAAAGACCAAATTGTGTGAAGCGGGGCCACACGGCAAAATGAGAGACGGCGGCTGATAGGGCTGGCAGGCACATGGAAAAACATTTGGCGTATTAAAAAAGAGCGAAAAATTGGAAAGGGATATAGACTAACTGTTTATTCCCAGCTTGCATTTTACGAAATTTTAATCTGCAAGCAAAACTTAAAGCAAGAACATCCGATGAAAACTGCTATGTCGGCCTTCAGACAAGATCTGACAAGGATGGGAGGGATGGTTCTGACATCGTGTCGGCGGACGCATAATATTGACTCTCGGGACGCATAAAGCCCACATGCCGCAGGCTTCCGATCCCTGCTCTATAAAATTTTGCTTGTGTTTCTGTTAAATGGCTTCAGTTAGGTGGCACAAGCTGTACATCAAACTAAGCCAGACGAAAAAGCGATATATTTTGCGATAAAAGCGTTTGCATTAAGCTTGGTTATTTAAGCTATGCTTATAATACTAAGCACTGCTATAGAGTTGTTATATAGCTGCACATGTCAAAAAGTTTCTGCATTTAATTCGCTACGGCCACGCACTAAGGAAAAAACCAGAAAAGCCCAAGTTGGTTTTGCCACTAGCACCGAACGTCTCGCAGTGAAAGCTCCCTTGTGCACCCTGAGAGCGATTGCAAACAGTCAACAGCAGTCATGCACAAACAAGTGGTAGGTGTAGTATTTCGCGTTATACTGCGTGTTCGCCACCCTTACCAACTCAAAGTGCTGCCAAACGAATAGTATAAGAGAAAGGGAGAGTTAAAAAAAAAAAGAAAACGAGTTTTGCCTCCCGCTTCATTTGGTCCTATGTCATAGGAGAATGATAAACGCGTTTTAGTTTGTCACAAGAAAACGCAAGTGATCATTATCACATGAAATAGCGCATTATACTCAGCGCTACGCAGCGCACTGCAATCCAAACTGTCCATTATGACTGGCCAAGGTAGACGTAATCTCTGTCCCCGCTTTATTCCAAAGATCCATCATTCACTTTGTCACTTAACGGAATGCGATGGTTGGAAAATGGGGTCATAGAAGGCAGTCACAGAGAGAATATATTATTACTAGTGTACTAATCCAGGTATTGGAGGAGAAATGAAACATATAGGCTAAGTTGGAACAAATGCAAAGAAAGGCTGGCACCATTCGAACATGTCTCTCCAAAAACAGTTTATTAGAGTAAGTTCATTAGCTGCGGCATTTTCGAAGAGCAATTCCGTGATTGTAGAGGTAATGCATTCTCTACAATCACTTAATCGTTGAGACGGGAAGGTGTTGCTGTTTTCAGAGATAATGTTAGGAAGATTAGCAGAAAATCATTTAACAATGACAAACAAAAGTATAGACTTTGGCAATACGTGCTTCAAAACACGAAGTCGGAATGTTTTTGGCCATGATGTCCTGCTCAGGAGGCCAAACTGCTTCGGTACAGGTTCGGGAACGAAGCTCGGTGAGGCAGCGTTTCGAGTTGTTGTTCTGCGGGGAGAGCGCGGCCTCCCCAAAAATGACGTCACGTTAAGAGCGCGGGGGGCCCCTTCTCTTGTTCGCGCAGATTTGTCCCACGGCGTGGTACACCGCTGTGCGCCGCCGTCCTTCAACATTCGTTCCCAAACACCGGCGTCGCACTTCGTTCTCCACCCGGATGCGTGCGCGTGCTCCAGCGCTTAGTCGCGCACTGCGCGCGCTTGGTCGGATAGGCGCGTCTTCGGCGGCGTCCGGACGCGCCCGTTGAGACTCCGTGGGGGGGGTGCAGGGGATTTCACTTAACCCACATTTCCCGCCGGTAGACAGCGCGGCACCGCGCGGGGAGCACGAGCGTCCCATTGTGCGGCGTGGTGCCGGGGACGTCCGACAGGCAGGCGCCGGTGTCGGAGGGCGCTCGGAAACTGAAGAAACAACGAAGAGGGCCCACGAGAATATAGCTTCAAGTGCAATGAGGGTTAGAGAAGGACGCCAGAGTGAGGAGGAAGAGATAAGTTGCGCTAGCAGGGAGGGCACCTTTCTATCCTGTCACTGCGGCCTGTAAGCAACATGCGGACAACGCGGCGGAAGCTTAGAAGTATATAAGTTGCGGAGCTCGCGTGCCTCACTATAAATCAACTGTGAAAGCAGCGTGCAAATCTCACCGTAGACATGTTTTACAAATACGTCGACCTGCAAAAGCTGTCTATCATTGGCCGATCGCGTTCGCTAATAGTACGTCCAACGTTGTGATTGGCTCGTGCTTAGTTGTATACGAATTACCCAAGTTGCGCAAGCGCCACATGGTGCAGGGGCCCGAGTTGGCAAGTCTCTTCGCTTGTGAGAGTTGCTTGAAAGCAGCGTTCCCTTTAGCAGTACGCCCACCATTGCTAAAGTCTGGCAACTGGTCCCTATACGATGAGCAGCTCTGGTCTGACAACGTTCACGGGGAATACAACGGAGAAAGCGCTGTTTCTCGCCTGCATGAGCTCAGGCAATTACCCCTCACAACATCGATCATCGGGATAAAAAGATGACCTTCACGGGGACAGCCGATCTCTTCTACTTTTGTGACGAATATTCCACAAATGCAATGCATAATGATCATGTCCTTTTTTATCAATCGAATAAGCCACGGTGATAAAGAATGCACTGGACAGTAGAGAATAACAAAAGAAATAAGAAGAATATCAAACATTAGCAACACGTCTGGGTCAAATTAACAAAATGTTCATTAGTAAGTGCTGCTTATCATGCTGGTTGCTTTCGCTCTGCATCCCAGCGGACACAGCAGACGTACAACACAGGAATTACATTGTGAAGTTTGTTACAAAGATCAGAATTGTGGGCTTTCATAAGATGACCATTCTCACGTGAGAACGATGGTTAGTCGTTACAAATGTTTCATTCCTGCTTTGATAACTAATACTTGGTGACGAACTCTATATATGGCAACAACGTACTAACGTGCGAAAGAGAGAGAGGTATGTGTGGTATGAAGAAAGGCACGGAGGTTAACCGGAAAGCAAGTGTCTGGTTTGCTACCCTGCACTGGAGAAGTGCAAATAGGAGACAGAAAAGTAAGGAAAAGGAAATTTGTAAGCCAAGTTTTATGGGAATGGTGAAAAAAAGCTGCTTTTGTTCCCGAACGAGAACTGTTCGAAATGTATTCCATGTCATTCATTTCGATTGGCTTCAGGCAATACTTGGTTTGCGTTTGGTTCTCTGTTGGAGCCACCTCGTTGCTCACCTTAGCTTTTTTGAAGGGTTAATTAACGTCTATATCGGGACTGGGGGGGGGGGGGGTTCTTGCATCACCCCTTTTCCGGTTTGCCGATTCAGAAAGAAAAAAAGCGTTCTGATGGATGCAAGTCAAGCGATAACGCGCCTTTGGTTCTTCGCTTTACAGGCGGGGTCTTGCTCATAAGCGGAATGCCTTTTAGTAAAGTAACATATGATTCCCTTTTAGGGGCCGCGTCTACTCCACCTCAGCAGCACTGCACGCTTTTTCTTGAAGCACCGGCCTGCACAATGGCGGTGGTGCCATCACACGTTGGGGGCGTGTAAGCGCGGTAATTGCGCGATCCTACGCCCAGCACAAAAGGCGAGTGCCCCTTTTCTAGCCGTCGAGGATGCCCAGCGTCTTAGGCTAACGTGGGCTGTCGTCGCCGGAAGATGAGGTCGTCGCCTCTCTGTCACTCCGCAGCTTCGCAGATTTGCTACGCATAGACACGGTTTCAAGAATGCAATCTTTGTGCCTCGAAAAAAACTTCCGTTTACCTCATTTACCAGCTCGCAACGTCAAAACAGAAAGGACGTTTTCACGTTTTTTTCAAGGGTAAGAAAAGTCTCTCATTAGTTTTTCAGATAAAAGCAACGTGCGTAATGTTCAAAGCAATCTCTTGTAGTTTTTATGTAGTTCAAAAGAACACTTATTTGAATATATCTTTCCAAATGATGGAAGGAAAGTGTAGAAATTCAGTGGGCTATTTTCTCACGCTCTTCTTCCCCA
The DNA here is from genome assembly GCF_043290135.1 of Rhipicephalus microplus. Taxonomy (NCBI): domain Eukaryota; kingdom Metazoa; phylum Arthropoda; class Arachnida; order Ixodida; family Ixodidae; genus Rhipicephalus; species Rhipicephalus microplus. The sequence continues at coordinate 269,853,038 of NC_134701.1, read as the reverse complement.
GCCAGAATAGCATGGGAGGCCATCAAGGGTCTATAGTAACAAAATGTCAATTGCGTTCAGGCTCGAACGGTTACTCTGCAGTTGGCCGAGACTATAGATATAAGGCGCCCAAATGCCCCCATCAAAGACTTGGGGATATTTGCTAAGATGTTCATCGATTAATATATTCTTCAACGAACTGACTCATTTACATCTCAGTTGCAAGAAGTGCAAGCGATTTCGCCGGACTTGCACCATGACAGATTTCCCGAGATATTATTAATACCCATATTTTCGTGTAAGACCACAACAAATACACCAAACGTCAAGATAAATAACGCTGTAAGCAGTTGTCTTCTAAAACGAACGTCACGGCCGGGAACGTACAAAAGACAGAGTAAAAACGTAGGAAAGAATATAATAAGACTGAGAGACACAGAAAAAAAGCAAAGAAGGGGAGAAGGCTTTAACACTACCCATCATATATACGCAAACTGTAAGCATCGCACGTGATTGATCAGTGAATACATTATCGAAACAAACAAACAAACCAGTAGGCGCAGAAAGAGTGAGAGGGAAGGGGTGTTGTAGAAAACACAAATCATTCGAACTGTACAATTGGCAATGCGTTCTGTGCTGTCCCGTGATTTGAATAAACCCCATTTTCAGCGGGAACCCACAGAGAAGAAAGAATAATTTGCTGGCATCTGCGTCACCAAGATTATTTGTACTGCTCATTGTCCATCGGTGACACATGTTATATATGTCCGGAATTGAGTGCGAAATGTAGGCCCGTCTTATTAAATATTTCGTTTGACAGAACTGCTGGCTAAAATAAATTCAGCACATTTTTCTCAAGCAAATGTCGTTGAACTCATCTATACGAGATGTCTGTTACAGCATACGCACCTAGCGTGCATTACGAACTTCGTGTTTCTGCCATAGCGTAAGTATATCTCTTTTTATTTGGTAATAACCTGGCGCCCAAAGTCCATCGCACGAAATAACTGACTATATAATACGGAGGTGTGGAAACAGAGGCAACATTCAGCTCCCCCCGAGTGTTTGCGTTTTATCACTTCGCAAAGATTCTTGTAAGACGGCACCTCTGGAGTCTCCTGCATAGACGACAACTAATAAAGATCGCCGCTGCAAGCGTACGCGGTATTGAACTTTGCCTTGAACAGGTGCGCGAAACAGCATTATTGGCAGGTATAACTATGATAGGCTCGAGCAAGAAAATAAAAATAAATAATAGTAAAAACACAACAAGCAACCCCTTCACTCTTGTCCCGAGATTCTCGTAGAAAGAACGATAGACAGCGAAAGAAATAATCACCATTGGTTCGTGTAAGTTTTGCCCGGCATTGCCAGGAAGACCAGCGAAACGAATGGGCCCTGGGGACACCCGTTATTTCGCGAGGGTTGTGTTTATCGGCGTCGCCTTTTCGGTGTCAAGTGTGTATAGCCCTGAATACAGAAGCGAAAAAGGCGAAGGCGAAAGCAAAAAAAAAAAAAAGCAACCGCGCATTTTTTTTTTCTTTTCGCGCGGTGCAGAATTCGATCCGCCAAGCCCCGATAAATACCGGCATACGAAATAACAACATGGCGTGTACGGTGCGGTGCACACAGACGACGCCTTCGTTGGGCCAAGAAACCACTTGTACACTGCCTGCCACTGCGGCGCTTCTTCTTCTACTTCAGTCAGGAGAATGTAAAGCCACGAGTTGCGTGTAATACTTCTCCGATAGCAGGGTGTATACGAGCGCGCGCACGCTAGAGGGGCATTACACATAACGCCCGGTCATATATATATATATATATATATAAGGGAAAGAAGTGTATACACCTAAGGGCTCGTTTTTCCGTGTTTTTAACACAATAATAATGAGATATAACAGACAGTAATGCCAAGGAATGTACAGGGGAAGTTATTAACATTAATGGAATGTAAATAAGAAGAAAGAAAAGTGGATGAAAAAATTACCAACTGTAAGCAGGAATCGAACCTACGACCTTCGAATATATATATATATATATATATATATATATATATATATATATATATATATATATATATATATATATATATATATATATATATATATATATATATATATATATATATGCTTGCGTTGCGGTATGTGGACTTCGTTCTACTTCTTTTTGGCCGGCCGCCGCATAGGAGGGCATGCACTGCCGCTTGCGCCGCGTGACAGTGATCGAGCGAAAGCTACGTTCTGGTTCCGGCTTCGACGCGTTGCCCTCACCTCTTTGAGAGCTGCCTCCTTTGGTCGTTGCACCTCCGTGCAATCACGCTGGCACACTGACTCTGATTGTGTACGGCGCGCCGCCGCCGAAGACACGACGCTGATCGAAGCGTGCAGCCGAGCCATACGCACGCCCACCCGCGCGGCTCGGTGACAGGCGTCGGTTGGTCGCAGGCGACACTTGGCGCCGATCGCCTCGCCACCTGTTGGCCGCAGAGGCGATCGTACGAGCGGTTCGATGCCTTCGGAGCGCGAGCCGACACCGCTGTCGTGCCCCTTTCCCATCGACGCGTGAATACGTAATAACGCGGGTTGACAGGCGACATTACGACGAGTGCGATGAGTTCGCCAGTCCTGCTGCCTGTATACGCTGCTGTCTTCGGCGCTGATGTCACGAGATGCAACGCACTCGGTCGTCCCTTTTGACTTGCGCGCAAAGCGAAACGAAACGCATCGCAGGTGTGCGCTTCGTATCGTATGACAACTCGCTACGAGTGCGCCGCTTCCTATAGCGTGCCGAAATTCGCAGAAAGATGAGCGCCCGTATCGAGCGTGTTTATCTAGTTTGAGTGGGTAGTTACGTTGCCGCAAACGGCGCATTCGGCAGCCGCCTTCTATCGCCGCAGCGATTGTTAGGGCACGCGTTGTTCGCCGTGAACAAGCGTCGGCGGCTTACGTGGACAGAGTTTGTTGGTTTGTTTCACATCGGTGACATATTTGTGTGTATTGTGAACAGACTCCAACCAGTCTGCGTTTACATCGCAAGATACGTGGTCGATGCATGTTTTTCTTTCATGAAATGTGTTTGAGGAGAGGTTTATGCCATGACATAGCTCCAGCTATTTATCTTATCTTACATATTAATTTGCACCACGACGTAGATCATAGCCATGAAAATGTTGATTCATAATAGCAATGTTCGCAAGTCTTGAATGTTCACACACACAACCACACACACACACACACACACACACACACACACACACACACACACACACACACACACACACACACACACACACACACACACACACACACACACACACACACACACACACACACACACACACACACACACACACACACACACACACACACACACACACACACACACACACACACACACACACACACACACACACACACACACACACACACACACACACACACACACACACACACACACACGCACACACACACACACACACACACAAACGCGCGCGCGGGAAAAGTTCAGGCTTTACAGAAGAGTTTATCAAGGCGAAAGGATCAAAATGTGGGCCAGTTGGTAATTCATTTTCTTCGTTCAGCGAACTGGGAGCGCAGAGAAAAACACAAAGGACGAAGCGAGGAACCACACAACACGAGCGCTCAAGGCGATCACATAAAAGCACAGGTCGGGGGAACTGATTTGCGAGTTCACTTATTCGGACTCTCACAAGCTCAAACAAAGCCGTGTGTGTGAGTCTTGAGTTGGGCCGGATGAGTAATACCTCGCTTAGCTTGATTTTCAGTGAGCCCGGCTGAGGAAAATTTTGGTGAGTCTTAAGGAGAGTGAACCCTCAGAATACCCTCTGTAATGCCCTACGGGCCCTGAGGGTATTCTAATAAATAAATAAATAAATAAATAAATAAATAAATAAATAAATAAATAAATAAATAAATAAATAAATAAATATATTTCTTAATAGAGTCTCAGTGAGCTCCACTTCTCTCCCCCCCCCCCCCAGGTGCACAATGACCACTCGGCACTTCCGCGCAGTTTAAGCACAGCTGTCATAAACACGAGAAAGACATGAAAACAGGCGATACACGTGACCGGGATGCCCCGCCGCGGTGGTCTAGTGGCTAAGGTACTCGGCTGCTGACCCGCAGGTCGCGGGTTCGAATCCCGGCTGCGGCGGCTGCATTTCCGATGGAGGCGGAAATATTGTAGGCCCGTGTGCTCAGATTTGGGTGCACGTTAAAGAACCCCAGGTGGTCGAAATTTCCGGAGCCCTCCACTACGGCGTCTCTCATAATCATATGGTGGTTTTGGGACGTTGAACCCCACATATCAATCAATCAAATCATCACGTGACCGGGAGTATCTGCTAATATTTAACAATGCGAACAATAATAGTTTATGTGAATGATTATAAGAGTCCTTGTCAATGTCATTCTTATATTCACGATCACCCTAAACACTGCAGCAGTATTTTGAAAAGTTTCCGTAGACTTTGAGGGGTTGTGACGGTTCGTAAACGGTTGTAAGAAGAAAAAGAAAAGTGGTGGAGACAGAAAGACTAGGGCTCACTTGCAGTCAAGGCGAAAAAGGAAAGTTGAAACGAACAACAACAAAAAAACATCAATTGGTGTTGCGAATTTATGACTTGGTTCTTGAGAATATTACACTAGTGGAAGGCGAAAATTCTTGTGTGAGAAAAGGGAATACCTACATCCACGTAGTAAAAGCATACAATCAATGATAGTGATGGTTCGCGACTGGGCGAACGCTTCAGGAATTCAGCTCCCATAGTTTGCACGTCATGCTATCTCCTCTGACTCGTTATTGCAGCCATTCGCGGTCATTACTTGAATTCTCATCTCACTCAACAACGGGAGATCACTTTCTGCTTCGTGCACTGGAGATGAATGCACCAAAGCAATGATACACTCTTTCAGCTCTAGCGAACCGCTTTCATCTGTACATCTGTGCCTGTCACTTCCTCGGAATACCCTACATAGAAACACGTCCCACACAGCGATTATTAAACAGCGTGGTCCGAGCTGCTTCACTTACGCATGCAGGTCTTCCTCTACGCAGCTTTCGCGGCTACTTGCGTTCTATTGCACCTACCGCAGCGACGATGTATTTAAGGACACTATAGCCGACACGTTCTTCCTTTCCTGATGAATGCTGACCTGCTCCTCGATCTGTTTCCCAAGAACTACTCATCTGCACGGCTGCTTGTGAACATCCTGTTTGCGAAACCGTTTACATTATTCGCCGCCATTCCCACGCAGACAGGCAAATAAGAGAAGTTGTAACCCCGTAGTTTTTTTTTATTTACAAATCCCACGTTTCTTCAACACAGTTTACTGTCCCTGAAAGCAAGACTTGAGTGTCACTTGCACCCGAGTGCATACAAGGTCAGTGGGCCGAGAAATTCTCTGTGCCTCGGTGTCACTGAGCACTTCTATTTCAGCGTGCGAAAAGCCATGCACGTGTTGTCTCTGTGATGGGAACGTTTCTCTTTGGTACCAACAAGCACCGACTGCTTTTTTTCCCCCACGCTTATAAATGGTAATGTTGAGTTCGTGCCTGCGCAATGATTGATGTCTGAGAAATGATTGAGAGTTATAATGTGAAAGAATCAAGTTAATTTTATGCGAATTACAAATACTCACTTTCAATAGTTTTTGTACATCTTCTCATCTTTCTTCATTCTTGTATCGCTTTTCTCTGATTTCCTTTATTTGTCTTTATATATTGTTAATTAGTTTGAGCTTTACTATGTTTTATACTGAATTGTCTCCCACCCTGTCCTTACTCTCATCGGCTATCGCACATCACTTGATCAATGCCTTTTGTTGACGCTGTTTATAAGTTATTTTCTTACTTAATTCTAATTATACATTTATTATTATTATTATTATTATTATTAAGTACGTAAATTGCCAATTCACTAGTGTTATTCACGATGTTGTCATGTACAGGAGGTCCCGATTCAGTTCGTAAGTATGGGACCTCGTTCTGTATATACTCTTTATGTATTCTCTCCTTTGCTTGACGTGAAAAATAAAATGATTCTGGATGATTCTGATGCCTACGTTTAGGACAAAAGACTTCCGATGCTCATATTTGTGTAACATAAGCATTCACATTACCAACAGGGTTGTAAGAAAAGCCTTAGGCTAACGAGGCGGTGTACATGTCAGTGCGTGGCTAAGCTCAACACTGAAAACTTGCACACAACCCGAGTGGCTTGTTACTTGGCTTGACTACAAAAGTTTTTGTTGCTTGTGTTTGCGAAAAGATACACGTGTCGTCATAGTAAGCATGTAACGTAAATTGGGACATGTCAGGGTGTTTGAGGACGTTTGCTTTATCGTCGGCGCGTTTGCGCGTGAGGTATGATACATTGCGAGGCGGAACATACGGGCGACAGCAAGCCGCGAAGCGCATGCAGGGCTCCGGTGTGCCGTTTGATTTTATTTTTCTTTTCTTTTGCAAAGCGTATTCTATACACCTTTCATAGACGTAACGTGACGGCCTTTTTACGCTGCCCTTTGTCCCCGTCACCGAAGGAAGATTTGGAGGATATTGTCTGATTGATAGATGTGTGGGGTTTAACGTCCCGAAACCACCATATGATTAGGAGAGACGCCGTAGTGGAGGGTTCCGTAAATTTCGACCACCTTGGGTTCTTTAACGTGCATCCAAATCTGAGTACGCGAACCTACAACATTACCGCCTCCATCGGAAATGCAGCCGCCGCAGCCGGGATTTGATCCCGCGACCTGCGTGGGACGAGGTTATTGTCTAGTTTTCTATCGACAACATAGACAAGGCCGTATTGTTCAATGGGATACTGCTAACACATGCGTTCGACAGGGATACACGTGTTCACCTAGCTCCCGCGCACTGCGAAAATTCAATAGGCGTTACATGTGCAGCTGAAAGGCAAGCTTCCGGTGCATTGTAAAGTAGGAAGAATGCGACTTAAAAAAATAAATGAACAATCTCCCCGATGGAAGCCCCGATGGGATGCGAAGAAGCAGTGGTGTGCACGGCGTGGACCCCGTTGAAACGGGCGTTGACGCGGGTGCTAGAAGAACGGTTTGAAGCCAAACTCGATGCGGCGTTCACTCGAATAAACGTTTGTTTAAAGCGAAAAAACATGGGAGGTGGGTAGGGTTTCGTGTAAGTTTCATCGAAGACTGTTCGTTCGACGTGCGCTCGAACGTTGCAGCGGTGGAGAGGGTGAAGCGAGAGAGATAACACGCGGCGAGTGGTGACAGGCTAGGGAGAGAGTGATCTCAACGCGCGCGCACTGCGAAGGAAGGCGTGACCTACTTGGCACCACCCCAACACCTGCGGCCAGGGGAGCGCCGTGTGAACGGAGGGACAACGTTACACAGGCTAGTCAAAGAGCTGCTTCGCATCTAATAAATGTACAGTATGAGCCAGGCAAGCCTTCCACGGAACTCAACTCCTATCACCCCATTGCTGTTCTCAGCTGCGTAGGAATGTTCATGGAGAAGATGGTGTCGATACGCCTGGAGTGGATGCTTATGAACAAGAATGAATACCCCCAACAAATTTCTTGATTTAGAAAAGGACGCAGCAGCATTGACAATGTAATCAATCTCATCAACTGCGTAAAATTGAACAAAGCAACCGGCAACATCACTATCAGTGTATTCCTCGACATCAAAGGAGCGTTTGATAAGGTGACTCATGAGTCTATCCTTCACGCCCTGGGGTCATTAGGTGTAGAAGGTCGTATGTACCGCTGGATCTTCGACTACCTCAGAGGCAGGACAGTCTACATGTCCACAAAATAAGGTGATACAACTCCACACACAGTGCATAAAGGAGTTCCCCAGGGCTGTGTCCTCAGTCCGACCTTATTCAACATCTCTCTCATCGGACTAGAGAAATGCATCGGAGCATCGGTAGAAATCTCACTTTACGCAGATGACATTTGTATATGGAGCAGCGATCGCAACAGACGTGTTCTACAAGCAAGATTGCAGAAAGCTCTCAACTCCATCGAAAAATTCTTGCTCAAACGAGGTCTAAAGATGTCACCAGAAAAGTGTGCCGCCATTGATTTTATGAGGCGTGATGTCTCACGCTACACGTTAAAGGTAGCTCATTCTCCCATTCGGTACGTGACAAATCATAAGTTTCTGGGAGTGACAATCAACCAGCTCATGACGTGGACTCCTACGTTCGTATATTAAAGGAAAAAGTTGTGTCATACGCGAGCATCTTTCGCTTACTAACAGGCAATGCCGGTGGCTGTACCGTTAATGCTATGTTACAAATGTATACCACTCCCTGCAAAGGTCTCTACGTTACAGCATTCCTGCGATGCATGGAATTTCTCGAATGAACATACGGGCACTGACTGGAGTCAAGGCACACGCTCTGAGGGTGTTCCTTGGCCTACCAAAGAACACATCAAGCATCGGAACCCTTGCTGAAAGTAGGCGCCTTTCAGCTCCTGTTCTTCTGCAGCAGGAGTTTCTTCGAGTCCACTTGCGTTATGCAACCAGAGCACCGGATCATTCTCTTGCTTCAGACAGTAGCCCTGTGTGGAGCCTCCTCCCGCTACACTACCAGAGAGCATCAATTCACGCAGAACCATCGTGGAAATCTCCTTCGTGGACCATAGTCACCTTTGTGCCTGGGTTCCAGAGCAAAAGGCGCAGACCCGAACTAGCACTCAGACACTTCACTCTAGAGCATTTGGAAAACTGCTACAGAGCTCACCGTCATATTTACACTGACGGCTCCGTTACGTCTACGTCATCTGCCATAGGCGTCTGGATTCCATCTGCCAAAGTCACCATCTCTGCCACTCTCAGTCACTGAACCTCATCTACAGCCACTGAATAGGCTGCACTGCGGGCTGCCATTAATTACTACATTGGCCAGACAGCCAAGTCCTGGGTCATCTTCACTGACTCAAGAGCAGCGCTGCAGTCGCTGAGATCTCCATGCACACAGGACCAAATCGGGATGGACATCAAACGCCTATGCAAGAAAGCCTGTGGCCTCCATCATCGCATTGTTCTGCAGTGGATATCTGCCCACTGCGGAATACAAGGCAACGTCCGGGCTGATGACGCTACCAAAGCTTTCAACAGAAATCATCGAGATACCTTTCTCGAGGCAAGATGCAGCAACGCTAGTGTCGGCACACGTCTGGCACCTCCAGTGATTCCTCCGGACAGATCCTAGCGAACAGTAGGGACCTCTGTACAAGATCGATCCATCGTGTCACTTCAGGATGCCGCGAAATCTCAACAGGCAAGAAGAAACGTGTTTACACCGCATCAGATTAAACGTATAGCATATATGAACTTCTTCAGGAACAATACTGAACTGTCCGACTCAGCATTTTGTGCCCAATGTAACGTCGTTGAAGACATCAAACATGTCCTCTGTGAGTGTACGAAATACGCATCAGAGAGACAGTCTCTGAAGATGGGCTTAAAAATACAACAGAACACAAACTTGCAGTTGAAAAACATTCTAGGCCCATGGCAGAACACCTCCATTGCGTTAGACTCTGCAAAAGCGATACTGACGTTCCTACGGGCCACAGGCTAGAACGAAACATTGTAAATTGTGCAGTGCGCGTGAGAGACTTTGTGTGTTATGTGACTGTTATGCGTGTATGTAACTGTATGTGTTGTGTGTTTATCATTGTATATATCATTGTCATCACCCGGTGACTGGAGTAGCCTGTCAGGTGGAAAACCAGGCAAACCTCTCCAGCCTCCCATTAAAATATTTCTCTCTCTCTCTCTCTCTTTAACCAGTGTGCGATGAATTATTGTACTTATTAAGGCGTAAGCCTTAGATGCCACAAAAATTGCCTATCGGTGGCGACGGCATCGTCGTAAACACGAATGATAAAAAAACTGAGTGATGACGTGATCGCATGACGTTAAAACGTACTATCGTCGCTTGCTTAAAGGGTGGGCTGATGTCGGAAGCTGTGCAAAACGGCGATATAGGTACAGAAAGTTTTCGGGGCTGGATAATCAATGCAATAGATCAATAAGAAAAAGAAGAAGGCTTGCGTCTTCGAGTCGTCTCAGGTGAATGAATAAGGGCTCATACAAGTCTTTTTTTTTTAAACGTAGGCAGATGGAATTTAGTAGCCCGTGCGGGTTCAATGAGGAACAATAGTTCGTTGACTTAAGCGATAATATCACGCGTTAGCAGCAAACGACATGGAGAACTAAAGGAAGACAGCCGAAACGTTCACGGGGCACGCATACACTATTTGCTCAGGCACATCGTTTCGGCGACCCACATGCGATCTTATGGGGTGATAACCCTGAAAAAAGGCCCCTGCAGCCTCGCTTTCGCGGAGCTGAGTTACCTGCACGCCGGTGGCGCTACTATAAAGCACATTTTGCGGGCAGCTACTGTATACGACAGCGCGTAAAAAAAAAAAAAAAACTTGTGTTGTAAAAAAGTTCGAAGTAGGACTTTTTTGTGCCCGAAGGCGGATATTGCGTGCGCGTATAAAAAAGAGAAGATAAAAGAATGATACGAGAACTGCTTTTGCTTTGAACGTACGCACTTGAAAAGCCGACACACACAAAGACAGACACACATAGAAAATAAAAAAAAAAGAGGTGAGCCGAAGGAAAAGAGCATCGCGAGGGAGCTTGCGAACGTTCGAGCGAATCTTTTGCCGCCGCTCAAAACGGCGCTCGTCGTACGGGACGGCCGATCGGCACCGTGACCTTGTTACGCCGGGCCACGGAGCAGGATGCCCACGGCGCGGTCATACGAACTGAGCCGGCGGCGGCCTGCTCCCTCCATTGATGTGGCAGCGCGTTGCTAAAAAGGCTGCCGCGTCCCGCGCCGTGCGGTTTTTGCCCGACGCGCGCTGTTGATCAACCTGTTGGGCGGGATCAAACGCTCGTTTGCCGATGGTGGCCCGTGTTTTGCCGCCAAATGAGCGGCACTGTATAATATTTATTGTTTCTTTAGCGTCCCAGAACAATATGCGATATGATTATGGGAGACGCCGAAAATTTCGACCACTAGGCGCATCTAAGCACACAGGCCTCTTGTATCGCACCTCTATCGAAACGCCGCCACCATGGCCGGGATTAAATCTCACAACCTTCAGTTAAGCTGTTCAGCTCCACTAGACCACTCAAGATGGAAGCTTCTAAAACACTAATATTCCCATAAACGAAATGCCCACACGTTACATAAAAAGAAGGGCTCAACATTTGGCACTTGCAAATTGTCTCTCAAATGTCGCACTCAAATTGCATCAGCTATAGTGGCATCATTTTAACAAAACTATCTCTCCATCGTCATCCACTTAGTCTTTCTTCTCCCCTTTCCCCTCCCCCAGTGTAGCAGGCTAGAGCAAGCTATCGCTCAGGCCAACCTCTCTGCCGTTCTGTAAGTAAACCTATCTGTCTCTCTCTCTCTCCTACAGAGAATTCAATCAGCGTCATCACTTGACGATTGCTCCCGCGCTGAGCACTGTATAGGGCTTTGTGGTTCTTCTTCTGTCTCCAGTGTAGTCGCTTTGTGGATCCGCATAACGCGCCACGGTGGGATAGCGGTGCTAAGCAGCTGACCTGAAGGATGCGGGATCGAGTTCTGACCGAAGTGGCTGCATTTCGATAGGGGCAAAGTGCTAGGGGCAAAATGCAGGCCTGTGTACTGTTCAATGTCAGTGCACTTTAAAGAACATCGAAAACTTCCGAATCTCTTCCACCATGGCTTTCTCTCATAGTCATACCATGGTTATGGGACGTAACAACTTCGCATATTCTTTTTCTTCTTCTTCTTTGAATAATAATAATAATAATAATAATAATAATAATAATAATAATAATAATAATAATAATAATAATAATAATAATAATAATAATAATTGTTGTTGTTGTTGTTGTTTGTGACGTCACCTCACGACATTGAAGGTCGCCAAAACGTGTGAGGTCATAGTGACGTCATCATTATGGCGTTATGATGTCACCACATTAAACAACCGCCAGGTCGTAAGGTGGGCTCATTCCTAAGGCATTGCAGAACCACGCTGAGTTCAGAAAGCCTTCGTACGCGGGGAGGGGGGGGGCAGATACATTCGAGTTACAAGAAAACGCATGGCCTTCGCTGTTCAGTTGTCCAATAGAAATGCACAACGGACAGTAGTACTTTTCGGTAGCAGGTTCGAAGACTAAGACACACACGAGATGGAATAAAGGTATAGGAAACGAAGCTCAATAAGATGAACACCTGCCAATATCTATTAGGGGTTAGAATGTTCAGGCATGTTTTCACCGATTCCTGGGCTTAGGGCGTTCACAATACGAATTGTTAGATCGAGTTAATTCTTCGGAAGAAAGATCGAAGTGCTCAGTGCTCTAGTGTACTCTAGTGCATGTACTCTAGTGCACTCTTCTATGTACTATAGTGCATGAAACACGCCTTTGTATAAGTGCATTCAGCCGCCTCGAACCACGAGTTCCCTCTCTTGCATTTAGAACAGCTATATACATCTGCCACGCATAGCAGCCGACCGCCAGCGTCACATATAAACAGCCGACCAAAGCACTTTCGCCCGACAGACCTTTCTCGTTGTTGGCCGAAAGGGCATCCGCGTCGTTATGCAAAACTAGCGACAGGGACCCCGTCGGTTTGGTTATCATTTTTTAAGTTTTTTTTCCCGTCAAAAATCTATATTCGTGTACAGCGGGAGCCTCCGGGAAGCTATAGGAGCACGGCTGAGAGCGGGTAACAATGGGGGGGGGGGGGGGACGTTATGTGAGAAAACTATAATGAGGCGTCCTCGGAAAGGCCGGGAAGGAGGATGGGGTGCTGTCCTCTCCCTCCACTGTCGTCACTGTGGTCCTCCATATAGCGCCTTTCTCCCTCTGTCTTTCGCATCGCGCGTACGTGAGTGAGTTGACCTCGTCGCGTGCAACCGGGTTTTTCCCAGTGAGACCGCACAGAAAGAATGAAAGAGATGGACCGAAAAAAAAAAAGGCAAACCACTTGTGCGTGAAGAATCCGGGAATGAATAAACAGTCGCGGCAGAAACAAAAATAAGCCAAAAAAAGGGGGGGGGGGAGGGGGTATTGAAACTCGGCGACGACCAGGCTAGGGGAAACGATAACACGCATCGAGTGTGTGTGTGCCTTCGAATCGAGGTAGCGGGGACACACTCCAAGTCGACAGCGGATTACGAAATGAAACTGGTCGCTTTAGATAGGATTTGTTCCTCTCTTACTCCTCCTTCGTATTTTTCGTCCTTAGTTTAATCGAGCCCGAAATCGCAGAGCAGTTTGAATCAGCCTCTATTCGCGTATAACTGCGTCCTTCAATGAACTTTGCGCATCGAATAGGAAGTCGTTCCGCTGAGGTCATCGTCCTCATATGCGGTTGATCACAGGCGTTCACGTGACCGACTGCACGCGTTTTTAAGGTCGGGTAATACACGACGCTCTCGTAAGGTGAAAGCACCAGGTGCCTCAGCAAACGCGAAAATTAACAGTCGGAGGCATCAACACGAGAGATGCAAGAAGATAAATAAATAATAAAGTGGTGACGTCAGAGGTCGTTGAAATTTGTGACGTCATCGCGACGTGATCTCACGACGTTTCGTTTGGCCAAATGTGTGGGTATCACGGAGGCTGCCCAAAATCACGTTAGGCGTAGAAGGGTTCGGAGGTGGCGGGAGCGAACGCTTCCATCGATTTATTGATTGAAATCGCTTTATTGTATCGAAATAGCTTTATTGTCATTACGTTGACAGAACAACAACAACAAAAAAAAAGATGGCTTTCGCCTTTGAGCGCTCCCAGGAGAATCCATAAGGGACCCTGCTAGACTTGCCTGAAGGCATACTAATTGGTGTGCGCATCATAAGGCAGCTGTGGGGCCTGCGTTACGTACGAATTCCAACAGTGTTCAACAATAACATTTGGGGCTTTACGTGCCAAAACCGTGATACGGTTATGAGGCACATTGAAGAGTAGGGCTGCGGAAATGTCGACTGCGTGGCGTTGTTTAAGGTGCACTGACGTTGCACAGTACACCGGTCTCTATCATTCAGACCTCCATCGAAACGCAACCGCTGCGGCCGGCATCAAAACCAGCGACTTTTGGGTTGGCTGCCGAGCACCGTACCAATTGTGCCACCGAGGCCGACTGACGCAGTGTTTAGCTTATTTGGGGACTTGCTCGCTGGATTCCGTGCCGACCGGTTGTGCCCTCGCGATCTCCGACGACATCGTACCTCTGGCCGACTATGGGCTGGCCCTACGCCATCTCCTGACGCCGATTTCCGACGACAGCGTAACTCTCGCCGACTGGACTCGCCCTACGGCATCTCCTGACGCCGACAAGAGCTCTCGCCGAGTGGTGCCCCGTCCTCAGACTCCTGCGACCGTTTCCATCTTTCCTATCTTCTCCTTACTTCCGTCGTTTGCTGTCCCTGGGCCTCGCTCTCTCCTTCCTCTCTTCCTATCTCGTTACCCTTCAATTCTATCCTTTTAATCCCCACTTTACCCCCCACCCCTCGTGAGCTACTGTTTAGGTGTCCTCCCCCTGAGACACAGTTACGGGGCTCACTTTTCTCTTCTTTTCATTTAGAAACCATTCCACCCCCCCCCCCCCCCCAGTTTATTTGTTGTCAAGCAGCAGGTGTTTTATTTTATTGTATTGGGACATTACGTGATTGTCGTGACGCTGGAGCAAAAAGGCGAAAACGAACGCCCGACTAGGATATCGTCGCCATGCATGGACACACTCGAAGCACAGCCACAGATATGAATCGTATGACATGATCGCAATGCAAAACAAACGGAATGAGGCAACTTGCATGCATTAGAATCCCTAGTACATTTTCTGAAGACAAGATAAAGAAGATCACATTTAAATACACTGAAACTAAAAAGTACAGACCAATTCCACAATGCTACATACAAAGTGAAAAATTCGATGCAAACAGAGTTACAATTTGTAGGTAGTGGCCTCGTTATGTCTTTATGCGTCCGCTGTCCTGTCATCGTGATTGAGATAAGTGAACGTATAAGCCTTGAGGGCACAGCGATGTATATTCGATATATTTAACTAGACCGCGAGTAGAGAGATAGCCAGTTCGAAGCCGTGTTGCGGGCTTCTTTCCCTCATCCTTCTCTATTGTATATTCGAATTTACATCCTCAATGAGTTGGCTAAAGTATCGCGCAAGCATTGGCGCAGCAAGAGGGAGGAGGTTAAAACAACCTCAGCAAAACTTTTCAATTTCGCAGGATTGTACATAACCCGCACCAGGACAAACGCACGTACGAATGTGAATAAAGGGTGGTTGAACCCCCCGAAAAAAAATTGTGGTGGCGCGCCTGAGCGTGAGAAATGAACTGGATATGATGATGATATGTGGGGTTTAACGTTCCAAAACCACCATATGAGACGCTGTAGTGGAGGGCTCCGGAAATTTAGACCACCTGGGGTTCTTTAACGTGCACCCAAATCTGAGCACACGGGCCTACAACATTTCCGCCTCCATCGGAAATGCAGTCGCCGCAGCCGGGATTCGATCCCGCGACCTGCGGTCAGCAGCCGAGTACCTTAGCCACTACACCACCGTGGCGGGGCAAATGAACTGGGGTATTCGAAGGCGGTGAGAACGAGCTGTATAGCGATCGTGTATGTATATAAGACTATGGTAACAATGCGCGACGTCCGGATCGTTAAGGAAAGAGTCGTTTTGCTGATTAGTGGCTCCTTATTGAAGAAGCTTTGGTTACACAATTTACGCGAGTCGATGATGTTGTATACATACGTGAGATAAGAATGAAAATATTCATACTCGCTACGGTTGCTACGATAACCGTTGCGGTTCTTTGGTGTCTGCAGCTACTGATTATCTTTTTCTAAACCTCTTTTCATCTAGAAAATAGGAAACAGATACGGGAACATGGCATTAAAACAACTTCCTCACAGCGAAAATTTTTCAGAGCAAGGGGTATTGATTGATTGATATGTGGGGTTTACCGTCCCGATACCACCATGTGATTATGAGAGACGCGGTAGTGGAGGGCGCTGGAATTTTCGACCACCTGGCGTTCTTTAACGTGTACCCAAGTCTGAGCACACAGGCCTACAACATTTCCGCCTCCATCGGAAATACAGCCGCCGCAGCTGGGATTCTATCCCGCGACCTGCTGGTCAGCAGCCGAGTACCTTAGCCACTAGACCACCGCGGCGGAGCAGAGCAAGGGTATTAGATATTCGATCGTTTGATGTTGGTATCACTATACATAACTCTTAACTGTTGATGTAACAGCACAAAGAATGTGTGAAAATGCGGTAGCAGGAACGCACAATGTAGGGTGTTCGCAGCCCTATAGATATGCTTTATATGTCTTGTTTCAGGTGTTTATTAGATTTATGATGCCTACAATCAAGCACGTTACTCATATTGTAAATAGGTGACTCATTTTATCTCCGACTGGGGTACGCTTCAGGAAAGGATCTTGGCGCTTAGAAATATCTATTACGATAGGTGCAAGAAGTTTTCCTTATAAAGAGCAGTACGTTCCATGGCCGATAGCAAGGTGTCCTGGGTTTTCTTCGAGCTACATTTTTTTTGCAGTTCTCGTGATTGGTTTTTTGAGCGATGACCTGGATAAAGAGAGGTCAAGTCTGCGCTTTCCTTGCTCCTTCACCCTGCCGTACTGCTATGCGCACGTCTCGACGCACAGTAGTGATTTCTCAGAACGTTGGAGACGTTCTGAGACACGTCACCGGTAAAAACCCCTCTACTCTCGCGCGTTATAGGCTAATGTTCGGTGCTTATTCATAGGTTTTACTGTTTTTTTCCCGCAACGAAATCGAAACCGGATAGCATGCAGTGACGACGGTATCGATCACATCCTGAAGTGTATAATGACTCAAATGTATATTGAAAACCGGTTGAGACTTCTGGCTTGGACTATAGTTGGTTCATGGTAGTAATATTGAAAAGCAGCGCTGTTGTCGTTCTTATACTGCGTCTTGTGGTGTGTCAAGACTTCGCGCTGTTTTTCTTGGTAGTACGTGTCGCCACCAGCAATATTATGTGTCGTGAAGTCCGTAAGATGCAGCACAGTTATATGAGATTTTAGTGTGCACTGACAACACATTCTTATTTTGACAGTATACGAAAATTTAACTGATGATAAAAGACCTCCATTAGAAAGAGAAAAGAAGACCTGAAAAGTGCCAGAGCGTCCAAATGATCAATTTGTATTTCGGTACCAACGAGACGCATAGATCTTGAATTCCAAGCATCGACTGAGAAACGATCTACTTTACTGTTCGTAATAAAAAAAAATCTCTTACAAGGTACGTCGCTGAAGCCAACGAGATTCAAGGACCCCTCGTCACCACAAGCCTACATCGCACGTAGTTGTATAGTATCGTGAATGATATTATTCACAATTATTTCAACATAAGCGTGTGTATATTTCCCTCTTAATACTACCCCCCCTTCCTTTTTGGATCTGATTGATCGTCATTTAGAGAGAGAGGGAGAGAGAGAGAGATGCAAAGAAAGGCAGGGAAGTTAACCAGATGCACATTCGGCTTGCTAACCTGCACTTCGTTTCCCTTCGTGACGCCTACGCAGTATTAAAGTTGCCAGACAGAGGAGTTCGTACAATAAGGTGTTCGAATTACTTGCGCGTAGCTGAGAAGGGACAGACATTGTGGCAACAGATGCTCTGATTACCAAGAATTCTTTTATTGTAGTGGCAAGAACTTATATAACGGCAAACGCACCTAAAATATAAAAAAAACATATTCTTGAGTATCGTGCTGTATTATTTGCCCAGCTTATCTGGCAAGTACAACACGCCTTTGGCATTTTTGTCAGTGCAATAAAGCATTCATTTGTGAGAGAGTGGCCAACGTTGTCTGCATCTATGTCCCTCGTTTCGCTTCACGCCGCCTTCTCCAGAAATTTCGCAACCGACACTGAAAAGTGTTAAGATAGCTGAACGTGACTGCTTGTACCTTATGTTGCTTCGACATCTTGCACCCCCTTCTTATCCTCCATGCGTTATCGAAACATCTCGGCATGCGGAGGCCAGCAGAGGGAGTGTCACGAGGTCAGGTTTCTTTTGCTTTGCCCTTGGCGGCATGGTGTGTAGATCGGTTCTTTCTTTGATGATAATAAAATAAAAAAAAAAAGCTGTGGCAGTGCTCAGAGCTGTAAGCAACGTTCTTCTCGTATGTCAATATGTTGCTTTTTTTTTCTTGGACCAAAGGAGCACGCATGGACGTGTGTCGATAACGCGGTGTGACCTGCGCCGTAGAAATTGCCGCACAGCTCCACTCACCTAATCCGCACACGTTTGTGCGACGCGAAGCGTGAAAAACAAATAGAAGCGAGTATCGGTGTAGACTCTCGGGAAACCGTCGGCCATCGCTTCCTTATCGCGCCTTCTTCCGGTCCGCTATTTTCTCCTCGAAGTTCAAGATGTGGTTACGTGCCGAAACTTAATCGTTCAACGCGACAGCGTATCGTACGCCGAGGAGGCCGCGTCAGAGAAATAGATCTATATTGCGACGTGATCATCCGTCGTATACTTGCGGCGGGCCGGCGTTCGTGAACTATGGTTCGACGACCGCGAGCCTGGTCCTACACAAGTTATGTCCGATACGTAGCGGAGTCGCATGGTCTGGGATTCTCTCTGGATTCGCGTTAGCGTAGTTGGGGTGCAACTGCTCCGGCGCCGAGGCCTGCCTGTATGTAACTGCAAAGTCGAAGGAAAGGTTAAGCGTAAATAGACCAAGTGTATGAATGCAAATCGGGCCGTATGCTGTGGAGCACGCCAAGACGGTGATGTGTAAAGACGTAAGAAACTTGATGATGAAAGTTTAGTGCGCTTTTCGGATAGTAATCGGTTGCCCTTAACCAACAAAAGATAATAGTTATATTCTGAGGTTCTTCCTGCAGACACAGCCGCAATCCCACTATATGCCGCTTTTGTATGTTTAGTGACCATAAAAATTAACCGGCAAAAAAAGCAGCAGCATAGGTGCATGACCAGGTGCCAGGTCTGACTGTTTTGTTTGATTGATTCGTGGGGTTTAACGTCCCAAAACCACCATTTGATTATGAGAGACGCCGTAGTGGAGGGCTCCGGAAATTTTGACCACCTGGGGTTCTTTAACGTGCACCCAAACGACTGTTTTGTTCTGTCTCGTCTTCTGAATGTCGCTCATGAATTCATGCTTGCTATTTTGACAACCCTTACTGTGAGAATTCTTGTGATGTGACAAATGTGGTTATGGGAAAGTGGTTCTCCTTAAGGGAATGAAGCTATGATTGTTAGCGTTAGTCCTCTCTGCGTTTGTTTCCTCTATCCTCCCCCTCCCCCCTCTTTTTTTTTTTGCGCCACACTTATTGTAACAGCACGTCTCACCGACTTGCTCAAGCCCGAATTCCACACGCCACAACGTTGTTCAACGCCTTTATCGTATGCTGATTCTGCGTCACGACACGAGCCGTCGCTCAGCACCACTTGTTAGCGAAGAGAAAAAAGGACGTCGCGAGGCACCGCTTGTTAGACAAAGAAAAAAATAACAAATGAAACTGAGAAAAATAAATACCATACATCATTGCGCTTAGGAAAGTAGTTCAGGGTAACGCGTCGCATCGTCGTTCTTGCAGATGTACAGTCGAACACGACGACAAAAAAAAAAAAAGTCCGCACCTGCGCACGCATTCAGTCGCATTGTTTTTCTGCACGTGGTTGTTTGTTTTCATCGTTTCGCGTGGCACAGCATCAAAAACACCGAGAGCGCAAGCGCAACCTCGCTTTGAGTCGTGACGCGCGGTTGGTCGTCCGCCGCGATCGTCTCCGCGTATAGACTGCCGGACTGAACGAGGCGCGGACGGTTAAATATATCGGCACGAGCGTCGGTTTCCGTCCCTTCGGGTTGTGCTTCGCCCGCTCTCCCGAGACGTCCTCAACCCGCATCGGCGGGACGGCCGATCGCGTTCGTGCGTCGGCCGGTCAAGGCGACGTCTGAAGCCGTATGCGACGCGGAACGGCGCGTCCTCTAAATACCGTATAGTGAGCCACGGCGATTGGAGGCACGCATGTTGCCTGTCACAGACACGCCGTCCATCTGTGCAGTGCTTCTCCTTGTTCCTGGAGGAGGAGAGTACAGCATGGGAACGACGTCGATGCGTCACGTTCCAGGATAGCATGATAGATCTCTAACGAGCAGTGCAGCATACTCGCAGAATGCTCGATAAATGATAGGCATGACCTAACCGAAGCTTTTCTTATTCGTTAGTCATGTTGATTCTCCTGTCCGTATGGGAAATGCAGCAGCACCGACAAGCATCAAGCTTTTTCTGGCCTTCTGACGTATAAATTCTTAAATTCCCATTAAAATAATTATCTCTTCTTCAGTCGCTTATAGTAATGATGACTACTACCTTTCGTGCGACGGAAGTAAAAATAAAAAGTTAAGTGGTATGCTTTTCACAAATTTTTTTTTATTTGAACAGATACTCTTCGAGTAGATGTTTGAGAGCCCTTTTTAGTGCCCGGATACACAAATTGCATTGTTGAGATGCGAGAAACACGTCCCCTGGGTGGGAGCGTATAAAAAAGAGGGTATTTTGATGAAGCCGGCCTATACGTTACTTTTTGCTAACAGAGAAAATCCGTTATTAAAGCTATCATAAATGACAAAGTAAAATAATCAAGAACTGTAAAAGAGACCGATGCAATTTCATTGTATAAAATCACTTCAGGCACTAGGGGAATGACGTCAATATCTAGTTAGAGGTATGTATACGATTATACGTCGGTACACGCACGAGTAGAACAGTCAGATTTGCGCCTGAAACAGTGATTGATAACTACTAAGAAAAGTAACATATAGAGCTTGACTATTTGTGTTTGAACAGGGTCAACAGTGAAAACGCACGTTGCGGTTCAGAGAAACGCACCCGGCAGTGACAAGACAGGTTGCGGTGAAGAAGTACGTGACAGGTCGTACGGAGAAACTCCTTCAACTGCAGAAAACAGGACGGGGTGTTTTCTGCTTCGCTAGCACTGCACAGTATTCGCCGAGTGTTTGCAGACCGGCTCCACCGCATCGCTCGTGGGCGAGATCACGATCTCTTCTTGCACGTGCTTGCGCCGATGTAGCCGCCTACCAATTTTACTACGACGAGCTTCACGTCGCATTTGCTGTCAGGCGGCATTGGCCGCACGATTCGTCAGCCGGTACTCTAGCGGACAGCTGCATCGGTGTTTACAAATGAAATGTCGTCCTTCTCGCAACTATGCCGCACTCGTCGACCGATTGTCGAGTGTCTTCAGCATTACTTGTGTTAAGTACTTTTTCGGTTAGTTTAGTGACGTGTGATTTCCGATGCACTGTTTTAACGGGGAGTGGTGTTTTTGAACAGTGTTATGGGCTCGCGGTACGTGTTACAATACTACTTGGGGTACTCGTGGTTCTCCTTACTATTCTTGATTTCCTCCTTCTAGAAGTACTATGGTTCGACTTTCTAGTCTTTCGTGAGACTCTGCGGCATCTTTTTTTTATCAGTATTGAATTGATTGATTTGCGGGGTTTAACGTCCCAAAACCACCATTTGATTATGAGAGACGGTGGAGGGCTCCGGAAATTTCGACCACCTGGGGTTCTTTAACGTGCACCCAAATCTGAGTACACGGGCCTACAACATTTCCGCCTCCATCGGAAATGCAGCCGCCACAGCCGGGATTCCATCCCGCGGGTCAGCAGCCGAGTACCTTAGCCACTAGACCACCGTGGCGGGGCTTATCAGTAGTGAAGGCTTGCCGGTAACATTGGTAACAAAGCTCGAACTGTATAAACACAGCATTATACAACACGATGATGATAGCTTGGTCAACGTCCATGCTTTTGCAAGCGGGTCAGAAATAGATTCCGTCATCGCTATAGAATAGTGAATCTTTCATCGATAAGAGATTCGTGTATCCTTCGCAACTACTCTGTCCGCCACGGTGGTGTAATGGTTCCAGTGCTCGGCTGCTGACCGGAAGGTCACAGGTTCGATTCCAGCCGCGACGGTTGCTGAAGGCGAAGAGCTAGAAGCCCTATGAATTTGTGCGATGTAAGTGCACCTTGAAAAAACACCAGATAGTCAAAATTTTCAGAGCTCTCTACTATAGCTTCTATAATAATGATGTCCTGGTTTTGGGACGCAGAACACCATCTGTGATTATATTATTCGCTACTATTGACAATATAAGCTTCATCAATTGAATAAGTTGTCTAACTGTACAGAAAGTGTTGATTATGACTAGTTGGAACAATTCAGTCGCAATGGTACTAAACACTGCCCCAGTATACGTTTTCTCGTCTCCCGACTTGGAGTGCACTGAGTATCATTACGACAGAGCTACAAATAATTTCCTGTAATACATGTACACACCACGTACGCTGTCAAATACGCGATGCTCTGTAATGAAATTTTCATCATCATTGTGCTCTGCTTCATAAATGTTCCAGGAAGAAAGGTGCGCTGTCTTAAACATCTTTTGCAATAGTAGCAGCTCGTTCTATATGTGGCGTTTTCGAAGATTTTCGCGCCTTTAAGCAGTGTACGTTCAATGTGAATACTGAAATGCATGCTGAACTAGTCACGGCGAATACTTCCTAAAAGAAGATTACCATAGAACTATGGGGTGCACACAGCAGCGCGTATTCTACTGTGTAAATGTATAACTGCTTCTGAGACTTTTGTATTCACTACATTACGCAATACCTATTACTTCTCCGTTGATGTCATTGTGTGCGCTGATGCTTCCACAAGCACCACTGCACTGAAGAAATGTACAGTACGAGTCGCCTTACGAATGCATTGTAAAACCAAGTAAAACGTCTCATTCGCAGGTGAATCAGGGGCCGTATTCCCAAAAAATGTCTTGATTAATATGTGGGGTTTAACGTCCCAAAACCACTATATGATTATGAGAGACGCCGTAGTGGAGGGCTCCGGAAATTTAGACCACCTGGGGTTCTTTAACGTGCACCCAAATATGAGCACACGGGCCTACAACATTTGCGCCTCTATCGGAAATGCAGCCGCCGCAGCCGGGATTCGAACCCGCGCCCTGCGGGTCAGCAGCCGAGTACCTTAGCCACTAGACCACTGCGGCGGGGCCCAAAAAATGTCTTAAGCTGAATATTTTCGCAAGAGACTATTTCAACCAAACACGATGCACTGCATATTATTAGGGAATCCTGTTGGCCAACGGGAAACAGCAGTTTCGAAAGTAATGTTATGTGGATACGGTCTCAGTGCTGTCCTTGTAGCATTACCGCGTGAAAAGCTCTGATCAGTCCATTATACAACAGAATCGAAAGTTGGGCTAGTTGGATATGCATGCTATAAATGCCGTTAAAGCGGACGAATAAACACAAATGAATAGAGGACAAGCGCTTGTTTTTCTCTTCCTTTCTGTTTATTCGAACGACAGTAATACCCGTTACACAAGCTCGCGGTAATTCGGCAACCGTTAGTTCGCTTAGAATACACATTGAATGCCTTTCTGCAAACTACCGCTTCCTCGAGAACGTGTAAGCTCTGTGGCCTTATTCTTACGGGAGAACGTCACGACAAAGCAGCGAACATGCGCGAGCCACTCCGTTCATCGTTCGTATGCCGCGCGTGTGCGCAGTCGCTTCCGCGCTTCTTCGCTCGACACACGATCACCGCCGAAAAAAAAAAAAAAAAACACCCACCCACCCGCACTGAGGACGGAAGCGTGCCTAACTCGCCACAACGTGCGCCTAACCTGCTTAGCGCGTGCTCCCACTAATTGAAGCGGCGTCGATTAAGTGCCGCTTGACCGTGCCATACGCGGCAAGCCGGCCGCCGCGTATCTCGGTCACCGGCGGGCGTCGATTTTCGCGGTCTTCATCGATGCGCCACGTCATGCCAGCTAGCCGGCGATCGTGTCTCTGCATATATAATGCGCGCCGACGCTGTTGTGGGAGGCTTCAAGGCAGCCCAGCGGCGCGGGACTTCGTGACGTGATCCGAGGAGAATAAGAATGCACATTTACACTCAGGCGCATACCCTCTCCGCTGGTGAAGTTCGAATGCTGCAGTGTCGTAAGGAGCTCCCGCAATGCACGCGCGTTGAAGGGTGAAGCAGAGGTGCAACGCGGAGGCAACCGCGTCATTCTCGCTTGCTTTCCTGTCGATATCCGCACCCAGTGCTGCACAAGGGCGCAGGGGGATGCACGGAAACGTCACTTTGCAGTATCTAGAAGGAAATGCACGGCTTCTGCGGGAAATGTGTTGAAGTTTCGCTAATATAAAAGGCACGCGGCACTGTTGTTGGATAGCTAACTAATTGTGACCACGTGGGTTTCTTAAATGCGCAGCTATGTATACGGGTATACGTCGCTGGGCATTTACATCTCGCCTGCGTCAAAATTCGCTCGTGGAGGCCTGGAACTGAACCGACGTCCTCAAGCTAAGCAACACAATACTTCAATATGCGATGTTTAACGCCCCAAAATCACCATATGATTATGGGAAACGCCGTAGTGGAGGGCTCCGGAAATTTTGACCACCTGGGGTTCTCTAACGTGCACCCAAATCTGAGCACACGGGCCTAAAGCATTTCCGCCTCCATTGAAAATTCAGCCGCCGCAGCTGGGATTTAATCTCGCAACCTGCGTGTCAGCAGCCGAGTACCTTAGCCAGCAGACCACCGCGGCGGGGCAGCAGCACAATGCTTTATCAGCCAAGCTATAGAACAGCGGGTGCAGCCGTAGCTAATAATGGGAAGCGTGTGGCGATACGGCTGGCGTGATTTGTTTCCCAGTAAGACTTCGCTATTTCACGCTTTGGACGACTGGAGCATAGATACATGCAAAGTGTAAAAAGCGACTAATATATTTTTTGAGAGCTTGTTTCTAATGCTTGCGCCCTGTCCGCCGGCCGACGACGTGTACAGCAGCAGTGATTTTGCGTCGTCGTTCAAGGTTGACGCTCGGTCACCTTTCCAATGATTCCAACAGTGCTCAATAGATGAGGTACCACCATCCAAGGCGTCGGTTTTTGGTGGCCCGTGCGCTCGTCTTTTCGCGACTACGTGCACTTCGTTCTCGTCGCGTCGTAGGCACGGCAGCGCGAGGCAAGTTTCTACGATGAGCGTTCCGCACGGGTACCCATATTCTCCTAAGCCTCCTCGCCGGCCTGCTCTCATCCCCGTTGAAGAACTCCTCCTAGCTGCACGTCTGCAGTTTATGAGCGTTAGCCAATGAACTCACGACAACGGCCAGTATGGCATAAAAAGGGCAGGTGGTTAACGTGCCAATCAACGTGGCCAACAATGTGCAGTGGCGGCCGCGGAACAATGCTGCCTGCGACGTTTACATAATGCGCTGGCTCGTTAACAAGCCTAGGCTACACAAATGGTCTCGCCAAGAAACGTCCCGTGCACCTCCGTGAAAGCTCCTTCAACATCATTCACTTCGCTTTGCGGATGTAGCGGTTGTTTTCTTTATTGGTGTATGACGGTGACGGCGGCGACGACGACGACGACAACAACAACAACAACAACAACAACAACAACAACAACAACAACAACAACAACAACAACAACAACAACAACAACAACAACAACAACAACAACAACAACAACAACGACGACGACGACGACGACGACGACGACGACGACAACAACAACAACAACAACGACGACGACAACAACAACAACAACAACAACAACAACAACAACAACAAAAACGACGACGACGACGACGACAACAACAACAACAACAACAACAACAACAACAACAACAACAACAACAACAACAACAACAACGACGACGACGACGACGACGACGATGACAGCGGCGGTGGTGGAGGCGACGGTGGTGGCGGAGGCGACAAGAAAACTTTACTTAGCGATGCTTCTAATCTTAGTCGTCATCGTTTGCATGTGTGTAGCTCTTCCCGATAGGTCTAAAAGCTGAGGGGGCCTAACATTATTTCTGCCTCATTTTTTATCACGTGACCCTTGAGTTAAAAAGCGACCCTGTGAGCACTTTTTTATGACGATTTTACCAACTCGCACTACGATAAGTTGTATCAGCAAAAACCTAAGAGAAAAATTGTCCTGCTAGTTTTCTTCTGCCACATAGCATATATGCAAAAAAAAAAAAAAGCCTAACCGCTTGCCGGTACTGACAATTGCTGCATGTGCTTGCCTGTATGCAGCACGATCCCCGCGACTGCTTGCACGCAAGAATGCATTTAATGTAAGTTTACTGCAATGATTAATGGCCCAGGGCTTCTCCTTCGGTTAGGTAATAAAAACAGTTGAACAGAGCAGTAAGATGGAATTGTGATCCGCAGCACGTTAATAAAAAAATAAAAGATGAAAAGAAGTGGTGAAGCTGCAGGTGCTAGGTTGTGATCATGTAATACTCCCACTTCAAAGTAACTTTGACCAGGTAGAAACGAAAAAAAAAGAAAATTCAACGATAGGCCTGCAACTTGGCGGACATCCAGCAACGTGGGAGGTCGCCCTACCCGAGCGCGTAGTAAGAGTGCATTGTGTTTGTCGCGTTCTTTTTGCTGTTGCTGGTGTAACGCGCGCACGACCAAACTGAAGGGGCTCTTCCTTTTGCAGCTAAGCTGGTTTTCCAGCTTGCACAACTTCAGAGGAGGCACGGTCCGTTCGTTTCGCAAGAGTTAAAGAGACTCTCGTCATATTTATTACGCGCCCCCAGAGGCCGCACCCCCATCCTTAAGCTCAACAGCCCGATGAAGTAACTTGACGTGCAGACGCGTCGGTCGTGTTTGTTGTGTCATTTCAAACAAGTTCCTCGAAGACACTGAGAAAGTCTCGCACGGTCCTTTCGCTTCTAGACTCTTCATCTTACAGGCCACTCTGGAAGCGTGTAATCAGTGCTTTCCTATACGTCCGATCGCGGTTGTAAACGATAGCGAATGGAGATCGACTTGAGCGAAGTTATACGCCTGAACATACAATCGGGACGATTGATGGTGTACGCCTCGGACAAATAGCTACCCATCTTCGCACAATCGACTGCGTACTGACGTACGTTTGCGAATGCGGCCGTTAAGCTGGTGTGCTATCTCCGGAGAACTTGCAACGGGAAGCAGCGTTTTCAAGGTTACACGTGCGTCGAGTCTTCCCTCACCCCCCCGCCAGACAGTATAACTTATATTCATTTTTCTCCTCTTATGCACGTCTGACGCACGTGCTTCGCGTATGTGGTTACGGTAAACCAGCTTTCACTGGTTTCTCCTTTTATACGCCTAAGCGCGGGCACACGTTAGTGCATGGTGGCGCATTAGCGCTAGCGATGCTCAATAGAGAGTTTTAGTACTGCGTACGCTGCGTACGTGGCGGCGTTGCGTACGTAAGGACGCCACGTTCTGCGTAGTGTGCATGCGCAGACCGCAAAGCGCACGTATCGCGTTACGTACGCAGCCGCTACGTACGCACGCATGCGATGCGTGCGTGCGTACGTATGAGCTGATCGCGCCGCTCTCGAACAAGTTCGCGACAGCGCGAGACTTCGTTTTGCAAAATGGCGGCATCGAAGGCAAGCACCGACCAGCTCTGTGGCTTAAAATATGGCCATAGTCTGGCTATAACACTTGGATTGGCTCACATTGGCTGTCAACAACACGTGCTTCTATTTTGTTCTACCAGATGACGCAACACGCTTCACGCTCGTTACGTACGCGTGTACTACGGCGTACTAAAAGCCGATTAGTGGCAAACGACGCCAAGTAACGCAAGGCGCTTGCGTGATGCGTATGTAGCACCATTCCGCAGTACTAAAACTCTCTAATAAGAACGCCGCTCCCGACGACCGAGCGTGTAGCTCGAAGGGCAGGAGGCGCTGTGCTTTCGTGATAACGTCGGTATCGACTGAGTCTAAACCCTCTTCATTCCGCGCCACCCAGTTATCCACGTCTAAGCAAGATACCTCGGCTTAGCTTCACTGAGTGGCTGCAAGGACGAAAGAAATAAATATTCAGCGCAAGTTCAACAAACTTGTGACGTATGAGACGTGTTCATCATGTTTGGCGTTCTCTTGCGCGAGAATTACGGAACGCGCCATGCTGCTGAGTATCCTTGGCGTATATATATAACTGCTGTATGCAGATTCGCTAATTATTTGTCTGGCGTAATGAAGCTTGTGTCACGCTTACGGAGTTCACCTCGAGCGCTAATTGCGATGACAAGCTGGCCTCGTTCGGGGGATATTTGTTTTGCGGCAGTAACGACGTACAGGTTGATAATCTGACCTCCGGAATCAGGCCAACTGTCTGTGTTTGAGCGCGTGCTCTAACGATTTCACTGTTGCGCCGGAGTTGTAAAAGACCTTTCAGGCAGTCTGTTCAGCGGTTTTCTTTTTTTGTTTTTTTTTCTCT
Source organism: Rhipicephalus microplus (assembly GCF_043290135.1). Taxonomy (NCBI): domain Eukaryota; kingdom Metazoa; phylum Arthropoda; class Arachnida; order Ixodida; family Ixodidae; genus Rhipicephalus; species Rhipicephalus microplus. The sequence goes on along the minus strand of NC_134701.1, from coordinate 269,824,587 downwards.
GAAGGTTGTGCCAGTATTTCTCTATGTCAGGGTCGACAATGGCGTTAGCGCAGAAAAATAACCTGATTGTGTAGCACTAATGGCATTTTTCTGGAATGATGAAATGATCCATAAAAGCCAAAGCACAAAACAAGAAAGTCATCATCGTAGACATATATTCAATAATTACAGAGATATGCGCAGCAAGGACGGAAAGGCTGAAGAACTAATGAATAAACGGCAAGACGAACTGAAAGAGGCTAATAGAAAACAGTATTAGGAAATAGTAAATAAACAGTTACTGGATCAGATTGACTATTTCGGGTGCCAGGCAGGGAATGTTGATAGACTACAGCATATGCGTGGCAAAATCGATTTGCGTCCAGGGTAATTATGTGCGCGGTTTAATTAAGCGTGACTCGTACATGGCTTTCATTTCACTTACTCACAAGGCCGTATATACTGACATATTATGATATAAACAAGAAACTAAAGATCGAGGAGGGTTATTCGCGTAGAATATGACCACAAATGAAGTTGGACGTGTCGTGCATGACTGGTGACGTCGGGTAAACGATGGTGGGAAAGTGATTAGATCCCTGATATGTTTTAGCTTTTCCATTTTTTTTTTGTTTTAGAGCAACGAAGTTGACGTGGCTGTTGTACTGTAGTATTGACAAAATGCCTTTCGTTTGCAGTTGACTAGAAGTGAGTGAAAGGACCACTCGTTTTTGGGTGTTCGTAGATGTCTCAGCGCATATTGAAGACGCATTAAAACATGAAATTGATTCTGCGACACGGCTTATTGTTTCTGGCGCTGTCCCCCCTTCCAATTCTCTCCTTCTTCATTGTCGCGAACTGGTCAGCTATGATAACTTGCGCTGTCACGGACAAATAGAACGCTAAACAGAATTTACAGAGTAAAACAGCTATCGCAGTCAATAACTGTCTTAAAAGATGAACTAGAAAGAATGCTGACATTGTAGATATGCTCCAGGTAAATCAGATGCGAAAAAACGCGTTTGCTTTGACCTGGCTTGTTCGTACTTCATTTGCCGATGAATGTAGATTGCGCATGTACCTTTCTAGATGTAAGCCTTCTGCGCAAAAATTTTTTCTTACGCTTTTGCAAGGTGTGTGTGCGTGTCAGGTGTATGATTGATTGATATGTGGGGTCTAACGTCGCAAAACCGCCATATGAATATGAGAGACGCCGTAGTGGAGGGCTCCGGAAATTTAGACCATCTGGGGTTCTTTAACATGCACCCAAATCTGAGCACAAGGGCCTACAACATTTCCGCCTCCATCGGAAATGCAGCTGCCGCAGCCGGGATTTGATCCCGCGACCTGCGGGTCAGCATCCGAGTACCTTAGCCACTATAGACCACCGCGGCGGGGCTCAGGTGTATGACAGGAGAAAGAGAATGGTGGGAGGGAGCTTATATGTTCGCCACCAGTGAATGAACCTTGTGGTGCAGTGGCAAGCCTTGGAACAAAAGTTTCACGGAATAACCAGCCATTCCACATTGCCATTCTGAGTAAATCTCTTCCGAGCAAAACTGCCGCTTTATTTCTGAGTTAATATTATAAATAATGTAACGTTTCTTCATACATTTAGTGTATATTTCTCGTTTTGTGATCATTCAACGATTTACGTGGCCAGTGTAAGAGCTTAGTCATATTATTTATTTGTCCATCGAAAATTTGTGCAACTCCCAATCAAGAATTTGTTTACTTCTTTTTCTTGTATGCTGTATTTGTTATAGCTTCCGCAATCCATGTTTTCTTACACAATTTTCTATTTCTCTCCTGTAATATGCACTTGCTCAAAGTATTTTTGTATCCTGTCTCATTTTCGTATTTAGCTCAATCTTGTTACTTTCTGCAATCTTGCGTCAAGTTTCGTACAAAACATCAATTTGCTTTATGTGTTCGTTTCCCAATGTATAATATCCATTTCAGGAGACTTTAGGGGCATTACAAAATAAAATAAATAAATAAAATCTCACCACGGACACGCAAAAACAAAGTTTGACCGCCGACTTTGCCGTCTTCGCCGCCGCAGGTGGCCCTCGCTACCTGCCTGGCGCTCGTCACGTTAGCGGCCGTCCCGCTGCCGCCCCCGCCGCCGCCGGTGAGGCGGCCGAGCCCGTACTCGGCGTTCCGCAGTGTCCGACCTCCGGCGTGGTTCCGCGTGGAGCCCGCGCCCAGCCGCCAAACCGAGAGCTTCGTCGAGGTGCCGAACTTGCAGTCTCCCGGCGGAGACTTCGTGGGGCACCCTCTTGACTACGGCAGCAGCCTCAACTTCGGTGGCCCGCTCGCCACCACCGTGGGTAAAGTGAAGGTATGCGAGATCTGTCATGTCACTGGATTTGGTTGATATGTGGGGTTTAACGTCCCGAAACCATGATATGATTACGAGAGACGCCGTAGTGGAGGGCTCCGAAAATTTCGACCGCCTGGGGTTTTTCAACGTGCACCCAAATCTGAGCACACGGGCCTACAACATTTCCGCCTCCATCGGAAATGCAGCCGCCGCAGCCGGGATTCGATCCCGCGACCTGCGGGTCAGCAGCCGAGTACTTTAGCCACTAGACCACCGCGGCGGGGCGTCATGTCACTGGAGAGGTGAGACGCTGCGCAATGTGTTGCAAACCGACTCGACGGAATACCGCTAGGTTGAATGTCAACTTGTTTACATCGCGTTGCGCTGTAAACAAGTTCACGATGAATCCCAAATAGGTGGCCCAACTCTCTATCATACTGCAAGGTGGCGGGATGGTTAAGAAAAAGAAACGAGAACCAGTCGTCCGTAGCACGAAGCAACAAGCAAATTCATACGGATTTCTCATAAAGAAAAGCTCCCTTTAGTAGCCACAAAGTTCGTCCTGATCCCGGGATTGCACCCGGGACCAACGCCTTTCCGGGACGGTTGCTCTGCAAATCGTGCTAACCGGGAAGCTAGCGATTGACTGCGTGATGGAAACTTCACTGACAACTCGAAGCGCACGGACTCATTATTACTAATAGATTCGGCGCAAAAGTAACTAAAAACGCTTTCCTTTGTGACTTCGTCTTGTGGCAGTCACTTTCTCTTCTAGGGGCGAAGCTCTTTAGGCCGTGAGTCGTTCCCTCCTCTGTGGTAGTATGTAGCCACCTCTAGTTCGTTGTGTGTTTATGTCCATAAAAATAATATAACACTAGATAGCGTTAGTGTTTTTTACAGCACATTCATGAGTGAATGATGATGAGTGGGGCGAATCGTCCGTCCGTGCGTCCGTGTGTCCATCCGTTCATTCTTCCATCCATCCATCCGTCCGTCTGTCCGTCCGCCTGTCTTTCCGTCCGTCCGTCCGTCTGTCCCTTCATCCGGGCGCACGAATGAGTGGAAACACGGACAGATGGATGGATGCTTCGCCCCACTCATCATCATTCACTCCGTGTATATGCTGAGATTTTTTAAAATCTGTACTGACGTTGAAAAGCGAGGTATCCACGAAGTGTATCCGAAGGTATACTCTTGTGCGGCTGCCCCGTCGCGGTGGTCTAGTGGCTAAGGTACTCGGCTGCTGACCCGCAGGTCGCGGGCTCGATTCCCGGCTGCGGCGGCTGCATTTCCGATGGAGGCGGAAATGTTGTAGGCCCGTGTGCTCAGATTTGCGCGCACGTTAAAGAACCCCAGGTGGTCGAAATTTCCGGAGCCCTCCACTACGGCGTCTCTCATAATCATATAGTGGTTTTGGGACGTTAAACCCCACAAATCAATCAACTCTTGTGCGGCTAGTTATTGGATCACTGAACTGATTTGTTCATGAGGACAGTCAAGAGAAAGATCTCAGGCGAGTTCTTTATGCGTCGCACGGAGGGCGTATTGGTAGTGTTACGACTGAATTACAACGAGGAAGAATTGTGACTACGAAATTGAAGATGACGCCAGAATATGAATTTCGTCGATGAAAGATATTCTCCTTTTGCAACATTCGTAGGCAGTTGTGAAATAACCAAATAAGTTAAGTGAAATATAACATAGTGCTAGCACATGGTGTCAAGTTTGCTAAAGACGTGGTCGTGCCGAAAATAAAGGTAGTAGAAGACATACGTTCGTTTGACTTTTCCCTCAAAACCAACGGTTTTTCTTTTCACAACAAACGACACCGACGACTACATCATAGTTTCTATGAGGTGGGCTTTCTCACGCTATCGCGTTAAAAGAACTGAAACTGTAGTGCTTATAGTGATATAAGCTGGACGTTCCTTCACAGCTATCATGAAAAGAACATTTTGGTATAGTGATATAGATTCGACGTTCTTTCGCAGGTGTCATGAAAAGAACATTTTGAATTCACCGGAAGTAAGCAAGTGCCTACGGAGAAGCCTAACCTAGTTTCGATCAACTATAGACGCTTTAGTGGTACACTGTATCCCTCTTCGACTATCGTAATCCTTTGATTGATTTGTGGGGTTTAACGTCCCAAAACCACGATATGATTATGAGAGACGCCGTAGTGGAGGGCTCCGAAAATTTTGACCACCTGGGGTTCTTTAACGTGCACCCAAATCTGAGCACACGGGCCTACAACATTTCCGCCTCCATCGGAAATGCAGCCGCCGCAGCCGGGATTCGAACCCGCGCCCTGCGGGTCAGCAGCCGAGTACCTTAGCCACTAGACCACCGCGGCGGGGCTATCGTAATCCTTTGCTTTCATGTAAATACCCAAGGTAGGGGAAGCTGTATGAGTTTTCGCTTTCTATTAGGCATCCCCAGACAAGTTCCAATTTTTTCGCATTAACTATAATCCAGATTACGCATATGTGTAGAACTAATTTGCCTTTTTCAACTGCGTATGACGGAGGTGGGTAGTCATGTCTATGTTTGGCCACATTTTATCCCGGTGATTCGGGCGCACGTTAAAGAACCTTGGGTGATCGAAATTCGCGGACCCTCCTCTACGACGTCTCTCATAATCATATATACGGTTGGTTTGGGACGTAAAACCCCACATGTCGAACATTTGATCCCGGCGCCAATAAACACCACCACCATCATCGTCAGAGATGAGTATTTTCTTCATTGTTTAGAAAAAAATGAAGACAAATATTTTACGCAAAACACACAGCGGGAAAGCTGGATGCTGTAAACAAAATGCACAAATGTTTGCGCGCGTACGCCTTCTGTGAAGTTGAGCTAAAAGCTAGCAGTAAGACACGCCACACACAAAACGAACAGTAGGCCGATAGCGTCGGTGCTATATTGGAAGCTGGTAGCCCGTTACATAATACTAAGATTCATGACGGGCGCTTTCCACACACATAAGTGCTCTCTTGGATGCAGTAAACACCGCGACCGCGACTGCTTTTAGCGCAATTTTCTCATTGATAATAACACGCTCGAAAGCGCGCCGAACGTCGCTTCGGCGAATCACTCTGAACGGTCGTAATGATATCGTTGCCGGAGATTTTAAACAATGGCGCTTCTGGTTTGCGCGTTCCGGGATATAATTGCGCACTATCAATCAAGCTCTTGTTTTTTTCGGCTTCTGCACAGTCGTGTGCCATACCGGAACCCTTTGATCACGTGGTGCACGTTACACAAGGCTTGTAGCACTTAGCGCCACCCCGACTCACGCACGCAGTCAGCCGCACCTGTTTCCTGGTCGTCCGGCCTTCCCCCACTGACAGGCAGGCGCTCGCATGAAGCCGAACGTATCATTAATGCGAGCTTTGAGAGCTGCGATATCGAGTCGGCCTTGTAGCGCGCCCGATTCGTTATTGTTCCCGGCGGTGTTTACGTCGATTCGTCTTACTGCGGTATACGGCGGCGATGACGTGAAATGCCACGTGGTCGCTCCTCCTATAGAGCCACTCTATCCGTAATTTGTTTGAATGAACAACAGCCCTGATTAAGGGTTGTTTGGGAGGCATCGCCAATTTTGTCGGTGTGTGATCGATTAACGACGAGGACCAATAGCCATCGATTTGTTCGGTGTTTGGTAACGCGCTCTAGCGTGGCAATCTGAGGCACCTGAACATCGTCGCAACCAATTGAAGCGCAGAAATGAGGAAAGCGACAATTTTGAAGGCTGTAATACCTTGCAGAAGATGAAATGTAAGACAATTGTGTGTAGGTCACCTTCAATTGCGTACCCGGCATAGTAGCTGAACACGTAAGCCGTCGCTCTACTGAGTGGGTGCGGGTTTGATTCCCGGACGCGGTAGTACAGTATTTCGATGACTGCGAAGTTCAAATAGCAGCCGTGTGATTATTTTCATTTTATTCATTTATTCTACTTTCACCAAAACAAATACAATGGCGAAAAAGGGGGGGGGGGCGGCAAAAAAGCTGCAGTTATTGCAGTTTGACTAAGAACAGTCCATCCTACGTCAGCAATGACAGGGTAAAAGCAAAATACAAGAATAATAAAAAAATTAAATAAAACAAGTAATAATACAAGCAACAGGCAAAGTAAATGAGAGGCCAAGGTATACAAACAAAAAGGAATATTTCATAAACACATGAACACAGTATATCGCAGAGTGTGTATAATCGCTTTTGTACACAAGAAAGGTACACAATGAGGTTACACAAAAGAAATAAAAAATAAAGGAACACAAAAAATGATGCAAAGCAACACAGAGTGACCTATGAAAACAATACAAATCTACATGAATAGTGTTTGCACATCGATAGTGTTTAATTTGTCAATTCTTATGTCTTGCTGCTCATATGAGTTGATTATGGTAGCTAGCATGTGGCTAAGCCTTTGGGTGCCGTAATTGGTGCGAGATAACGGAATTTTCCACGGGGGTTTATATCGATGAAACTAAATGGTTTGAGTATGTTCAAGACGTAGCTATACGCGTTAAACTATCCCAGGTGGTCGCGATTAACCGGGGGAGCCACTCTGTGACGTGCCTCGTCACCATATTGTTGTTTTGGCACATAAAACTCCAGCAATAACCTTCACGTGTGCACGCCAGAAGGTTGAATCACTTTCGCAGTCTCCGACTGTAGGTATATATAGTCGGTACAAGCCCTTGCGAGAAAAAAGACACACATAAATACTGCTTCAATGTTGCAAGCAATTATATTTATACAGTAGTTCAGGCATCATTTTCATTGTTTGTTTGCTTCGACAGTCCTATAAGGGAAAGAAAAACTGACCGAAAGATAGAGCCGAGAAAGAGAGGGAGTCAGCTCTTTATTTGAAAGCAAAGTGATCAGCCGCCATATATTTTGCAAGGAAGGCTATATAGGAATGTGAGCAGGAATATTTGTAAACGAATAGAAAAAAAAATACAGGTCTGGCAACCGTTGTCCTATGTGACGAATCAAGAGCCACGATAGTTTGAAAAAAAAAAACAAAAAAAAAACGATCACCACCAGCAACACACATGAGAAGGAAGGAACACTCTTGAACACAACACACGTTTTTAAATGTATCATTAGAGTTCGCAGAGAAAATCGATTTATTCTATGAATTCGAACAAGCAGCTCACTGCTTTTCGCTGTGTCGGTGGGCGGGGCAAGTTATACTAACGGGAAATCATAAACTGCAGGCAAAGTGAACATGACAGCGCTAAAAAAAAAAAGCCGTGAATGTTCTGTGACTTTTGACGACAGCGTGCAACAATCTTCCAAATTTTGCAGGTGCTGGACTACGCGAGCCGACTGAACGCCGAAGGGGGCAGCAGCAGCCGCTACGGCAAGCCACTCGTGAAGCCGTACGAGAGCATCTACGAGAGCAAGTCGCAGGGCGCCCAGAAATACGCGAAGAAGCAAAAGTCGTCGAGGCCCACTTGGCGGTCACAGCCGCGAGAGAGCAGTGAGAACGAGATCGAAGGCTCGTCTATCGGCGGCGGTGTCAAGGACGAAGCGACGCCGACGATGCAGCCTTCTCCACTCGAGGACGACCAGCTGCCGCCCTTTGACTTCGCGACCTCCCGGAGCGGAGAGGAGTCGGCAGAGTCGCCTCTTCCTGAGACCGGCGAGATGGCGGGCTTCTTCTTCTGATGACCGTATCGGTTGTCCGGCAGGGGAGGCCTTCCATGCCCTTGTTGATGTTTTTCGCCCGTGTTAAAAACGGAACGTGAAAGCAAAAGGCGACTGGGTCCTTGTGCCGTGGCGACAAATCACTCTTTGTGACAAGGATGTATAGTGTTGTTGGGCGAGCTTTGTTTGACTGAAGTCATGCTTTCCGTGGCTCCAGTTTGAAGATTGTTTACGGGTGTATGAATGCTCTTCAGTGATAAAGGCGCTTGGGCGGCTTTGAGCAGGGCCTCTTCCTACTGTACTCGTTTTGGGAACTATAGCGCAGTTATGATGGCTTTGATAGTCCGTCCGCTCGTTGGAGGCCTGAGCAGGCTAATGGCGATGGCGAGTGCGATTACATAGGCGTTTATCGATTGAACCGTCATTATATTTGCGAAATTGACGGCTTTGAGTGTAAATGACCTGTCTTCTCGCACAATATGACTTTTCACGTGGGTGTCTTGGCTCAAAACTGTGGTGCAAAATAGAAAGCTAGAAGGATGAAGACACCATTGGCAGCACTGGTGTCTTTTCGTTTGCATAAAAACCGTTGTGCGGCTAAATAGAAGTATGCCTGATAGAGTACTCAAACACTGGCGATGGTCTGTGAATGTATTAAGATGGCCAGCAGTCCAGTACACCGTTCTTTGGAATGTGCAATAATGTTGTTCATTTCGTAGCTTCGTGAGTGTGAGTAGCGTTAACTAAATTGATGCAGTCAACGGCAGCCGATAAACTACAAATAACTAATGCTTGGCTGAAGAGCATTTAGTTCTAGAGACTGGAGGTATAAAAAGTTGCTCTGAGAACATAATTAGGGGACAACCAAATGGAAGTCTCTTCAGAAAACCTGATGGTGTCGCGTGGTTCAGAACCGGCGCATTAATTCATATCTCTATGTTTCAAAGCCTTGGTCTTCTCGCCTGCGATTAAGAACGCATTACTTATGTGCCCATACTACGTGTGGGGGCGGACGCACACGCTCAAAAATGATGTAGCAACAACCGTAGCGGCTTACCTTCACGTGATGCGCGGTGAACAACCGTGTTGCAATCTAGCGCTTTGACGCCTTGGCGCTTGAATAGGCTTCGGGATTTGTTTGCTAGTAAAAACAAAAATGAAAAGGGAGGTAAGGTGAAGGGAAGAATACTGCATGATTCAGTTCGTAGGCTGCGAACGAGACTTGTTGCTTCTTTCAAAGGACGTGGACTCGAATCCCAATGACCCGCTGGCACGACGATGCCTACGCCCCAGCTCCGTGATTAACATGCGAAAGACATTGAGCTGGAGACAGAATACGTGAAACCGCGGCATACGTTGGGCACCCTGGAAGCATCTCTTAAGACGCATCGATCTGTCATACCGAGAGCAACGGAGGTCACGTAAGTGTATATAAAAGTTGCTATTCCAGCTAATCGTTCACGGGGTGCTGTCGTCATTTGCACTGATTTTGAAAACCACCCATACGTTTACTCAGGAATGGCGCTAAGTTCTCCTTCATGCGCAAGGTCGCGACAGAAGCTAAGGGTCACATGTTTTACTGCAATCCTTAATGGTTTAGAGAGAGAGAGAGAGAGAAGAAATGTAGAAAAGGTAGGGAGGTTAACTAGACTATGCGTCCAGTTTGCTGCCCTACACATGGGAAGGGGGAGAGGGGAGTAAAAAAGAGAAAGAGGACATACACATGTCACATCACACACACAATGCCGAGTTTCACAGGCTGTCCCTCAATGAAGTTTCTGTCAAGTATCTCAGGAGGGCTCGTGTGGCTTTCTGTGCTGATGTGCTGCGCGACCAGGCTACTAAGAGCTTTGCTTCATTATATGGCCCGTCATCGAGTCTATTCAAGGCACACTGGAGAGTCCGGCGATCTTCATCAAATTGGGCACAGTGGCACAAGAGATGTTCAATAGTCTCTATACAGTTGCAGCTTTCACACATGGATGAATCTGCCATGCCAATGCGATGGCTGAATGACTTAGTAAACGCTACCCCAGTCCACAGCCGGCACAGTATTGTAGCGTTACGTCGAGAGATATTGGATAGCAGTTGTTTCTGATGTAATGACTTAATGGTTTAGTGAAGGAAAGGAGTGTCGACCTTGCATATTTTCTCCCCGTGCATGACCGGGGCAGATGGAGTGTCGACAATTGTACATCAAACTTCTGCGCTCATTCCTGTTTACTTCTCTGTAACTCACATGACTTGACAGCGCCGGGGCATAGAAGGGAATTCTCAAGAAACGTTTTTAATGAATGATATACGTTGCGCTTTCGTTGTTCCCTGGAAGAAACCATGCGGGCACATGCAGCCCAAGCGATCATGAACGACACTGCTGTGTTGTAAGAATGGTGTGCTCCGGTGCAGTATGTACAGATCCGCTTTAAGGGAGTCACTTCTGTTTACGCCTAATATACCTGTGTGTGTTTCAAGGTGGCGCCTCATGCCACACAGCATGAGTCGAAAAGCAGGTCTCGAAAAGCATGTTGTACACGCTATCACCCCAGTATACGTTTCATAAACTACGAGTCGCCACCTTGTTTCGCCTAAGTGTATAAAGGTGCTCGAGTTTTTCTTTGTTTAATCTCAATGCAAGCAAAACACATTGAAGATGCTTGCGTGATTTCAGATGTTCCAGGATTCGCAGAGTTAATTGCGAGCCAGATATTATGATGCGGAATAAAGTCGGGCCGCGATATAGCGCATAGGCTTCCGTCTTGTCTTCCTACACGCACACCTAAACTTGAAGCAACTTGAAGTTGCCCTGAAATCTACTGTATATAGACTATCACCATATTTTTATGTGTTCTATCTGTTACTTGCGATGTATGTCAGCAGTTCCAATCGAAATGATTTTAAGTTGTCGTTACAGACGCGTAGGTTAAGTGACACGATAGCTGTTTCCATGCTTACTTTGTATAGAAATGCCCACGCAAATATTATCAAGGGTCATTCGCAGCGGCTGTTTGTTGTATAGTGAGAGATGATATACTCCATTTTCGCTTACATTCTAAGAAAAGTGTAAGCCGTGTGTGGAATACTGTCATGTGGCTGACAATACAGAGGTAATAAAATCTTGTTTCCCCCCAAAATGATGTCTGTATACTTTATCTTGATTCTTTAGACTGGGAGAGCGTTGAATTTCACTGCGCACGCAAGGGTAAAATGAGGTAGCGAAACAAATGCTTGAAGATGCGTATATAGAACAGTAGTGTCGATGCAAACTGTCGACACAAAAACTGCTCGGCCTATGTTTTCTGCACAATTGTTTACGTAATCCTCTGCATTAGAAATTGGTTGGCTGGCAAAATGTCACACCATTAGCTACATGCGTTGATCAAAGATTCTTATATCAATTATATCGCGTCCTCCAGAGTTTGATTTGCTTTGGGAATATAAACTCCGTCATTCAGTCGATCCTCCATACATTTTGATCAACGAAAGAAATTGAATTTTGTTCGTGGTGCTAGTTTCTTCGTTACACACAACTAAAACACAACTAAATATAACCAACAGACAATTAGGCCAAAAAAAGCACAGGATACATTAGTTGTTGTCATTAACTGTTGTGTAGAACTGATGAAGTAAACTGAAATAAATTGAGGTAGACGAAAATTCACCTTTCCACCCCGCTAGAATCTGAGCACATAAGCCTCGAATTCCACGCCTGACTCTACAAATGTAGTTACGATAGAAAGCACTTCTAAGCCGACTTTGTTGGGTGTTTATGCGTGTGGCATCTTAAGGAGTAATATCCAGTGCCACTCGCAGCGAAGGTGGCGAGAAATCAGACACTAAAACTTGTCATTGGGCGTGGCCGGTGTGTCACGATATTGATGGATAGAAAAGCACAACTACAATATACAAAGGTTAGCAGACAACATGGACACGCGCACCGCGGACAAGGCACTCTCTGATCAGACATTCTCAAAGGCAACGAGTTCGGCAACTCCTCGCCGGGCCGGCCTTCTGACACCCCCCCCCCCCCCGGACGAAGCCGAGAGCTCGCACTAATACGTCAAAGTCGACAGAGAAAAAGAAGCAGTGCAAACGCATGTGCCACCGTGACTCACGATGAGGCAGCTGCAATCTCCCACTTGCCAAGACCAGAGGTGGCCGACTGCCGGCTCGAGGTGGCGCGACGCGTGCATCGAATGAGTGTCTGAATTTAAGTAAATTATGGCTTTCAGTCATCATCATTCTGCCCACGGTCACTGCGTGGCGCTACTTACAGAGCGCGCGTAAGCGCACGCAGCTTATACCTGTCCATCACAATCGCTGGCGCGTATGCATAATAGCAGATCGTTTCATGTTAGGTCATTGACGCCGATCTAGTGGTGGAATGATTAGCTCCATCTTCCGTGTGCAGTTGGGATTGCACCCGCTACTATATTAGAAACACAGTTGTCGCTGCATCTCGCATTTTATCAGCAAATAGGAACATCAAGTGAGCTTACGTGAGCCACCTGTAGTCACGCTTTAAGAGACTATTAGTTGAAAAAAGAAAAGAAAAAGAAGAACGTTATGGTGACCTAATTTTAGATCTGTTCTCCATGCTCGCCATGTCAAACACAAGCGGAAACACGACACTTCACACGTGCGCATCAACAAGTCCCATCTACGCTATACCAGCTGGCCAGCAGTGCATGCGCGTCGTAAGTGCGCTGTAGTGACATATGGATAAACACACAAAAATATCATCAAAGATGAGAAATTTAGGTGGCAGATACACAAGAGAGAAATACAGAGGTGAGAGTGCATGGCTGGAGAAAGATTGGAACTAATGGATATATACTTTTGTAAACAGCAGCATCCACGTTGAGGAATATTTCTGTCTTCTAGTAAATAGTTTCTTTATATCATTTGTAGAAACGGTCCTGCAGGTAGAACATTTTCTGTAGAGCCCGATCAGGCCCGGCGAGCCTCAATAGCCAGTTGAGTCCTGGAAAAGCAGCTCCGCCAACAGTAACCAGACTAGCTGTAATAAAGTTGTATCTCTCTCTCTTTCGAGATCATTCCAATGACCACTTTCCCTCACGCCTTGAAAGAAGCGCTACATCAGATTGTCATTGGTTTTGTAAGTTTGCCATCATCAAATTCCACTTACAATGTCCAGAAGTCCATGCAATTTGGAATTCGATGATCAATATTCTTGACTCAAATGCCATGCTTTGAAAACGATCTACTTTTTTGCTTCTGACATAATCACCTATTATTATCCCATTTCCTGATATCCTCTATGACGAGCCACGCATTTTTGCTAGCAACGTGAACAAGAGAGAGACAGAGAGAGAGAGAGAGAGACAGAGAGAAACATTTATTGCGCGAAAAGAGAGGAGAAGAAAGATAAAAATCGGTGTCCCTTACGCTTCTCCTTTAATAGCTGAATGCGATAGTGATATCCTATCCCTACTGCGTATTTCAACGATTTAGTGCATACTTTTCAACTATATCATGTTACTCGAGAAGTTTAAATTGTGGATTACTACAATGTAATCGATAAAGTTGAAAGTGTCTTGTGTCAGTGAAGCTTTCGCATATCGCTGCATTCGGTGTAATGGGTAGCATGTTTTGAACCACTAGAAAATATCCGCGTGAAATTTTTTTCGAACCTGCTGTGCACAAACTACGTGGTCTTAAGGGAATACGCGCCGTAACATGTGGACCTTTAGTATAATGGCTGGTAGGCTTTAAACCATGAAGCCGTTTCGATAATCACATGCTCTGACGCCCGACCGCAATGTACGCTTGTACTACGCTGTCTGACTGCTATATCACATGTTGTATAGTAAACCCTGTACACGGTACCCATGTGTTTGTAAAGCATGAAGGTTGTTTTCACTGCATTCTTAAGCAGAAGATATTTAACCATACTTGCAAGTGCATGCGTGAGTGTGCAGTAGAAGGCCTGCTTGTCACGCCAACGAGCCGGGTTTGATCCTCACTGGCATTAGGGAACGTTTATTGTTTACTTTATTTGCATCTTTCCCGATTTTTTCGGTCATGTATCAGACATGATGATTTTGCGCCCACAACCAATGATGCCGATGTCAGAATTTCTGCAAAACGAGCTCTTTAACGTTATTGTGTTCAAACAAAGGCAGGGAGGTTAACCAGTGCTCAGCTCGATAGCCTACTCTGACCGGAGAGACTGGGAAGAAAAAATGTGAAGAACAGTTCAAGATCAGAAGAGGAAGGTCACTGTTGTGGCCGCGCACATAAGTGTGCTCGACGCCATGGACGGTCGGTCGCGGAATGAAATCCCGGTCATAGCGGCCGCATTTTGATGGAGGCAAGATATTAAAGGCCCTTGTGCTCAGATTGAGGTCCACGCGAAGGGCCGCAAGTGGCAAAAGTTACTGTGCCCTTCACCATGGCGTCTCCGATGATCATATATCCTGGTTTTGCGGCGTAAAGCCCCAACAAATTTTACCACCACTTCACCGACGATCAGTCGGCCAGGTGACTGGAAAAACAGCAGTGCATTCGCTGCTTTACGCAACTTGAACGTGTGGTTCCATGCACCCAAATTTCTGTCTGCCGTAAACCAAACAAAAAGACCCGACATTTGAATGAGCTGCTGTTTCAAGCGGACTTCTTCAATTGTGCACTTAATGCTCTAACTTCGATGGGCTCTGTAAATCACAGAGTTTATGATTAAGTACAAGCGTTGGTATGATCTTAATATGACGAGACAGTATCGAGTAGACGTGGCTGTCGTGAGACCAGGTAATCCGAGTGTAATCGAGCCACACGAAAACGCCATACCGTATTACGAATTTGGTTACAGTAGGACTACAACATTAGGAACAGCCCCATATTTCGCTGCCTGGCTTCTCTTTCCCTTCGTTCTGCTCCACCAAATTGCTGGCGAACCCTGGTCCCGCCAAAAGTATATCAACTCTGGTGAAATCTGTTGTATAATCTCTTCGGGAAGTCTATACCTGTGGCCAGAAGAACGCCGTGTAATCATCACGTGCACTGAAAACCTCGCTTTCTCTTGGCTTCCATGTTGGCTGCATCGGTACTCTCTATAAGCCACGATAACTCTCAATGTAGCTACATTTTTCCTTAGTGTGTCGTCGAATGGCTTCCAGAAGCAATCTATTTCTAGCGGTCGCCAACGAACTACGTTATCACCATCACTCTTCTTTGTCGGCCATGGTACGCTGATCGCGTTGGCTCTCATCCCATCATGGAAGTTAAGCGAAATTGATTTGCCGGACTCTCATGGAAGATGGAAAATCACCTGGGAACGCCAACTGACTGCCAGCTGCTATTATGTTACGTGTCACAACTCAGCGATATACGCTTTCACTTGCGCCAGCATAGAGGGATCTCGCCAACACTATCGCACCACGCATCTTCGCTTAACTAGATTATCGCGAGAAATAGATTACATAGCGAAAGATAAAGATAGTGAGATGACAAGAAAAATGCAGGGAAAAAATCAGAAGCAACCTTAGTGGCTTGTCCAGCAATGGACTCGTTAATGAGAAAAATGCAGGCTGCCAACGTGGAAATTACAAAGCTGCCTGCTTGAATGTGCAGTGGCTGCTAAAAAGAAATTGTGTTATTGTATTTAAAACTTAATGAAAAATATCTTATAACATGGTTGTTTGCAGCAGAAACTTTCAGCCAATGCTGACGCCCTGCACTCTGTAGTGGGTTATCCGGGGTGGTTGACACCTAGTTTTCATGACACGCTGCAGCGAGGTCGACAACTGGGCTAGTTGGTATGGTTCGCTTTCAGATTCAGACCAAGCAAACAACAAAGGACGAAGTTGTGAAGAAGTTTTGCCGTAACTTCGTCCCCGTTGTTTGCATTGCTTCAATCTAAACTCGGCATACTGCTATTACGTACGGCAAATAGCCCAATAGCACTCGCACATAAGAAAACTTTGCGAGGGCTGTAATGGTTCCAGTAATTGCTACCCCGTGATATACTGCGAGTTTGTGGTTTTGCTTCTCTAAACTCTGCGGTATCACATGATTGAACGTTTCGCTGAAGTATCACCGGCATCGCGACTCCTGTGATGCTGAGCCCAAGACGTCCGGCACGCTGTTCATTATCCTACGCAGCGGCGTATACGTTTTCCCACTAAGCAAACAAACAACACCAGTCAAAGCCAAATGGCTCGCAACATGACCGCAGCTGCTATTAATGAGCAAACTGCTTTGAACTCTGCACCGGAGGCGACCGGGAAGTCTCTCTTTCTTCGCCGGCGCCGCACTTAACAGGGAAAGAAAGAAGGGGCGAGGATAAGGAAGCTTTGTTTCCTAATGCGATGGCCATAGGCCGTTGGAAAACACCGCGGCGCTCACTGCTCTTTCAAGCAGCTGGCTTGGCTCGTCTGTATACTCACTAAGAGCGTTTAATTTGCGCGCTTCCAATTGGGAGTGCTTATTTTCAGCCCCGAGAAGGCCCTGAACGCGCACGACACACTCCCCGTGCACCTCCTCACACACCATTTCTCACTTCTAACAATGGGCAGCTTACTATGGAGGCCTCCTAGTTGGCCGCCATTATCGCCTGCTGCTGCGGCGCCGAGGATAACCCTCGGATTGTCCTTGCAACAAGGGCAACGATGACTTCCTTCCTCGGGAACGCGAAGTCGGGACCCGCATATACTCTGAGCGGTGCCAAGTTGGTGCCGCTCGAGGTGAAAGAGGCCTGCGACCAGGGCCCCGCTGTACGTTTTCTTATCTTGACCCCTTTGGTTACTCGTCGGGGCTCTGCGTTTTCCTTTCATCGACGCAGATTGCTCGGATATGCGTTAAGACCCATGCACTACGCCCCCCCCCCTCCCCTACCGCTTCCCCATCGCAGGCTTTGTCTCTATAAAATGCGTGCAGTATTACGGGAACTACATTTGGTTAAAAGAAACAAGACAAGCGTGGACACTGATACAAACAGTGCTTCGAGGCAAGGAATACGTTAGTGCCATGTACAGTTATCAGCAAGCTTGTCAGCAAGCTTGACACGATGTCTGTATGCGTGAAATCACACCTACCTGGACAATGAAATGCCAGGCTCACAAGAACACGAACCTTGTGAAAGACACGTGGACGCTGTTGTTGTTGCTTATTCAGCGTGGATTTCCGCATTCTCGGCATATCCGCTCAAAACGAACACGCAATAAAGTTTGTTGATCATTTAGTATCAATCGACCATTTGCTATGCGTCTACTCTTTCTGTCTTTATTGTTTATTCATTGCTTTGTTTGAAAACGGACGATATTTGTTGACCGGAGAGAAACAATATAACACTTATCATTTACGATGCCAATCTCTCGGGCATAGACACGAGCACGAGAGCTAATGGCACCTCAGTTATTCATTTGCATCTGCGAAACCAGCAGCCCTCTTCTTTTGGTACAGTGACCTGCTTTATTTTCATCGACAAATGGACTGCCCGATCTTTTGTGCAGGTTGCTTATATGGAAGCTGTCGTCATGAGGAGCGCTGCCACAAGCAGCAAGTCGACAAACAAACAAACAAACAAACAAACAAACAAACAAACAAACAAACAAACAAACAAACAAACAAACAAACAAACAAACAAACAAACAAACAAACAAACAAACAAGTAAATGAACGAACTCGCAAAGTAACGAGCAACCAAGCAAAGTAACAAACTAACATTGTAACAAACAAATTGAAAAACACACAAACCGACTGAACTGACTGACGAGTGAACGTACGAACGAACACACCAACAAGGCTCAGGAGTTCCGCTACACTCCTTGTTCTCCGTGAGTGCGCAGCAGTTACACGTTTTCGGGAAACGAATGATCTGCTTGCAAGAGACAAAAGAAAAAAAGAAGGAGAAGAATTAAGACTCTCAGAAACGCCAGTACGTATACGGCCGTTCTATTTCCCATTCGATATTAAAAGCGCTCGCCATTTTTTTTTGGTGCGTTCTAAATTCTCTCGCCAAGACAATTCAGTAAGTATACGTAAAAAAAAGTAAACTGTTCAATGATGGTTTCATTAAAGAACTGAAATCTCAACCGTTCTTGGGTTCTGCTTTATTTATTCATCTAGGCGAAACATGTTCAAAGCCACATATAGTACTTGGCTCAATATCATATTTGCGTCTTTCGAGCTACTGGTAAGAAGGCAAAGCCAAACCTTGAGCCATAACTATTATATACTATTTACGTACCACACATGTGAACTGCACGTGTGCGTGATGCGACGTGTAGTCAATTCAATAAGGGAAAGAAAAAAAAACAACAAAAGGCTCGTAGAAATAATCCGAAAATATTGACATTGTGAATAAGTGTTGAAAACATTTAACTTTGAAACAAACGTCGTAAATTGTAGCCTGGCGGTACAGTGGTGTTATTTTTAAGCTGCATCTTAACGGCTCTCATCTGCGGCATTGAAAAGTGCGTGAAAAGGGTGATAGCTTCTATCCGACGAGAGCTGGCTTTGTGTAGAGAATCAAATGATAGTTTAGTCGAGTGGCGCACTTTCCTTGTCGATATTTCATTACACTGCAAACATTTATAAAAGTGAGCAGTAACAACGGGATCACGATGAAGTCTTACCATTGATATGCGGTAATTTATGCAGGTTATCAGTACGTAGTTTAGGACGAATAAAATGTTCGAAACCCACTGCTTTAAGGAGCATAATACCACTGTTACTCGTTCAATAGGTACCAAAAGCAACTAACCCAAGAACAAGTCTTAACAAGATCATCCCATGGTCAAAGCTTTGTCCAGACTGGTGACTGAACGGCACTACAAACGGGAAAGTGCTTCTGTTCTTACTCGTCCGCCAGGGCGACATCTTCGCGATCAGTCACTCGACACCTTCGGTTTGGACGAGTGACTGACCCACAGCTGTTAAAAATTGACCCCACAGATGCTACATTCCCAGTTGAGATTAAGATGAAGAAATGGGGTTAGACACACTGCAGAACGAGGATGTTAGAGGATCGGTGATGTATTCGAGCAACCGAATGGATGCCAGGGAAAGAAAAGTGCTGCCGAGGTTGGCAGAATTTTGGTAATGCGACAGACTTGACAACCTTGTAAGGAAGGATGGAGTCAAGTGACGAAAAAAGGAAGGTCTTTGTCGTGCAGGAAGCGTTAATTACGCAGCTCTCGATTATCAGTTTTGTTTTTAGTTTGAACTCACCAGCGCAGCCTCAAAAGCGTCAGGCACCGTTGAAATAAACGTGGCAGCGAATTTCGCATTCTGTTTGCGATCAAGGCAGGAACGCTGAGGCCAACTATTTGACTTTCCCGCTGCCTCAAGACTGTCACCGAAGCGACGCATTTGTTTCCCAGGACGGGTAAGTAAGCCTGCGCACTCTAAACCCCCTTTTTGGGGTTCTGCAAGAAAAGTAAGCCACATCCTTCACGCACACTTCACGTACACCTTGGCGGCTCGCGAACTCGAGCTGAATTTCACGCTTCGAAGCAACGCTGGCTAAGAAAACGGCAGTGCCGACAAGGATTGCCTTTGAGAGGCCGGTTTTCTCCGCTATCCCGACAAAAAGGAAAAAAAGTAAGCTTCATATTTCTTTTCTGCAGTGCAAGCGAGTTCTTCTGGGAGCACGCGCCAACGTCAAGCTGTGGTCGCCGCGCAACTTTTCTGTTCAAAGGTAAACGGGTCGCGCCACCGAGGATTTGAGCGCTTCCCTCGCTTTTTTTTTCTTTGCTCCTCGTGCCCGTCACAGGGTCAACGAACAGAGAAGACGCGCCGCACATGTGAAAGCAGTCGGCAGAGAAAAAAAAGTGAGCAATGTTATCTCTTGTCATGGTTCGGCTCGTGCATGACTGTATGGGCGCGGAAACGCTACGCGCCCTCGTCTGATACGCAAGCCGTTCGTGAACCCGCACTGCAGGAAAAGCGTTCCGAGCCTGTTCCATGGCTTCTTCACGCACGCGCGGTCGTTTTTGCACTTTCGCGGCCTTTTTCGAAGCTCCGGCCCATTCTATTTTGACTGCGGACGTGAGACCTTGAAGTAGATTCTGTGCTCGTGATGCATGTCGGATAGGCTTTCCTTTCAGGAACGAAAGTGAATCGAACTTGGCAATGCTACAAGCTTGACGTTGAGCAGTATACTCACGTGAGGTCAAGCGGTGTTATATCGGTACTCATACAGCTTCTGGGGAGCCGATAAAGATCAGCCCTCTGGTGTAACTACATGATTGATTGATATGTGGGGTTTAACGTCCCAAAACCACCATATGATTATGAGAGACGCCGTAGGGGGGACTCCGGAAATTGTGACCACCTGGGGTTCTGTGCACCCAAATCTGAGCACACGGGCCTACAACATTTCCGCCTCCATCGGAAATGCAGCCGCCACAGCCGGGATTCGATCCCGCGACCTGCGGGTCAGCAACCGAGTACCTTTGCCACTAGACCACCGTGGCGGGGCAGGTGTAACTACCCAATAGTCAGCGTTCTGTATAACTGCATAAAGATACGGCGACTGGAGCGACATCGTGTGCACGCATAGGGGTGCACGCGCACGAGGGGGGAAGAGGGTGGGGCGGGGCGGCTGCCGTCCCCCCGCGCACGCCCATGTGGGTATGCTCTCTGTTCTTAGAAGCTTGCTCGTTCCAACTTCCGATTAATCCCACTGTTATCACAGTGAGGCGCGTCAGACCTGTCCGCTAGCCCTTATGACACAAATGAAAGGCCATGGCTTTTGTATAGTGTTGCGGCTACACATTTGGATGAGAACGAGTTGTCGATGTGTCCACCATGGTGGATTAGTGGCTGACTTGAAGGTCGCGAGTTCGATCCCAGCCGCACTGGTCGCATTTAAGCGGAGGCGAAACGGCAGAGGCCCTTGTACTGTGCAATGTCAGTGCACGTCAAAGAACACCACATCGTCGAAATTCCCGGAGCCCTCTACTGCGGCGTCTCTCCTAATCAAATCATGGTTTCGGGACATCGAACCCCAGATATTTTTATTATTGTCAGAGTTGTCAATAATTGATTGATTGATATGTGGGGTTTAACGTCCCAAAACCACTATATGATAATGAGAGACGCCGTAGTGGAGGGCTTCGGAAATTTAGACCACCTGGGGTTCTTTAACGTGCACCCAAATCTGAGCACACGGGCCTACAACATTTCCGCCTCCATCGCAAATGCAGCCGCCGCAGTCAGGATTCGAACCCGCGACCTGCGGGTCAGCAGCCGAGTACCTTAGCCACTAGACCACCGCGGCGGGGCAAGAGTTGTCAATAAGCCATACTACTGTGTGCGTTTGCTCCCGTAGAAATGACGACGGGCTGTACGGTTTTCTTCATCATGCTTTATGACCTTAAGCCTTTTCTCAGCTAGTATGCTTGTGAATGTCTTTTCAGTTTACTTACACGGTCAGCATCCTCTGTGGTATAGCTTAGCATCGATGGCGTTGCGCTGCTGAGTCTGGTGCGAATGCGTTGCGGTCCGAGTCGTGGCCCCATTTTGATGCGGTATAAATGGCAGGACGTTCGTACGTTTAGATTCACCTGCACGTTAAGAACGTTCAAGCATAGCGGAAATTGATACTTAGAGCTGCACTATAGCTTGAACCACCCGAATCCATCATTCGCCGTAGCTCGTCCTTATAATCCACTTTATAGCAAACTTCTTTGTCCGCACAGTGAGTGCCCACCAGCGTAGCAAGATTATGCAACAACTCTGTCGTCATTTTGCGGTTGTTGTTGCCGCCTTTCGCAACGTTATTCCATTTCGACCGCGTTACACGGGCGGCCCGCGGCCCAGTTCGTCGACATTGCTGTGAATCTTGCCATTTTTTTTTCCCCGCTAGCCCCTTCGCACGTTCCACTGCAAAACAGAGAACGCTGGGGTAGGCGTCTTTTCAATTCCTGCACTACACTCCCGCGTCTCTCTCGGCTAGTCGGTTTGCACTTCAGCAGTGCACCAGCAGATCCGGTCGCAGTCTCTTTTTGTTCAGAAGGTACAGAAACGGCCAGCGGCGAGAAAAAGAGCGCGCCGAAAAGCGGCGATGTTCGGGAAAACAAACACTGCCGGCGCGAGGCATTACGGCGTAAGCGCTTGCCCACTGCACCCACTTCAACTCCTTTCTTTCGTTTTTGCTTGTTTTTTCCTCTCTTTCCTCTTAACTCTTCTTTTTACCATTTCTTCGTGCAGGCGTAGTGTACGGCCGCGAGAAGTTGAAAGAACAATCAGCGGCGCGGCTTCTCTGAACTATGGGAAAACTAAGTAAGAAGAAAACGATGTTTCAGAAATGAAGAAAAAAAGGTCGAACGAGCGGGAGGAGTAGGAGGGTGGTAGAGTGAGAGACGCGCAAAAAACGAGACTCGAAACTGGAATATCGGTTACGCGGAGGCCTTCTTCGGGACGATTCAGTTACGCTGCCCCAGTGTATGGCGCTTCTCCTTCTCCCACTCTTTAAGAGCTTCACAGGCGGCGCGTGTTGTGCTGACGATGTGCAGCAACAACGCTGCTGCGGCCGGCTTCTTTGCCTCGTTGCCGACGCTGCAGTTTGGTCGGCCGTACGAGAGTTTAAACGGTTCGCCGTTGCCTTCGCTGGCATGGAAGGGGGCGCAGCCGCAGGGCACAGCAAAACGAAAGAGTCGCGCGGCAAAACCAGCGCGCCAATGCGGCTCGAAACGCCCCAGAGAGCGCGTTCGGTCTACTGATAAGCCGCTTACGATTCATTTTGTTTGTTTCTTTATTTTTTTTCTAAATTCCACTTCGGCAGTGCATCGCCCTCGCTGAGCGAACTTGCTCCCCTTTTTGATCTTTCGCGTATACGGAGCTATTTCGCGTCTTTCGTTTCCCTTTAGCGGGCCGATGCTGTTCCTCTTTGTACAGCACCGTATAGGTATACGGTGCTCCGAACCGCACGCATAACGCATCTATCTACTATACGCCGTGCCGCTGGATTTTCGTCGTGGGCGGGAAACGACGGCGTTTCGTGTAAGACAAGTTCGCGAGGATGCCTCCGTAAGGTGCGCGTCATTTGAGATGCGAAAGCGAGCGACAGGTGACGTTGTAGCTGCTTGCTCTGACGAGTCATCCGTAAAATTACAGGTCGATGCTTTTGGGAAGTCATGCAATGCACATTCGATTCCGCACAAAACCACTTGCGAACGCGGTGAAACACGGGTTACGCTCCGAAATTCGTTTGCGCGAATGGTGAATAGCGTACAGTTGACAAATGACGCTTGCTTTTGTTACGCGTGACTTTTTTTTTGTTAGTAAAGCTTGCATGCATTGCGTTTTGAAATAAGCCGCCAGATAAACCATGCTCTTTTCCTGCCCAGACATCCTCATCCTTGAAGAGCCTAAGCCCCCTCAGTCTCTCGCTGTCGGCTAAGCTCCCCCCGAAACGTACGCAATCCAGGTGTTCCTTGCTAACTGGGATACTAGGATCGTTTTTTCAAAGGTTCCAAAGAAAACAAACAAACAAACAAACAAAAAATCAAAAACTTGCACCCGCTAACATTTGCAAACTTTTGTAAAGACGTCACCCCCTCCCCCCCTTCCAGTCGTTCTTTGGGTGACACCTAACCCTACCGACGCGTGGAAGTGTGGCAGCTTGAGCTAGTTGGTATGGCATGACGATATTTATAGCACGAGAACAAAACGACGACACAGAGACAAGAAGGACAGTGCTCGTGTCTTTCGTGTCCTTCTTGTCTCTGTGTCGTCGTTTTGTTCTCGCGCTATAACTATCGTCCAACCGACGCGTTGAGCCAGGTTGAGAAAACACCTGGCCTAAGGGGTTTTCTAAAGCGCTTAGCTGACATAGTTAAAATACTGAATTTTGATGCACTTCCAGCACTTGAAATAAATAGAAAAACCATGACTACTCCTTTTCGTTTTAGCGCTGGAAGTGCGTCAAAGCTCAGACATTCCCTCCGTCCCTAGCCTTTACAATCTGTTGTGCGAAAATACGAGTGCGCACTCATACGAGGAAGCGTTCTTTGCATTCGAGCAACATGTATACATGTATGTCCTCTAATATATTTTCTTACAACCACTCAGGATTTATCCGCAATGCAAGTCGACCCAGCAGTGCCAGCTTTGCATCGTGGGACGCAAGACAAATTATAGTACTTAAAGAAAGGCAAGTGTATAAGCAGTTAAAAGAAAAAAAAAACTTTCTTTCCATCTAAGTATATACACCGCTGACTGCAAAATTGAAAAGGTTTGCGCCCCCCCCCCCTTCCCGAAATTTTCAGTTTTGCATGTGGTTATATACTGGCACACATACAAACGTACGCGCGAACATACGTAAAGAATATAATTGAACACCCCCGTGCCCTCCCACCCGAAAACAATTTCTGACTATATACGCTATGCTGGTACATAAGATAATTTTTGCATTATGTCTCAATCGAAACACCACAGCCACAGCCAGTGTTATCCCCACGACATCAAATGCATCAGTTAATCATATCAAAGCCCCTAAGCGACCGAGCCTGCGGATTTCAGGGGGCTTTACTAACCAGAGCAGCACACTTATGCCAGTCACGTGGGATATGAGGCAGCAACGCCACGGAAACCGCTGCCTTGAAATGAATCCTTAGAACACCGTTTCTCTGCATGGTCGACTCCTAAACTATTTTTTGATTGTACAGAACCCAATAACGCTGAACGTTCGCAAGTGGTCTTCCTTTCAAGGTCTGAAATGTAATGTTTCGGGGCTTCAGCGATGTGATATCACGCAGCGAATTCAGAGGGCCGAAATTCGCGCACTATAGCGCCTGTACCTGAACAGATGGACACTCACATTGCATGCATGTCTTAGACAGAGCATATCTTCACAGGCCATTGGTTGGTTGAAGAAGTTCCGCCTGCGAAACGCACCTGCAGCACGCGTTTGGATGTTGTACAACGTGCAGATATATCAATTAAAACAGTTGTACTCGTTTATTCCGTCCAACTCGGAGAAGAACGCCGTGTTCCACGGAATCCTCCCTCGGGGTAGGTCGGATATCTGCCGCGTCGGTCTTACACTAAGTGGACCATGTATTTTGGATAAGGACTGCACGTACAGCACGAGAGGCGGACGCTCGCCCATATCGCGTGCGCTTGCCGAAGGCGAAGTTCCTCTCTCTCTCGAGGGCCATCCAAACATGCCAGCTATCCCATTACGCGCTTCGTCCAGCACGCAGCCCCCGCGGCAGCCTCTGGGGCCGGCTCACACCCGATTTCACGCAACGCCTGCTTTCAGGGGCGGACGCCGCCGGGAGCCCCCGATGCCCAGTTCACAGGGCCTGGTGTGGCTGCGCGTTGCGCTACGCCGCTTGCCTAGGCGCCTACCTACCCGAGCGGTTGCAGGGGCGAAGCAACTCGCGTGACTCCACTGCTTAATGCCCTGACGCGCGCGCAAAAACACGAGGGCGCATGCATGGCGTGCCGAGTGAGAAGATGCCGCTCTTCCCTGGCAACCCACCGTTGTTTCTCGCTGTGTTCGGAAAGCACCGTTTCTTTTATTTATTTTTTTTGTTCGTTATACGCCAGCACCCTTGTTACTTTTGCAGCGGCTGGATTCGGTCGTATATACAAATTATTCGACGCCGTAGCACGTGAGAAACCATTCTCGAGAAGGCGAGAGTTTCGGGGGAGCGATGCGCTCACGTTGTTGCGAAACTCGCCATGATTCCTCGAGGTGTTGCACGCACACACGTCTACGCACACCCTACACGGCTGCGCCCAGCGGCGTCGGTGGCGACTTTGCGTGCGGGCATTCAGCCTTCTGGCGCGGAAGAGCCGCCAGGTGGTCTAGAGAGAGAAGAAGCGGCTTTGCATAACAAGGTTAGCGGAGAAAATTGCGCTCGGAGCCGACGCCTCGCGTGAAGTGTCGTCGACACTAAACCTGGAACGCACCGCGGGATCAGTTGGTTTGAGGGCATCTACGAAGAAATCTGAAAACGAAACTATCGATCGTGAATTTCCGGCGTTAGCTTTAGTGGAGTGGTTCTAAGAGGGAACAGAAGAGGAAAGTGAGCCCCGTGACTGTCTGCATAAGGAAGCGATACTTCAACAGTAGCTCACAAGGGATGGGGGTGAGGAGGGATTAAAAGGATAGAAGTAAAGGTTTAGATACAGAGATGCGCAAAGCCAGCGAGCGAGGACATATCGAGGGGATAGGAGAGATAGGAAAGATAGAAACACGGTCACAAGAGTCCGAGGACGGGGCAGTAAAGCTGTTGTTTCAGTAAGAGAGGTATTCAGGGTAGACGTCTCGTAAACGTATCAGCAGCACGCACGACAACAGCAACATATCTTGGCTATTTGAAGAAAAGCAGACAAGAATGGTCCAGTTTGTCTTCCTTTGCTGCGGGTGCCATCTGTTCTCTCTGTTCCATCATGCCGAACAAGAAGATTTTGTATGATAAAGAAACGGCATCACGTGACACTGTATATATGTGCGTGGAGCATTACATTCGTTTTACTCAATAAAGCGCACCACTTGCTAATTGCGATGCTCATTGAACCTTCTGTTGCAGAATAAGCACATCATCTTGTGACTGCTCAATCGTATCAGACTTGCGTGAGGATGACCGCAGGAGGCGATCTCAATCACAATCTCCATAGCGTTTTTTGAAGAGGCCTTTTATAGGCCTATATTGCTACAAATAGCTGTTAATCACTAGCTCTTACTAAGTCCGCAGTCCACTAAGCAGTTTTTTAAAGATGTTCGCCTTTTGCTGAAGATCATTTTCCGGCCACGGACCAAGTAATCGACCCGTTGTCACTATTTTCGCTTTCCTTCTTTCTCTGAGGAACAACACGAGGAGCAGGAAGATGCCCACGGCTATCGAATAGCGTTGAAAAGCCAATATGAACGGGGCTGAATATTTAGAGGTGCAACAAAGAGAGAGAGACAGGTGCTCCTTACCGAAAATACAAATTTTAGGGGCGAAGCTCCTAATAGCGGCACCCGTTCGTCCCTCGTAGCCATTGTAGTAGTGTGTAACAAGTATAACATTTTGTCTTCCGAGGTGGTGCCGGTGAGAGATTTCTTCTGTGCGTTGTTGAAAAATAAAAGACAGTGCTCAATGTACATGCCAATGGCTGCTTGTGGTGAGTAAGGGGTTTTACTCTATGGGCCCCAGGTCATCGGACGCACACAAGGCAACCTAATAACACAAATACGTTCTTTGTATTGGATGAGGACAAGAACACGCACGAAGAAATCTCACAAAAAACATCCGGACGATACGAGGTTAAAAAAAGGCTATTGGCAAGTTCCTGTCCACGCGAGACGTAAGTCTACATCTTAACACTCAACGCGCTTAACTCCCGCGCCACCAAGTTTTCAAGACGACACTCACGCGCACCGTCGTTGCGGTGACCGTAGCACTGGGCAACGTGGTGTTAAGTACAACGCAGTAGCGTCCACGGTGAGACACGCCTTCTCGTGTAGCTCGCTGGCTCGAGCTTCAGTCAATGTCCCGCACCATGATGTCTCGCTGGCGTCCAGGTCACGCTCTACCAGGACGAGCGCCTAGGACACGGGGTCGAAAGCCCCGACAACCATCGAAGCCGGCTGCGTACGCACGCTGCACCAGTCTTCTTTCTTCTCTTCTTCCTTTTCGTTTCAATTCCACGCGCAGGGTTTTGCCCCTACGGCTCGCTCGTTAAGATGTGTTGAGATGTAGACTTACGTCACGCGTGGACAGGAACCTCGTATCGTCCGGATGTTCTTTGTGAGATTTCTCCGTGTGTGTTATTGTCCTCGTCCAATATAAAGAACGTATTCGTGTTATCAGGTTGCCTTGAGTGCGTCCGATGACCTGGGCCCATTGAGTAAACCCTTTACTCACCACAATTGGCGAGCCTCGCCAGGATCGGCACTTACCATCTTCCCGCCGAAAATCCGTGGCGCTCAAGATGCTTGCTAACTTGCAGAGACTACTATGTATTGGAGAGGAGGTCGGTTGGTCTTGCACCGATTTAGAGTGAATGTTGCGAGAAGAATCGAAGAGGAACGCGGGAGGATTGATTTTGAACTGCAGTACATATGCAAAGATGGTAATGTATATGAGCGTGTAAGACGGGAAGGAGAGAAGCTACTGTCATGACACACACACACACACACACACACACACACACACACACACACACACACACACACACACACACACACACACACACACACACACACACACACACACACACACACACACACACACACACACACACACACACACACACACACACACACACACACACACACACACACACACACACACACACACACACACACACACACACACACACACACGTAAACGTTGTGTCGGTCATTGTCCAGTCTTAGACGCACCAGCACAACACAGGCAGCTATTATACGTCCTTCTAAAGGCAGCTATATAGTAAGCCCATCCGATGAATGATTCTCCCTCGCTATGCCATCGCATAGCGAGGGAGTAAGGAACCTTCGGTGCAAAACAGTGTCGGGGCGTTTACGGCGGCGAGAGAATCCACATACCGGCCGCGAGGCATAGACGAGGGAGACGACGCTGCGGGCCGACCCACATTCGGGCGGCGGAGGCAGAAGTTAAAGGCAGGAGAGGAAAGGGGGGGGGGGGGGAGGCTGCAGTAGGTATACACTCACCGACTTCAGGTTCTCCCGTCTGGACCCGGCGGCCGACAAAGAAACGAGGTCCCACCACCTTTCAGCATTTACCTGCGAGGATGGAACAGAGAGATACGATGACGAAACATGTTGTCGCGTTAATAAGTGCAAGAGGAAGTAAAACAAAATTAAAGCGGGATAAAGCGGGCTGTTGACCATGTACATGTTACTTCCGGCGCATGTTACGGCACGTGCAGTTTTAACCACGCTGTCAAAACTTTCGTGTCCACAATAACGAAAAATCATGACCACGAACCGGCAAGCACTCTCTTCATCCTCTTTACAGTAAAGCTGTTTAAGCTGCAGGTAAGTTGTGCTCCGTCGTTGAGAACTTCTCAGGTGGGTATGCACCCCAGGCACTAAAGAAAAGAGTCGCTACCGAGTACAGCATGTGCGAGCGTTAAACGAAAACTGCTAGGTGAAGCAGATCACGCAAAACTCCTGAAAGAGAGAAAGCGAAAGAGAAAAAAAATGAAACTTGCACCAAGTCGCGCAAGGCTTGAAAGAGCGAAGCTCAACGATTTTGAAGTTAAACAATACAGTCAATAACCTAGAAAAGACCTAACAACAACTAGCTAAACTCAGCAACAATCTAGAAGCAACCTAGAAAACAACATAGCTAAGATTTTAGCAGAAACCTAGATGAAACTATGCATCACCTAGCTGAAATCATAGCCACTACCTACAAATAACATAGCATCACCTAGATATAGCCTGTAAACAACCTGGCAGTATATAACCTAGAAACAATCGAACATCACCTAGCTAAATCCTAGCAACAACCTACAAGCAACCAGGTTAGAGTTTAGAACCATCCAGCTTCGCTCTTCTAAGCATTGCACGATTAAGTGCAATCTTAGCAATCCTTAAGGCGCAAGCTTTCGATGCCTCATGAAACGCCATAAGTGACCGTCGTTGCCGGTGGCATAAAACCCGAGTGATGCAAGAAAATAACCACCACCGTCATCTCTCGATGACGTCCCCATATGATGTCACGACGACGTCGCAGGCTGACAAGAGTTGAAACATCTTCATGACGTCACTTTGGGACGGGACGTCACTTCGGCGTCCCATCCCGCGACGCAACACGATGACGTCACCACATGAAATCGTCGCTTAATTAGTGGCCCGCAAGCAGAAAACCATTGCTAACCAGGGATAGCAGTAAGCGAGTAAATACGGTAGGCCCGGGACACAACTGGTTACCGTTCACGAATTGCGTTGGGGTTCACCACGATATGCTTTTGTACATATAAAAGAAGGGTCGGTCCTTCTTGGGCCAGCTCTTCTTATCTCGCTGTGTCGCTCGCTAGTACCTTGGACCCCAAGTGACACCCATAGCGTGTTTGCGCGTGCAAACTCGCACCACAGCCCGAGTTTGCGTTCTGGGCGGCAGCATCTCGATTCGCGACCCGCATGCACGCTACGGCTGATTCCTGCTAGCTAGCGCGCCAGAGGTCATTGCCGTCGACACCGAATTCGTTGTCGTGGGAAAACACTCGGTCTCTTTTCCAAGACAGCTCGGAGTTTGGAGGTTGCGTGTGGATTCACTTTTTCTGACAGCTGAAAAGGACTTCTGTTGTAGGGTTCTAGACTGTCTTCTTTTCTTTTTTTACCCTTATAGGCAAGATGTCATATAGCTCAAAGCATGTCAGTCGTCTCTAAGAATTACAAGCAAAGAGAACATGGTCGTCCCGACATGGCACACAAGCCGTTGTCTGGACGTTACGGGTGCGTCTCGTTTGTCGCTGCGCGAGTGCATGAAACAAGTAGGGACAGTAAAACAAGAAAGGACAGAAAGCAAAGAGTTTGCGAAAGTCTGTCTCTGTGTTCTTTCAAATATTTTGTTTTTTAATGGAATACGACAAACATTACAGTGTATTAGATCCCCGTGGTGGAACATTGTTTACGGTGCTCCCCCGTTGACCCTAAGGTTACGGGCTTGATACAGCTCGCAGCGGTCGTATTTCTATTGAGGCGAAACGCTTGAAGCCCGTATACAGCATCGTGTCAGGGCGAGTTAAAGGACATCAGATGGTCTAAACGCTTATAGCCCTCCCATTCGGCATGCTTCGTAATCATATCGTGATTTGGTGCGTAAAACTCCAGATATTTTTCTTAAATTGTATGCATATCGTGTTGGAGAAGACTAACCTTAGACATGCATAGGAGCCACCGTATTTAAAAAAGAACCACTATAATTAAAAAAAACACATACGCTAAGCGTTTTATGCTATCTTGTTTTCAGATATTCAAATTGAGCTTAAAGTTTGTTTTTATATCTCTATATTTTGTTAGCATGATTTTATCTCTTTACTGACATAGTGTCACAGGAGAGGTCGATGTCTTTAGTTGGGCCCATTTATTCTTCGTCACTTAAAAAAAAAAAAAAACGGAAACCTTGTCACACAGCGTCTGAAAAATGTATGAAAAGTCTGACACGGTCAGCGAGTATATGAGCGCGATGTTAACTACATAAGCCCTGAAAAGTAAACGCGTACAAACGCGCATATACAAACACTTGCATCGACACGTTCGATATTATCAGCTGATTGAACAAGCCATTTGAAACCAATATTACAACTTTCTGGGAAACAATTACACTCCTGCTCCAGACTGCAATCAGATTACCACAATATTGCAGTGCTGATTGATCAACAGATATGTTTATAGCTGTCTCAAAAAACGATCGGCCGACTTTTGATAACTTTTGTATTAATGACTATACGAGTAAACACTGTATAATGATAACCGATAATTTCATGCATATTTTACAACACAATTGTTTGATTTATTGGATGAATAATTGACTGATTGGCTAGTTGATTGATCGATTGAATGGTTCGTTTATTCGATCATTGATCAATGAGTGATTGAGTGAGGGAGTGAGTGAGTGAGTGAGTATAGAAGACTCCGCGAGCTCGGGAGAAGAAAAAAGGTGCTGACGGTGCTTGAGACATTTGGCAAATGTGCTGATGGTACTTGATCTTCGTTGGATTCAGGAAAAATTTGCTGACTTCGATCTAGTGCAGGTCTCTACACTCGCAACTGTGGCCTACTCTACACTCACACAAGGATTTTTCCTCGTTGCAAAACGCGTTAGCCTTCCACTCGTGTTCTGCGCTTTACGAAGCCATCACCACTTTGTATTTGCTTTTAAGCGGTAATGTCATAAGGTACATTATAGCCATTTGCGAAATATTCTCTCATTGGTGAAATGGAGGTGAAGTAAGTTTCGCCGCTTTTTTTCGCTATTTATGGCGGTGTGCATCACTACCCCCGCATTGTAGAAAATAGGCTGCACAATAGTCAATAGTTTTGTTGCCATCAGTCGCAATTCAGGCACTAGAGTTTCAAAACACACGATTGTGATCAATAGCGCACGTGAAGGAAACAATGTGTCCCCTACTAAAATAAAAAGAAAGAAAAAAGCCTGACCACGGTGGAACCTTTCCTATGAGAACAGACGTCGAGCCATCCGCCTTGTACATTTTCCTGTACTGTCCTTTGCCGTTCTGATTAGAGTTTTGGTAGCAGTAAAAAGAAATGGTATCCGGAGAAGGAAAGCTTCAGAGATTAGAAACGTTTCGCGACCGTCCCGCGGAGGGAAAGTCGCATGCGTACTGGAAACTCGAAAAAAAAAAAAAGGCGGATTGTGTCAGCGAAGATAGTCAACTGCTGGCGAGTACCGACGCACGCCATCAAACACAGCGTCAGTTCTACGTTAGGAACCAGCAGGCCACGGGATCGAATCCCGGCTGCGGTGGCTGCATTTTCGATGGAGACAAAGAAAAAAAAAATGGCAGCATATCCACGGAGTGAATGATGGAGAGTGGGGCGAAGAATTCGTCCGTTCATTCGTTCTTGCTTCCGTCCGTCCATGCGTCCGTCAGTGTGACCGTCCATGCGTCCATCAGCCCGTCCGTGCGTGTGTCTGTTCGTGCGTCCGTCCCTACGTTCGTCCATGCAGCCGCCCCTGCGTCCGTTCATGCGTCCATCCATGCATCTGTCTATGTGTCCGTTCGTCCATCTATTCAATACTCCAAGTACCACCATCTCGCATCTTTTCATCATATATTCCTCATATAGAAGCACCGCCATCCAGCGGACATTCCAAGGACTAAACGAGAGGTGGCGCACGCACACTTTCTTACGGCTTGCGCTTCGGGTCCACTTCCCACCTTTAACCACCTCGAGTTCATGGTATATACTAGTTCACTGTATTCATGGCACTGCGGCCGAACGCTCGCTAAACCTTTCGAAAACCAAGGAGGTTACGCCCAGCGAGTATGACGTGCCAAACTTTTTCAGTCAGATAGAGCTCAACGTACATGCCAATGGCTGCTAATGGGAAATGAGAGGCGGAGAATTCGGCTTTTACTTTC
This sequence comes from Rhipicephalus microplus, assembly GCF_043290135.1. Taxonomy (NCBI): domain Eukaryota; kingdom Metazoa; phylum Arthropoda; class Arachnida; order Ixodida; family Ixodidae; genus Rhipicephalus; species Rhipicephalus microplus. The sequence goes on along the minus strand of NC_134701.1, from coordinate 269,791,592 downwards.
TTACGGCTTGCGCTTCGTATCTACTTCCCATTTTTAACCACCTCGAGTTCATTCATGGTATATACAAGTTCATTGTATTCATGGCACTGCGGCTCAACGCTCGCTAAACCTTTCTAAAGCTTAGGAGGTTACACCCAGCGAGTATAACGTAGCAACCCTTTCTTGTCAGATAGTGCTCAATGTACATGCCTATGGCTGCTAATGATGATCGCAGCCTGCGCGTTAACTAAAAGCCGAATGCTTCTGTCTCTCATTCCCCATTAGCAGCCATTGACATGTACATTGAGCACTATTTTTTATTGTTCAACAATGCACAGAAGAAGTCTCTCACCGGCACCACCTTGGAGGTCAAAATGTTATACTTGTTACATACTACGGGGGACGAACGGGTGTCGCTATAAGGAGCTTTGCCCCTAAAATGCTGTAGGCCCGTGTACTCAGATTTGGGTGCACGTTAAAGGAACCCAGGTGATCAAAATTTCCGGAGACCTCCACTACGGCGTCTCTCTTAATCATGTGGTGGTTTTGGGACGTTAAATCTCACATATAAAATCAATCAAGTTTTTTTCTCTCTCTCTATCTAACTGGCCACAGATCTTCATAGACGTTACATTCTTCAACGTTCCCAATGCAATTGTAACCACCAGCAGCAAAGAACAATTTCGTGTGCATCGGAGACGAAGGCCGTTCTGATGGCCGTGAATGGCCGTCTTAGAGAGAGAAAAGTCTTTACTGAGTTATCCGGTGGACGATTATCCCAGCCCCACGAGGGGAGGGCCATCGTGATGCGGCCACACATGCACCTGCTGCACCAATGCGTTCGCGTAGTGTTGATAGAAGAGAGAATGCCGCTGATACAAAGAAAAGCCGATAAATGTGTTACAATAGCTCATCAACAGAGAATAGCGTCCACAGTGCAGTATGCATGCATACATTGATGCATATGTATGTATGTATGTATGTATGTATGTATGTATGTATGTATGTATGTATGTATGTATGTATGTATGTATGTATGTATGTATGTATGTATGTATGTATGTATGTATGTATGTATGTATGTATGTATGTATGTATGTATGTATGTATGTATGTATGTATGTATGTATGTCGCGTTGACAAGTTCAAGGGTTCAGGTTTGAATCCCTTTTACAGTAGCCGCATTTTAATGGCGTCAATAGGCTGGAACACACGCGTGCTTAGATTCAGGTGCACGTTAAGCAATCCCTGGTCATCAAAATCACTTCGGAGCCTCCCACTATACCGCATACCTCGTAAGCACAGTGTGATTGGGATGAAAAGCCTTACCCGCTATTCTTGGTGCTGCTAATCTGATCTTAACAATAGAACAGTGCCATGAACGACTAGTGAATTTCTTATCTCGTCGTCTTTTCGTTCTCGCGTTGTTTGTTCTTGAAGCTCATAAACGCAACAGGAATGTCATCGCTCTTTTCTGTCGGCCCCTGAAATACCTCTCTCAGTTGATAAGACGCAGCCTATGCCGATTACGATCGAAAGCCACTCGTCAACAGTTACGTAAAACGAAAACACTCATATGTTAAGCTGCTGCTTTTTTCTCGTCCAGCTTTACGGGACGATCAAGACTTCTACATGCACGGACACTTTCTTCTTTTCCTGACAAACGTGGGTATCTCCAGACTGTCGGCCAGCATGACTCAGGCTTTGCCATCGTCACGACCCACGATATACACACATATGTACAACTTCCACCACCTCGCAGCATCGTGGCCCATTTTTTGTTTCTCTCCCAAGAGCAGCGCGCGGACGAATTACGGCGTCGAAGAACGCGGTACACACGCATATCCCGCCTTGGGGCTGACTTACGCAGTCAAGTGCGCGGGAGAGCGCTCCAGTTGGGACGACGAGCGGATTGCGGCGCAGCGGCTTCTGTTTCGGCCGAGGATTCCCGCGGCGCTATTTAGCCGGCTATGCCAATCTCGCGTGGAATGCAATGCGGGCCAGCCCGCTCGAGGCGGCGGGAAGTTACCGCGCCGCGTTCCTCCGGCGACCCCGAACGGCCGGCTGGGCCCGCCTTCGTACGGCGGCGCGCCGATTACGCAGGGACAAGTCGCAGGGTGACGGCGTGTACGCAGAAATCAAACACGCGAAGAAGCGCAGAAGGAAACGAACACCGGCCGCCTTCCCTTTGGGCACAGATATACACACGCAAGAGCTATGCCGTCATACGGGTGACGTGGATTGCGCGACGGTTGCGTCCACTCCGTTGGTGGGATAACGAGCTTATTTTTCTTTGGTTACGAAAATAGCAATGCTTTGGTACTGACCATGTGTACGGGAGGGCAAGGGGCTGATTTGTGAGTATAGGGGCTGTCTACAAATCGTGATCCGAATGAAAACTCATCAGGGTCTTTACGCGCCAAAACAATGATATAACTTTTACCCAACGAATTTGTTGCGTTTATTTGGTTGATAGGCGACTGATTGGCGACTGAGATTGATAGGTGACGCGGCGATCACAGATTGGACTGTGTTCTAGAAACCAGATCCTCCACGACTCCTTACCTGACTCGATAGGGGCATGGTCGGAGTACATAAAATCGGTACACGCAATCGCTACGAAGAAAATAGCCAGAACCGCAGAGACGCCAGCAGTAGACAGCCGTCTGCTACACCCTATGAGCTGGCGCAGCCTATGAAGCGTTGGAAACGTCAACGCATGAATAGGACTCTACTGCGTAGGTTCGCTGCTCTTGCAGAGGAAGCAAACGACTATGCAAGCAAATTGGCTACCGAAAAGTGGGTCAGGTTTTGCAGTTCGCCTGAGAACACACTGAGTACCGCGAAAACTTGGTCCATCCTAAAGAATATTCTTGATCCAGATTAGTCAAAATTCACAACAAGCAGAACACTGCACAAAATCACAGAAACCTTTCCGGGCAGAGATGATGACCTCGTGTAAGCCCTCAAGGAGAGATATATTGGCGATAGTCCACCAAGTAATCCGGCTAATCACATGAGTTATAGCGGAGGTAGAAATGAGAAACTAGACGAGCCGATAACAAAAGGGGAGGTCTTTTCGGCAGCCCAGGCAGCCAAGAGGAACACAGCCCCCGGTGAAGACCAAATTACGAATGTGATGATAAGGAACCTTAGCAATAAAGCCACCGAAGGCCTGACAAAGCAATTCAGTGAGCTATTGGCTCAAATGGAAGGTCCTCGCATAATGGAAAACCGCCATAAATATAACCATTCCAAAACTCGGAAAAAAGCCCTCCCTGCAGGCGCTCAGACCTATATCCCTTACGCCATGCATGGGGAAGCTTTTCGAACGGGTCGTTCACGCCAGACTTCAGAATTTCATAGAGGACAGGGGGCTGTTTCCGGCCACCATGCTGTGCTACCGCAGTGGCCTCTCGACATAGGACGCTTTCCTCCTGATACAAGAAGAGGTCCTCAGAGGCATCTTCAAGGGTGGAGAGCATTTGCTGCTTGCTCTAGACTTAAAGGGAGCCTTTGACAATATCTCTCATGAAGCTATACTCTCAGAGCTAAATATAATTGGTTGCGGGGAAAAGATATATAACTACTATATAAATAATTTTCTCACCGAGCGGTGGGCGACAATTGGTATCTCAAGCGTTAGGTCTGAGCCATTCCGAATGCCAAACAAGGGAACGCCTGAAGGAGCCATCACATCTCCTCTGTTATTTAACATCTCCATGCGTCGACTAGCTCGGGCCGCGGACTGTGTACCACAGCTAGGTTATACCCTCTACGCGGACGACATCACTCTGTGGGCCACATGGGGGTCCCTGGCCAGCAAAGAGCAGACTCTGTAAGAGGTGGCACTGGCCGTAGAAAACTTTGCCAGAACCAGTGGTCTCAGCTGCGCAACTGAAAAATTGGAGGTGATCAGAATACACAGCAAACGCTACAAAAGTAACGAAAGAATAGAAGTCGAAATCGAAAAGCAGAATAACAAAGAAGTCACTGTCACCCGGAGCCTGCGTTTCTGGGTTCAAAGCAATGGTAACGCAAATCACACTATCGATCTTCTTAACTCGGCAACTAAACAAGTGGCTACGATTATTCAGAGGATTACCTTCCACAAAAGGGGCATGAAGGAAAGTGATACTGTGCGTTTAGTGCAGGCGCTCGTGAGGAGCAAATTGACATACAGCTTGCCTTTCCACACGCTGAACAAGAGCGAGGAAGAGAAAGTAGATTCTATCATCAGAGGGGCTTACAAAGCAGCATTAGGCTTACCGATAAGCACTCCGACACACAGCCTTCTCGAGATCGGCCTGCATAACACGTATACGCTCAACTGAAAGCAGCAACATTGATCTCTCAGCGCAACCACCTCAGCCAGACGAAGTCGGGAAGAGAGAAATTGATGAGGGCGGGTATACCACCGCAACTCCAAAACTTGGACGAGGAGCTGGTAGCCGTACCAGACCCAGTCCGACGGCATATTTCGATCGCCCCTATCCCCAGGATCGTGACCAAGGAACGGCATCACGAAAGGCGAGAGGAGCGCGTAAAATGGATCAGAAAACTAGTCAGAGGCAATGACAACGAGCTATACGTTGACGCTTCCAGGTATAACTGGAAGAGCTGCGTCGTCTAATGGTAAGCAGCGACACGAGAAGCATGGCGTCCAGCACATCACTGTACACTACATCGATCACCAAGGTCGAGTGTTTCGCCATCTCATTGGCGACTAAAAGTCGAGAGCGCAACAACGGCCAGACGTACATCACTATACTCTCAGATTCGCAAGAGGCATGCCGGATATTCACGAAAGGCCGCATCCCATTAAACATTTGCATACTTTTAGGCGGCGAATTGAGCAACACTTATATGTTGGTCTAGTGCCCGGGACATGCAGGCTAAGAGGGTAACGAGAGGGTGGACGCTCTAGCTCGAGCGCTCACGAACCGAGCGGAGCAGCAGCCTTCCTCACTGTTACCACTACCCAGCACTACGCACGGTGAATTTCACGAAAAGGAGGAAAACGACCCAGATCAGATGGCTCGGCGAGAGCGTCTTGCTCACCAGCGATGCACGCGGCAGAAATATGGCACCCCCCACAAATCTCTTAAAGGGGAAGACGCCATAGACCCCCGTAAAATTCAAACGGGAGTTTATCCATATTTATTACGACTGCACAAAATTCACCAACTTTGTATGGGCGCGATTGTCCGTGGTGTCGTGACTCGCCACCGACCCTTTACCATATCTCGTGGAGTTGTGCTGAACGGCCAAATGAACTCGATCGCTCACAGCATATGTACAAAATGGAAAACTCTTTGGAACAGTGGGAGGCACTCCTCGCTAGCTCGGACCCGGAGCACTCCTGGACCACGTCCGGCTGGCGGCGCAAGCCAGTGCAGCCTTGGACATGGGGACCCACCCATCTAACTTCTAAACCCATTCTTTTTTTTTTGAACTCAATAAAGATATATATATATATATATATATATCTCGTGCCGAAGAATAGTCTTCTTCCTCTAGTTATTTGAACGCCTTGATGATGATATAAAGTGCGGACATTACTACTTTGGCTAGACAAGCACGACGACACAGACCACGTATGAAAATTGAAAGAGAAAGCAAGCAAGGAACAGAAAGGGAGGGAAAGAAAGAGAAAATACAGAGGAATGAATGGAAAAGAAACAGGAATAATTGAGAAAAAAACTAGAAAGAAAAAGACGAGGAAAGAAAGAGAAGACTAGAAAAGAACAAAGAAGGCTGCCCAGTTCCGCATTCAGCACTTCGTTCAAGCTTAGGACCAACAGGGCGAAGCTTCCTTATTATTCTTTTTTTTTTCGCAGTGCATATACATTTGATGTATGGTTTAGACATTATAGAGTTTACACCCGATTATTCTAATCATAGGTCATCGTAATATGCCTTTAGTAATAATTAACTGCTCAACAATATACAACTATACTTAATGTGTGATAATTCTGCTACTAATATTATCATAAATTGGTCCGAAAGCATTTATGCAAGTGAGGGAGGAAACACAATATGCGTACCAAGCTGGCAACTGCAGCTGGATGGGGCCGAACTCCTGCACAGTATTCAGGATGAACGATTGCAAACAAATGTACTGGACGTAGAGGAAGAAAGACTAGAAAATGAACGAAAGACAAAACATGACAGATCACGGAAGCTAAAACGAACCTTGACGAGTGGCGCAAGGAACGAGGACAGTGACGGCACAAGGACACATCAGGCGCGCACTTCTTGTAACCTTCTCTGTGCTAGTAATCTTGCACTACTTGTAATCGGTTTCAGGCATGAACCAGTTGTCTCAAACCAAACTTTTATTCTTCTTTAGTAAAGTGTCAAGAAATGAATGCAGTACACCATGAGAAATAGAAAAACAAGCCTGAAAGTAATTTTATTAGAAAAGTGTTCAAGAGCATAACTGGTATTCAGGACTGCAAGGTGGTCTTGACGCCACCAATCGACCTATGCACTCTGTCCGCGGTCTGAATGCTTCTCTGAGCAGCAGTATCAGGCAACGAGATGCACACTATGCACTCTGAAAGTGCCAAACCGGTTCTTTAGTTTTCCTCGCTGCAACCTCGCATGGTGCCAGCCCTTTCCCTGACCGCTGTTGTGACTTCACTCTTCTCGGTTGGGTTTTGACTGACTGAACATGGGTTACGTCTGGCGGTAGTTATTTAGAGACCTTTCACACGAACGAGAGTAGATGAAAGGCTTAAATAGAACAGAGTTCAACGATCCCTTCACAAGTCTCTTCACAAAAATCTTTTCTCCAGCACCCATTATTGACTGATGGATACCTATCTCAATGTGAAATCAGTGATAAATGGCATCTATCTGTCTATCTATCTATCTATCTATCTATCTATCTATCTATCTATCTATCTATCTATCTATCTATCTATCTATCTATCTATCTATCTATCTATCTATCTATCTATCTATCTATCTATCTATCTATCTATCTATCTATCTATCTATCTATCTATCTATCTATCTATCTATCTATCTATCTATCTATCTATCTATCTATCTATCTATCTATCTATCTATCTATCTATCTATCTATCTATCTATCTATCTATCTATCTATCTATCTATCTGTCTGTCTGTCTGTCTGTCTGTCTGTCTGTCTGTCTGTCTGTCTGTCTGTCTGTCTGTCTGTCTGTCTGTCTGTCTGTCTGTCTGTCTGTCTGTCTGTCTGTCTGTCTGTCTGTCTATCTATCTATCTATCTATCTATCTATCTATCTATCTATCTATCTATCTATCTATCTATCTATCTATCTATTTCATTGGCAATTTTATTTGACTGTGCCTCACTCTGCGATTTATTATTCACAACCTGCACCATCATCCCCACTATCACTACCACCCCCGACACCACCGGAGTCATCATCATCATCATCAACACAATACGCCTAACACCTTCTCCTCTAGAAGTTTGGAAAAGTATCCTGTGCTATTTAAGGAAGGCTTAATGAAACCTTCTGTAAAACGTGTAATCGGTAAAGCCTGAGCTATTTCGTATTGCAGAACGCCGTACCGATATGGCGTTCTAATAGTTTCTTTCAGACATTCAGCAAGACACGCAGCGTGGCCGTTTCTATTTCTTTCTCTCTCTCTCTCTCAATATAAGCGTGACTCTAAATGTTCGGGTCAGTCCAAACGTTACTGAAACTAGTGAATCGAAAGTGTGCTGTGTCTTTGGCGCTGGGATAAAGGTTGACTACACACACAATATATTTTTTTTTGTATTTTTCGCGTCAGCAAAAGGTGTGCCAGCAACCGAAGGCAAAGTCTTCCGTTTACCGGCTTCAAAGAGAGCGGCTTCTTTTGCGGCGAGAAAGAAAAAGGAAAATAAGACAGATGCCAACAAGTAAATCCAGAGAAAAGAAAAGGGAAGAAGACTGGCTTTGGTTTCCCACGAGCTGCATGAGGTCATCGGGCAGGTGCTTTGGGTCGCGGTCGAAGGATCGCGCGCGCCCGATTAAGATATATGCTCTACGCTCGCCTATACCGCTGTGCCAGCGCGGGGCGACCTCTTCCAGAACCTGGAATATTGCTATTCTGCTACGTGCGCTGTTCGCGGTCGTATAGTATATGTATGTACGGCGCGCGCGCATCTTCGCGTATGCTGTTCCCGTTTTAGAAAGTGAGCAAGAACGCATTCACCCCGAAGTCTTTTTCCTTTTGCTATCCTATAAGAGATATACCAAAGGCTCTTACTTTCCCTCTTATCTGAAAGTTGTGGTTAGACAGCGCATACACATAGTCGATCGAACGTCACAGAGTTTGGCAACTGCGCACGACCACGTCTCGATTTTGTACAGTCTTCCTTCGTGCTTCACGATTCCTTCGGCGCCAGTGGCACAAAGTCGAGCGATGGAATCACTTCTTGTAATATTCAACAGGAACGGTATCGATTCACGGCTGGTTAAGACGCTAAACCTAACGCTCCAATCTAGAGATTTCGCTCAGCCGTTACAAATATAGCCAGACTTACATGCTTGCTCGGATATAACACCATCTTTTATGAGGCTACGTTCCATGTGTAACCTCTATAGACGCCCATCTGCGTATAGCTTACGTAGGTGGGGCTTCCATACGCTCAGGTCAATGACCTGTAAACGGCAGTCGCACCCAATGCAGCCTGGCTTTATTGCCGTCTTAGTAGGAAGCGGGTCCGCTTGCTTTCAAAATAGATAAAAAATGAGAACCATATTTTCGAGATTATATTGTAGTAAACTACGCCTTGGAAATGCGCGTTGTTTATGTTTTAGCTCTCATTACATACTGGTTTCCGCAAAACTCCCGCTTGTCCTGAACGGCCGTATGCTTCCGCTCCAGCCTATTTTCACGATGCTAGATTTTTTTTTTTTGCGTGAGCTTTAAAAACGTGTCAGTGCATCACTGCATCCACCTCCACCCAGTGTTTTGTTCTTTTAGCGCTCCTCCTATCGAGGAAGTCCTGCAAATGAACGAACTAAGCAAAAGTGAGGGAACTCTAAACTCGACGTCTACGGAACATCCACCTCTAAATATCCCAACTCGTTTGTCCGAAGCGTGTCCCATACTAATCGCTCCATACGTAGAATTCGCATACGTCTGCATCAAGGACGGAATTCATCGCTTCCACTGTTGTAATTGCAGGGCGTAATTGCGCGAGACGGAAACAGAAACTGTACCATGTCCCGCACGTGCACACACTCCTGCCGCTTTCCTGAAAGCCCTTGTGCTTAATTGGGTGCTGGATAGATAGCCGGCTGGCTAGCCGGCCGGCTAGTCGGCCAGCTCTCGCCGACGCCGGACATTCCGCTTTCCCAGCCGTGGCGAGCCGCTTGTGTGCGCACGCAGGACCGTTGTTCGGGAAGCAGGCAAAAAGAACGTGCCGCGAAGCGCAGGTGAGCAAGACGACTGTGCCGCGGCGGCTCACTGTTTATTTTCGCGTATACTCACTATACGTCTCGTCTCAGCGCGAGATTTCGTGTGTATACGCAGGAAGCTTTTGCCGCACCCCAAGTGTGTTTGATCCTCGCGGAAGCTGTTCTTCCTAGCCCAGCCGCATAGAAGCAGCGAAGTGCGGAAACAACAACACCGGTGACTGCCTCACCGCCTCCTGTGTTGTTGTGGTGGCATGCGGCGGCACAAACGCATGCATTCGAGGCAGGTCGCGGAAGTGGACGTGTCTACCAGCTACTGACTTCCCGGGCGTGTCCCGCAGCGTGGCTACGTTGTTTCATGAGCAGCCGATTCGCTTCGGCGACAGCCGAGAAAGGATAGCGCGCTGGCGCGCCGAGGATTTACGGCGCAGTCACTCAAGGGTATAAGGCCAATCCGAGGCGAGGCATAGAGGAACGGTCATAGTGCGACAGCTTGCCTCGAGCTGCCGCAGCAACGCTTTCCCGCAACTCCGTTCCCTATTTACGGGGCGAGAGCGAAGGTGACTGCGCAGAAGGAGAGAGGAAGGAATTGTGAGAGGTGGGACGAAGGCAACGAGTTGAACGAGAAAACAAAAGGAGTGACCGAGAGAGGTGATAACGGAGAAATCGCTCGAGCGCCGCTTTCGCTCATCAAGTGCGTGCGTGGGTCCTGGAGCGTGACCCTCGACGTTCCCGTGGCGATCGGGCCTGCCCGCATCCTTGGGGGTTGTTCGCCTTGGTTATTCGGAGCTGGCCGTATTAAGATGAAAAAAAAAGGAAAAAAAGAGGGCATATTTATCAAACAGCTCGAATGGAACGTAAGAGCAAAAGTGATGGAAAAGACGGCTGGATATATAGACTATATACGGTGAATGGGGCGGCCGGCACGTATATATAGTTATATATAGTTAGAACAAAGGGAGCCTCTATGAGGAACGTAGTGTTTTGCATGGTGGCATGGCAACCACGTGAGAGGGGCAAAATGCTTCGCGTAAATTAGGAGACTCGGCTGCCATTTCTCTCGTTGTATTTTCGAGTAATGCAAGTATAGACGATCAAGGCTTATGATTAAAGTGGCTGGCTAATGTCGTGGTGCCCTGGTTACTCCTGCACCTGTCGCCCTTGTGTGCAGGGAGAAGAGGAACTTTCTGTGGATATAAAGAAGTGGCAGCGAAACCTGCGAAAGTAAAGGATGTTTCTTGTTACAATCCACCCCCCCCCCCCCCCCCCCCCTCCGCCCACCTGCCGAATTTCGGGTTTGTTCAAGAGCCGTAGTAAAAAAAAATTACGCCTGTCTTGCTTACAAAACAAAAAAATCGTGTGCTAGATAAGTAATTTGAAAAGGGGGACCAACGGTCGCCATTTAAGGGGGAGACAGGTAGGGAGAGAAGTTAGGCACACTGTAATTAACACCACACTACAACCCTTGCTTACGTATTTTTCATTAAAACTATTACAATACCTTGTTACGCAGAAAACAAACAAACAAACAAACAAACGCATGAAAGATACCATGAGCAGTAACACGCTGCACAGGACAAAACCAAGTGAAAATACTTGCGCCTCGTCTGCCTTGAACGCTCAAAGGCCTCACGAGAGAAAAGCTTCGCTGAAGTTTGTTATATTCATTTTTCAGTCTCCCATTTCAATAAAAAGCGAATTCAGAGGTCATCACCGTTGCGAAAAGCGCAAATGCGCCAAGCCTTCGATTAACGTAGCGCAAAAAACTTCATTGTTGCGCTATCGCTGGCTTTCGCAGTGCGAACGAGTCGTTTCCTCAGTGGCGACGCCTCTTTCACAACGTCTACAAACGTCACTCGAACAAGCGATGCTCGATGCCGTCGGTGTTGCGGCAACAGGTGCCGCAACTCGTAGTTCTTGCTTTTAGAGGCGCGTCGAATTTCGTGCTTTGCAAAAACACGCGCGCCTTGTTCGCTTCGCGGAAACACAGACAGAGGCGTCGTCGTCGTCTTCAAGCGGTGGCTTCCGTCATGTTCCCGAAGTCACAAAAGACGCGTACGATAGGCGCGGTTCGCCACTGCCTTTTGAACAGGGCGTGAATGACGGCGCGCTTTCGCGACGCCGGACGACAAACGGGACGACGTTATACAAAACACCTGGAAGCGTGAAATCGGGAAGTCAATTGTGCAACTCTCGCTAGTAGCGTGCAGTGCTACGGAGCGTAGAAGCTTGCGCGAGTCACCAAAGTGTCGAAATGAGAAGGCCACGCTATTCACATTAGTAAAAAAAAAAAAAAAAGGGGGGGGGGGGACACACACGTAATGAAAACCTGCACGTCGAGGAATTACGAAAAAAACGCGAGTACAGTAACAGGGACACTTTGTTTGCTACAAGTCGTCTTTTGCTTTGCGACAGGGCCTTCAAAATGATCCTCGGCATGTCTGAAACGGAATTTGCAATGCATTGTACAAAGCAGAGGGTCTCGATTGGCTGCTTGTGCTATGCGTCACCAGGTGCCCAATGTGCCACTCCCTGGCTACACGCCTTTGCGCGTCAACTTAAATTGAACCTCTTTGGCTCTCACCGGGTTCATCATGAAAGCAACAACGTGGTGACATGATGTCGATGTCTTGGGAAGTGGACCTTGCATTTTTCTTTTCAAGCGAAAGCTTTAGGCGCCTCACCACATGCCAAACTTGACCACCGGCGCGGGCAACGTCAACGCGAGCAAAAAAAAAAAAAAAAAATCTTCACCACAGAATGACGTCAACAAGTTACGTTATCATGAGGTCAAAGATTGCGAGAATTCGGGAGGTAACTATGACGTCACGTAATGACGTCATTACATGTCATCGGCGCTTGAGCAAAGTTTCATGGAAAGATCGCGGAGGCAGCGGGAAACCAGGTTTGAAGTTTGTTTCACCACAGTTCTACAAAGTTAACTATTTTTCTTTTTACCACACATGCATGAAAAGCTGGTGTGCTGAAATCGCGCAATGCCTCTGATCATGGAGGGAACACAAAATTATGTTAATGACAGGAAGCCTTCGGATGGGGGCCGGCGAGGATCAATACATCGATTTGAAGAACAAGTGAATAAGATGTCTTTCGCTGTAGATTCGTACGACTGAATAAGGATCCCTGTAAGTTTTAACACGATAGCATTAAAAGCATGGTGTCGGCATCGTTGGTTGTCAGCTAAAAATCATCATCTTGTGCGTGACCGAAAACTCGAGAAAGATGTTAATAAAATAAATAACGAATAATTCTGGGTCCGAGTGAGTCTTTTGCACGTTAAGCGGGTGTTCTACCACACAGCCATGCGTCTGCTTGTGAACACAGCGAAAATATCTTCCTCTTCGTGTGAAAGTAACTTCCATGCTTTACAAGCACATGCGTCCTGTATAGATGCTTCACAATGCAACATGAAGCGCTGCAGTAATAATGCCTGGCACAAGTGTACACCGCCATCGGGCGTCAGAGCATGCGATTATCATAATGACGTCATGGTCTAAAGCTGGTCACTCACTACAAGAGGCACACATGTTACTTTGCCTATTCTCTTGAGCCACGTAGTGAGTGCCTAGCAAGTTCGAAAATATTTCATGCACCCATGCAGTGTTTGAAGTACGCTGCAGGGACAGGATATCGCTATCACGTTCAACTCTTAAAGGTGAAGCTGAAGGGTGCCCCATTTTTTGTTTATTTTTTTCTTTCAGTCTTGTCCGTCTTGCGTTCTTCCAAGCACACTGTCAATCAGTAAAGTTCATACTATCTTGTCACTCGTGAGGAGAAACCAAACAGTATACTCAGAGTGGGTGGTAGAAGCTAACTAAAGAAAGAAAACACACATTACCCAGTGAGATATCCAGCAAAAGACCTTCAGAGACGTTGTGTTCCCGACGCAGATTATCCCAGCTTACTCTATTTAAAAGCGCGGCAGGAGCCCATAATCGTCTACGAAACGTCTCGCAGTAGCATGGACAACACGTGGCCAGTTCTTCTTTCAGTGTTCATTGCTACGCGGAGAACTCCTGTCAGGAAATTGCGAGGGGCAGGGAAAACAGACATTTTCTTTCCCCATTCTATCCAGAAATAATAAAACATTTGGAAAATCTGAAATGTCAGCGCTAACAATAACTCATATTCCTTATTTCAAGAACAGAAAAGTAAACCACTCATACACGATTACACGTTACAGAAGACAACGAATTGAAGATCTTGCCATCTTTCGCGTAAAACATTAGATATGAAAATTTCGAAGTGCTTAATATCATTAACAGGTGAGGTTTTACGTGCTACATGACATAATTAATTGCGCAGTGTCTGACTCACTGTCATTAAATGTGTACACATGCACCACGTAGACGGCTACTGCTTTTTTTTCCCAACCAGATTTGACTGCACAAAAGGTAGGCCACTTTTAATCGTCTTCAAATAGGGACACATTGCGCAGCTTGCTGCGAAAATTTCCACAAAAAGATCATCGCAAATGAGGCACATTCGCAACTCGCACACGTGGACGTCTGCAGCAGCCTGGTAGTTATGTCTTTTAAATGTTGCTGAATGCGAAGACACTTCCACGGAGTTCACGGTTTCGACGTTCTTCACGAAGTCCCACACGCCAGCATTGGAGCGCATCCCGGGGAACGCCCTCTATTTCGTGACCTTTGAAAGCAGTCGTTGAATGTAGCCAGGACCCCGAATGGCATACAGCGTATTAGCATTGCAAAAAAAGAAAAGTATTCAAGGACCATGGCAGGGTCCTTCAATACCTTTAGTGAAGGGCTCCGAAGCGAAGTATCGAAGGACGATGCATTACAACGAAAAAGCTCTTAGCGAAACATGCGCCTTTTTTACGAGAGGCTTGAAAACATTGCCCCGTTTTTCACGTCATCATCATCTGCTCTAGAGCAGTGGGTGGCAAGTATATATATATATATATATATATATATATATATATATATATATATATATATATATATATATATATATATATATATATATATATGTGTGTGTGTGTGTGTGTGTGTGTGTGTGTGTGTGTGTGTGTGTATAGAATATCTTAAGGCTTGGTTCTGATTTAGCAGTGTTTAAAGGAGCTGGCAAAAATGAAACGTCGCGTTTTTAAAATGATGATAAGTTGTTTCAAGAATAGTGCTGTCTACTTCAGCTCAATATAGCACATCAAGTAAACTAACGCACACGAACATTTAGCAGCAATTTAATAGCTTTATATGGCAAATATTTAGACGTTTCCAACAGCTTTGGTCACACGAGCACACGACTTCGTTAGAACGATCGCTTCCTTCTGTTCCCTCTCCCGCTCCTCTCCCGCTTTCAAAATACCGTTACATGTGATGTCGGCAGTCAACAAATACCCACACAAACATATACGACGACCCTCCCGTAACTGAGATTGCCTATCACTCAGGCGACTTCTATCTGGAGGAGCTGAAGGCAAGTTCTGTTCATCAGGCGCGTCATCTTCGCTCATGGTTGGAATGCACAGTATCACCGCAAGGAAAAATCCCGCGTTCTTAGGGTATGTAAATAAATAAAATAAAATAAATAAAAAGCAAAAAGAACGTGCATGAAATTTCGATCATGGACCCCCGCTTTAGTTTTGCGTTTACTCTGTTCCGGCGTGCGATTTCAATACGGCACGGTGATATCCGTCGACACCGCGCTCGACACACGTCCCGGAACGAGAGTTTAAGCGAACTGTTACCGGCGAGACAGCGGGGAGCGCCTTCCGTCAACGTCGTTGCAGAGACGACGACATGGCTTAACCCGTGGCCCAGCACCGCATTTTCTTCGCACCCAAATCTTTGTTTATTATTAGAAATATTTCTTGCTTCCCCCGGCTGCCACTCTGAGCCGGCATCCCAAAACACGAGTCGGGCGCACGACGGTGTGGCGAGAAGGGTGTGGCGAGGGGGAGGCTCCGGCAGACAAGGAAACAAGGTCATAGCGAGTCCCCCTCTCTGGTCGAGCCCGCCCGCCGTATAAAATCTAGAACAAGTTCAGGGTGAAATAGTTGCTTGGCTTGGCATTGATCCCCGTGGATGCGGCGCGCGACGACCTGCAACGACGAACAGCCACAACGTCGTCGTCTCTTCGCACAAGACGCCGACGGTGCGCCACCCACGCCCACCGCCCACACGGCGAAGGACCGCCGCCGAATCGGTTATTGCCCCAACGCGCGCTGCAGTGATCGGACGTACGACATCGACCTTGTGCCGTACTGCGAGGCTTTTTCGCGTCCAGCGCCGCGGTATCTTCCCTTGTGTCTCACCCCGGGCTACCTAATCCGGTGCCCACGGACGTTCTCTCGTCGACGACTCGCTGCTCCCTTGCCGGACTATTAGAGTGGACTACTCGCTTGAAGTCGGACCTTTTGACCGTGTTTGTGAAACGCCGGGTCGGAATCACCGCTGCCAGGATGTTGCCAGCCGTAAGTACACGGTGGTGCCATCTCTTTCTTGGTCGCTTGGCCTCGCGAAACTTCGTAATAACGAATTTCGTGGCATTCGAGAAAAGAGACGCGAGTTGGCCGTCGCCGAGATATAAAATATAGACTTGATACGCGACACTTCGATACGAGTTTTGCTTTACCATCTTAACATTCTCGAACCAGAGAAATAAACGCAGTTAACTGGTATAGCTTTCGCGAGCGATTTCGCTGTAACGAGAGCTCACCTCACGGCTTTCATGATTCGCGCGAGTTTCGAAGTGTGTTCGGCACTTTTATTTCATTCCAAATATCTCTTTACTTCTACGGGTCTTATTCGGAACAAATTATACGTTTATGCACCAAGGTATTAGTTTCCTGTTATCGCATAGAACGCCGTAAGGTTAAAGAAATCCAGAGATGTGAATGGCACAGTACGTCTGTTAAGTGAGTAACTTTCATGCTATATATACCTGTGCTTCTCTTGGGAATATTTAAACACATTTTAAGGTGCTTAAATAAGTGCGCACAACAAAACAGTTCTTTTTCATTCTGATTAACGAGGGTGAGAAAACGTAAAAAAAATATTGTTGTTCGTATTGTCGTGGACATTAGTATACATTTGGAGGGTGCAGCTGTGTACAACTACAAAAGCAAATAGGTCGGTATATTTGCCTGAATAGTTGTTAGCACTATCTAACCATACTAATAGGGCATAGCAGAAAAATATTATTAATAATAAAAAAGTGTAGGCTGCATTCAAGTGGTCAAAAAGGTAATCAGTGGGGAAATGGTTTACAGCGCTAGAACACTGCTCGACATTATCGAAATGGATAATCTATGCACAGACATGTAAGTTAAACCTCCTGTTTTATAGCGTAATGAGACAAACCTTCGTGCTAAGAAAAATTACTTCATGTGTCCTGGATGAACGTATAAAAACATAAACAGTAATTTACTTTATTCGCTACATGCACGGGAGATGAACGTGCGCACGCACTTGCATTTACCAAGTGGTTCAATCCAACGATGTTCTGTTGAAAGTACTGCAGCGCAACGGAAAGTCCCTCTTGGAAGACATGATGCATAACACTGTCAACCTAAATTATGCCAAGTTTGGCCACCGTTATCGCTTAAGAAAATGCATTTCTTTTCAATGTTTGTCCAGTTCATCGCAGGGCTTATATAGACAGCTTAAATTAAAACGAACCAAAGTATATGGGAACTGTGCGTTTCAAAACCACGATATCGTTATAAAGTGCGCCGTGGTGGAGAACTCCGGGCTGAGCTAGTGTTTTTTTAACGTGCGCCTAAATCTGTGTACTCGGGTGTCTTTGCGTTTCTCCCAATCGAAACGCGGCCGCCGTGGATGGCAATCGAGCCTGCGTTCTGAAGTTTAACACAAGTTTGATTATCTCCAGTGTACGGGCGCCTAACATTATCATCTCTGAGCGAAAATATTAGCGCATCTGTCGTGACGAATTTGAGAACATCAACGAATCTTGACATCACTGCAACTTGTATTGCTATGAAAACGACGCTAACATTGTATAGCGTTTCTATGCAGTGGCATCATCTAAGTTTACGTATATAAAATGAAAAAAGAACGCAAATCGACTTCGAAAAATGTTTTGTGTGAATATTCTCGATGTTCAACGTGGAATTAAAAGGAAGATGCAAGCAGCCTACACAAAGGGAGGTCTTCTCTACGTGAGCGCATAATTTGTCGTGTCCCTTGAATAGTCCTGAAGAAATAAGCAACGATGTTTCAGGCATCTTTATAACTATGCTCTGAGCCACTGAGTTCATCAAGGACTGAACAGCCATTACTAACTATGTAGTCAATCCAGCAATTTTTTTTTCTTGGCAGTGCGCCTGAAGGACTTCCGATAAAGTTGTTAGCGTGATATAGAACACACAAAGCGAAGCAAAGCCTAATATAGCACGGTCATTACGAATAGTTTCGTAACCATAATATGCTCAAGCAGAACTACCGAGAAGCCAAGTGATTGCAAAGAAATCGAAGTCTGGTTCGATTGGAACGTGATGCTAAAGCATAAACTAGTCGAAGAAGATGACAGAGAAGAGAGAGAAATGATACACACAACAACTTTCATAGTGGGTGTCACTTTTGTCTCTTGTCCTCCGCCTTCTTGATTGGTTTATGCTTTAGGCCAAGCTGTCAACTCGTTTTGGACAACCATGGTTCGTGCAGCTGCCCGAGGGACAACCACTATAATGAGGAACGGGCAAAAAAAAATTTTCAGAAATCTGACGCGCAGAACACTTCGCAAGGCAGGCACTGAGTTCATGTAGTCACACTTGAATGCTGTCTTTTCCCAATGTACGGGGTGCCAGAAAAAAATGGAGCACAGCGCAGAATCGAGTATACGTATATATTTAGTGTATGCCCCCTATTATGTAGTTCCGTGACAAGAGAGAACAGGAGCGAGGAAATAAAGTGGCTGTTATCTTGTTAGGAAAACAAAGGTCTCGCCATCATCTGCTGGTCACGACGAAGTAAGGCTCAAAGCCACACGGAATAGGCGTTTTAAAAAAGAAAATACAGAAGAAAAAGACTACAGAAGATATAAGATTTTGAGCCACCGTGTGGAGGGGGTGTCCACCCGTCTGCGATTTACGTCGAACCAGCGACGAAGGCCGCATCCAGTCGCAACAACATCCATGAAGATGGTACCGCTCGCTCGCGACGTGGACGTAAAACTTACGCGGTTTTGTGCAAAAAAAAAAAAAAGGTAAACTCCCTCACTTGAGCTGCACTTTAAAAATAGCCTCGGTAAGGCGTTACGTAATGAACAAGCGATCAAATAAACGCAAATGACACGGTGGTCTATTTGCGCAACGTAATGAGGTCACTTTGCCGCCGAGGCTGGCGCGGGGAGGAAAACGCGGCGTAAAACGCTTCGACCTCTTTTGTATGCAGCCCGCGCGTCTCACACGGGGATGCCGGTCGATAAGCGCGGAATGCGGAATACCTGCTCAACCTGCTCGGCTAATTCACGGGGCACCGGACCTGCCCCAAAAAATCACCACACGCCAGCTTCTAGGTACAGAACATTCGATTGTGGCGTTACAATTAGTACAGCCGTGGGAACACAGTACTCAATACGGTTAATTTGAAATTAGGTTGTAGGACATTGGTAAAAATAACAGCCAATAACCTGAGAAACACAACTTCTTCGATGGGAACGAAGTATTGCCGGTGGTTTTTAGTGAGAGGTCGTCAGAATAATTAGAAGTACTCACCTCTTTCGAGCAGTGTTCTTTTGGGCTTATATCGCCAACATGCCATGCCCACCCCTACACTTATCGGCCCTTGCTTATGCTCCTACTGGTATGCATTATAATTCGCCTACGTTCACTTGTGTTTACCCTCGTTCTGATGTACAGTATGGTACACTATTAAAAGGAACACGTTGATGAGCACCTTTAATATTGATGGCCTTCTAAATGAAAGTGAATGTAGAAACATTGTTCGTGCACACCTCTAGTCTGCCAAAACGTAGTTGAAATTGTCAACCACCAGTTATCTAAGCTACTGCACTTCGGCTGAAGAACGAGATCTAGATATACATTGTAACAGTGCAGCCGTCTGTACGTTTACCGGCCCGTCTGGCTGGATCAGTGGTTACAGGGCGCTCAGCTGTTGACCAGAAGGTCAAGGGTTCGATACCGGCCATGGCGGTCGCATTCAGATGGAGCTGAATCGGTAGACACCCGTGTATTGTGCCACGTCATCGCATGGTAAAGAGCTAACGACATTGAAATGTCGACGTCACAGTCCTTCGCGGGTGAGGGCGACATGCACAACTGTCATGAATACACATTACCTCCTTAAATAAAATTTTGGTTATAACTTCCATGAAAAAACTAAAAGTGAAGCCGGTTCAAGCATGAGCAAGTGCAACTTCACACGCATCTATTAGAGGTAACCCGACTCTATTACCGAGGCTGATAGCTTGATATTTCGAGAGTGAAGCTTTTCGCCAGTGCGTTCATAGATGTATAGTAAAGTTCAAATCTGGAATAAGAAATAAATCTCATGGGCCGATGGAATTGTGGCGTTTCGCAGGATGTTGTGCCTCATTACCATTTCTCACTGTCCTGATATAGCGCACTGTGCAACTGCGTCATATTGTTCCTTTGCTCTCGATAAATTGTACTAAGAAACAAAGTAAAGAAAATGTCACACTATCTCTAGTCATAAGATAGCCACGAAAAAGGTAAACAATAAATTCCTGATGTTGATGCTGCAATGAAACTAATCGTGAAGAGATGATACATAATCGCTTTCAAAACGATATGTATTGCAAAAACAGAAGAAAAAAGAACACATGCAATGATCTTTACAATATAAAAAAATAGACGACAAAAAGATGGCAAAAATATAAAAAGAAAGTACGAAGCGAACTATATGTCAGCGGTACTGTCTCTTTTTTTACTGACAGGTATTATTTTACACAACGTACAAGCGTTTGATCTACGCGCGCTGGAGCAAGATGTGTTATCGTGCACTTTAAACGGAGTTTAAGCATAACTCGACTGCCACTTTTGACGAAAGCATCACGCGGAACAACTGTATACAAAAAACTTTGACGACTTTGCTTCCCGTTGATTGGGAAACCTCGTGGGCTACGTCAAGAAAAAAAAAACGATAAAAAGAGTAAAGGAAAATAAGAGAGCAGCCGGGCTTCTGCGTAATTGGTTCACAAGGAACAAAAAGCGCGCTATGCGCTTTCGCAGTGGCCCATTAGCTCGAACGACTTTTGCAAAGTATCACAGAGTATACCAGCTGTCGAATAACGAACGCCCCAAGCGGCCACTTAAGGGCAAGTCGTTATAGCCGCTCAGAACCGAGCATGGTTGAAGGCAAACCCCGCGCCTCCTTTATGGCTCAACGGGGCGTGCGGACCCAGCTTGCGCAACAATTACGACAACCCATAGCGAGAAAGAAAATAGGGCGCAGCCTATGCGTGGTTTGAGAGTGTGGGGGAATGCAAGTGGTTGAAGTGCATTTCACTGAACGAATTATTATGAGAGTGAGTGAGTGAGTAACAATCAGGTCAGTTCAATGGAACCATTCCTGTTGCTCCGATTTGATTCCCTTTCATTGAATATTCAACGCTGGTGAACGAAGTGATGTGGCCGCAGTACTGCTCACACAGTGCCACTCACAGAGGGCCAATCACGGAGTACCTCTCACAGCACTGACCGTTTGCCAGAAGAAAAATGTCATCAGCACCACCTTTGTGTGCCCATCGCGAGGCAAATGCTTTTCCCGTGTTTCTCCAATGAATCCGGTCCTTGGATGCGGCCACGTTACGCACTCCGCCCCTACCTTTCAATTTCATCTGTGCACCTGACACTATGCCACCATCAGGAATGTCCACCCTGTCTTGGAACACAGTACGTTCACTCTTAATGAGAAGCTGTTATCTTTACTTAGATCTACATGCCGTATCTTATCAATTTCAAGTAATATATCCTTAACACATGTGTGCTTTCTGACCCCATGTGCTCTTTTCCTGTTCTGCGAGGAAAAACCATACTTGGAATATATTCGTTAAATTAAACCTGGTGCAGGATTCGATGGATATTGATTTGAAATCATGACCCTTGAAAAAAAGAAATTCTTCGAATTTTATCAGCTTCCTATTTTCGATCATTTTGCCTGCCAAAAGGATTGTATCATGCCGATAGTTCGTATCTTTACTCACGATGTTTTCTAAATGCATTCGTCAGTGTGTAGCCAGCAACCATGCCACTATTGAGGATGAAACCAACAATATTGCGTGTGACTGTGTATTCTCACACCCTCATTCACAAACCAATCGTATCCTTATCTTACAGTTTTCGAACGTCTTTGTACGCTGTATGGGCGTTATAGGGGCACAAGAATGGTAACAGGGTAAAAGATAACTAAAAGACACATTTGTGAATACTGACCTACTTTGATTATCAAACACACTAAAGACTCGATACGGATAAGGAAAAGCCGATATAAGGATATGGTTTGTTTGCAAATATGGGTCAACAATAACTTCTACTCAATAGACAGAACACTTCAGATGGCAGGCCATTTTCGGAAGTGAACGTCTTCGAACTTTGACCGAGTAACACTGCTATACGCATAAAAGTGGCTCAAATATACGCCTTTTCAAAGCAAGGTGCGATGTTCGAGCCCTAAATGAATATTCATTAGTGGGGGCTGTTCTCGTCATGACTTTTTACTCATCCTATAGCTTAGCCAACGAAAAGGTTAACACCAACACTCGCGCACTTCAGGCCATCATCTCTCTATCAGCGAATTGCAGAGTATAAAGTGACTGCTAATGCGTAGGTATCAGCTTTGACTGATTGCGGACCGGGGAATCAAAAGCTGGCTTAAAACTGGTTTTACGTGACTTAGAAATAGTGAATTTTGACTGCATCAAGGGCGAGTGAATCATCATCATCATCATCATCATCATCATCATCATCATCATCATCATCAGCAGCAGCAGCAGCTGCAGCAGCAGCGGGGGCGGCCTGACTACGCTCACTGCAGGACAAAGGCCTCTCCCACGTTCTGCCACTCAACTCGATCCTGTGCTTGCTGCTGCCACTTTACACCCGCACACTTCCTAATTTCATCTGCCCACCTAACTTTCTGTCTGCCCTTCACCCGCTTGACTTCTCTTGGAATCCAGTCTGTGTTTCTTAATGAGCAGTGGCTATCTTGCCTTAGCGCTACGGGCCCGGCCCATGACCATTTCTTCTTCACGATTTCGACTAAGATGTCCTTAACACTAGTTTGTTTCCGCGAGTGAATAGCGGTCCGTTAAGTCCTTCCTGTTATAGGAGAAAATGAGATATGTGATCATTGGCATACGAAAGGGCATGTTCACACCGATTTAGCCGCATAACAGAGCACGGGAGCGTGAGACTGTTAAGTGAATACCCGAATGAGCCAGCACATCAAGCAAGCTTTCGGGCAGAGCATGTTAACACACTTGGAGAGGGATAGAGAGAGAGACTAAACGGCTTTATTTGAGAGGTCAGCAGAGGCTTCATTAGTCCAGGATTCCCCGCCGCGGTGGTCTAGTGGCTAAGGTACTCGGCTGTTGACCCGCAGGTCGCGGGTTCGATTCCCGGCTGCGGCGGCTGCATTTCCAATGGAGGCGGAAATGTTGTAGGCCCGTGTGCTCAGATTTGGGCGCACGTTAAAGAACCCCAGGTGGTCAAAATTTCCGGAGCCCTCCACTACGGCGTCTCTCATAATCATATGGTGGTTTTGGGACGTTAAACCCCACAAATCAATTAGTCCAGGATGGCTTGAGCTCGGGCCGCGCCAAATATTGCCAGAATTTGTGACGTCGCTACGACGTCACACGAAGATGTCGTCATATCACTTTATCGCTTGGTGAAACACGGGTCTATCAAGGAGGCAGTCAAAACCGTGTTAGGGGTAGGCATACCGATGACGTTATTGTCACGTATACGAACAGCCCGCCTCTCTCGCGCCGTTCTCTTCTTAGCCTTTGTTCTTATTTTTATTTGTTAGCTTAGGCTTCCTTTCCTCGTCCCGTCAGGAACCGAGTTTTTTTCCGGGCCGCGAGCTCGCTGCGTGCGATTGCTGGAGGCGCCACGCTGACCGCTTTTAATTGCAGTCCGAATAGGAGCGAGATCACACGCGCGGCCTTATCTTCTTCTTGCTTTTCTCGCTTGCGTCGGCTTCGTTTTTGGGCTCCGAAGAGTGGTCCGACGTTTCGAAATGAGGCTAACACGCGACCGGAGAAGAAGTGCCGACGACTCGACACAACCCTCCTCCGGCAGCCGACTTTAACCGGCTCCCTCTCGCCGAAGTTTGTCTCCCCGGTGTTCGCGTTGAGAAAACTGCCGAAAAAAAGATTGCCGGCGAGAAGTCCGAGTGGATGCTGCGGATGCTAGAAGGGGGGAAGCGGGAGGAGGGGGTGAGTCATCAACAACGACGTAGCCTCTGCGGCTGCTTCTTGCTGGCGGCGGAGCCTCAATTGACCCCTTTCGGAGCTGGCTTAAGTGTGCCGGCCTGCCATTGCTACAGAAACAAACAAAAAAAAAAAGCCAAACTGAATACACCCGTGCCCGCAGGGAACCGGGCACAGATACCCTGCGCGGGCCGATGCGGTACATTGGCGCTACGAAAAAAACAAAAAAAGGCATGTAAGATGACGCAATGAAATTGACCAGGTTTAGCCGATAACAGACCAGTGCTGATTACGCCGATTTCTGAGGGTTAAGCCATCGTCACTTAACGCCTTCTCAGAAGCAGGGCTCCAGTGGATACGAAAAACAATTGGGTGTATCCACCGGGTCATTGCGATCAAACGAAAGCTCGTGGAATCCGTTAATTATTTTAGTTGTTGTATTGAACAAAATACTCAAGCATGCTCCACAGTGCACCTGAAGGATAATAAGCCAGCAACCATGATTCCCGGCCTCAAATATTGTGTTATTGGAGTTCAGTCCCACCGAATAGAGAAAATGAGATGATACGGTACTGAACATTTGATGTGACGTCAAAGGTCGTGCAAGTTTCTGTTTGTTTTCTCAGCCGATTCATTGTACCTTATGATTCAACTTTGGCCTGCTAGTACGCATTTTTGAATACCTCACGTCAAGACTGGGGAAATGGGAAGGGGTGATAAAAGCTAGAGAGGAGAAGAAAAAAAGCACTGTAGCCGTGTATGCAGCAGCAGTTTCGCGCCTGACACCACGGACGGTGAGGTCAGTCGCGTGGTTCTAATTAGAATAGCCTACTGAACTCAGCGCTCCTTAACGTCCCTGTCTTTCTTTTACAATTATTCTCCCCCCTTCTTTCTCACGCGAAGACTTATGGAAACGTGATATGAGAAGATAATCATGCCAGCCATAAAAGTCATGTTCACGATTCGACGATGACTATGACAACGTCGTCGATCTCCTGGCGTGCTGCAAGCTACCGTAGAACTCGGTGGTAGACACTGTTATCTTGGCGCGGCTAGTCGAAACAGACTGGCCACGTGTAAAGTGCACACCGCTCACGGAAAGAGCAAGTTCGTACCTCGCGAACGTAAACGTTTATTCGCTCACGCCGCGAAGAAGTCAAGGACCCTGGAGTGCATATTGCAGGGGTGGTGTAATATGCCTTCTTGCGGCGGCGGTGGCGACGACTGAACCGCCTGCCGCATTTCACCCCTTTGGCTGAAAGGGGGGCTGCCCTCAAACCACTAGTTGCATCGCAGCCTATTTATTACGCACACACACGAACTGACGGCGAAGGGTGCGAGGTCGAGCATTGCCATCCCGCGGCCGTCGTGCTCCGCAGCTCCGGGATTGATCCTCCGATACCTTGCTCAGCCTGTCTCGTGCGAAGAAAGAAATATGTAAACGAAAAAAAAAGCGCGTACGGGACGCTACAGGTATGCGTGTTCCGCGCGTATGTATGCGTATGGTATATAAATAGACGCGGCTCTGGCTTTTGTGTAACCCCCAACCTCCCCTTCTTTCTCTGCAACTGCATTCCTCGATATTTCTATATTTCCCTGCGGTGAAAGAAGAGAGAACGCGTTGCTAGTGCTTAGCTCAATACGCCGCCGCCGGGCCTATCATTGGGGCAACACGAAACGCCTCTACGGCGGTCCTCGATCTCCTGAGCCCCTTCTCACTTCCACCTCACGGCGCGAGGGTCTATTTTGGACATTTTTCTGCAATTCCGAGATCGCCGCGGCATATAGAGGCGCACGCATAAGTCAGAAAAGGGCCCCGCGTGTGCGCGCTACGCGGATAATCTCCGTCACGAGCGTAAATCTTGCTTCTCGAAAGCCGCCGTGGCGCACTGTCGTGAGCACGGTCAGCTTCACCTTTTGCACGGGTGGCACGCGGTGCTGCCACCGCTTGATGGAGGAAAAAAGTCGGGGCATGAAAAGAGGTAGTGCTGCATATGGGACGCGAGAAAAAATAAGCCAAAAATACAAAACAAAAGTCTGAAGGTATATGACGCAGAGTAAATACCGTATGAATTATGGGTGCAGAAAGGAGAAAACGGCGCCACGATAAAAATGAAGGGAGGCATGATGATCCGGCGTGGCCATGGCTACATCAAAGGAGAAAATAAAGAAAAAGAGAAAACGAGCCAGGAAATTAGGACGGGGTTTTATTATATATGAGTAAGCCAACTGCTGGAGATTATGGAAAGAGATGCAGCGCGGGGATAACATCTTCGTGCGAAACAAAAAAAAAAGCAAGAAAGCCCGTGTGCGTTACCCATTCTGATGCATTCTGTTGGCTGCTTAATGAATAAAACGGGTTTATCTGTTAGCATCGCCTACCTTGAATATACATTTACGTTGCACTGGATATAGCTACGACGCTGATTACTTCGTTCCTCTCGAATAAATGAATGTTCGGCACAGCTGAGAGAGAGAGAGAGAAAGAGAGAGAGAGATAAATAGAGAGGAAAGGTAGGAAGGTTGAACAAGCTTGGCTCGGTTGGCTACCCTACACTTGGGGTCGCGGAAAGGGAGAATAATAGAAAGGAAAAAGATAGAAAACAGTGTAAATATATCTATGCTCTCGCACGTTGCCAGCAAGTTGGGGGATATATAGCTGAGCCTAGCCGTCAGCATCCCGAATGATGAACTGTTGAAGTGAATAAAATGTGCAAGTTTAAAAAAAAAGATACTGTCATGATTTAAAAAAAAAACGACTTGTGAAGGATACCAAAGGTCATACTGCTTTTAAAAAATAGATCAGAACAAAACAAAGAAACACAACAGCGACACAGTAGTCAACTCGGACATGGTAACCCTGTCACTCAACATGTCTGTTTCCTCATTCTTATATTAACTTACATGGTAAACTAGAAACAAAATGACGTTTTCTACGTGAGAGCGTTTGCATGAATTTAAGTGAATCAAGTTGAGATTGTAAGCTTCGTCATGCGTATCGCCTTATTAGAGAAAGCATTGCTGGCACCGACCATGGCATGCTAAACTGACACTTATCTAATGTGTACATATGTGCTAATGCCCAACTGGTTGAATCGTATGATTTAAACCACTCAAAGCAACCATACTATGAGAGACAATGAAGTGCATGATTGACTCTGAATGAATTTAGACCACCAAGAGTCTTGGCCTGTATGATTCTGAATCTGGGGATCTTTGTGCATCATCTGCAGTGTGTTTGAGATAAGGTTTCTGTTGTTAATGTTGCTTTTGTATTGCATCTTGTCGGTCATGGCAGCTTACACGTCAATTAACCTTGACTTCACTCATCCCGATACAGATGGGAGCAAATTATGAAAGAATCGGCTTGGTTATGCATTTTGATGCTGGTCCTGCTACCTGGGACAATCAACTAGACAGATCTCAAAAGGCAGCCTGGAGGAGGTTGTAAACAAGGGCCTACACCAGCAAAACGCACTTCCGCTACACTTGTTCATAAGAGGAAAATTCATCCAATCTTAATGCCTGTCATATGATAAGTGAAGGAGGATGGTTAATGAGAAAGACCACTTACGAAAGAAGGTATCGCGAAATCAGCTCCCCGATCCCACCGAAAACCGGTACACTTGAACAGAGTAAATTCCGCCCATTATATGCAATCGAGCTGCAAGATTTGCAAGCTAGAACGCGCAGACAATGAGCACATCTTATGGAAATGTGCAGAGATCAGATAAAGACAGAGAGGACAACTCAGTGCCGGGACAGGGCCTTTCGAGGAGCGGTGGCTAAACGCTCTGAGTTGCTTAAATCCTCACGGCCAGCTACAGGCAATCCAGCGAGCCTGGGCAGCGCTGGATGGGCTATGCCTTACCGGACATAACGTCACGGTTGCCTGAGCCCGGGTCGGACACCTCGGAGGTGCTTTTTCTCAATAGCTTTTCCTGTTCGTCCATACCCGAGCATGCGCTCGTGCGGGAATCGACGTCCCAAGTGACCACGTGACCCTCGATCACCTGCAGCCGCACAGCGAGAGACGTGGCATAAGGGAAGCAAACCCAAAACGAAGTTGCTTTCCGGCTGACCTTCTCGGCCGTGGCGGAAGTCGGGCGAGCGTGGTTCGGTTCAGTGTCAAGAGCGGGCCGAGAACGCGCATGGCCCGCACGGATAGCTGGCCGTTCGCTTGCGGAAGCTACAGCGTCTTGCGTGTATATGACCCACGCTCCCTCTTCTATACCCTCCTCGCCGCAACCCGCATGGAATATTAATCGAGGCAAGGGACGCCGGTCTGCGAGGCCTTTGCGTTCACTGCGTGCAGCAGCTCTAACCATGCGCGGCACATCGCAACTCGGCCGTCGCCGCCCGTCTAGCGGGAGCGTGTGCACCCCCCTCCTTAGCTCGACGAGCTCACGTGCCGGAAAATCAGCGGCCGCCCGCCAGTTGTCGCGAGCTTCTTCCAGCTGTCAGACGAGGGCACGGACGAGGAAAAGACTCGAAACTGTCCGTGTTGAGCGTAACACCAAGCTGGGCGCGTGCTCGAGTCGTGGCGGCCCCCTTTTGCGCAATAGAAAACGAGTCAATCGTTCGCCAGAGATTGCGGCGTTCGACAAGGTGCGCGTGGAGCCTATACTATAGTAGAGCATTGCTATCTGGCGAGAGGAGAAGACAGGCTGCAGTAGCGAACTCTTTCTGAAGGAATGGTCCATGGGGGCCATCTCCGCGTTGGCCGCCGGCCTTGACATAGAAGCTACGGTGACACGAAAGCTCTCAGTTCTCATTTCGACATCGACGGTGGAGGTCGTGTCGGGTGAACGCGCTCGGCCAAGTTACGACACAAATTTGGAACGGTCGCCCCTAGCACGTTCACGGTCAATGAGTCGGACCGGGTCGTGCACCCCGCATACTGCGTTGGAAGGTTCGCACAAAGAGTGATGGCCGGGCGATGAATGCGGACGGTGAATGAGTTTGCGCACATACTGCGCGAAATGTGTTCAAACAGGTAATTGACGTTGTAGTTGCCGCAACGAACTCCCCCCAATGGAATTTCTTCCCCGACGCTAACAAACTGCGAGTTATCGGTCCCACGTATTACATAATCTTCAAGCGTACTCTTGTTTGCAATCTTAGAAAAAAATTGATCACGATTGATTCTAACAATATGTTAGCTTCGTTCTTACTGCTTAACGTCGCGCCTGTCTTCTTCAGATGAACGTCTCTTCCTTCTATTTTCATCCTCCGGCATGCCGTTTGTGCAAGAAGACAGTGACGCGATACCGTTCGTGTGAAATCACCGAAACAAAAAAGATGGGGGGGGGGGCGGGAGGGGGGGGGGCGAGTTAATTGTCTTCTGACTGCGCCATTAACCTTCATTTCCAGCTTGCTTTTACACCTAACTGGTGAATGCTATTATCATAAGAAATACGTGATGTTCCAGTTTCTGTCCATTGATAGGCTCTCTGGAGTTCTCTCTGTTTAAGGCGACAAAATATAACCAGACCACACCTTCAGATATTTATTCGCATAAATATCGGTAAGCCATACCGTATTTGACCTTGAATGGCCTCGTGAGTGATCTCAGTCGCCGCCTGACGTGGGATCAAGACATCAAAAGAAAAGCATCGACATAACATTGGCGAGATCGCGGGTACAAGAGGCTAGTCACAAAGCGGACAGTCGCTCAGCGCGTGTGGTGCACCTCGAAGTGCTTCGTTGCGTGAAAGCCTTCGACGGCCCTCAACTGTGGGGAGAGACGTGGCTGCAGTTGCTACTATTGCTACTATAAGCCGCGCCGCAGCTAACGGCTGGTGGACGCGCCGCTTCCTCCAACGGGACGAAAAAGCGCGCCCGCGCTTTCTTGCATGCGTGCGTGCGGCGGGAAATCGTCCGTGTCTGATGGCCGTCACCCACTGACCATGGCCGTGAGGATAGACGCGCGCAGAGTGGAGACAGAGAGAGAAAGAAAATACATAGAAGAAAGCATTGCACCTCATGGCATTTCACCATGGCCTTGCCGTTGCACCGCTCGATAGATACCGAGGGCGCAGATGCACACACCGACTGTTAAGGAACACGGAGGGCGAGAGACAGAGGTATACAGAATAAGAATGAAAGAGCTACGTGTACAGGAAAGAGATCGTTCAAGGTAAGGGGTACATCTAGAGCACCCCAAGCCGCTAAGGTAAACGCATTACGCATTCGGGGAGCAAAGCAAAAAATAATGAAAGCACTGCCTTCGGGCATTGCGCAAACGCCCGTTTCTTTCTTTATACGGCGTAGACCCGCGCGCTAGCTGGTGTGTGTGTGTGCTTCTGTGGACCATGCGACCGAAAACAAGGAGTGCGTCAGAGCGTGACATCTTGCTCTGGGGCAGAAGGTGTGTGCGTGCGAGTAACTATCGAAATAGAAGTAAAACAAAGCGTCGGCCGGAGGAGAAAAAGAACGAAAGTTGGCGAGAAGTCAACACTGGCTTGGCTACTTCTCCAAGCGGGGAAAGCGAAACAACTGAAAATGATAATAAACTGCTCGCTCAGCGAGGATTGAAAGTTGCTCCGGCTTGATGGATTCGGTCTGGATGGCGAAGACGGCGGGCGGCTCGCCGTAAAAGCGCCGGCAGATGAAGCTTCGTCGACGCTAAGGTGACGAGTTTCATTGCCCACATTTCCCTCCGTCGTCTTCCTCTTTATTTTCGCGTTACTGTCCTTATTTCTCAGTCGCGAAGGCGGGTTCTTTAATGGAAGCGTCCGTGTCGTTCCCTTTCGCGCTTGGCTCCCTTGCTGACTACATCCCCAGGGCCGCACGTGCGGCATGCTTTAAACTAGCTTAACGATCTTTCGTGAATAGAAAGTCGCCTTTGGGACGGCGGCATGGATTCATAACACAGTCGACTGGCTGCCCTCGTGAGTGCCTGTTGAGCGAAAGAAAGAAAAAACAACAACACTAGACTGACGTGTGCTAGCCGTGAGCAAGCTTTCTTGCGCTGTATATTAGGGCGCCCACGACTCTCTTTGTGGGAGGAATGAAGCAATCTCCGCTACAAGAGTGTGTGCCTGCGCAGATTAGGCGTCGTGCAGTCAGCAGAGGGCCTACTATTGCTGACGTGGTCAAAAAGAAGTCTACACTAGGCGCAGCTAGGCAGTGAGCTAGATAGGGTATACTGCATAGCGCTGCGAATGCGTGTAATGAAAAACTCGGTCATGATATATCCGTATCGGGTACACTTGTCTGTGGGCGTGACAGCCGCGTTAGGTCGGCCACGCTAGTTTTGGCAGTGGTGCTAGCCGTCTACGATGCGTAGTGAATGAAGTACCTCCGTGAAGAAGATATAAGTGGACTGTGCAGCGGAAAGTCACAGTCTCTTCGCGTTCAAGAGACTGTCCGAGCTCAATTTGGACACTCCGCAAGTCGAGCTATAAAACTATTGTAGACGGATGAATCGATTCGCTCGTTCTCTTGGGATGAATGGCATGCGTACGGTGAAATCAGTGGCACCTGATGGTGCTGCGTAAGGTGATACCGCTGGGCAGAGAATAACAACAGGATGGCAACTATTAATTTTCAAAGATAGGGCTCACAAACGTGAACCTACAAATGTAAACGAATACCCGAGAAGCACAATACCTGAAGTTTATTCATATTCACCACATCTAGAATTTGTTTTCACTTCTTTTGAACGGTATGGGCATTTTTCAATATCTAATTTATCTCGAACGGAGTCATTTTTTTTTTCATTTTCACTGCCACTGACGCGAACACCATGCAGCGGATCTCGTTTCTCAAGCGACCGTCCAGAGGAAAAGGAAGAAAGTACACTCGCTGACCGGGGCCAACGTCAGGACGAGTCCTCGACCCGTCTCCTTCTAAGGTCGGCCCCGCATTTTGTCGCAGACGGGAGGACAATGCATCTTTGTTTCCGCGTTTCCCACGAGCGGCGACAACGACGACGTAAAGTACTAGTAGATGCCACGTGCGACCAAGTGTCTCCGCGTCGTGTGGACCCCTCAAGGGCAGCGACCTTCCAAAAGTGGCCTTTACAGGGAGAGAAGGTGACGCTATCTACATGCTAGAACCACAACCAGCACGTACTCCTCTTTCCATACCTTACCAGCTGTGCGGATAGCGGAGTTGTCCACTCTTTGCACCGTGTGTGTGTGTGTGTGTGTGTGTGTGTGTGTGTGTGTGTGTGTGTGTGTGTGTGTGTGTGTGCGTGTGTGTGTGTGTGTGTGTGTGTGTGTGTGTGAGTGACTGCGTGACTGCGTCGCTACGTATAGTGGGCTTTAGCGTATAGCCCACTTCCACGTGGAATCCAGCAAGCCACCCTTGTGACCTTCTTAAAGAGATACCAGCCGAGATGAGTGGTGGTGGTTGGCAAAGGGCCACATTGAAACTGGGGGGAAAAAAAGAAGAAAAAGGCGTGCCATCGCACCGTCGCATCGGGGGAGGGCCACCGCCGCCTTGTTTGTACGGGCAGTGCTATCGCGAATGGCTGCTCTGTACTAAAAGGAAGAAGGTACCGCAAGGAGTTCTTCCCGAGGGCAGACGACGAATGGTTGCGTCGCGCTCCGTCGCTCGAGCTGTCGTATCCGAGGCGCTTAAAAAAAAACACTTTTCCTCGTTCTGAAGGGCTCGACTCGTTTATTCAAGCACGTCCCGTCCTCCCTTTGTGTGAGGACGCGTTAGTGCAAGCGAAAGGACGTTGAAATTTATAGTCGCTACACTACAGCCATCAGCGCTCAGATCAGAGCAGTCGAGTGCGTTGAACTTTGCGTGGGTACCTCGAGGTTATCACTTTCTCAGTAGGAGCAATGTCGCTGTAAACTCAATCTCGGAAGTGTACGCTGCTTTCAGTTGGAAGGCAGCGGTATTTGCGAGTTGTACTGGTGTTTTTTTTTAATCTACATCTTATATTAATATTCCGATAGGCAGCATGGCTGCAGTGTTAGATTTTGTTTTCGTAGCTTCTGTATCTGGAAACATAATCAACACTTGGTAATTGCTCACCAAGTTCAGCAAATTAAGTGGGTGGAACTTCTTGCAGTGAATGGTGATATCAAGGATCAAAACTTTATTATGTTTTGTAACCGTAATTAATGAATTGCACACAAGCTTTACTATTTTACTGGAACCTGCAATTACTGAAACTTTCTTCGAAAAAAAAAACATTGAATGGAATGAGTAAACGGACATTATTGCACTACTTGTGACTACATGTGGAAAATTGTTCAGTTTATTGAACATATTTGACGACAAGAATAGGCATATACACATGCTAGACTACGTTTGGAAAGTAGCAAAACACAATTTTTCTCTGAAGACATTTCCCTATTCTTCACAGTTTGCCACGAAAAGCTTGCGCTTTCACTGCGAAAACATCAAACCCCTCATTCGTACGAAAGTAGCGTGAAGCTTCACAGAAAACTCATGCGCGTTCGGTTGAAATTGAAGCATCGCAATTGGAGAAGAAGCAGTATTATTACGGCTATTGAAACCAAATAAGCCACCCACAATACGGAGGGTCCGTGTTGATTAGTCGTCGATTCAATTCACCTAGATTTATGTAAGAGAGAGAGAGAGAGAGAGAGAGAGAGAGAGAGAGAATTTTTTCAATGAAGAGTATGAGCTTGGTGCTGTAAAGCGGCGTTGTGACTAGCATTGGAATGTGGGCTCAGTGACTGGGACAATCTGGGTATTTTTGACACAATATGTCAGCCAGTTACAACGCGCGTGTGACCTGACACACCGAAATTGTGCGAGACCTGGTCACAGAGTCGTAAACTGAGGGTCAGTGCCTACATCAGGCTGTGTCACCGACCCCGTTTTACATATCACCCCCAAGGACAGACCCGAACACAAAGCAAAATTCAAGTTTTAATGTCAAGGGGTAGCCACAAATCTTCGGGTGAGGGTGGGGTTGGTAAAGCATGCTTTGTGTGTTCGTGCCGAGCATTTGTATGTCTCCGTGTATGAATACACATGCAAAACTGAAAAACTTCAATAAGGGGGGAGGGGGGTTAAGCTTCTCTTACTCTTCCACCCTTCCCCTTCTTACTACGCGAATGCTTCTTGTGTAGCCTGCCATCTCACAAGCTTCTACTTTCCATGTCCTTTCGTAACCTTAAAGCTCGATTTCATCGCGAGGCATTTTTGTCAAGTGCGGATCACAGAAATGGCATTTCTGCAATCCGTACGATGCGAGCCAAGTTTTGCTGCAAGATGACGTCGCATTCGTAGACATGATGTACAAGAGACTGGTATCCGCATGCGCAGAAGGTAATTTGTCTACGTTTAAGAAATGACCGGGGTCGCCATCAGCTGCGCAATAAGGCCATGCGAAAAAGCGGGCTTGCTAATACGGAAAACTGTCCATGACAACGGCACGCGCTCTTTTGCCTACAGGTGACATCAGGTCACAGCGGGTGGGGGTTTAGAGTCAATTCCCCGACCTCATGGTCTTCATTTTACACCAGGCTTAGCTTAATAGTTAAGACCTGCCTGAAAAAAAAAACTCACTAACAGAGCGCAAAGGTGGCTTTCGCACAGTTTGCAAAGGCTAGAATGACGCATAAGGCGTGATTACAGCGCAGCACGCCAGTGGTTCTTGCTTTTGCACTCCCAACATGCTCGGCGAAGAATGCGCAATGCTAATACACTGGCTCAGTGCTACGGTTTCTTATTAAGGCTAAACCCTTAGATGCTTCATAAAACTCGAACGTTGACCGTCGCCGTCAACACGAGTGATGCAAAAACGCATCATCTCCGTGATGACACCATTCCAACGTCATATAACGAACCATCTTGTAATGACGTCATCACATGACAATGTCACTGGGTGAAAGGTGGGCCGCCGATGCTGGAGGCAGTGCAAAACATGTTAGGTGCAGGAAGCTTTTAAAGAGGAGGGGGGACATCAAAATTTTGACTAAGAAAAGAAAAGGTCGCCTTCTCCTTCATATTGTCTCAAACGAATGCGTAACGCACCCTGTGAGTTCTTTATTATTATTATTATTATTATTATTATTATTATTATTATTATTATTATTATTATTATTATTATTATTATTATTATTATTATTATTATCATTATTATTATTATTATTATTATTATTATTATTATTATTATTATTATTATTATTATTATTATTATTATTATTGATTTCTCTGACGGCCCAAGGAAGAATACTTTGCACTGCGGGAAAGCGAGCCCAACAGTTTTCTTCAAGAAGGTTCAGTGCGCGCCACGCACTCTTGGGTCGTGTTGCTTCTGCATGCCCAAAGCGCGACCACCTATCGCAAGCGGCCTCACTGCTGCCGTACGAGAGTCCTTAGTTGTGTTTGTTTGTGTTTTGATTGTTTGTTTGTTTGTCAGCTGCCCGCACTACTTCGCTCAACGAACGCATCAAAGTCGAGCGGCAAAGCCAGCGTCTCCACGCATGGCCTGCACGTTTTCCTAATGCGCGTGCGTTCGAAGGTTGCTTTCCTCGTACAGAGGCGTACAGAGAAGGCGAACGCATGGGGAGGGGGGGGGGGGGAGGGGTCGTGGACGATGTAATACGCCGCCGGGGTAAGCAGCTCCCGAGGCGAGATCGAGAAACTGGAACGGCGGGAATCTCGTGCCGTGGCCAGAAGCGCCAACTGGTCGGTCGCCCCAGCGTCGTTCCATTTTCCGAGGGCAGCAGCAGAAGAAGAAGAAGAAACAGGCGAAGCCGTTTCTCGCCGCAGTGCCCGTCGATGAACGAGTCCAGCTGCGCAAGCGCCTTTCCTCTGTGCAGCGACAAGCGCGGCAGTCGAACTCACGAGTTGCATGGTATTCTAGAGTGATTGATTCATAGATTGACTGATTCATCGACCTTCGTGTGATTGCTTTGTTAGAGTTAGGGTGTCTTCGATTATTACTTGATGAAATGTGACCTAAATTGTGGGTGGGGAGTGCAATCTTTAATTACTAATAGATAGATAGATAGATAGATATATAGATAGATAGATAGATAGATAGATAGATAGATAGATACTGACGATCATTCGTTCTTACATCTTCGTAGTAAGCAAAATCCAAGGGTCAGATAGATATGTAACAAATAACAATTAGGAATGCTGTAGAAGTGAAGATATTTCTGTTTGGCTATGAGATAAATGTGTCGAGCCAGGCTGCTGATAAAGTCGGAGAAGCAATCGGAGAAGATGTTTTTTTTTTTTGCAAGAACACGCATTGAGTGATATTGACAAAATATTTCAAATTCACTAAAAATTGTGACAATATCATGTAATAAACTGGTTTATTAGAAATGTGCCATGACGTTAAAAGTTTGTTCGTATTAAATTGTTGTGGCTCTACGCCACAAGACCGTGATATGATTATCGGAGACGTTGTAGTAGAGGGCTCCAGAAAGCTTTACCACCTGGTATTCTTTAACGTGCACACAAATCTAAGTATGCGGCTTTCTATCATTTAGCCTCCACTAAAAGGTGGCTGGGATTTGATCCCATGACCTTCAGGCCAGCAGTAAAATACCATATTTACTATACGACCATGACGGCTTCGTTTTTCTTTTTTCTTCTTGAAATACTGAGCCATTTGACGGCATGAGCCAAACCGTAAGGTGGCTTCTCCATAAGACGAAAGCACGGCTAGTACTGCAGAAAAGCAAACTTTCTGTTATAGCAAGTCTTTTCTGAGGGCCTGGTCGTTCCATGTACGGACGAAAATTTCTTAGCGCAGGAAAAACACCGGCCACATGAAAGACACAAAGGGAGGCGTATAATAATCTAGTGATGAAGTGGTACTAGTCAGTATGACATATAGTGGGAAATGCTGTACAGAGGATGTGAATGTAGTGCGGTCGCGGATGTCTTCTCCCTTCACGTGCTGTGCTCGTGAATTAACATCGATCTGTGGTGCTCTTAATATACCAACTTATTCACGTTGCTATTCAATGTATAGAGTTCTATGACGTATGGTGTTAATTGGATAGCAGGGATGGTCGTTAAGTTACCCAAATCACGCAGCTTTCAGCTATTTCAACACAGTGCTCAGCCTTACACACATATTAGAAGAACAGGTGCCAGTGGCTATATTTTCTTCATTTTAGATACAAGTAAATCTAAACACAACGTCAAGTAAAAAAAATATTGATGGATCCTTAGCTCATCAGTGAGATGCGAAGATTTTATTCTGATGAAACCCTAAGGGGACACAGCCAAACTTAGATGCATAACGGATATTCACTGACGCGGAATTCTCGTGTAACCTGCGTTTTAGCAACCGTTTGCAGCTATACGAAGAACGCAGCCTATCACTATAGCGTGACATCGCCAGCCTTGGTGATCTACCACACGTAATCGCGTAATGTGTGCTTTGTTTCGTCTGCGACATTTCTACGGCACGCTTCCTTGGCCATAACGCGGAGATATATAAATAATGTCCTTACATGTCCTGCAAAGCCGTCCATTAGGCACCAGACAGGAATAAGACAGTAGTGGGTTGGTACGCGCTACCTTGCACCAGCTTTGCGCATATGAACCTCCGCCGCTTACTGGCCGCGTTCCAACCACGGGGAGGGGCCCACATTTCGGAATTTGGCATGCCGCAAGTTTTCGAAACGAGGCATTAGCTAGCCTCGTGTCGTGAGGCTGATGTGCTGTGGCCACTGGCCGCTGCCAACAATCTGCGGCTGTTGTCGGTGCACACCGGCAAGTTCTATTGCGGAATAAATGTGTTAGAGACACTACACGAGACGCACAACTTCCGTCTGCAATAAACAAAGCCAGGTATGGGGCTTTGTGATCGTGCTTTTTTCTGTACATAAAAGTGCTTGTTAATGAGCGCTATCGCATTACAGTGAATCGTTCATCCCCATTTGTGCGTAACCATGATGTAATGTGCAGACCCACGTGTAACATTTATTTGAGCATTCAGCCTTACTATTAAAGCAAATCGGAAAGCTAATCTAGTGGTGGTTTCAGCAGATGTGTCACTTTTATTTCGACGCACGAAAATAAACTAAGCAGAGAAAATGTTAGTGGTGAGCATGTTACATAACCAACAGGAACGAGGTTGCTCGTAAGAACAGTGTTCACAAACTTAGTATAAATGATCTATAAATTAATTCAATATACGAATCAGTCTAGCAGGCAAATAAATCAAGGAATCGTTGTTTATGGTTAAACAATTTCGACAACAACAACAACAACAATGACGTAGACGTTGACAACAACAACAACGACAACAACAGTGATGACGACGGCGACAACAACAACTTCGTTCTTTTGCCGCTGCATCGATGAAAGAAGTTTTATTTCCAATAGAGCAACTCAAAAGGTGGTAGTTTGATGAATGTCTAATTTCAAAAACACATTGTGATAAGGTCAATGTCCGCAGAAAAAAAAATACTAGCTAATAATGTTCAATTTAGGGAGCTCCCTAGTTTAATACAGCGCAGCGCTCGCACTGGTGGCGCCGCCAAGACGCCGCCATTATAAGTAGACGCATATGAACTCGAGTTATAGCCAAGTGCATCCTGCACGCCATGGTGGCTTGGCACGTAAGCACGTAAGGCTTCGCGCTGTTGAGTGCGAGGCGACAGGTTTGAATCCCGGCCAAGGTGACCACAATTGGATGTGCGCGAAATGCAACTAACACCTGCTTGCTCAAATTTAGGTGCATGTAAAAGAACCGCAGGTAGACAAAATTGATCGAGAATCTCCAAATACTGCGTGCCTCGTCATCATGTCGGGGTTCACGCTCACATTTTTTTTCGTGTGTTTTTGAAAAGAAAAAAAAACGGCCCCGTATCTGCATGTTTCTGCAAATGTCGTCGAAAGACGGTAGTCTTGCGTGTGGAGAGAGTGAACAAGACATTTATTTGATGCTCTGCGCAAGAAAATCAGTGAGTGGTATTCTGGAGGCGCTGCTTTAGAGTGCCTCGAGCGTGCAGCGGAGGCGAACGACCACATCGAGCCACGTCACACGTGAGACATGAGCGCTATCTGGCAGTTATTTTGAAAAGCGAAGCGCGCACGCCCTGCGCGCCCGGCTCGGAGGTGATAAGGTGTAGAACGCAAGGCTGTGGGTAGGTGCCACCACCGTCCCATCTTAGCAAAGCGTTGGAAACACTCCCCGTTCCGTGCAAGCGTTGTATGGTCAGTGCAGCGTGATAAGCGCTATGGTCCTCAATATTACTTATGTATGCCTTTTCTAGTAAAAGACGCACATGCAGAACATATACGTGTTGTTATGGTACACCAGACATGCGCAATAATCGCTTTTAAATTGACAATTGCACAAGCATGAACGCTCAACTTTGAGCAACGTTGGTGGGCGCTGCGGATGAGGTCGGCTGTTTCGAGTACCCAATGCCGCTAAGAGTGGACAAACAGACAAATGTACAGATAGACAGGCAGACAAACCAAAATTTTTTGCTTCGAAGGTCCCCAAGAAAGACTATCGTCTTTAATAGAGTTGACGAGGAGTTTCTTTCATAAGCACAGCTTACGCTTATTTATAACAAAGGTGCTGGAGGGGGAATACAAAGATAGAAGAAAGGCAGGGACGTTAATCAGGGCTGAGCTTGGTAGACCACCCTGTACTGGTGAAGGGTGGTGGGCGGAGAAAGGATGGTAGAAAAGTTAATATTACAACACTATGCAAATGACAGCCCTCTCGACTACAGGAGACGCTGATTCATGGCATATCTTTCGCATAGCAATAACGCTTGTGAATCCACGCACAGCCGTGAAGCCCCATTGCATCACACTGCGTATTTATTTATTTGATTTGCATACACAGGTACACAAGGACACAGAGAAAAGAGGGAGAGAGCAAGCAGGGAACTGCCACCTGGAGGGGCACAACGCCTGCCCACTCTTTCGGGGGGAGGGAAGAAACAGAGGAAACAAAGATTAGATGGGAGAGAGGGGAAAGAAGATGAGGAAGAGAGAAAAAAAATGACGTAGACTTCGACAAGTATGAGTGAAAAATAAAAGAAAAATAATTAAGAAAGAAGAAAAGTAGTAATAAAAAGAATAATAATAAAAAGACCGTCTATAAACGGGTGGCCAGGTCCGTTTGGTTCATATATATAAGGAGAGCTCGGTGTACCTGGTCGCGTCTGGAAGCAGTACCACTCGGAAAGAGGTAGTCGTCTACGGTCGCGCACTTAAGTCCTATGAACTTATATTCCTTAATTGGCAAAGACCGCTGCGTAGCTCAACGCTACATAAGCCATGCTTCCTGCGTGCAGATGACGGTTCATATTATCTTCACTAAAGTTACAGTATAGGCTCCCTACGGGAGTATATAAGGTAGCATATACAGTAACCCTAAGCTTCACCTTACTTCCCCCCACCCCCAAAAATAAAATAAGAAAGAGAACAAAAATCATTGGGATGCAAAAGCGAGGAACGTCGGTAGCCTCAGGAGACTGCTCCGTCACGTAAGCTGCATTAGGTGTAGCAAAGCATAATTAAAGAAAAAAAGAAAATTCTCCAGCCCACGGCAGTTGCACAGAGGTCGCTAGAACAATACTCAGCTACCATGACAGCTAAAGACGGGAAGTATCAGCGAAGTTGCGGAAATCATTTTAGTGGAGCTAAGACCTATTCGAATGAATCTGCACGAGATATCACTGCGCCTGTATCATTAAAGTCAAGATAAGATAGTCACTTTCGATTGAACTAACCATTTGAAAATCAAGCATGTCTTGTGATACGCAAGAAAGTGTGTCTTGTGATACGCAAAACTTTTTCTACTACGCAAAGCACAAGTTGGAAGCGTAGTTGGCCGGACAACTTCGTATAGTGGTACAGAACGAACAGGAAAATGTAAAACAAAGAGCTATGAGCATTGCGTCAGATTCTGGCACTTATTTACTGCTACAATCTCTGCATGTCTATATCAGCTAACTACAAAAATGCTAGTTAACATCCCAGCCTTTCTTTGTTTAAATATATATATCTCTCACTACGCTAAGTCAAGCGCAGCGTGCTAAGATTTGCCATCTTATCGCTTCCATCTGTTGCTTGGTGGGACTTTACTTAGTTTTCTCGGTCATAAGGGTGCGCTTTTGTAAAGGCACACACATTCATAAAAGCGTGAACACAGTTCGTCGTTGCTTCGCCCCTTCCACATTCTTCCACCAAAATACCAGCAGGGTTCTATGTACGAACGCGAAGTTGTTCCCCGTTCAAGCTGGCACGGGCGTGCTCTGAATAACCAGCTCTGCGAAGGGCCAAAATTACAGAAAAGAAACCCGAATGAACTTGTTGCGACAAAAGGGTCGCGCGGATTACAGGATGCCCAAGCGTGCGCCTCGTAGCGGTTCATTCACTGCTCTCCGGACGTGCTCGGAGTTCGAGAGCGGCGATAGCGACAACAACCGATCACACTGTGCGCAAGCCCTTGAATCCTCGTTTTGCGATTCGAGAGGCAGAACGAACAAGTGAACGCACGAAGAGATTGAGAGTGTGTGCGAACAAGTTAGCCAAGGAAAGAAGGAGACGGAGCCTTGGTCTCTTCGAGTGCAGCGCCATTGCGTTCATCTTCGGCAACTTCGCGAATCATCCCGTAAAGGATCGAAGCCGACCTTTCTGCGCTCGCAGTGGTACAGCATTGCCGAGCGGCGAGCGCATAGTGCGCCACGAGCCGACTGCGACGGGCACGACGCCGCGGGGTCCGGCCGCACCACCTTTTGCATTCAGCGGCCACGGAATGTGGGTCAGCGACGTGGGATGCCTTCGGATATGGGGTAAACACGGGGGATAGAGCTCGCAGGTCCGCGGCGACGCCGACTTGCCTCGCCCGAGGGGCCTTGATCTTGAAAAAAAAAAAAAAAAAAAGGCGAGGCGCGATCGGCGGCGGCTTCCCTTCCCTGGAGCTTGCGTCGACTCGTTGGCGCGCCTGCCACGCGGGAACCCAGATACGTAATCCCTCCGCCTTGCGAGTGCCCCGTTGCTCCGGGGTGCCAGCGGAGGATCCGTAATTCAGGTCTGGGATCGTTGCCCTACTACGAGACTGCGTGTCGCGCGCCGTTGCGCTGCGCCTTGTGCCACGATCCGCGTGCGCACCAAGTCAACGACAACGACGCCGCCGCGGCCGCGGCAAGCGTGTTTGTGCGCAATACCGTATGCAACGAAGGCGTTCCGATGCTGGCGCCGTGCCTCGGAGCGCCGCGCGTGCACGAGCGTGAAGCTATAGGCGACGAGGGGTGTCGTCTTCTGGCACCACGGCACGCACTGCAGTAACAATGCTCTGTCATCGCTGATGTACACGCCCCAACACTGCGACAGCATGTTCTGCTTCTTGATGAATACCGACGAAAGAAATGCGTGCAAACTCCGTAATAACGTACGATTCCTGGCGACTCAATGGGCCGCAAGCTGCGCCCGGCCTGACAGGTATCCTCCCAGCACTCACTCCCGACCTTTAAAGCTGAAGGCTTGGCCTTCCACCTCTTCACTCTTTTCTCTCGCGACGGGCCGCCCAGCCGTGTGTACACCGTAAGTAACAAGAACCGACGCTGCTCCACTTTTGAGAAACGCAACGTTGGTATTCATCAGGCGCTTTTGCTGCGAAGGCGCGTGAAGCTCAGCGTCAACGCCGCGTGAAGAGGCCCGCGGGACATTTTTTTTGTTAAGCGCGGGAACACAAAGGAACAGCAGACGCTACAGAACGTGCGAATGAAAACTGACGCGGCAACCCGATCGATCACCGTTTTTTTTTCTTCACACCAGACCTTGAGAGCGATTCACAATAAGCGGATCAAACCTTCCATCATGCAGCCTCCTCTAACCGCACAATGTCGTACACCCCTGGCTTACTGTAGAATGCAGCTACTCATGGGAAAATAGTTCAAGTAGTGCCCTGGGTGCGTCAACAAGAAATATTTTTTGAGAATCGTGTTACGGCTTGGTATGCACAAGAAAAAACAAAACGAAAAACCCGAGAACGTACACAGATATGTGACAGTTTCAGGTCAAGGTGTGACACACTAGATCCCACTTTTCTTATGAATATTGACTAACGAAACACTCCGTCTGTTGTCTCACTTGGAACAACAACAACAACAACAACAACAACAACAACAACAACCACAACAACAACAACAACAACAACAACAACAAAAGTGTTACGATGGACAACAAATGGCAATAGATTAATTCACATTTGGGAGCTTTTGATGAGCCTAGAAAAACCTTCATAAAAGAAAATTCAGCGAAATTTCGGACGTCGTCGAAACTTCATCGGCAATATTCGCGCAAGGACTATTTGGTGTCTGACCTGTTTGGTGTCCCCACCCCTATGATATTCAAGCTGTTTTTGCATAAGAAACAATATAGCAACAATATCGGAAGTATTGAGTGAAAAAAAAAAAAAACGGCGATACGGTTGTGAGATACACCTTACAGGAGGCCTACAGAAATTTCCAACATCTGGTGTTCTTTAGCGGGCACTCACACAACGCACAGTACTCGGGCCTCTAGAATTTCTCCTCCATCTAAATGCGACCACCGCAGCTGCAATCGAAACCGCGACCGTCAGCAGACGGGCCCCATAAAGATTGTGCTACCATGGCTGACCCCACGGAAGAAACGCCGAGTATGGGAGAAGCAATAGATGTAAGCGTTGTTTCTCCTCTCTCTTTTTTCATTTTCACACTGTACGTCTTTTGCGATGAAAAATGCTTCCCGGACATCCTGAGCATTTCTCTACAGCGTCCGATTAATGGCCAACAATACGGCTTTTGGCTATGATTACCGCTCGACTTGCGACTTGCTATATTACCGACGCGTGACTCGTACACCCTTGAGCTTTTACGACCCACCCATACGCGGCGTTACCTCACCCTCTCAGTACTGCATCGCTTTCACCGCTAATGAGAAACCTTGCACTTCGTCTCTGGGTCACGCGGGGGCCGATATGGGCGACGCGAGTCGAAAATGTGGCACACTCGATTCATTCGGTTTCATTCATTACGCCGTGAAGACTAAGGCTGCCGCTCATGCAAACAACCGCACTGATGGCATGTGCGCAGGGAATAGACCACCAAGCCTCCGAGTATACTCAATGAGGTTATTGTCAAAACACTGCGTCATGTCCTCTCCCAAAATATGGAATCTGATTAATTACAGACTGTTGATAGAAGTCCAGACAGATGTATATTCATGCCTCCTAATGCGCATCTTGTGCCTCGATAAGTCGGACGCGAGCGTCTGCTAGACGCGCATATGTGGATATGCGCACGTGGGCGCTTCTCAGTAATGTGTCTCGATAACAAGGCCTCATTCTTTATCATAGAGCTAAGCGCTTTTGCTTTATTTTGCAACATCATCTAGCTCTATGTTATTGTACGAAATTATCTGCCGAGCAGGCGTACGCAGGTACGATATTCTTGCCGGCAGATAACGCAATAACCATTTGCAAACAGTGATAGGTGTGTATATGTGCCTGTTCCTTTGTGTTCGGTGGCTATTACACTCTCTATTGGCAAATATGCCGATACACCGTCGAATACAAGCTGTTTTTTTTTT
Organism: Rhipicephalus microplus; assembly: GCF_043290135.1. Classification (NCBI taxonomy): domain Eukaryota; kingdom Metazoa; phylum Arthropoda; class Arachnida; order Ixodida; family Ixodidae; genus Rhipicephalus; species Rhipicephalus microplus. The sequence continues at coordinate 269,747,273 of NC_134701.1, read as the reverse complement.
GTAGCCGAGCAATAAAATCTGCCATGCCCTTGTTTTAATTCTGAAAACCAGCCTTACGAAAGCGCACCTGACGGTTCTGCATGCGTAGGAGCTAGCCGGGGAAGAAAAGCTGATTAGGACGAGAAAAAAAAAAAAACGGAATCAAGCTGCAGCCGATATGTATGCTCTACACGTCATGAGATTAAAGCACCCGGAAAATGTTTTTGAAAACAACTGTAAGGCGTAGTTGAAGGTTTTATTTCTGAACGCGTAATACGCGTACTGATTTGCCATATTTTGGATATTTGGAAACCTTCCCATCTGAGCCATTTTCTGACCTTTTGATTGCAAGATATGGTACACAAGGAAGGTACTCTTTCTTTTTTGGCTGTACGCGTTGTTTCTCGCATTGATGGGTCAACCAGATGCAGAAAGAAAGTATATCTGTAAGTATGTTAAATACATGTAGAGAGAAATGGTCTATTTACGAATTATTCCTGCTTCCTGTTTAATAATTCATCCTTACGACCAAGGAGTAGAGACAAATTGCAAGCATTAAAACCATAACGCATGACGTTTGTTATCGCTAGCATGGGTACCTCGAATGAACGCCGATAGCGTGGGCACTTTTGTTTGTTGTTATAGGTGACACGTCGATTAGCTTCTGGCTTGACTGAATAATGCGAAGATTTCAACCGATTTTATTTTTTTAGTAAATGAACACAGATTATTTATTCAACCAAAGAAAAAAATTCATTTCAACTGAACTGAATAAATGAATTGGTATTCGAACTCGACCTTTTAAAATGGTGCTATAGACTTTCATGTTGATGGCTTTCTTGCTCTCTCTTCAGTGATGGTATAGAAAGCATTTCGATAACATAAAGCGGAGATAAGCAACATTAAGAATCGGCGCAGCTTTTAGGCACCATTTTCTTGCCACTGCGGACTACGGATATTATAAAAGCAGTATTGACAAAACTAACCATGACATCTCGAAGCGGGAATGACCTAGTTTGATCACCCTGTCTCTTACTTTTTTAAAGCAATACAAGTGATTACCCGATAAAACAATAAAGGAAATGTTGGCGATATATCCACTTTGCTCGAATGAAGCTTAATAACTGACACTCATCCATGGTGTGCTTACAATATCTAACTTCGAGATTTCGTTTTCCAGACTGTTATGCCGACATAGAACGGAGATAGGAAAAGAGACAGGTAATGAAAAGTGAGGAATCAGCTGTAAAGAGCTAGTCCCGTATGAGTAGAAAAAATTTCTATCGCATTATTGGTAACGAATCCGTGACTTGAGGTATAGCATGACCGCAATATAGAGAGGATAGACAGGCACTCTCTTTTTAGTCCTTTTTTTTTCTGCTGATGTCACACTCGTCGTATGAATGACCACTATTGCGGAATATAGATACAGTTCATTACGTTCGTTAATTAATTCCAGGGACAGCACCGTAGTATTTTGAACGTAGTGAAAAGATTTGACAGTGTCTGGCAAGCAAGGTATAACAATGTTTTTTTTCTTGTTCTGTCTTTGCAGGTCATATGTGCCCTGCTGTTCGGTATGGCGACCGCCCAGACATTCTACCTGCAGCAAGGTCTGTCGCCACCATACATGCCATCTTCGGTGATGCCCTACGCTCCGGCCGAATCCAGTCCGAAGCCATCCTTCTTCCGGAAGCCGTTCTTTTCTTCCGGGAGCAGTGGAGGAAGCCGACCGCCAGGGAAGGGATTCTTCAGGCTACGCACGCCATCTTTTCTGTCGGGACTCCGAGGATCAGCAAGTTCTCCGAAGCCGAGTTTCTTCTCCTTCGGAAGACCATCTCAGCAACAGCCGCAGCATCAGCCGCAGCCCATATTCGCGCACCAAATCCCCGTGCCACCGCTTCAAGCAGCCGCGGCGCACGCCACGTTTCAGACGCTCCCGATGCCCGGAGGGCCACGATTCACTTTCGCACCTGAAGCCGTGTTACAGCACGCACCGACGCACATCGCGCAAGCGACTGAGTTTGCCGAGAGCCAGATGGACTCGGACCGAGCCCCTGGCGGCTTCCCCGGACTTTCGTCCCTCTTCCAGCCGCAGGCTAGCGAGTCTTTCGGCTCGTCGGTCGGGGACCAGGACAGCTTCCAGCAGCAGGTGAACTCTGTCATGCAGATTTCACCATCGTCAAACAACGGTTACGGTTTCAAGACGGAAGGCTCGAGCGTCTACAACGGAATAATGACCGCTCAGCTCGGAGTGCCCGTCAGCTTGTCAAACTACGGTGACGGCCCCGTGGCCATTCCTGTCGGGGCGACGAGAGGCCAGCAGGGAGGAGATGGATCAGGGTCGGACTCGCAGAGCTACACTCCTTCCGCGGAAATCTACACGCAGTCGCAGGGATCCAGTGGGCAGAAGACGCAGTCGTCGTCGGCTGACCAGTACAGCACGTACGCTGCCGCATTCCAAGCACAGCCGACCTCTTCAGGGTACGGACAGAGCAGCTCCTCGGGCACTCGCTACTCGTCGGCTCCTTCTTCAGACCCCACCATAGCTTTCTACACGCCTCAATCTAGCTCCGGTTTCGGTGGTTCTCCTCAGACGTACACACTTTCGTCTGGGGGTGGATACGTCAGCTCCGCTCCATCGGCATTTATCAGTGGGCTCACTAGCGGCTACGAAACAAGTATCACGAATCATGGATCAGGATCGAGCAAATATGGACCAGCCTACAGCCTCGTAGGAAGCGGAAACTATCCCACGTCCTCTTCTGGAAGCTACGGAAGCTCACAACCATCGTCATATAGTTCTTCCAGTGGGGCCTACAGTCCGTCAAGTTACGGCAGTTCAGCGAGCCACTACACGGTGCCAACCAGGACCTACACATCGAGCCAGCCGTCATCCGGCTATTCCTCGTCATACTCTAGCGGGTCGCCTTCCAAGTACAGCACATCTGGAAGTGCATACTCGAGCGGCTACGGTAGCAGTTCATCGTCATCCCTGCCGAGCTCATCCGTAGCGTACGATAACTCCCAATCAAACTACGGCTCTTACGGACAGCGTTACCCTTCGTCCGCTTACAGCACCTCTTCGCAGTCAGCTTATTCGCCAAAACGACCAGCCACGAACTACGCCAGCACCTCCACGTCCTATAAGAACTCGCAGGCAGCTGCAGCCGTAGCGCAGGCCCTCAAGGCATACGCAGCCGGGAACGTAAAGTACGGGTCTACAAAGTCCTCGTCTCCGAGCGCGGACAGCTCCTACTCAACCTCTTACAGCGGTTCGTCGGGCTCATCGAGCTATGGGGACAAGAGCGCAGCTGCACCCTACTTTAGAGCGAAGACGTCATCATCGACGTACAACAAGTATGGCGATGCTTCTTTAGGGTACACAGACAGCGGAAGTGACACTGGAAGCAGCGGAAGTAAGACGTCATCAAAGTCATCGTATGACCAGAGGACCGTGGGCCAGACGCTTCGGGTCAGCGGAGACAGCACGAACAGCAGCGACGCCTACACGACGTCAACGAGAAACACGAGCAGCACACCCAGTAAATCGAGTACAGTGTAGGCCTGGTCTAAAATGGCGCCGTTAGGTTGATAGGCACAAAGATGAGATAATGATGAACTCGAGAAGCTCGCACAAATGTTTTGATGTCGAAGTTTTGAGTAGGAACCACAGAAGTGGTCGCGAACAGAGTTACCATGAAAAAAAAAGTAACGATTGGAAGATGGTCACATGATTTTTTTATAGCCTTCATCCAATTTAAGGGTGTTAACTTGTACTCAATGGAGCCCTTTTCAATTTAACGACCATCTTGCATTCATTGGTTTTAAATATACTAGCCGGCAGGGCCGATACTTTTGACGTCTTAAAAGCACTTCACACAAGAGGGCTGTCATCAGATGTAGGTTACCAATTTCGCTTTGTGCGGTCATGATTCGTGAACCGCGAACATGAAATCTGGAAGTATTCTGCGTGCTACTCACATTGAACGAAATGGTCCCACCGCAGCTATACATTTACAAGAATGTAAGCAGGAGATAAAGTCAGTGAGACATCTCTGAGCCAAATCCTGCCGCTCCACATATTTTTCTCACGGTATAAACGAGGAATAACTTTCTCAGCACTTCGGCAGCTGGTCTGCGGTGGTGTACGACAGTTATATACGTTTGCATCGAACGTACGACAGGAAAAAGCAGTGTTTGAAAAGGCGTCAATTTTGTCACTATGTGCCTCTCAACCTAGTGGGCGTGGCAATTTACAAGGAAAGAATGGGAACGGGTAGACGAGCCGGTCAGCCTTCAGAGTTTTTGGCCTTTCGAGGTGGTAGTGATGTGAGAGAAAAAGAAGACGAAGAAAAAAAAAATGTACATATCGAGAACGCTCCCAATGAGCTCATTTCAGGCCTAACGCTACCTGTCTTAGCTGTCCATTGCTTGCTTAACGCTCTTTTAGTGACGTCTTCACCTACCCATCTCAGTCATCCCCTTCCTCTCAGTTATTTTGTTGCGCAGATGTGAAAAAAAAATTCATCTTCATCATAGCCTAATGAGAGAGCGAGAGAGACACCTACCAATTACATGAAATCAGCGCCCTACTCAGAGGTCACCATGTCGAGTGTGCGTGTTACGCTTACCTCTTTATTATTGTTTTTTTTGAGTGCTTATGATGCCCTATTTATGACATACTGATCGTTTCCTGCCTCCGTTCACCACCTAATTTCTATCTGTAGTAGTTTTTTTCTCTTTCTTTATATACGTGTACGTAAGCAACTTGTATTTCCTGTTTGAATCCGTGTCAGTGGGGCGAGAAGAAGAGACGCAGGCGCAATGCCTACAGCGTACATGCATTACCTCTACTTTGAATGACCGTTTACTTTTTGTCGTCGCCATTTTTTATTTATGCCGATAAAATAAACAAAAAATACATCTAACGAAGAGCGATTGTGCCGTTACTAGATGCGTGGATGCCCTGCTGAAGACTCACAAGTCTAGAAGCATGAAGGCACTTGCGCATGTCCTGAGTTGCACGAAAGTATGTTAGCCGAGTTGAGAAGCGCACAACTAAGGACAGTACCGCAAAGACGCCAGGCAGCGTCTTGACCTGCTTGCACTTCCTCGTCCTCCCCTAACTTGTGCCTTTCTTAAAGGCCAACTCCAGCAATTTTTCGGGGTCAATGAATCTCAATGAAATCTCCTGGGTACGTTTCTTTGCACATTTCCGTCATTTATGCGGAATTGCAGGCCTGAGAGATGCGCTGATTGTTTAAAGATGAATTTCAAAGATTGCCTCGGAAAGCTGACCTCGCTGGCCAGAATTTTCGGCAACACTGTCTGTGCGACGTCCTGTTTGGCATGTCAACGGAAGTGGCGCAGCCGATGGCATCCCTACTTTGGCCGCTAAAGCGCTTATTGTGCTGGCCACAAGGTGACGGCGGTGGTGTTTGGCACTGGTATGTCACGGGAAAACTTTCTTCCTTCTTCTGTGTTTGGCCGGCGCTTCCATGGTCTGGCTTTCACAGTTTTCATACTTCGTGCCAGTGGAACCAGTATATGGCTTCCGGTTCTTACCAAATAGTGCGTCATACGCAGACAGGGCGCCCGGTTGGGTTTCGGTTTCGGGTTTGCACGTTTTTGCCTATCAAAGATTATTTTCAAATTTACTGAGCATTGCAGCTATTGGGCTCGTGACAAGAGTGTCTCAGGAACATAGAAACACCATTACTTTGACATGGTCCAAAAATCGCCGGAGTTGGTCTTTAACTCTGCGAGTGTGAGCCAATTACGTTGGCGACCAACAATTTCTTCTAAGTTACATAGCACTGAGGCAGGTCACTCGCCATGCACTTTTGCACATCAAATACTTTGAATGAAAGGCTCAGCCCTTATTTCCATTCCACTTCACAATCGTAATAAGTGTCCTGATGGCTCCGGGTAACGCCTGAAGTAGGTGGGCGCTGATGTTACATTGCTCTTGTTTGGAAAGAAGGGCAAGATGACAGATTAAAGAAAGAGATATAACAATTTTTAAAGAGTACACCAGACATGTTTGCCTGGTTGATCGCCTGCCTTACTATTTCAGCTGTCGAGTGTTGACAATGGTATGCGTATACAACGGTCACATATACACTCAAATGGCACGTCCGCTCATGCACGAGAATGCACAAAAGAGTTATGAAGTTTCCTTAAAGGCTAACAGTGCTTTCGAAGTGCGTATTGCACAAACGCTACTTTGCGGTGTACCGAGAAGGTGTACCACAGTGCCAAGCTCAAGCCTCGATGCAGTTGCACTGAACCCTTGGTGACCTGTCCCTCTTCAACCAAATGGGAACACTTGGACCGCAGAAGCGGGGATGTTAACTAGTCTAGTATCACTGCTATGCCACCATACAGTGGGAAAGCATTGCAAGACTGTGGCATGACTGCATTGTTTCCTATTGCAGCTATGATACCGTGGTTGCCTTCTATTCAGTGCTACAGTTCGTTATTTGAGCAACCACAAGCACACTACAGAAACAAATTGTGTCATACGTCATATACGCAGGCGATACGAATCTCAAGCGCCTAAATTCCCTCTTGGCCGGTGATATTGTCTGTGTCACCTGTAAATAAAACTGAATTTGAGTGAATCGTATTAAATTATTCCATGCGTGTTTTAGTACAGTATTTCCGATTTCCATCAGCGTCACTATAACACTTGGATTTCGTTATTTATACAATTATATTGTTTTGCATGGATGCGTAGGAAAATTGTTGCAATTTAACATTTCACAAAACACTGCCTTTATTCATACTCAAAACAAGACTCACAGCGCACAAATTATTCACATATACGCAGAGCATTATGCCTGAAGGGTGGCTCCATATCACAATAAAAAGAAACTAGAACACGGTGAGCTTTCATTGCTTTTGGAGGGCTTCAATCAGTATAAAACCTAACAGAACATCTTAATGATATCCATGAAAAAGAAAAAAAACCAAAATATATGCCAATGAGGCGCTTAACTGTCGACAGTAGAGAAAGATTGCACTTGTTTTCGTTTCTTTCTCTTATTTTGTGACAGCACCAACATGAGGAGAGATTCCCTGATTAAAATACTCACGCAGTCTGAAAGTGCGCGCTTTTATTAAAGCCCTACCAAAACTTTGGTCGTTCTATGGTTGAAAACAGAAACCTTACACGGTAGGCTGCGCAGTGGGCGACATGAACAGCTCTGGACGCAGAAACCTGATATCTATTCAAACTTCACATACGAGTTCACAGAATCAAATAAATATATGCACACCCTACGCGATTGCGGTGACTCCAAGAATCATTAGTCGAAGTTACCGCATCTCAAAAACTCTTTTCAATCACTCTTTCACCGAGAAACCCTCCAAATTCAACAGGACTTCAGCCATTGCCTGGAAAGCGCTTAGTGAACGGAAGCCTTTCACTCTTAAATGGTTTGACGTCACCACCGGCATTCACTCTATTAAAGCGAGTTTCGTCCGACATCAATTAAGTCCGCCCGACATTGGTTAAGTGGATTCGACGGGGGGCTCTCCTCGCTATAAGGTTATAGGAAAGGCTGCTGCGCTTCCTAATGTAAAGGCTATTCCTAAAAGCTTTCTGCAGTGCTACTCGATGGTGCAGTTAGCGTAACAAAGAAAAGTTCCTTCAATCATTTTTATGCGGGCGGATAAAAAGGAGAGATCCATATCCGTACTGAACTTCGAAGTATACACGTGTTAACCCTGCCCAAAGCTCAGCAGTTTCACAATTCTGGCTTCACGTGAACGTTAACGTACTCCGTCTAACATGACTTCGTTTTCTCTGAAGTGTAAACGCAAGTTGCGGGAAGACTCCAGAGAATTACCTACGCACTACTAAGTAGTACGTAAGTTCTACGCGAAGTTAGACCGGCCCAACGGTTTTACCGGAAATCGGAGAGTGAATGAATTGCCCTTGATTTATTCTAGTAAGTGCAATAATGAGAAATGTGGGTAGAAGAGTGCTGGTATTGAATCTCACACTTGGAAGCCCCAGTCAGGTTTTTTTTTTCGAAGCAGAAATTACAGGAAAATACATAGACGTGTCTTGTGTAGACTGAGCAACGTGCGCCACAAATCAAAGAAATGAAAGAGTTCATTGTCAAAAAAGATGAAGTTAAAGAAAATTCTGGTGAACCAATATTACAACTAGATAATTGTAGTAACTTTAATGGTGAGTCAGCGTGAACGAAGGCTCACTGCAGTAAGTCTTAGTCGCAGCACAAACAGAAAAACAAAAGTACTACACAGGATTTCAACGCTCACCATCACCAACAATGCGCATGGCACGGAACGGAGTTTCAGGTAAGTGTGTTCTAAACAAAACTTCTGGTCAGTTTATTATTATTTATTCTTGAAGGAGTCAAGTGCAGGAGTGAAGGAGTAAAAATAACTGGTGAGCACCGGGCATCACATTACAGTTACAGAATACAACAATCGCTCTAGCACACGCTTCAAAATGGGAGCCACTTTTGCGTTTCACTTTTGCTGCACCAGGCGGCGACGTCTGTTCATGGTGGCAATTTCGTACAACAGATGTCGACGCTGTTTGGCTGAGTCGCTTTCTATTTACGAGGACGCTAAGACTATACTAAGACCGCACGGTGCGCCTCTACGTATTCAAGCAGAGCTTTGGAAAATGCTGTCGAGGTTGCGAAATAACATGTATTACGACAGATTCATAGATTGTTCACTTATGTTTATTGTGACGACCGAAGGGTGTTTTTTGCGAGCGTGAGGAAAACTCCGCACCATTTCAGCGTGTCCTGTCAGCAAACTGACACAAAACTTTGATTTATATAACCAGAGTAAGACTTAGAAGAAGGATTAGAGAAAGATAAGTCCTTGCCAGCGTACCACTGTCACCCATACTAAGGCTGCCACGAGGACACACCTCACCCAATAATCTATCTATCTATCTATCTATCTATCTATCTATCTATCTATCTATCTATCTATCTATCTATCTATCTATCTATCTATCTATCTATCTATCTATCTATCTATCTATCTATCTATCTCCTTCCGTCCATCCGTCCGTCCGTCCGTCCGTCCGTCCGTCCGTCTGTCTGTCTGTCTGTCTGTCTGTCTGTCTGTCTGTCTGTCTGTCTGTCTGTCTGTCTGTCTGTCTGTCAGTCGGTCGGTCGGTCGGTCGGTCGGTCGGTCGGTCGGTCGGTCGGTCGGTCGGTCGGTCGGTCGGTCTCGAGGAACTTTAATATCGACAGCGATAACAAATAAACGGTGAAATTCAACGGTTCCGGCCAGTGGCTTAGGCAGAAATTTACGTCGATGGCGGCATGGCCCTTGATCTGATGTGGAGGCCATGCAATTTAGTTAGGATCGATTCTCATTTTCTTGCTGCGTATCCGATGGCACGGGGAAATTTTGGGAGGGGCACATGACCGGTGAGCCACACACTTGTCTACGCCACTGGCTCTTGCAACTGTGAACTCAGCAACTAACCGTGGCAGACACGTACGCTACAACGGGTCCCACCCTAGTGAATGGACGCTGCTCATGCATATATACAAATAAACAAAATACGGGCGAACAATTAGAAAAAAAAGGAAGAAACGTAAATAAACCCCAAGGTTTTCTTTTGAACTTAGATTCTCAGCACAGAGGTTGTGCGTATAGCGCACGGTGTAAGATACAAAGTGTTTGTATCTTACACCATGAAATAGCATGAAGGGGGAGGCATGTGGTATATTGTAATCGCGCGTCATATTAGGTTCCTCATTGCGCTTGCGTGTTTCACATGCGGCTTCCTTGCAACTGGTGGCTTTGAAGTCCCTCCGATATCACAGCCTGCTCGCTCGATCGTCAAACTGTCGGTCGAGGAATGAGCTAAACAATGATATAACGGTTCATGGCGAGAGTCCAATTCACTATACTCTAAAACTTTAGGAAGTTCCGAGTGAAGAGAAAGAAGAAAATGAGGAGATGACACATGGGGTGATAATCCGGCTGGTAAAACAACTCCACCTCACAAATGCGGTGAGGTGGAGTTGTTTCATGGCCGTTTCATGGCCGATGCCCCGTGGTGGGTTGCGCCAGGACTCTGAGGAACAACCAACCAACCAACATGCTGAAAGAACGAAAACGGACAATAGCTAATTTATTACAGCGAATGCTCCAAACAGACTAGCATTTCTGGGGAAGACTAAGGCTTGATGGGGTGGCAAGTCGCTGAACAAGATATCAGATGAGCGCGACGCCAAAAAGTGTTGCCTTCGTCAGGACAGAAACTGCCATTCGGGCACTGTTGTTTTCTTTGTGAGGACAAGTCCTGCTGCCGAAGCACAGGCTCCGGTGACATTATTCAAGGGAGTTTTCATCACTCTTGCAAACGGTAAGTAATAGTGATACATTCAGTGCCTTATCGGACGCCGAAACCTACGGTTATCCCGCAAATGTAATACCTAGCGATTATGCTGCAAAATAAAACGACAACCGTTAAACAATCAAGAAACAGAAATAAAAATATAAGCTTTCGTGTTTAATCGATTATGGTGAGGCCTCTTGCACCATTCACCACTTCGAGATCTGCGCGTATCTTAAGAAAAATCGAGTACCTTAAAAAGAACCTACACACAATACAAGAACCTATTTTACGTATCTCACCTATCAAACTCTCTTACCAATTGGTAAGATAGGTTGACTTAAAATTCAGAAATAAGTCAGAAAACATTAAATTCTTTAACGGCACCTAATGAACTAATACACAGAACATGTACTCGCAAGAGGGTTAGGACAAAAAGGACACAGCGCAGAAAATTAAGGCAACAGAGGCAAATTTGAGTGCAATTCGAGTAAGTCACATTGATCAGACGATGCTACACTAGTAATGGGAGGAATAAAATAGCTAAAAACGCACATTACGAAGGCAAAGAGATAGAGAGAGAGAGAGAGAGTTGGTACTTTCTAACATAAAAATATAAATGTTACGGTAAAAATATAAATGTTACATAAAAATATAAATGATAGCATTCGGATATACGACAACGTAATGAATGTTGTAGACCACTACGTTTACCAATGATCCCGAACAAGCGTAGGTAGTTGGCCAACGAAGAGATATAGCCAAAAATAATATTAAAAAGAAAGCAACGGGTGGACTTGGAAAGCTCATGAAAGACAGTGATCGAGAATGGCTCACATTGCCGGTCTGTAGCGACTGGGGACGGCTATACGCTCTCCCATAGTAGAGTACCTAGTACTCTAAATCTTTAACCACTTCTTCAAATCACAAATAAGAGTGTGATTCATGCGGTTGATACTCTGAACAAGAGTTACAGGCCTCGCGTAAATATGAAACAATATTGAGTCAAGTTATATGGAGCCATGGTGTTCACACAGTTTTCAGAATTCCATGGACTTCCAAATGAAAAAAAAAAATATCGATTATTTACGAGACAGAAAGAGAGAGATGAAAGTATACGTTCTTTTCAAAATGATGAAACTAAAATTTTCTAATCTTGCTCATAATCTCCAAACTATCAATTCTGTGGAGGGGCAATAACGCCGAATGAAGCGAAAAATAGGATAAAAAATGAGGCCGACTGTGAGCGAAATTGTTAGATGGTATTCTAGAAGTAAGACTGAAATGCCACGTTAGGCTAAAAGAACTTCTATGAAATTGGTATTCTAGGCATCGATGCACTCAAGTTGGCAGCAAGAGATGCCAGAGACACAATGGTTGTTTACAACAACATAAAAAGTGTTAATCGCAAGCAAAAACAAAAAGAACAGTCATTAAACCATTTTTTCGGTTCGTAAGACCCTACATAGATTGTTAATAATATGCATAGGCTGGCGTTGAGGCAAGCCATATTCCAGAGCTCGATATTAAGATAACCTAGAATAGAGCACGACATTGTGAAAGCGAAAAATACTGCGACGTTTTTAACGCATTTACTGGTTGTTTCATTAACTGTTTCATTGATTGATTGACTGAATGAATAATTGACTGGTCCCATAATGAATTATGAGCTCAACTTTTTGCAAGAAACAGCATTGTTTATTGACAATGTCTTGCGAGGTAATTCCAAATAGGAGTAAAACAAAAATAATAGATATTACGACTCTCTTGTTTGAAGGAAACCACATGCTCAGCTCTGTATTTCATGCTGGCTCACTCAATAAATATAGTAAGCTCTTTCAACATTACACTTAGCCACAGCCGGTGTAACATAGGAGTAGTTTTTCGCACACAATGAATGTCGACAATCTGGACCAACCATCCATCAGGAAACCTGCGCCTGGACTTCATTTGCCCACACATGATCCCTCACCAAGAAGCTTTTCCTAGCGTGCGTGGAAACGATTGATGGTTGACACTGAACAGGTACGTCACACGTCGCCACCGCACTGCGACATCGCAGTGGTTAAGAATGACAGATGTCAGGTGTCACCTACGGAGGCACGATAGTGGGGCCTTACGCGTGACGGGCACTTGAGGTCCATCGCCCGCAGTCGCCCTCTGTCGCCGTGCACAGCACTCAGTGGATGTCGAGTCACGCCTGGACGGTCGCCAGAAGAAACGCGCGCCGCTTTCAAACATGCATATGCAGCCGCAGCGGTGGCCAGCGCCGGAGTACATGTGTCACTTAACCATCATAAGCGGAATATAGGATGCATTGGTGCAAACAAGGTATGTATGTAGGAGTGCGCTCAGGATGGTAAGCGGCTGGGGCAACTTTCCTTCAAGTTATATAAGGTGCCTCAGCAATTATGTAAGGGGGGCGCCACGCCTGCTCCATACCTTTATCCAGTCGTACGTGAACCATCATTGCTTTAAAGGGCATGGTTATGGTCATGCAGGCTCATGGTGACAATGGCAGTCGAGAACTCCTAATGATGCATTCAAGTAACAGTTTTATTCAGTCACTTACGTTAGGAAAGCCGGAGACTAAAAGGCAGGTCATTGGGAGATGCAAGTAACGCTTCGTTTTTATAATTGCATTTTTTTTGTGAAGGCTTCCTTTCACAACCAACGCAGTTGGGGAGGGGAGGGGAAGGAATCACTGCGGTGAAGCATCACTCATTTTCATGGAGAACCTATGGTCTATGGGTATGTACGTACGTCACATATGATGGGAGTGTAACCTAGACAGCATGAGAAAACCACTGCGTATGCACTCTAGTGAACTGAGCTTAGGCCTTTCTTTAGTAATATTAACTGGTAAAACATGTATTGCTTGTTGTTTGTTTGTTTCAAATTATGTTTCTTTATATTGTCGCAGAATCGAGGCTTAAACGAACGCAACAGTCCGCTTATTCAGTACCGTTTATTCTTCAAGAGAGAGAGAAAATTGAAAGCACTAGCAGTTTACGTTGCACGCTGATAGCGGTGAACAGGCCGCCGGCCGCAAGTAAGCTCATTTACGTTGATATGTGACGGCTGTGATACATACGGCATGGAACATTCGAGCCTTATCGCTGGTGCTCGCGTAAGCTCTCCAGTAAACATAGCTATTCGCGTCCTTCGCATAATCTTAACAGAATGATCTTGAACAATTCAAAAGCTTCTCAATCATTGAGGCGTGGTCTCCGCAGAGCATTGCTAATAGTCTTTGTGGGTCAGCATCATCAGCCTACTACGCCCACTGCAGGGCAAATGCCTCTCCCATGATCCGCCAATCAACCCGGTTGTGTCATTTCTGCCACCACGTTATACATACGAACACTTTAATCTCATCAGCCCATCTAACTTTCTTTCTCCCCCTCGGTGCGATTGCCCTCTCTGGGATTCCAGTCACTTACCATTAATCCAGCCTACGTGCTACGTGCCCAGTCCACGTCCATTTCTTCTTGATTTCAACTATAATATTCTTAACCCTGGTTTGTTTCCTGACCCACTCTGCTCTCTTATTGTCTCCTAAGGATACATCATCTTCATTTCCATCGCTCGCTGCGTCGTCCTCGACTTAGCTGAACCCTCTTTGTAAGCCTCCGGGTTTCTGCTCTGTAGATAAGTGCCGGCAAGATGCAGCTGTTTCATATCTTCCTCTTAAAAGTCAGTGGTATATTACCATTCATGATTTGAAAATGCTTGCCGAATGTGATCCACCCCATCCTCCTTTTTTTAGTTATTTCACTCTAGTGGTTCTGCTCCACAGTTACTACCTGTCCTATGTAGACATATTTCTTTGTTACTTCCAGTGTCTCTCTACCTATGGAAAAGTGCTGTTTTCTGTCGTGACTGTTGCGCATAACTTTAGCTTTGTGCATATTAATTTTCAGATCTACTCTTCTGCTTTCCTTGTCCAGTTCTGTAATCATTCGTCCCCTGAGTTACTCATCAAAGAAATGTGATCAGCGAATCGCAGGTTACTAAGATACTCTTCGTAAACTCTTATCCCAAACTCTTCCCAATATAGGGCCCTGAAAACCTCCTGCAAACACGCGGTGAATAGCATTGGAGAGATTGCGTCTCCCTGCATTACACTCTATTGGGATTGCGTGGGAGTAAGCCGAAAACATCACAATAAAGCACTAATAACGCGTGGCAACATAAAATTTGTTTTCAAGTGGATCACTCTCACTGGAGTGGCATATATTGCTCTACCTCTCAATAGACTTGCAGAGTTTGTGCCAATCTAAGACATATTCGCATGAAAACTGAAGAGCTTTCCCTGGTGTTCTGCCTAATTAGAGCCAGTTCGGTATGCGTGCCGACCTTAGTTCGTCTCAACTGATATGAGTTCTGGCCATGGACGTCATCTCAAAGCCAAGTCGGCATTTATTTGTGGTGGATACGATATTTAACAGCCGGTCTATTAAACGTTTCGCTCTGCCACGTGGTGTGAATAGAATCTCGGCCCAGCTTGCCTGTCATGGAGAGCCTAACGTTAAAACTCAGATGAACCTAGTTGAGCTAATGTAAGTGAAGCCAAACATAATAAACCTAGATATGTATAATATAGTCTAAATAGAGCAATTATGATAAAGGCTAATGAGAGTGAACTAATTAAGCCTAGCCCAGCTTGCCTGTGCCTAATTAAGTCAAGTTAAGCTTTCGATGAACCAGAGCTTAAATGAACCATAATAACTATGAATAAAACTACTTCCACATACAATGACATAAGCTTAGTATATATAAAATAAATCCACCACCTAACTAAGCCTGATTCATCCTAGTTGAACTAAGACTAAATGATCTAAGCCAAGTTCAATGTGATACAAATTGCTAGTGCCCAAGTAGCCTAAATAAGCCATTATTAATTAAATCAAGCTTGCTTCAGTTCAACTAAGACTACGACTAATGGAGACTAATTGAGTTGTGTATGGTTATGCCACGCCCTACCGAGATACTTCAGATACATGAGGCCCAATTATGCTGATGAAACCCAATTAAGCTATATAGATTAATCAAGTCTGACTGAGCACAACATTGGCTTGAAATCGAATGACTGATACTCAACCTATTCCGATCTCACCAAGAAAACCACAAGCTCCACTGTGATTCAGCCTCACGCCACTTAGTGAAAGATGACCATATTTTATCTAGACAAAACAAGCAGAAGAGCGTGATAGAGAGAGACAAAAACAGACTCAAAATAGTTAAGATTTAGAAGATCTTGCTCATGCGCAATGAAGTTATTCGGCCTAGATTCAAACTGCACCTTCAAGGTATGTTAACGTGGCGAACTAAAGGCGTTCATCCATTATCCCCTGATCTCCGTTTTGGGTTAATCAAATGTTCGGGGTCATCGAGTGAATGTGCTCGTATTCGCTCGTGCAATGACACAATACAGTAGTTGGTGTGGTTAGTTCACCAATGTTTTTCACCGCACCTGGAAATGTCGACAACCACTGGGCTACCGCCCCACTCACATTCCTCCTGGGTGACTGCGCTGACCAGCTCAGAGCCACAGAAGCAGCGTCGGCTGATCCAGTGGTCAAATGGTGTGGCGCGAGCCAATGACACCCTGAACTAAGGGCTCCACACAAAGAGGACTATCATTTCGGCCTGCATGAATAAAAGTTTTTTTTTCTATCTCTCCGCGTTGTTGTTCTCGGCTCACAAGCGCCTATTTCGCGACAACCTACCACCACACTCGAAGCTCAACAAAGAGGACAGCACCATACTGAGAAGACGGCAGAGTAACACATACACACATGGCATGCTAATGCACCGATTGTACCCAACATTACATGAGTATGTTTGCCCGATTTGTGCCGTACCAGGCACGTTGGCCCACCTGATCCTCGAGTGCCCATGCAATACAAATACAGATCTCTCGCCTCCGCTGAGCACCTGCGACGCTGGTAAAGAAAACGAACACCTTCTCGAAACGTGGGAGGCCAAGCTCGCCTTGGCGGACCTGGACCAACAATGACGTCTCGTCGCCAGGGCCAAGGAGTGTTCCTGGAATGAGGAGACCTCCCACCTGCAGGTGAACGCGGAACCTACACCACTACAACAGTTCGAAAAATAAACGTTTATTCCTCCTCCTCCTCTCCGCGTTGTTGTTCTCGGCTCACAAGCACCTATATATTTCACGACACTCTACGAAAGTGATTTGACAAATTGTGCACTTACTGAACAAGCGGGTATATGCAGGCTAGTTCGTATTTAATTGCAGATTTTTTGGCTCTAGCGCTGCGTACAAAATTGAAAGAAAGAAGTTGACAAAAGTTGAGAGTGTGCGTCTTTCCTCTCAACTTCTTTCTTAAAATTTCGTATGCGGTGCTACACCCGAAAAGTCGGCAATGGGTACTTATAGTTGCGCGTACACAAACGTACGAAAGCCCGCGAGTTTTTGTGCGGATGGTGTGCATTACTACCAACGATTAGTATGTTCACTCAGTATTACACAAGTACCATTCATCGCTCAACGGCCGCACTTCCTCTTCGTGTTCGTAATTCCAGAAAAGCGGCCCATGAAGTTCGTATGTTCGACATTCAGTGTAGTATGTTTCAGTGAAAACAGAGTCTGTTATCTTGCGGCTGACAAGAGACTTCACACCGTGAATGAAACCAGGTGAAAGTGGTCGTAAGCTCCTTCAGATGAGGGTAAAGGAGTTGTATTCTATGGATAACACTGACCAGTTCACTGTCAAGATTGTTTTGATCTCCATCGATGCCAGTTTTGTACCTTTACAATTAAGTTTGCCATTCATGAATGAAACAGCTTGGGAGTTAGGAATCTTACCTACCAGTCCTCGTGGGCCTAAACGGAGTCCGCAATTTTTCCGTCACGTCGCCTTTCCTGTTGGTTCACTTTCCTCTGTGAATGCTACCAGAGGTAATGCTAACTTGGGCTCTCTTCTATGTACAGCGACAATGATTGAGCACGTCTAAATTAGTCATATCCGAAAGCGCATCGCCTTCATGTTTGCACTGGATGCCTCTAACGTGATCATCTTTTCCTCGATGATAGTTTGATGCTTAACACTGATGTAGCCCGAACATAAACTGAATATGCGCCAAACAACTCCAGCACAAAGAAGCTATTGGCCTGTTTGAGAATGGACCGTAGTTGTTAAGTTCGAACCGACAGAAGCAAAAAGTCACTTCCCTAACGGAAGGCGCGACATCTACAAATATATTACATATTACAAGCTCGTTCTACGTCTCGAACGGAAATGGCTTTACTAACATCGTTAAAAAAACACAAGCAAAAAGCAGTTCAAGGACTACTCCCCTCTATAAATCGCGAGCTATCACGTCACTGTTTCCGCCAACTCTCGCCACCCTCAATTTTTATAGCACTATGCACACTCTTCTCGTTTAAATTCTTCTAACTCACCTTTTTATTGTTAAAGCATTCTCTATTTGCTCCATACCAATCTTAACCAGGCCAAGGTATTCCCCTTGAGAATAGGGCTTGCCTGAGTTTGTTGGCTGCTTATCTCAATGAGGGTTTTCAAAGACACGCATTGTTGATGAAGGCGCAAAAAGAAAGACGATACACCACTGGACTAGCATCTGTAGGTTAACTGATAACTTCACACTTTAAGACCAGTTTTGGACATTTTATCATGAGTGCGTTTGCATATGACACTCTTCACGGGGTGTGATTCTTCGGCCGTTGTCGGGGCATGGCTCAACATCATGATTGGCTTGTAGGCGAAACATTGCGTACGCAATGCTTCGAGTCTACAAATCAATCATGATTTAGAGTCGTAAGCTATGCAGCACTCTTTCAGAAAATGTAGCGGTAACTGTAGATGGATGGATGGATGAAAAACGTTATTAATGTAACCATAGAGTTTCCTAAAATTAACTATAGGAGGCTCTAGCACTGCGATAGTTCAGTCACTATGAGAATGATCGGTGGTATAAAAATTTCCGTAGTCTCCGTACATATGGGCGGGCTTCTAACTCATTTGTGGCTTTGTTTATTACTGTATTTTGTTTTGTGTCGAATAAAAAGATGCATCATTGTGAACCTGCTGCATAGGTCAGCAAAACTTGTGGAGCTCCCTCAGATTCACTCATGAAATATATTTTGAGATTTGGACTCGGTGGGACTCACACCCACGACAATTAGCTTCATCCGCAGTCACTCGTACTGACATTCACCAAGGCAATACTCACCCAGACTCACTCAGGCACAGAGTCACAGATCGAGCTGAGCCTGAGTGAGTTCAGTTGAGTCGACGCAAGTCCGTCAGCCTAGAATTAGCTTCTTCAAACGTGGTGTCAATGATCTTTAACACCAGTATTTCACGTAATCGGTGCTTTTCTCGGTGCCGTTTGACACAGTATCTTCGAAAACAAGTTCTGAGTGCTTCCAAACGACTAAGGTCATTTTTCTTGGAAGTGATGACAGCATAAAATATAATGATCAAGAAATTACGCGGAAGAATTGGTGAAGAAAGGTCAAGGCACACTCCCACGTCATTCAAGCCTCTCATTAATAAATATTTAAGCGGTGTGTACATTACACTGCATTTAAATACGTGTGAGTAGACGTCCGCGTAAACGTCAATCCAGGTCAGGGTGATAGTAATGCTGAAGATGACTAGATTGGGTCCTAGATCCGCAAAAGAAAGTGGGACTCACGCAGACTCACCCAAGAATTATATTTTTGCGCTTTGGACTGACTCGAACTCGAACTCACCAAAATTTTCCAGAGCCGACCTCACTCGGACTCACACTCACGAGAACAACCGGACTCATTCAGACTCACACTCACAAAAATATTGCTTATCCGGATGCGTTCACACTCAAACTCACAGATCAGAGGTCGAATAATGAGTAAGTCCACTGACCTATTACCTCCTGACCCGATTTGAATTGGTGAGCACAAAAGGTTAAGATGTTGAAGCGCAACTGCTTAACATTTGCTGATTGTTTTCTCGCGACAAAGCAGTTTCAAGCCTCACGAAGCAAAACGGAGCCAAAAGTACAACGATTAAGCGAATTTTCATGCTCGCTGAAGCGCCGTGCGTTGCAGCTCCTACAGAGACTACCTCCAGAGTTCCCTCTCGTGTATTTACAGCAAATTCTGCAACTGGTGTCAAATAGTGCATTTCACTTGCAGCGCGATGTTTCCTACGGAAGCCACACAACGGTGAAGTATACACACTGCCGCATTTGCATATTGTAATAGAGTCGCTTAACTTACTCGTCTCGCACCAGGCAGCGTACAAAGCACGCGCTCTTCAAAGGTCATACCAGAGTAGAAACGTGTCTCGTGGTGTCACGTTCGACATTTGCACTTGGCTGTAACGGAAACGCCAGCGTCGTCAGCGAGGTGACACCACGTGGCCAACGAGTACGTGTCCGACACCGTGCTTATTGTTTCCGCACAGAATGCTTGCTGCAGGTGAGTCAAGCTGACTGAAGATCTAAGGTTCACGTTCACCGCAGCACAGTGGCACATCGGGGTCGCGTGGTGGTTGTATATTACCGGGCGCTGCAACAGAGCTTGGTTGGTGAATTAGCTAATACTCTCCGCCTACCACAACCGATCTCTCGGCATAAGCATTGTTCACGTGAGAAGTGGTTACGAAACACCGTGTGCTCCCCGCCTCAAAAGATTGATCTCCTGCCAACGCCGGAGCTTGTCCTCACTACCCTTCACGTCTGGACACATCGCATACCAGGCCCAGTATTTCGTAGCGATGCGACGCGCTTCATTCTAGGCTATTCTTACCACCCACTGGTCATGTATGCTTTGCGCCCGTTGATAACCTGGGCGGACCATCTCTCCGAGTACTGGTCACACACACACACACACACACACACACACACACACACACACACACACACACACACACACACACACACACACACACACACACACACACACACACACACACACACACACACACACACACACACACACACACACACACACACACACACACACACACACACACACACACACACACACACACACACACACACACACACACACACACACACACACACACACACACACACACACACACACACACACACACACACACACACACACACACACACACACACACACACACACACACACACACACACACACACACACACACACACACACACACACACACACACAAACACACACACACACACACAGTATAGGCATTGAAAAAGACATCACTACGAAATGCCGACCCAGACCACAGCTACAGCCAATATGGGTAATAAAAATTTCTTTAGCACAAAACGACGCCAATAGACAGCCGGTAGAGAAAGAGGGCTGTCTGTCTCGAGTGATGTCGCTTGTATTGAATTGTCGCTTCGCACTGAAAAAGCCCCATGGATTCCCACAAACTATAGCCTGCCGAAGCACCGTGTTTGTTGTTTGCTTGTTTGTAATGAGCCCAACTTGAATTTAGCCCTGAGTGCTCGGACTTGTCTCACGGGACTGCCCCTACAACAGTAGGACGGCAGCGTTTATAGAGCTTCTGTGAAAAGAGCTAAACGAAAACAGCCAACCTTCGTTACTGGTCATTTTCAGCTTGCGCTTTCAAAGTATCGCATACGTGTGCGCAGGCCGCCGCAATAAGAGGGGTGTGAGTCATGTGACAACCCGTAGCCTCAAGAATTCGCCCACTTCTAGTCTCTCGTCCCTCAAGGAACTGCTCCCTGAACTGCAAGGCACATTTCAAGCAATGCACATTTCAAGCAAAAGAAAAAAAGATTGCATCTGACAAATACTCTACTGCTGTTAACATAATTAAGGCAACCGTAAAATTCAATTCGCCAAAGGACCAAGAAAAATATACAAGCTACTCAACAATTATCCACATTTGTACTATCAATCAGGTAACAGAGCAATTCTCAGAATCTACTCAACCACTATACGTAGCCTTCATAGATTACGATAAAGAATTTGATTCAGTAGAGATATCAGCAGTCATGCAGATACTGCAGAATCAGGGCGTCGTCGAAGCGTATATAAACATCCTGGAAGAAATATACAGCGGGTCAACGGCTACTATAGCGCTCCATAAAGAAAACGACAGAATAGCAATAAAGAAGGGTGTAAGACAAGGGGATCCAATCTCTCCAGAGCTTTTTAACGCGTGTATACAGGAGGTTTTCAGAGTCCTAGAATGGGAAAACTTAGGGATGCGAGTTAATAGAGAGTGGCTTAGTAATCTGCGCTTCGCCGAAGAAATTCATTGCTGAGTAACCCAGGGGAGGAAATGCAACTCATTATTACTGAATTAAACAAAGAGAGCATAAAGGTAGGTCTAATAATTAATTTGTGGAAAACGAAAGTAATGTACAACCACCTAGCAAGTGAACAGTGCATCGAGATGTAGCAGTGCACTTTAAGTTGTAAAAGAGTACGTCTACTTAGGACACGTAGTAACCACGGAGACGAACCGCGAGATTGAAGTAACTATAATGGGGTGGAGCACATTCGGCAAGCATTCTCATATCATGAAAGGTAGATTACCACTATCCCTCAAGAGAAAAGTATATGAGAGCTGCATCTTATCGGTATTTACCTACGAAACAGAAACCTGGAGGATTACAAGGAGGGTTCAACATAAGTTGATGGCGCAGCGAGCAATGAAAAGGAAAATGATATTTATAAACTTGAGGGACAAGAGGAGAGCAGAGTGTATCAGGGAACAAACGGGTGTTAAGGACATCATAATGGAAATCAAGAATAAATGGTGATGGGCAGGGCTAGTAGTGCGTTGGCAGGATAACCGTTGGTCACTAAGGGTAACTGACTAGATTGCCATAGAAAGCAAGTGGGTGAGGAGGAGAGAGAAAGCTAAGCTGGCAGACAAGATTAGGAAGTTTGCGGGTATAAAGTGGCAGCACCAAGCACAGGGCATATTTGACTGACGGAACATGGGAGAGGCCTTTGTTCTGCAGTGGGCGTAGTCAGGCTGATGATGATCATGAAATCGTACTGCATGTGGTTGAGATACTATACACGATAACACTATAGCCAAGTTCTTTTATGACCTAGTAGGTAATGCAGTTGCACTCAGCAGAATAGGTTTACGAAAGACACTCATCATGCAATCTTTGTGCTTTCTCGTGCAGTTGTGTGACTGGAGAGCCTGCTGCTTCCCTATCTCACCTTTGCGATTTGCTAATAAGATTGATAACAATAGAACTCCCACTAGAGCTTATTTAGGGTATTTCTGGGATTTTCGGGGCGAAGCACCGAGGGGTCTCGGCATGTCGGCGCGTCATGTTGTCATTACTGTCCATCGCAAACGGGTGTGATCCACAAAGCCGGGGTCAAGGACACTACTCACGACTGGTCCATAGTATGCAAATTATGAATGAAAAGGTCCGTCGATGCTGTCTAAAACAATATGATTTTCTTAGCAATGGTGTCAGTGTTCCCGATAAAATTCGCCGAGGCGTTAAACTTTCTTCTCTAAAACAAGAAAACACAAACGTCCATATTTGCGGCCAAGTCATCTATTTGAAACAGCACTTCTAGGAACGTATCTGTAAAATGATGGTGCTTTACTCAACGCCGGTTCACAAAAAAAAAAAAATAAAGGCAACAGTTTGCCCAATAAACAAACGATGGTATCAGCGGAGCTGAAACACCCTTCCCTACAAGTCACAAGGAACTGAAGCCGGGCATGTAGGGAAAAACAACAACAAGAAGCACTTCATGATAGGCTGCATTCCGATGACGTCAGTGGAGCTCGAACACCTTTCTCTTCATGCCCGCGGTGTCAGGCTCAGCACCACGAGATCTTAGTCAAAAAACTCTCTCTGAAAACAATGGGGCAAATACTTTGGTCAGGCCCTGCTACTCCCCCTCCTTCTCTTCCTTCCTTCCTTCATCATCATCATTATCATCATCATCATCATCACCCCCACCACCTTCTTCTTCTTCTTCTTCTTCTTCTTCTTCTTCTTCTTCTTCTTCTTCTTCTTCTTCTTCTTCTTCTTCTTCTTCTTCTTCTTCTTCTTCTTCTTCTTCTTCTTCTTCTTCTTCTTCTTCTTCTTCTTCTTCTTCTTGTCATTGCCCATTAGCAGCGATTTTGATGCTAAAAACACTGACGCTCACGGTACGCTTCGCTGCTTCCCAGGTTTCACATTGGTTGAGCTGAAGCACCCATCCCAGCATGGATCACT
Source organism: Rhipicephalus microplus (assembly GCF_043290135.1). Lineage (NCBI taxonomy): Eukaryota > Metazoa > Arthropoda > Arachnida > Ixodida > Ixodidae > Rhipicephalus > Rhipicephalus microplus. The sequence continues at coordinate 269,723,737 of NC_134701.1, read as the reverse complement.
CCTCCTAAACTCTCCTTATCTTTTTCGCTTTGAAATACGCAGTGATCGCTCCACATTGTCAGTTTTTACGTCACGCTTTTCATACTCTCTACTACATCCGTGTCACACAACTGTCCCTGTAGCGCAGTGGATAGCGCGTTGGACTTCTAATCCAAAGGTCCCGGGTTCGAGTCCCGGCAGGGATGACAGTAACTTTTACGAGGGGTCTCATATTTCTGGTCATTTAAAAAGAACCATATACGAGATTTCCCGTGCTCCTCGCGAAATTGTAATCAAACTTGCCAGCTTCCCCCATTTTCCCCCTTTTGAGCAACCCGCCCCGACTAATTTCAGACATTTTCCACGCAGCCAGTGGTCCTTCCATGACGCCATCCAACTAATTAGGAGGGAGAGCATTATTGAAAAGAAAAACGCTCATTATGATCAGGTGGAATGTCTCTTCTAGTTTTTCGCACTAATTTTGGTATAAAGGATATGAAACAAAGTTAGTACCGTTTTGCTCGTGTTAAAACGCTGCTGACTTTCTCGATAATAAATTCAAGCCTTTAAGTCCAGCTAATTGAGCAGAAAAAAAAAAACCGATCAGACAATCAACCATACAGCCCCGCACACGAGCGTTTTTATATGAACTCTTTGCCCCTAATGCATCTCTTTACAGCAGTCACGTTACCTGCTCACCAGCGATTAACTGCGAAAAAGCAGCCGTTCTATGGAACAATGTCGTCGCGTCATCGGAATTGACCTGTTCTCGTCATTTAGCGTGTTGTGCCCATTCGGACAAGGCACCCAAGATGAACAAAACAACAGCATCAACAATAAGCGAGGAGAACAGTGACACGAGAGTAGTGAAAGCGCAGTGAGTGGACGTGTTCACGTGAACAAAACGAGGGTTGTTGAATTTCAACTCACAGGACCGTGCCTGTATACGTGAGATACAGCGCAGCGCAGCACTTACGTTTGCCTTCGGCATGCACGGATTATTCTTTTTATAGTTTTGTTGCAGCGCGCTTAGCGTGTATTCTTAGCGAGCGGCGTTCTATACACAGGAAAGCCACTGCCGAGAAGTGCAGGTTTCCGCAGACCTTATACCATCCTTGTCAAAGTACCACGACAGCGTATAGGAGGTTTCGCTGTACAAGTAGCGGGAGGAGGATACTCGGTCGCGCTGAAGAAGCGTGCAGTCCTGTTCATGCGGTATTACCTCGAAAAGCCGCACGAACCTATAAATAGCCAGCTTGCAGGTGAGGTTGCTTTGCGACTTGATCTGTCTCGTTGGCCGCCACCCTATAGGTCGCGCTTCTCGTGCTTTCTGGCATTCTCTGTCAATCGAGTTTCACGTATGAAAACAAGAGTAAATAGAGACACACGGTTGTAAACGGAACTGCTGTGCCGAGCTGAAACGCAAGCGCAGTGATTTTCTCGATGTACCTAATGCATTATACAAAGTGTAACATAGGGTTAGTTGGTGCATAGTTTAGCGAATCAGTTTTGGTGCAAAACTGACAACAAGAAACACTGATCTAGCAAAACTCCTTCGGTGTGTCATACGCTTCATGCATTCAACGTTCTCCACACGTAACTAGGCCTGCGTTAGACTAAGCACTTCCACGTGTTTAATGCAACGCCAGCGGTACCAATTCTCTGACCGTGAACAATGGCCATCACGCATAAGCGGCAAAGCCAGCGTCACAATTTTTCAGAAAGGTCCTTACGAGCGACGTTCCTTAAAGTTGTAACCCTTAAAGTTATCAATTCCTTAAAGTTGCAACTGCCTGCACCTTTCCCAATGTTGCACGTATTTCGTGCGCGATCCCGCGAGGGCGAGTCAAAGCGCGGAAGAAGAGGCTGCACAATGGAGGGTGTAACCTCGACATAAAACAATACCGACACGGAAGCCAGGGCGGAAGCATGCTTCCGGCAGGAGCATCGTTAAGGGTTCGTTTACTCTGTCGCGGGCCTCCTCCCCTTTCAAGCGCAGAAATTTACGGCTTTTTGCTGCTGATCTCTCCTCGGCGACCGGTCTTATATTTTCCGCGCCGCATAGGTGACTCGGTTGCCCACGGCTGGAGCGCTCCTCCACGTAATGCGTCGCCTCCACGCCACAACAGAATCGCGCTCGTGTCAAAGGAAAGGTGAGAACTTCGCCCCAGACTGGGCCTTCAGAATTAACGAGCAAGCAGAATGATAAAAAAAGACAACTCATCATCTGTGCTGTGTCTCCTTACGTGACCACGGTCAGCGCTTGTAAAGGGAGAACATGACACTAAAAATACTTACCGCGCATTACCTCACATATTATCGCGTACAACGCCGTTTCAAGAACAATGAAAATTACAATAAGTGATTATACAATGAAACTTGTCAAGTTTCCTACCGGCTTTCAAACGCCTTCTGTCAGCTCAGCGCCTATTGTACTTTTTATGTTATTACATTACGAAGACAATGCCAATCTATTGTTCCTTTGTCCACTCTTGTTATCTGAAACGCATCACAACCAGGCTGTTATAGACATGCCACAATTACGTGCAGTGCGTTTACAGTGACGTGTGTCATAAGTGACAATACACGAAAGCTTTGATACCGTTAGGAAAAATAAATTGTTTAGGCAGAATATATTAAGAAGCAAAAATGAATAGAACATTTACGCTCAAGCAACTCCTTTGCAAAAATTTTTAACGACGAAGCTACACCTTCTGGACCTACTTAAAGAAAACTTGCTGCATCTAATTGAAATAATTAAGTTATGCCGAGCGACGGAGCCCTCGTTTTGATTGAGAGTCCGACAAGTGTTACAAAAGTTGTCTAAATTGTACATTGAATACGGGTACACTGAGTCTTGGGATCCGCATGGATACCGAAACTTCGATTTGTTTCGTTTTGACCCACGTCACTCACCTGTTATTAAAGCAAAAGCTGTTATGAGATCATAACAAGGGTCGCGCGTGCCGTAGTTGTCCGCCGCCGCCGGTGTCCATAACCACTATCGCGCGAAATAAAAAAAATGAAAGCTTAACGTATAAGATCACCAAAACACGATGGGATTCGAACCCAGGTCTCCTGTGTGTGACAGCGCAGTGTTTTACCACTGAGACAAGCCTGTGCTTGACACTCCGTTCGAAACTGCCCCTAGGCAGGCTTGATGTCAGCAAATGAATCGCGTTAATATAAGTAATTCAGAGTTTTAGAACAACCAAGGCACAACCAGGCGTTACACAATGTGAATGGCGTAACGAGCGGGTCATGGGATGCTCCAACCTCACTACTAACGCTTAAGCATAATTTTTCATAGTCGTCAGCCACAGCATAAAAAAAAGCGATTTTGTAAGTTCGTATTGGGTACAACACTTGTCCGAAAAATGACGAAGGATGACAGTGAATGCCTCCAAACAACACAAAAATTATGCTTTATGGTTTAGTGGGTACCCATCAAGTTCCCTTGGAACAGTTAACCAAAGAATGTTTTCAATGGGCTTTGAAAAGCCACCATTAACTGTGCCTGTGCTGCGCGTTCCACGCAGGCATAGGAACGAGTACGAATGCTATTGGGCGTCTTATTTGCTTAAACATACCAACGCTAATACGTGTTTCGGGAGCAGCTGCTGGAGCGCATGCTGCAAAAGTCGTCAGCTTGAAAAAATAACAACAAGCACACTTTACAGCTGACCTTCCTTTTTTAGGAGCGAAGCTCCTTAAAGCGGCGCCTGTTCGTCCCTCGTAGGTCAAAGCGTAACATGTCTTACGCTTTGACCTGCAAGGTGGTGCTGGTGGGAGATTTCTCCTGTGCGTTGTTGAACAATAAAATATTTGCAGCATGCGCGTTAACTAAAAGCCGAATTGTCCTGTCTCTCATTCCCCATTAGAAGAAATTGCCATGTACATCGAGCACTATCTGACAAGGAAGGGTTGCTACGTTATACTCGCTTGGCGTAACCTCCTTGGTTTTAGAAAGGTTTAGCGAGCGTTGGGCCGCAGTGCCATGAATACAGTGAACTAGTATATACAATGAAAAAGGTGGGAGGTAGACACGAAGTGCATGCCGTAAGAAAGTCTGCGTGTGCCACCTCTTCTTTAGTCCTTGGAATGTCCGCTAGGTGGCGGTGCTTCTATATGGGGAGTATGTGATGAAAAGATGCGAGATGGTGGTGCTTGGAGTGTTGAATAGATGGACGAATGGACACACAGACAGATGCATGGACGGAAGCACGGATGGCTGCACGGACGGGTGGACGCATGGACGGACGCAGGGGCGGATGCTTGGACGAACGCAGGGGCGGACGCACAGATGGACGTGCGGACGCATGAACAGACACACGCACGGACGGGCGGATGGACGCGCGGATGGTCACACAGACGGACGCATGGACGGACGGATGCTTCGCCCCACTGTCCATCATTCACTCCATAAATATGCTGCCATTTTTTTTCTTCAGCATTCTAAGTTAATATTTGTGTGCAGCAAGGAACACAGTAATACGTTGGCATTGCGATTATCATCTGATACACGCCTCACGTCAATATAAGTTCGTCGACATTGTATTCATCATCATCATCAGCCTGACTACGCCCACTGCAGGGCAAAGGCATTTCCGATATCCACCTATCAATCCCGTCTTCTGCTTTCTGCTGCCCCGTTATACCTGCAAAATTTTTAATCTGATCGACCCACCTAACTTTCTGTCTCCCCTTCGTGCGTTTGCCTTCTTTACGAATCCAGTCAGTTACCCGTCATCACCGGCGGTTATCCTGCCTACGAGCTACGTGCCCCACCCATGTCCATTTCTTCTTCTTTCTTGAATTCAACTATGATATCTTTAACCACTGTTTGTTCCCTGACCCACTATGCTCTGTTCTTGTCTTTTAAGGCTACACTTATAATTTTTCTCTCCATCGCTCACGGCGTCGCCCTCCATTTAAGCTCAACTCTCTTAGTAAGCCTAAATGTTTCTGCTTTGTAGGTAAGTACCGGCAAGCTTATGCAGCTGTTATGTACCTTTCTCTTGTGGGTTAGTGGCAGATCATCCATTCATTATTTGAGAATGTTTACTGAATGTGATCTACCCCATCCTCATTCTTCTAGTTATTTCACTCTCATGGTTCGGCTCCGTGGTTACTGCCCGTCCTAAGCAGACATATTTCTTTACAGCTTCCGGCGTCTCTCTACCTATGGCAAAGTGGTGTTTTCTGCTGAGACCGCTGCACATTACTTGTGTTTTGTGCATATTTTTTTCCAGACCTACTCTTCTGCTTTCCGTGTCCACTTCTGTAATCATGAGCTGTAATTCGTCCCCTGAGTTACTCATCAGAAAAGGGAATGTCATCAGTGAATCGCAGGTTACTAAGATACTCTCTACTAACTATTATCCCTAAATCTAGGGTCCTGAAATCCTTCTGTAGACACTCGGTGAATAGCATTGGAGAAATCGTGTCTCCCTGCCTTACACCCCTCTTTATTGTGATTATACCGCTTTCTTTATGGGGGACTATGGTGACTGTGGAGCCACTGTAGATTTCTTCCAGTATGTTTATGTTGGGTTCGCCGATGCCTTGATTCCGTAGTGCCTGCTTCACTGCTGATGTCTCGACTGAGTCAAACGCCTTCTCGTAATTCATAAAAGCTATGTACATGGGTTCGTTCTTTTCATGCATTTCTCTATTACCTGATTGATAGTATGGCTATGGTCTATTGTGGAGTAGCCAGTAATAAATCCTGCTTGGTCCTTTGGTAGATTCAACTCTAATGTCGCCTCAATTCTAATAGCTAATATTTCTGCAAATAGTTTGTAGAGACTTGAAAAGTTACTGGCCGATCAGCTTCTCTATAATATGCCTTACGTGAACATAAACAGGTGTGAACCTGCGCGTACTGCACCACGCTGAGCCTCTAACATGGCGGCTATGCACACGGTCGCCGACAGATGGCGGCAGTGTTGTATAAGGTCTATAATGATGCACTGCTGGATTACGCAGACGAATGCTACTTGCCACATCCACACCATCAGACCATTCGCCATGACAATTACATATCAGCTCTAACGTAAGCACAGACGTCACGTAGGACCATGAGCCAGCCATTACGCGGCAACGCAGTTGGCATGTGCGACAAGCCCACGATAGTTGCACAAATACTAAACTTACGGTGAAATCGATCCCCCTAGTTGTAAAACTTGGCTTAGAGCGAGAAATACTGTATAGGCCGCTATTAGCCAACTGCTTCGTATAAAATCAATTCCCAGATTGCGTGGCACCTGCCGCATTTTCTTTATGCTTACAACACTTGCAAAAGGCCATCTCACAAACTGACAGCATGTATACAGCATTCGACTTTGCCTGGTTCAGATGCCTGAATAACTTCAGTCTTCAGTATTGGGATATTTTGTAATCTCTGAGATAGTGCCATGAATATAACGCTCGAGTTTTGTTTGAAAATAATTATTTTCTCACGTGTAGAGTTGGTGTAGCGAGTAAATCTGTAAGCTGCCACGTCTGGTAGTTCGTCATCATCATCATCATCATCATCATCATCATCATCATCATCATCATCATCATCATCATCATCAGCAGCAGCAGCAGCAGCAGCAGCAGCAGCAGCAGCAGCAGCAGCAGCAGCAGCAGCAGCAGCAGCAGGGACTTTTTGTGAACACGCGCATTTTTGTACACTTGCTGGCGCCGGGTTATGCCGCCAACAAAATATCAAATTCTATAGAAGCTTCGCCTAAAAACGTCTTGTTGTCGGGTGACGTCACCGAATTCAAGGCCAGCCTTGTGAGAAAATATAACTAATTAGCGCAAAAGAACTCACAGTGCATAGTCAATAAAACATATTGGACGCGATGATAATTAGCGCAAGTAGTTATGAATTATTTTGCTCCAATTAATCAAGTCTGTAGTCAATTTGCATTACCTAGCTCAAATCTTTTATCTCTGATATGTAGGTTCCTCGTGGTAGCAAGCTTTTCCGCTTAGAGAGAGAGAGAGAGGGAGGAGATGGGCAAAGGCACATAAAGGCCATTCAAACGAGGGCGTTTCCGACCACCAACGCTTCACTTGGGGCAATCCGCGCTGAGTAGGAATGCTGAATAGCGGTCCAACAGCTAAGGTTCTCATGTTTTATGCAGAACAAGGCAGTGCGTAAGTGTGTTTAGTATCTGTGAGTAAGACACGATTAGGATCGAAGCGTGCCCGATCGTGCCTATACAAAAAATGCGCGTGGAAATCACGCATAAGCTGGTATACACGTGGCACTTCAACACGGGGTAACTAGAGCTGACAAGCTTCGGTCAGAAGTAACAATCTTCCTCTTTCTGTTTTTCAACAGACCACACATTATATATTTCACCTCTATTTGATTATGTTTCAATGAAACTGTGCATAGCATGTACAGATACAATGCTGTCATGTAGACATATACCTCAACTACAACCCACGATGTTCCTTAGAGATCAATAAAACAAAAACCGAAACAAAAAATGTACTTCTCTATTGTCACTCCAAGGAGTTACGAAAAGTGTCCTGTTAGAAAACAGAGCAAAGCGGGGCGACTGCTCCCAATTCTGAACTATAGCTCTAGATTGTCAAATCTATACTGCAGACACTTATTGTTCATACGAAAATTGGTACTATGTAGACCACCCAACCGACAAACTTCGGCAAAACAAGACACACGCTTCGACAAACCTGTAAAACGCGCGTGCGTGGAAGAGAAACCACTTTCGGGTCTTCACAAGATACATTATGATCTTTTGACTAAACAAAAACAGACATTCAAAGCTCTTCGCAGCCAGCAAACAAATTTATTATGTGGTTGTTCGGTAACACGCTGTCATGCGTTGTCAATCAAAACAAATGACGTACAAGGCGCGCACACATACAAGTACTCATGCACAGACAAAAGTTCAAAAGAATGTATGGAAAAATCGTTCCGGAAAAACGGACGTTTCGGCCCTACGTGCTTGATGCTTGATATGTTCCTCTGTAAACTCTCTCTCTCTCTCTCTCTCTCTCTCTCTCTCTCTCTCTCTATATATATATATATATATATATATATATATATATATATATATATATATATATATATATATATATATATATAGTTCAGTAGATCCTTCGTGAGCGGTCACAACGGGGTTTATTTCGACGTTTCGGCCTAGAGTCTCGCCTTCATCAGGATGACCTTCATGAAGATAAATAAATAAATAAATAAATAAATAAATAAATATATATATATATATATTATTACATATATATTATATATATATATATATATTTATATTTATATATATATATATATAAGAAAACAAGAAAATAAACACAAGGAAGGACCCCATCGCTTGCGGATTGGCCGCCTATTGAGCAATCGAACTGCTGAACTGCTGTGCTATGCGGGCCAAAGGATTACAGGACCAAGTCCTGCACTCACGTCGTCGAGATCGGTGGAGAGGTTTTGCATACGCGTAGGCTCAAATGCTGTTGCGCTTGTGTAAACACGGCGTGCACACCTTGCAAACACCAGAAAGGCGCGACAGACTTTCCTTTTCACAACGATAGTTTTGTTAGCTGTGACGTCGTTGCTTGTGAGGGATATGTGAGGCTGGCGCTTCGCGAACAAACGCAGATTCTCTGCGATAGAAATAAACGCGCTTTGGCGGATTTCATGATTATCGAAACCGCGGGATGGGTCAAAAAAAAAAAAAAACACGTTTCTTTACGGCCACTTGCTTCCGCAGTTTTGTAACAAGCGCTTTTTTTTTTCAACGTGTGCGACCCGACACGGTGGTCTAGCGAGTATCGCGTTCTACCACTGACCCAAAGGTCACGTGATCGAATCCCGGCCACCGGGGCCGAAGTTCGACGGAGACAATATGCAATGGACCCGTGTGCTTAAAGGGCCCCTCATCTCCTTTAAAGGCGAGGGGGTGTTTCTCTTCTCTCTATCGCTACCCTTCGCACGCGCGACTGCGCCCTCCTTGCCCCTCAGTTCTTAAAACAATGTTAGCACCAAGCGCTAAGGCCTATCAGGATTTCGCCCTTCTAGGCTGTACGCTGTTATCGCCGCTTTTGAGCAGTTTTAAACGCACAAAATGAGGCATGAATGGATGATCATGCATAATATTTGTGCGAGACGAGGAAGAACTGATGGGCGGCTGCATGGCAAAGCAGTGAAGGAGACAAGTTACATTTGAAATTTCACATACATATATGTCAATCAAGAGCATGCACATTAGAGGCGTCACAGAAGTGAGCAAGGAGGTAAGCAGGAGGAAAGCATAGCAGGAGGAAAGCAAAGAATCGGCTATTTTGTAATAACCGCCGACTTCATAGGTAATTGTGAGATTAACAAGCATCCTTGGACTGACTTGAGATATACTGTATGTATAAACTGGGTCCGAGCTACCATTTTTACACCGCCCTGGACTTTTCTGGAGAATTGAATGAGGCTTTTAGTATAATCGTTCCAATAACACTATTACTGCGATAGCAATTGTATGAAATATCTCGACCAACTTTTGCTGTCACCGTGCTTTCCTGAAGAAAGTCCAATGAAAACATCACCGCGTGCATCGTATGCTAAGCCCGCGTGCAACAATGCGCGAGCGTTGGTGACGAAAGCGACCGAAGCAGAGATTAAACGAGCCGATCGTATAGGTTGGATGGAGGGCTCATGCGATAGCATCAACCCACTTTAGAGGCCTGCCGCCGATTGCTCCTCAAGCAGATAGGAAACGCCCCACCCATCCTTCATTGGGCAAAGGAGAATGAAGGAACGCCGGGGGAGGAGGGCTGCGTGTCTCAAGCAGCAACTGCAAACTTTGATCATGAGGGTGAGGTCTCGAGCGCCGGCGCACGCGCTATGTCGGCGGATATCAGCAAACGGATCGCATAACGACTGTGCCTTCACCACTCGCTCCGCTTTGAGATGACAAAGAGAACGAAAAGCACCTCGGCCCCTGGAGTGACCGTATTCTCTTACACAAACTTTCTGTAGAGTTACACGAGGTGGGAACCTAAAGAGTTAGCTGCAAACCTTACTACGCAAGACACTGCAATTTCTTGCTATCGCGTTCATTGATTTGACCTTGCAGTGGAACTGCGTTTTTTCGATTAACATAAAGATTACCTCTATTATTCATCTGTTTTTTTTTCGCATTCTGCGTTTTTCGTTACAGATTAACAGATTTGACCATGAAAAGGAGGAAATCAAGTTAAATGATAGATAAATAGATAGATAGATAGATAGATAGATAGATGGACGGATAGATAGATAGATAGATAGATAGATGGACGGATAGATAGATAGATAGATAGATAGATAGATAGATAGATAGATAGATAGATAGATAGATAGATAGATAGATAGATAGATAGATAGATAGATAGATAGATAGATGCGGGCTATTGCTGCTATGCAATAGAGTAATAGGGATTCAGAGAATGCGTACAGTTAAGAGCACCAGATGCACTAGTGAGAGAGCGCGTTGGATTTGGAAACGACCACCGAAACCAGTCGACATCAACTGCTGTAACTGTTGAACTTCTGTAAAGTACTTTTATTTTACCGAGAAGGCTAAGAGGACTGCGTGCAAGTACTAAAACAAATTAATGAGCACTGATAGAAAGCTGGGAAATGAAGTCACAAAAGCTAGACCCAAGTAAAATAATTGCTTTCTTTGTCGTTAAGTTCAGCTTACCCACTGTGCTCTGCGCGTTTGCGAGGAGGCACTCTTTCAGGACAGGACGGGGAAGTAAGGTTTGGTTCATTGTTTTCAAAAACTACTCATTTGAAAAACAGAATATTTTCGAAAAATAGAACGTTCAGAAATGTAACTAAATGTACGTAAAATTTAGTTCACAGGTTCATTATGACTCAACGTTGTGCCGGTTCATCGGAACACACCGATGACACCCATAAATCGCAAAATCGCAAGATGCTCAAAAGTTGGTGATAGAGACGAGCGTGCCGCACTCGATACTTTGGTCTACAGGAAATAATCAAGTTGGGGGGGGGGGGGAGCGAAGACTAAGCAGAGTAGAAAGGTTCGATTTAATCTGTACTGCTTTGTACGTGACGGGTCACGAGGATGCTTAGAAGAAAGGAGACTCACTTTAAACTATGCGAGTAAAGGGTCCGGTTTGGCAATTTCACAACCTCCCTTCAGGTTAACTGCACGTAGAGGTGAAACATATTGATGCTAGTTTTTAAAGGATATTATAACATCAACTATTTGTTCATCCCCGTAATGTTTGTAAGCACAATACCTCTGCAGACATTCACCGACCTTTCGGATTTTCCTCTAAGGACAGCTCCTTCCACTTTCACCTCGACGAAGTTCATTCAAGGTGAGATGAGTACTCCGTGAAACTCAATTAAGGCCGGCCAGAGTGGCGTGCAAATTCAGCTGACAACTTTTCCTTTCCCCTTGTTCTTCCGTGCCGCCACATCGGCCCACTCTCCACCGCTGCCGGTTGCCCATTTTCCTCGCGCTCAAACTTCTCCTCCTCCTCCTATAAGGAGGAGAGTGAGGGAGTGGCGGCGTTTCGCCGAACCATTACGTCAACACTGGGCCGGTGCGCGGAGCTAGCGGCGAGGCGAACGCCGCCGCCGCAGGGGACGACGACGCTTTTTGAGCGAGAGAACCCGAGGCCCGAGGCCAGAGCGCGCGCAGACTCTGCGCCCGCCCCGGGAGCGCCCGAAGAAGCCCGGACGTCGAGGACGACGTGAAGTAGCAGCGAACCCGCGACATGCGCCGGGGCGCGCCGCCGGTGGCTCGAGCCGAACCGGGCTGAGCCGGGCACGAAACGCAACAGGCGGTCAGCGGCACGTCACCACTCTTCCTCATTCCTTCCAACACTTGGACCGTGTTTTGTGACTTTCGCCTGCCTCTTTCCACTCCTCCCAAACACCCCGCCGGCGGTACTTTCGGTGAGCTTTCTCTTCGTGGAACTGTGGTGGCGGCAACGAGGAACGTCAGCTGGATTCGCAAGTCAACGCGAGTTTGGGACCCTCGGAGCGACCGAACTCTGCCGGGTTGGTGGACTCGGGACTGGACTGTGTTGTGCAGTGCGCTGGGAAACGGAACGGACGGTGACGTGATGACAACTATGACGACGATGCGACGGTGTCCGAAGAGGAGGCGACCGGTCGCCCTGGTGGGATTCGCCGTCATCATGTGTGCTTGTCGTTGTTGCTGCTTGGATGAAGGTGAGTCTCTCTTGATAGAAAAAAAAATTATAACCGCAGTATAACTCAGTTCAGTCGCTACGCAGGTGATCCGCCCTTAGGTAAAAGTGATGAAATGATAGACCCTTTTCAGGAAACTTAAAAGTAGCTAAATATTAAATTTTGAAAATTCATCTCATGAAAATTTAGTGATGACTTTATGCTGTTTTTATGAAGCTAAGTACTCACTTTACTTATGAAATTCCCGATTGGCCAATTTGTCGTTTTCTCACTGAAAAAAAAAAAAATAATCACCGACTTCCAGTTCAATCGAAGGCAATCTCTTCGAAAAAAGAACTATAACGCGAGTAACGTAAAATCTCATTTTCTTCGTTATTAGGCGGAAGCTGTAATGAAACGAGCTGAATAACGAATTAAGGACCCGTTAGAGTACCGGTCGTGTTGTCGTTAATTGCTTCGGACAGCGAAGAGATTGCAATCGTCTGATTCCCCTCGGGGAAAACGTACAAACATTTTCCTCAGCGGTGTCTCAGCTGGGCAACGTTCCTAGATTTCTCTTCGTTTCTTCATCATTTTTTTATTTGGCTATGTTTGATTTGGACTAGATGGTTACAGTTTTCTCTGGAAAGATCGTGAAAACAAATGTCAGCAAACAAATTAGGCAGTCGGAACGGTGGGACGGCGAAGCACAATATCGTTCCTGTCTTTTCTGTTGTCAATACAAGTAAATTACAATGCAACGTGATAGGAAAAAGTAAAAGAGAGAAGTCAGTGGTGCGATTTGTCTCCGCTTTCTTTTTTCCCCTGCATTTGAATCCGTTTAGGACTATAAGCGGACTACGCTTACAGCCTTAACCTATCTTCGCCCTAGATTACTATGTGTGCTGCGTTTCCTCTTGCAAAGACAGAAAAAAGGAACTATCTTAGGAGGAATTGATACATTGTCTTCTCATTGGTATTACTATTACGTCTAGATAAGCAGCGGTCGCTATTGCAGGGTAAGTATTTATGTTTAGTAACTCACATATTGTTCTTGAAGTTATTCTATCGGCCCTTTAAATAGTCTCGTGTTCTGAATGCTCACTTATTATTCTTGAGCGGGAACTATTCGCATACGTGAAAGACATGAAAGAGTTTTACGGTGTTCTCTTTTACGCCACTCGAGGTTCAATGGAATAAAACATGAATGCAAATGAAAAATATAAAAAAGGAATAAACTTCCAACGCGGCTAATGAGTGGATTCTTAATTCCGCAATTAAAGTATTGACAAAATATTCAAGGCGAAAATTTCCGCCTGACTGTTACAAAGCATTCGCGTTGGCGGCTTTCTTTTGCGGTCGACTGCACGTTTCACACGTTACATAAGAGATGAGGGGTGACTTGATATATAGGTTCGGGTTGTCAGCAAAACACACGCAGTGGCCATAACAACGCCTTACCTTCATTACCTGCAGTGTTGTGGGTCGTGGTCACGTGGCGTGCAGCGGCGAAAAACACAAACAAACAAAAAAGAACTCGTGATCACTTTCATTTTCTCGTTTCTCGGTTCCAACGTGGCCACTTATGTAGAGCAAGCCATTTTCTTTGCGGCCGAATAAAAGAAAACACTTCGATTGCATCTGTCAAACGAGCGCTGCCATCGACGACCCAGACCCTGATTCACCCATTTTGCTTCCGCTCGAGCATGTCGTTGGTTTCTACGCACGTGTGATGATTGGGCGCTGCGGTCGTTACGCTGACAATTATTGGCCGTGTACGGGAACGCCCCATAATGACCGATAATGACAGCGATCGGTACTTATACACACCGCTAGAAAAATAAACAAAAAAAAGGCGACTTATTGATATGCGCCCGACGCACGCGTCGCCCTGGCGTCGGGCGTATGTACCTGTGTGTGTGTAGGCATGCTCGTATAAACAGGACCGCACCAGATCGAGGGCTCCATTGACGCCGCGGGCAAGGCACATGGCTGGTGGGTGCACACCTTGCGGAGCGCTTCGCGCTTTGCCACGCTGCAGCCCTCAAACGCAGAACGCAACAGCTGATTGAAGTGTGGCAGCTTGAGCTAGTTGGTATTGAAGTGTGGTAGCTTGGGCTAGTTGGTAGTTGGGCTAGTTGGTAGTTGGGCTAGTTGACGATATAGTTATATCGCGAGAAGAAAACGACGACACGGAGACAAGAAGGACGCGAGTGTCCTTCTTGTCTCTGTGTCGTCGTTTTGTTCTCGTGCTATTACTGTCGTCAGGTGATTGAAGCCGGTAGAGGAATCCGACGTGCGAGCGTTGTTGCCCCCGCCTCAGGGTGCGCGGCTCCAGTTGCCAAACGTGCCTGCTTCAAAACGCGTCAGTTTTCGCGCTTCCGAAAGATGAAACGACGCTCGCACCTGTTGCACAGTGGAGGCGCACGCGCCCCGGTGCAATCGATAGTGCGAAGGTGGCGGACACTTAGCGGACGCGTTTGGCGAGTGCTTGGAATCAGCCGAATTTTTCTATAAAACCCTAGTTCGACCAGTGCTAGAATACGCATCCCTTGCGTGGGACCTATATTTAAAGAAAGACATAGATAAAGTGGAAAGGATTCAGCGGCTGAGCGCACGGTTCATTTTTTCAGACTTTAGGCGCCTCTCCTCCGTTTCTGAAATGTTAAATAAATGTGAGCTGGAGCCACTGGAATGTAGGCGAAGAATTGCAAGGTCAGTCTTATTTTATAAACTATACAACAATGAATCTGGTTTAAATAAAGAATTGTACATTCTGCCACCTCCTCAGCGCTCAGCAAGGTTAAATCATTCAAAAATGGTAAGACCATATGCTCCTAAAAATAACACATTCAAGTACTCCTTTTTTGTAAGAACCATTGAAGACTGGAATTCACTGCCTTCCGACTGCGTGCACGCTCCGACTTCTTCTAGTTTTGACCTCTGTGTTAGGAACCTTATGTGACCCTCTCCTGCTAGGATGGTGAAAAAATGTCTGCAGTATTCCTTAAATATAAAAAAATATAAAAAAATTCAGACCCACCGCGGTGGTCTAGTGGCTAGGGTTCTCGACAGCTGAACCGAAGGTCGTGGGATCGAATCCCAGCTGCGGTGGCCGCATTTCTATGGAGAAAAAAAATGCTAGAGGCCCGTGTGCTTATATTTGGGACCCCGTACAAAAACCCCAGGTTGTCGAAATTTCCGGAGGCCTTTACAACGTTGTAGTTCATAATCGTATATGGTCGTGCTGAGACGTAAATAGTCAACAGCGATGCAATAAATAAAGTAAATAAACTTATGGTTGGCACGGATCGTGCGGAGTATCTCAGTGTTTCTTCGTATAACCATGCAGGAAAATAAAAAAAAAAGACTTTCAGAGTGAATGCGGTGAGCTTTTTGCACGTATAGGCGTTCTTATGGAGTAGGCGGGGCGTACTTAAACCCAAGTTACTGCTAGAAGAAGAAGAGAGGGAAAAAGAAAGAAGGATATAGTATTGCGATTTTCCATTTCTTTGTTTCTTTAAGCAAACCGTAATCGAAGATGTGGACAGCAGGGTGGCTTCAGGTCGAAGTGGCACTTTGTAGTTACAGCAGTTATAGAACCCTTAGAACAGACAAATTTTTGATTGATGTGTGGGGTTTAACGTCCCAAAACCACCACATGATTATGAGAGATGCCGTAGTGGAAGGCTCCGGAAATTTTGACCACCTGGGGTTCTTTAACGTGCACCCAAATCTGAGCACACGGAACTACAGCATTTTCGCCTCCATCGGAAATGCAGCCGCCGCAGCTGGGATTCGATCCCGCGACCTGCGGGTCAGCAGCCGAGTACTTTAGCCACTGGACCACCGCGGCGGGGTGGGACAGCCAAAGTGTCCTGAACTAATGTAGCTCGACAAAAATACTACCTGTATAGTGCGTGAGCTTGATGGAGTCAGATAGTAAAGCGTCGCTGTTTAGAGACATGTGTAAAAAGGAAAGAACAGATATTACAAACGTAAAATAGCTGAATCACAGGCTTCCGCGCCGACGGAAACCGGAACGTATCGTCGCTTTTACAGTACGGGTGCATACTATATGGAAGCAAATCTCGACGTATGGGTTGCTTGTACCCTTCAGAAACGGAATGACGCAGGTTTTCAATTATAGAACCATCTCTACTTCACAGCGTCATACTGAGCACATTTTTTTCCTCCTGCAGATTTAACATCTGTGACTGCCACCTCGTGCTTTGCGTCAAGCCCGCACTATCTTCTATTTAAGTTTGCTTGCGTTCTAAGTGGGTTCACCACTTCTGACGTTAGGCGGCGCATACGGTCCGCCTACTATGGTTTATGTCGGCACTCAAGTTTTTTTTTTAGTTGCGCTGATTAATCTTCTTTTTTTGTGGGTCTGTCCACCGAGCTTAAAAAGAACACCAGACGAAATATGTTCGACGCAGATGTTTAAGCTACAACGTCGACGATGAAACCAAAACTAACCGAACAGCAGCACTCCGAGAACCCGTGTGGTTGAAGTGCGTCACGCCTCACGAAGCTGTCACGCGCTTGCGAGAGGAAGGGATGCAGTGGGGGAGTGCAGGTTATGCCTAGTCGGCCAGAAAACCACTCGAAGTAAACGCAGGGGAAAAACAAAACAAAACGAGGCGGTTCTTCGAGAAAGAAAGGAGTGTCAGCAGCCGCACTATAGCTTATACGGGGGCTTGCAAGAATATACAAATCCAGAAATGGCGAGGAAAGGCTCTTTTTGCTTTGTTTGTTTTTCCCTCGTCATTTTCCTACTTCTCCGCACTTGCAACACATCCCCGAGTGGGCCTCCCGTAGCCCATCGGTCACCGCTGGCGGCTCCTGGAGTGCCGCTCCTGCAGTCGCTTCCAGGGAACGAGACGCGTCATGGAATAACCGTGCACGCTGCTGAGTGTACACGGCTGCGAGAAACGTTATTGATCGACTCCGATAGAACTGGTTGATCTTGTCTACTCGCGGCCACTTTGTAGCAGTCGCCAACATTTAGGCTTACTCACCACTGCAAGCGCCGAATGCAATGCCCACCGTGGCGGCGTAGAAAAGCTGTACGTGCTGAACACCGTCTGTCTCATTGCTCGCCCTTCGAAAACAAAGCGCTCATTGTGGTTACTGCTCCTGCAAAATAAAAAAACGAAAGATAAATTTAGTAAAACTTCACAAAACAGCAAGAACCAGGACTACATAGCTGTCCATCAGCTCCGATGCCTCGCATCCATTGAGAACTACGCTAATTTTTTTTTTCTTTTGAGTCGATGTATGGATTCTCTGCCAGCCTTCTCCGATAGCTTCCTGCATCTTAGCTGATTTTTCGCTGCCACAGTGATCTGCCTACTCATGACCAAGCGGTGATATGATGTGCTGATGTCATCATGTGACGTTGCGTTATGTGACACAGTGACGACGTTACAAATGTCGGCGATCTGTGGCATCGTCACGTGGTGATGATTTCTTTGCCTCAGTCGTATTGGTGCCGATGCCACCAATGGTCATTTATTCGCTTTCGATGTCGCATCTAAGGCCCTCGCCTTGAAAGTGCGAGTTTGACGCAAGCCACCGTTAGTAATCTCACGTGCTAGGACTGAACGTTTTCAGATGTCAAGCTGCGGCCTCTGGTCTTGAAACGCAGTCGAGAACATCGATGCTATTCTAAGGTCTGCACAGATTCGCGTGGTAAGGACTCTACATGTGCCGTATAGCCATACGCGAGGACAACGACGCTATAAACAACGCTACAAAAATAGACTGTTTTATTTTAGCGTCTGTGGTTGTTTCGTAATCTATACACGCAAAAGAACTGGGCCTACGCAGACAGTTTCTTCGTAAGACCACATTTAGTTGCTCAGTCCACATGCGACACGAAGGCGACAGCTGTCTAAACATTTTGTCCTAGGTTACGGTGTTTCTCAGCCCCACTTGGCGCAGCATTGAAGAAGTAAGAGCATGTGACGGTTTCTCCGTAACCGCTCCCTTCGCCAATGTAAACATCTCAGCGGTGGCCGCAGTTGACTGAGTTTCGTCCACGAGAGTGTTCACGAGGTCCAAT
The DNA here is from genome assembly GCF_043290135.1 of Rhipicephalus microplus. Lineage (NCBI taxonomy): Eukaryota > Metazoa > Arthropoda > Arachnida > Ixodida > Ixodidae > Rhipicephalus > Rhipicephalus microplus. The sequence continues at coordinate 269,705,513 of NC_134701.1, read as the reverse complement.
AAATCTCGCATTCAAAAGCCTAACGTTGCGGTTACGTTCTAAACCTGTAACCATTCCTGATAAGCCTACGTGCGCACTGGTTTGCGTTTGCGCACGGCGGAGTAAAGTTGTCTAATATCAGGCTACGTCATACCTGTGGCCTGCTGAGCTTTGAGCTTTCGCGGGGGGCATCACGACTAAAAATGTACAACCTTCTTATTCTTTGAGAGGCGGTGTCAGAAAAAAGATTCCCTCCCTCTCCGGCCTCCATAGAACACACGTGCGAACATACTTAAAACGGGGTCAGCAGTTGTTTAACGTTGCATCAAATTGACGTTCACCGGCGTATTGCTATTGGCCCTCACCGAAACGTGGCCACCTGGAACGGCAATTGAACCCTCAGGTTTAGCAGACCTGTATAAACCTTAGCCAATAAGTTATGGAAGCGGGTAACTGATAAAACTGTGCGCTTTTATGCAGTAAATCGAGCCGTCTCAGTAATATTAGCCAGCTATACACGCATCCATACATTTGGATCTATAATAGCACACATCAGGCAAAAAAAAAAAGCGCAAAGCAAAGTGCGCCGTAAACAGGACCGGAGGGAACATGGAGGGCACGTTCCCCGTTGCCATAGGGATGCATATATAGATACAATTTTTTGAGCGAAGATGTGCATCGAGAACTAGGCAGATAACAGGTGTTAAAGCTCTGAGAATACTCGCCTGCAGACTGCGATATCAAATAGCCTTTTTAGCAAGACTTTTTGAAATCTGTCTTGTACAGACTTATGGCTACGTTAAAGATGATATAGTAACGTAACATGCAGTTTAAAGCTTCTTATGGGATAATGTACGCAGCAGCATATACCAACAAAATAGAGGATAAGAGAGGAGAAAGTGAGAGAATTCATTAGAAGTAAGCCGAGCGATTGGTCTGAGTTTATACAGAAAGCTGCGTTTGGAATGGCATCATAATACAAGAGATACTTTATAAGGACAACAAAAGAAGAATTGGGGTTAAAGCTCGACTCGTGATACGCATGCACATTACTTCCGCTCCCACTTGAGGTGATCTCGAAGTCTTCTTAAAGGGCACAAGGCCTATGTGGAACGCATAATCGGCAAGTTGAATCGCATAAAACACCCGCGCAAAACGAATAAGCTCGTATACTCCAGGAGAGATATCTTTAAGGCGCTGTCGTGGGTAACCTTTCGCTATATTTTCGCCTTTCGCGCACCACGTCGCCCAGCCCCGGCCCTCGAGGAAACCCACGAGTCGCGATAAGACATGTCAGCGGGACCAGTTGGCGCACACCCCACACGACGTATTCTGATCGCGGTGCCAGATTGAACGGCCAAATCGGCGACACGCACAAATTTTACGCGATTCGTGGGCCTTCTGCCTTAGAGCGAGTTTGCTGTGTATTTTTTTCCAGTCGACCACTCCGTGAGGCAGCGAGACGAAGAAACGAAGAAGTCGGATAATGGGGGACGGGTGGAGTTCGCGTTCAGCGTTTCGTGGGCGGCGTGTTTGTTTTCTCGCTTTGTGGCGCGAGCAAGTGCCGGCGAGCCGCGTCTATGATGTTACGCAGAGATTGTTAACGGTTGTTTCTTATATAACCATCCGCTGCGCTTACCTCGACATTCAGGTTTGCACGGGCGAGCGAAGGAAAGCGTGCGGGCAAATTGTTCGGCGCGTGCTCACAGCAGTGGCGTACGAACTCTTTCGCGAGTGTGCACGGGGGCGAACCTACCTCACTAGTTAGCCAAATATATATATATATATATATATATATATATATATATATATATATATATATATATATATATATATATATATATATATATATATATAAAGGGTGGCACCCCCTAACTATTACTAACTATTATCAGTGGGGGGGGGGGGAACTGTCGCCCCCTTGCCTTCCCGGTTGATACGCCTACGCGTGCCTATTCAAACCATCGAAAAATAGAGATGTGATAATGACGTTTCTTTTGCTTGTTTCTAGTTGAAACTAATGTCTTTTCAAACGCAGGCTTCCGCTAAATATTCCACTGTGATCACCAAAAGCGTACCTTAAAAACGATGTGCACAGAAGTAGGAGTGGACCAAGGTTCAGCGCTCAACTGTTTGAATCTCACTCAACTCACTACTTATGTCGCACTCTTTGGCTGGCGGCACTGGAGGTGTGTTTTTTTATCAGGAAGAACGGCGGTAACGTATAAAATACGCTTAGATCACCTTGTATGCTTCCGAATATCATTTTCTGCAGGGAATCATTTGATATTCGGCGCTGTTTGTTGCGATTTGGTGTACAGCATGTACTTTTTGTTTCTTAACGTGATTTTACAGATGTACAACGCAGTGACGAAACACGCACCTAAACTCGATAAATGGGGCTCAAATGAACAGCTATTAGTAGCGCCCGTCCGTTCTCCACCTCCCTTTCTTGTGCTCGCAGTTCTTGCGTTACACTATTTTAGGGATCATAACTAGCACTCTATTCGAGCAGTTTATTTTACTAATACCCCATAGTTAGCACATGAGCCATCCCAGCTGTGGAAACACACGAACAATGGAAGTTTGAGGATCCACTTGGTATAGAGGGCTTATGTCGTTACTCTATGCGAAAAAATAAGTGGTTTCTGATTTCACATATGCTGGGAGTATAGTCGCACTATGTTGTTAAATGCCGAAGCTCTCGGAGCACTAAAAGGCATGATCGGCAGAGCGAAACTATACAGATTTAAATGGCCATCCACAGCAGCCGTGTAGACGTAGACAGCCCCTGAAAATGGCTGACTGCCTGCAACTAGCTGTCGACTAACAGCGTTTCACAGGATGCACAAAAAAAAAAAATCATCGTTACCCTCATCATAACCTTCACCTGCATATTTTTTGCCGCCTGCTGGATCGACGTTTGTGATATGCAGTTATTTTACGTCATACTTCTTTCAAACGACGAGGATCTATTAGAAAGCGAATTCAAAAGCTCTGAGGCATCCATTCGTTGCAGGAAATAAAAAAAATTGTAGTCTTATTTTCGCCAAAATAATTTAATGCGAATACAGGTGTAATCTTATTCAGTCACCTGCCTTTTTTATTAAACATCCAAATGCTCGTGATACGAGAACACAGCACCAAAACAAAACAGTATAGCATTATTGGGCCCACATACTTTAATAACGATATTCTTCCTTAAATATTATAACTGAAAAAGTTAAGGCTAAAGGTAGACAATAAACTCTGCAATTTTTCACGTTTTTTCAAAGGAACATTATTATTGTCTCTATCTAATTTCCCTTTAATTTTATTATTATTTTTTAGCAAGCGTTGTAAAAAATGATCTATTATGAGGTACAGTGTGGCCAATCCCCCATGTGGGTATGAGCCAAGATCTCCTAGGAGACAAGACAAGACTTCATAATGGATCCATAAACACGTCACCGTACACGTTAGTTCGAGCGTATGGCCGGAATGTTGTTTGATGTTGGACTATAGAGACCATCTTATGCAATTCACGAACCAAATTATAGGATTCGTAGCGTTTACGCTTGTAGATCAATCTAATTTGGAACTTTGGTGTGTGGCTACACATATTATACACGAGGAGGGTACTTATATTTGACAAAAAATAGCAACTCGTCTAAAATAAATGCTCACGAGAGGGAACAGGAGGCATATGCATGCAATTCTTGTTCCTTGGCTGAAACAAAAAAAAAACAAAAAAAAAAAACAAAACAAGCAAAAAACTCTACCTTCGATCCTACGCACGGCTACGTAAGGGCGAAGGCGAGCTCTCTGTTTCCCGGCCAACCATTAATCAGCCACGATTTCCCGGCGCAATTAAGTCCCGCCTATATACGGCGAGTACCACCCGTCACGCAGTGTTTGAATACTGCGGCTCTCGTTAACCCTAAGCGGAGTCGTCATTAGCGAAGATAGACGACCCCGACGTCCGAAGTTTCCGTAGCCCCAACTTGCCTCGTTTCGGATCGAAGTCAGTAGTATCGGATCGTACTGCAGACCACGATAACTGTAGCAGAAAATGGTTTCGCATTCGTAACCGCGGACTCGGCCTTGTGGTAGTGTTGTATCTATGAAGGCGTCGTCGTTTTATTAGGACGCGGTTGCTGGCGACTTGTACTGTTGGACAAATCGTACCTCAGTTATGTGCACCGTGATCGTCAGTTTAATGGGGTCATAATTTATTTCGCGAAACACCTAAGCGTCTGACCGTATGACCATTTTTTATGCACGCTGGCAGACAGTGGTGCAATGAATTCCGTTACTTTGGGTAGAAAAGAGCAGAATGTAAGATTCCGGGTGCTTACAGTTGACAATATTACAGTTGGGAAGACTAATTAATATGTTATTATTTATTAAGGTAATAAGCAATCAATGAAGATTTGCAGTGACAGTATTACACTCTAAATTACTTTTCTTAATATATATGTTTTATTCAAGAAATAGTAAAATCTAAAAGTATGTCTTACCAATGAATCAGTAAAAGGAAAGGTCCGCAAGTAACAAACCGACCTGCTGAAGTCATGAGAGTGAGATATTGAAATATTTATGCGCGCTAACCATGTTTAAAAGTATATTTAATATAATTTTTTAATGCATGTATGACACAAACGTTTATAAAACATAACCAGGCTGCGAATTTTTCGCAATCACAGGAAGACGTACAAGACTCCGTCCTCTATTCCACGCGATGAAGTGAATCGGTGACATGGAAGGTTAAACTCGACTAACGGTAAATTGTGATTAAAAAAACACAAACAAAATAACACAGGAGTCGTGCGAAATTGCTCTCACCAAACGCAACAAATGTTTTCTGACACACGACACAAAAAGTGACGCGTTCATTTCGAAGTTATTCGGGGCAAAGAAGTCCGTGTGACTTAATGGGTCACCGATCAATTACATGCAAGAACGCGCTCGCTAACCAAAACACAGAAAAAAAAAACAACTCCACTGCTTTGTCACGGAAGGCCCGACCTTTGACTATTCACAAGCCTTCAATAATATAACAGGCATTTGGTGGATCGATGGTTTTTTTCTTGCGCGCCCGTTCATTAGTTAAGATGTGATGGTCTTATATTTTGCGAGCTATCACTTAGATTGTAGACTTGGTTTACGAAACAAAGATGATGATACTTCGGGAAATCGAACAGCCTGAGTGTGGCGCGTGTTTTGTTGATGTAGGCAAAATGGTTGCTTTATACGTAAAGGATATGATGTGTGTTGCAGAGAAAGCCGTGTGTTGCCTTACGTTCTGACTGTTGTTGATGTTAGTCGCTATCGCATTTCACATTTCGATACTTAGCCCATACTGATTGGAAAGACATAAATGATGTGATGTGTGTTGCAGAGAAAGCCGTGTGTTGCTTCACGTTCTGACTGTTGTTGATGTTAGTCGCTATTGCATTCCACATTTCGATACTTTGCCCATACTGAATGGAAAGACATAAGGGATGTGATGTGTGTTGCACAGAAAGCCGTGTGTTGCTTTACATTCTGACTGTTGTTGATGTTAGTCGCTATCGCATTTCACATTTCGATACTTTGCCCATACTGAATGCAAAGACATAAAGGATGTGATGTGTGTTGCACAGAAAGCCGTGCGTTGCTTTACGTTGTGACTTTCTGACTGTTGTTGATGTTAGTCGCTATCGCATTCCACATTTCGATACTTTGCCCATAGTGATAGGAAATATAGAAAACAAAAGAAGCTTAATTAGAACGAAGAACGCTGTACTGCATCGTTTCTCTTGCGGATTAAAACTATGTAGTTTCTAATATTTGGCGCAGCGCATATAACAGATAGAGAGCGAGTGAAGGAGAGACAGAGAAAAAAAATATATGGCAGCTTTTAAGTAGTGGTGCCATAACCAAAGGAAAATCGCATCCTGGTGGCCTTTTTTTCTCTTTATTTCCTTTCCATTATTCTCATTCGTTCCTTTTCTCTTCGTTTTTTGTATCTCTTTTTTATGTGTTGCTTTTCTATTTTTTCTGTTTCTGGCCTTTTCTGTCGTTATTTATCTGCACTCACTTTCTCCCTTTTTCTTCTCTTGAACTCCGCCTCTTTTTCCCTTCCTTCTTCTTCTCTTTTTTCTTCTTTCTTTCTCTCTCTTTTTTCCTTTTGATTTTCCATCTATTTCTCTCTCGGCCTTGCTCTGTGTTTTTCTTTTTCTATCGCTATTTCACGCCTGTTCCTTTCCTTATCATTTTCTCCCTTTTTAAGTTTTTCTCAGTCTTTCTATCTTCCCTTGTGTACCCCCCTTTACTTCTCTCTAATTTTCTCTTCATGTTTCTTTTTCTCCCTTTGTATTTTGCTGTTTTTTGCGTGTCTATTTTCTATCTTTTTTTGATCTCTTTCTTTGTCTATCCCTATCTCATGTGTTCGTTTTCGTTTCACACTCGCCCGTGCTGTACAAGGTGGTGGGGCTCGCCCGATTCCTGTGGCGAGTGCCTACTTGATGAGGAGGAAGTAATTTTATTTACAAAAAATAGCACGGTACTCTTCATGGTTACACGCGGGTAACGAACCTTGAGGACTTTTCTGGTGACACCACACAAAATGTGGTAAGTAACATCTTCGCTGCAAAAAAGATAAGTACAAAGGCTACCCAAAATCAAGAAACAATCCGGTGTTCGGTTGTTACACATGCGAAGGAAGAAAAAAAGGTGGGTTTTAATCAATTTCATACTGAGGGCTACATGGGGAGACTTACTTGAATATTTCAGACATGGTTTCCCTTCTCTTGAATTATTTAGAATTGCGCCATTTGGTGGCCTCTGATACACCGAAATCACGGTTGAGGCAGCCAATAACATTTGTTTCTCCGTGTGTTATTTCTTTTGTTTTTGCCGACGCGCTGCCATTGGCAATGTGAGCAACGCGCAGCAACGCCGAGAGCCGCAGTGCACTTAAGGACATGCGATATGTTTGTTTCTGTTTCTTTGTTAGCTGTGTCTTTGTGATCGTGTTTCCTCCAATGGAAGACGGCATCACGCTCTGTACGTGTTACGTGCAAAAGCTGCGCGCTTCAGTAAAGCAGCGTTGCTTACTAAAGCTCCTCACTAAATTAGTAATGTTCCAACCTAACGAATAACAAATAACACTCAGATCGTTACCCGCTATGAATGATATCATAATAACTGAATCAGGTATAAAAAAACATTTGAATGGGCTGAATCCCCAGTCTGCGCATGGTCCCGACGGTATTTCAAACCACATACTAAAACGATGTGCTGATCATATAGCTCCATTTCTAGCTGCTTTGTATGAAGTATCGATAAGGTATGGAAAATTTCCACGAGACTGGAAGTTAGCCAATATCACGCCTTTGCACAAATCCGGCGTCCGTGATAATGTATCTAACTATAGACCGGTATCGCTAACCCCCGTTTGTTGCAAGACACTGGAACACGTAATCTATTCTTGCCTTATAAAACACGATAATAATTTTTTCACTCCGTCTCAACATGGCTTTCGCGCAGGCCTTTCGTGTGTTACACAGCTAACCGAATTCGTACATGACATCGCTTCATCATTCGACCAGGGCATCCAACTGGAGGCTGTATTTTTGGACTTCAAAAAAGCTTTTGATGTCGTCCCCCACAGTCTTTTGCTTCATAAGTTGTCGTTTCTTGGTATTCCTAAAACCCTCATAGACTGGATTAAGGATTATCTCAGCGGCCACAAGCAATGTGTTGTGATAAATGGTGTGTCTTCATCAACAGCTGATGTACTGTCCGGGGTGCCACAGGGGTCGGTCCTGGGGCCGCTTCTGTTTTTGATTTTTATCAATGATTTTCCACTGGGTTTGAAATCAACAGTGAGGCTTTATGCTGATGGTTTTGTATTGCCTAGTCAAGTGTTTTGATGACACCACAGTACTTCAGTCTGACCTCGATAAGATTGTGTCTTGGTGTGCTCAGTGGCAAATGAGTTTGAACCTAACCAAATGTTTTCATGTGCAATTTAATAACAAAAAAGGTTGTATCCAGGTCTTATTACTTAAATTCCTGCGCAGTACAAAAGGTAGATCAAGTTAAGTATCTCGGCGTAACATTCACGGCAACACTAGATTGGACCAGTCACGTAGATCTAATCACAGCCAAGGCTTCGCGCTTAATTCATTTTTTTCAAAGAAACTTCAGCGACGCGCCGCAAACACTCAAGGAAACACTGTATATTACAAATGTTCGCCCAATTTTAGAGTATGCTTGTGTTTCTTGGAACCCTTTCACGAATGTACTAAAAGAAAAGTTGCAGAGGGTGCAAAAAAGGGCTGCTAGGTTTGTTACAGGAAACTACGATTTTAGAATAAGGTCTTCTGGAATTCTTCAGGCCTTGGGATGGGAACCCCTTTGTGGACGACGGAAAGTTCAAAGACTTAAATTTCTCTATAATATATATCACGGTTAGACTGGGCTAAATAAAGAGCGGTATTTAAAGACGCCTAGTTATATGTCCGAACGGAAAGATCACTTATATAAAATTAGAAAATATACCTGTCGATTGAATGTCCTTAAATACTCTTTCTTTCCAAATTCTATTAGCGACTGAAATGCGCTAAAAGTACCAATATTCTCTGATTCTAATTTCCCAACAGCCATTGAAACAGCATTTTGAGCTGCTGAAATAACCCATGTATTTAACGTTGGCTTTGTACTTCTCTTGGTTGTTGATTTTTATAAGTATAATTACTGCTTTCGTTGTATAATCCTGTGTTTTGTACTTTTGTTCTAATGCTGTACTACAAGTGTTGATTTCTCCTGTATACTGTAAGGAACTATTTATTTGTCTTTAATTTTGCTGTTTTGTATTCTATTTTCTACTGTAACCCCCTACAACAATGCCCAATGGGCGATGTAGGTACTTGTAATAAATAAATAAATAAATAAATAAATAAATAAATAAATAAATAAATAAATAAATAAATAAATAAATAAATAAATAAATAAATAAATAAATAAATAAATAAATAGATAAATAAATAAATAAATAACGTCACAGTTTGAATTCACCGTTGTGTGTTCAATCGTACCTAAATATTGCATCACCTCCGAACGAGACAACAGAGTAATTATCGGTTAGGTCTGCCAGGCTAATCCGACCTGTGCTATCATCACCACCGCCACCTTTACCCCAACGAAAAATGTTCGCATAGTACTACATCCTGGAATTACCAAAAGTGACATATAGTTACGCAGATATTATTTTGCGGGCATAAACAAAATGATGTTCTGACATTGCAAGCATGTTCAAATGATGAAAAACTGTCAAAGAGAAAGAAAATAAAAACGTTTTTTTTTAAAATATGTGTTAACTCACTGCAGACTTCGCTTTTTCTATAGCGTATACATTTTGCTAACTGTACACTGTGAGTGCTTCGTATACACACAATGAGACGGTGCGGGCAGCGTTCCATCACAATATTGCAACACCAGATGAGAAAAAAGCCGCACTGGAAAGGAAAAAAAGTCAACAAAAAGTGCAACGAAATGAAGCCTTTGAAGGGATGGCAATTGAGGCCACAATGGCAACGGCGACATCGACACCTACGCAGGAAGACGACGTAAGGTTCCGGTCCATCTTGTTGTCTCAAAATGGAACGGAAAAACGTGTTTCTGCCAAGAATACCCTCATCACGACAAGGACGCTCAATTGCGACGAATGTTCGAAATGTGAAGTGCCATTGAGTGCGAGGCGTACAGCGCGTCCTTCTCATCTTTTTTTTTTGGTCTCTCCCTCTCGGAACGTGATTCGCCAAAGCGGGCTTCGTTTCAAAGCTTCCTTTTGCTGTCGGAGGGACGTTGAGCTTAATGCCGATGCAGGAGGATGAGATGCACACCTCTTAAAATATTAGTGAACGTGAACAGGGTGATGTCTTCTCCGTTCAGTTGGACTCGCTCGCTGGATTTCGTGCCTACCGGTTGTGCCCTCGCGATCTTCGACGACAGCGTAACTCTGGCCGACTGGACTTGCCCTACGCCATCTCCTGACGCCGACAAGAGCTCTCGCCAGTAATGCCCTGTCCTCGGACTCCTGCAACCGTGTCCATCTTTTCGGTCTTCTCCTTAGTTCCGTCGTTCGCTGTCCCTGCGCCTCGCTCTCTCCTTCCTTTCTCTCTACCCATTTACCTTTTAATCTTATCATTTTAATCCCTTCTCTACCCCCATCCCTTGTGAGCTACTGTTGAAATGCCCCCCCCCCCCCCCCCCCTGAGCGACAGTTATGGGGCTCATTTTTTTCTTCTTTTCATTTAAAATCACTCCCCCCTTCATTCAGTTCACACGTGAGCCAAGAAAACGAAGCCTTTCAACGAGTATCAAGACGCAAGGCGTCGTGATTGCGTGTCTCATCAAATATAAATGACTACCACTACCACGCTGGAGATACCATAGGCGCAACCAAATACAATCTTGACACATATTTTGGGACTACTTCGCAGACCCTTCAACCAAGACACTTCAGAAGCAAAAATGGGAGGCCATGTTGTTCAGCCTGGCTGTGGACGTACATGTCCGTGTCACCGCAAGAGCCCAGTATGCCACCTTCATCACCAAGAAAGGGTCTCCTGGTCGGCTCGTAAAACCCATCACTCCCACTACCAATAATAAAGATTAGTACAGCTAGGTAACCAACCCCAAGTATATGCACACTACGTTCAGTGCCAGTAGAAATTTACCTCTTAACAACTAAATCGTGCAAAGAAGTGCATTGTGTACCTATTGTGATATCTATGGAAAGCTAATTTAAACACACAAAGTTCATGAGTTGAATTTGTTACTTCAATAAGAGCAGATGCTATCTCACGGAAGCTTCGTAGTGCAGTCATGGTCATAGCCAGTCTGGCAGATCTACACTATATCGGTGAGATGAAGTAATCTCATGGACAGTTGTATCGAAAGATCTCCGATTTACCATATATACACATTTTTTCTGTAAATGTGGGTCATGCGAATGATTTTCAATGTTGTAAGCTCACACATAAATTAACCCCTGCGTTCGAATGTTACATTATTGTTTGTTATGGTTCTCATGTATTTTTATGCTTGAAAAAAAAGAGAAAGCGGATAGCTAGAGTACGCCAGGCCATTGAGGACATTGACGCCATCGAGTGAGGGAGCGCTGCAATATGCAAGCTTTCCCACCCTCCTGTTTTTTTCAGTTAGCAACACTTCATATGCCTCAGTCACTGATACAAAATGGCCTCGATGAATTTGAAGAAAAAAAATAAAACACAACATGCCAAAATACGGCACATTAGATACGCATACGGGAGTCAGGCAATTACGGAAATCACTAACGCCTGTTTGCATGAATAATTAAACTGCACACAATCAGTGACCTGAATGCAGCAAGTGAAGAGCCTGCATATTTCTTCTTCGCGGGTAAAAAAAAAAAAAACAAAGACTCACAGCATATCCACTGTGTGAATGATGAGTTGGGCGACGCTTCGCAGGGTTTTATCGGTAAATCATAAACCATCCGTCCGTCCGTTTGTCCATCTGTCTGTCCATCCGTCCGTCTTCCTGCCTTCCTGCCTGCCTGTCTGCCTGCCTGCCTGCCCGCCCGCCCGCCTGTCTGTCCGTCCGTCCGTTTGCACCTGTTGAGTGAGTCATCGCATTAGGCTGTCACGTACCACGACGAGCTAGAAAAAAAATAAACCTACGGCTTTAAGTGCTTCGTCCCTAAAGAAAATAGAGAGAAAGAACGCATTTATGAGCCTGCACGCGCTCTCTTAATTTGTGGTACTCATAATGTAGCACAGTATGCAAGAAGCAGCAACGCGTCGGTGTAACTTTTACGGTGAATGCGCACTTCTTTACGCGCATTTACCATTACTATCGCTGTGGTTCAATTCCTGATGGTTTACCGCGCATATATCCCCCTCGGATCTTCACGCCTGGCTGGACGGGGCCATCGGATTACGGGGAAAAGAGATGGGGGGGGGGGGGGGGCTTTAAGCGGCCGCGCACCACGTCGCAGTGGAATCGAGAGTGTCTGCAGCCGCAGCTCAGAAACACGGAGGTCGAAAACCAGAACCAGCGCACCATGAAATACGACCCTCATTATTCGGGAGCTCTCATAAGAATCAAGTTCCACTGGCCCATACAAGCATCCTCATTGTTAGGCGGTGCGAACTCGGTTGGTTCGCTTCCTATATGAGTTACGGGGCACTAAATCCAGTTTGAACTCCTCTCCGGCGATTTGTCTTTTTCTAATCGCTGCTGCCCGATATATCGCAGCGCGAACAGCTTCCTACTGCGGTCAGCGATAAGTACGCACGTGTAGAGGCTATACAGCGCATGCATATTCACCTTCGCAGCGCAATTCGAAGGGCGTTGGAGCTCGCCTGCCCCATGGCATCACTGACAAGTTCTACTTCGGCGATGCCTTGCCATGGCAACTATACTCTCTCGAAACGCCTCTCATCAGTGGCTCGCCGCTTAAGTGATAACTGTTTTTTTTTTCTCGAACTCGTCGTTGTGAATAATTAAGGCGAGGAAACCAATCGGCTGTCTTGGCTTGACTGCAGGCGAGCCGCGTGGTGATGCAGGCATCTTTGGCCGGCATGTGGATATGTGATTCCCATTACTCGCTGCCCCACACGAGTGGTGGGATCTGAATGGCCTACTATTTTCTAGAGACAGGCTCAGTGATTTAAGGGCTGCCGTCCCTGTGGCTATCCAGACAATATTCCGCAGTGGTAGCTTCTTCCTTCTCGTGTCGCACCTGCCTCTTATTCTTTCGGTGCCAGATCGGGGAGTGCGATAGAGCTACACCAACGCATCAGAATCGTTCTCGCTGAGCAGGAACGCCGATTTGGCATCCGACCACAAGCGATGGGAATCGCATTGTAGTCCCGTACTCAACGCAGTGGCTTGCTAGTTGAGGGCAGCTCTGTGACTTCCGGAATGAGCCGCATCACGTGGGATCGAGATGGCGCAGCCTCTGTGGCGCTGCACGTAAGGTCGAAAGAGTGCGGACGACGGAGCGCGCAAGCACTTGCCGCCACCGCCCGCCTCGCGCGCATTTGCATAAGTAGTCGCCGTTGCAAACGCATTAGTTCACGCTTGAATCGCAGGAGGCATTATCTTGCGGTGATGGTGCTGTTAATTAGTGCCTATCGAAAGCTCGTTCGAGTTTTAAATGGCCTAGAGCCCCTCCTCTCTCGCGCCTATGACGCCGATATACGGGCCGTTAAAATCACCTCCCTCCCCTGTATTCCATTGTGCACGCGCGGCCACTTTTCGCTTTAATGAACTACTTACGCAGCTGCTCAACCCGAACTGAAAGTCTCTTGAAAGAGATGCACGGATGCATAATGTGGAACGAGGTGATATTGTTGGTCGATAGCGATTCGCATAAATGGGGGCGCGATATTTGAGCCATTGCAAGTAACTCGTTAGACACACCGATGATTTATCTGCTTTCATGTGCCTTTCAGCGGACGCTGAAACTATCCACCTTTTCACTCAAGCCTCCCTGGGCGCTGTCATAGTCCTCTCTGGGCTGTTTTTAGTGCGTGTGAGCCCTCCGCAAAAATGCACTGTTGAGGCTGCATGTGACGTCGGCTGTTGTACTCTCTTGCGACAGCCCAGAAAGGACGAAATCCTCCTCTCCGTAAAAAAAAGGTCGATAGACGCCAAATGTTTTGCTCGAGAGAGACTTTTGATGGGAAGTGATAATAACAGCAGTTGTGCTGTGGTCAGACATTTGGCTGTAATGTGTATAATAAATAAATAAATAAATAAATAAATGAATAAATAAATAAATAAATAAATAAATAAATAAATAAATAAATAAATAAATAAATAAATATTCGGGGCGTTTTGTACCACGACCACGATATGATTACACTGTACACCGTAGTGGGCGTTTGGGGAAATTTCGATCACCCAGTGTTCCTTAAGATGCACTGGCATCGCACTGTAAGTACACGGCATTTCGTCTCCTTCAGAATGCGACCATCACGGCCGGAATCGTACCCGCGACCTCCGGGTCAGCTGCCCGGCACCGTAAACACACTATACCTCCACAGCAGTCACCTATTTGGAAACGCGGGCCGGAAAAAAGTGATATATAGACAAGGAAATACGGCAAGGTTGATCCGTTGCACGTACGGCTCAATATCCGACACTCGGAGAAGAAATGAAGGCCTGAATGGACAAGTAGACGACAACAGGAAGAGCACAGGTCGTGCTCCGAGTTGGAGGAACGTATCAAGTGTACGAAAGGTCACAGAGAATTGTTGAGTTTAAACATTTGAGTGTGGAATTTTTCAAAAAAAAAAAATACTTCACAGGTTGTCGAGAAGCTCCTAGTTGCAGGAACATATCAAGTGTTCGATAGGTCGCAGAGGCTTGTTGAGGTTAAGCCTTCGAGTGTCGAATTTTTCAAAAAAAAAAAATATTTCACAGGTTGTCGAATTACTTTATTGTGGTTCTTGAATCCACTGAATGTGTAAAGTCAGCAAAAAATTATTTAAAAAATTCAGGAACAATAATTTTGTGCCAGTATTCAGTACTGAATTATGTTCAATAGTATTTGAGAGCTTTCCATTTCCCGAAACACGGGTTTGCACGCAGTGCCTTTTTGCACTCTGCATACACTTAACGCGTGTCTGTTTAGTTGCACTGACGAGTTGCGTTAGCACACACCACGCAGCACTCTCTGTGCGTGCGGATGCCTTGGGTAGAGTAAGCTGCACACTTAACCAATTCTGACCCATGAGGGTGTAAAAAGGGTGCAAACACCCTTAGCACACCCTTAGTAATTAAGAAGAACGACGATACCTCTGGAGTGTCGCTGTTAAACAAGCTTAAGAGCAGCGCGAATAAAGATGGAAATCAACCTCTTCCACCATTAAAAGGAAGTGCCGGAAGCGATAAAAATCAAGTGTGCCGCGCCTCCGTTGCGATTACGCGCCGAAACCCATGAAAGGGCGTTGCCCATCGATGTCGGCGACGACAGCGCGATAGAAATCAGTTCTGTTTATCTCCGCAAGAAGCTAGCACAACCATTTCCAACGCTTTCTGTAAGTCCACCAGAGAGCACGTCATGGTGAGCTTGCATCGTCTTAATGGCACGAAGCTTCCAAAACGTGCTTGTCAGGCAAAGACACTCAAAGGGTTAAGTACACTGACAACGCTTTCGTTATGGCCCCTACTCGATCCATTCACTCTGCCACGGTCCAACAAAGTTGGATTCAATATTTAGTCAACGTAGGGAGTTGCACTAAACACTCGGTGGAGGCGCAGTACCATTTGTTAGGAAAAACTACTCAAGTAAGTATACAGTGAGGATGCGTTATATCAAAGCAAGCATTTCGAACTTCGCTAAGGGCTCACGGCCTCACACGGAAAAGAATCTTGTTACTTTCCTAGATATTGCTCACATTATTCTCTCTCTTATTAAAGTAAGAGCTGTTTGTTCGGGTAAACTTTAGAGACGGGACTGGTACTAATTTTTTTTTTGTAAGGCACCTTATGTGGTAACTATGAGCTAAAACATCACTGTGGAACGAAAAATGTATATTTCCGAATCATCGTGCCATTTTATTCATTGCGGTGATCAATATCGATATTTTTTTCTTCTCCAAACATGGTATCGAATTCACTTTAGAAGGGACCAATAAAGGCGACATAAAAAATGAGTCTTTCCAAATGGCAGCGTTAGGCGATATTTTGTTTCAACTCTCTACGCCGCCCTCCCCTTCATTCCATGGCTTCCACCACCTTCACTCTGTCGGTTCTTGTGCAACTATATTGCTTGGCTGTGACAAGCTCGTTGCGGTGAGCGAGACTTCCCTTAAATATCGCAAGCATCTCTGTGTACTACAAACTTTTTTTTATTTGCTCGTTGAACGGCTCTTCTCAATGTTGTTAATTGTGATTCTCCTGACGCAGAGAAACCCTGTGTGGGTATACCTGTAACATTGAGAATTCGTTTCGCTGATACTTTTCATATTTATTGCAGCGAAAAAACAAAATAATGAGGAGCGCTGTATAGAGAAGACCACAGGAGAAGGTGCCTTGTTCATGAATTTTCATGTCTTGTGCTGCTGCGTATTACGTTGTTTTAAATGTGAATCTTGACCGATTCACCCCGTCTTGCACCCACTTGCGATATATTAAGCCACATTGCACGCAACGAACACGCTTATATAACGAAGGCTATCCCAGAGAGTTTCGGGGAATCAAGGCGATCAGCTGTGGCCAAGTCTATAGTTCTGTGAAAAAAAAAAGAATAAACAGAAAGCAGCATGTCGACCGTACGCCGGGTCATGTTTTCGTACCGGAGCCACTATACGGTGTGCTTGTGCAGCGGAAAACAAACGAAAAGAGCACACGCACTCACGCACCGAGGCTGCTCATTCACGGCCGGCACACTCGTAGCCCCGTGGGGAACGGAAGTTTGCCTGCAAGCTCTGTTTATCGAGAGTTCTCGCTGAGTTCGCGTCGAATTTCCACATCAGCGCCACACCTCCGCATACTCTCTGCACTATATCCGTCCGTGTATACGTCGACGGGCTCTCCGCACCACGTGCAGCCATTGACTTGCCAGCTCCCGGTGCTGCAGTGCGTGCGACCTAGATGCAACGCTCCCCGTTGTCACATACGCACCCTGAAACCGGATGAATCCGGACGCGACCGGTTCAACCAAGCAGCATCATGTCCGACATCCCCTTTCTGACTACCGTTTTTGTCAATGGGTGTCGATTACGAATAAGCGCCCTCACACTCCTCCGTCCAGCATCCTTATGCGGAAAGGAAATAGGCCTGGAGTTTGAAATCGAAGCCATGTTTTGCGAAAAATGAGTGCCCTTCTTGTTGGACATGTGGATAGGGTGAAACTTGGCTCATATGTTGTGAATGATCGATGTTCTTGAGTTGGCGAAATCTTTCCTGTTTCGGTGGAACCGCCGAAATCTTTGTTGTCTCCAAGTGTCTCTTCAGACAAGGACTTTGGTCTCGCGACTTTTGGCATCCAAGAAATACGCAAACAATTTAGAGAACTGGGCGAAGTATTCAGAGGCAGATGACGTTTCTAGCCTGGCCACGGCTTCCAAAAAATACAAGTCCTTCTGAGGCTCTGCGTAGGCGCTGTGTCGATGACACTAGCTTTTCGGGATGGTGAGAAGCTTCCTTTCCTATAGCGCAAACTTATTTTAGGGGTGAAGCTCCTTAAGGCATAGGCAAGTTTCGCGTTGCAATAGCCACCGCGAGTACTCAGGACGCTCACTAGATGGCGCTGTGGCGCTCGCACCGATAGTACTCGGGATTCTCGCTAGAAGGCGCTGCAGCGCTCGCCCCACTCCAATGCGCTCTTTCATCTGATAGGAGAGCACGTTCACTCTTGCGCTAAAATGTGGTCGCTCTTGATACGCTTCCACTTTCGCCGGCAGTCTGTGTGCTTTGAGTATGAGCGACGAAGACTAGGCGCTGGAGCGGAGGGCTCAGAAAACGGCTGCAGCGCGTGCTCACCATCGTAACATGATGATCGATTGGGCAAGACTTACGGAGGATTCACGGTTTACTGATGTACCTGCGGAGCTTCGCCCACTCATCATCATTCTCTCCGTAGATATGCTGTGATTTTTTATGAGTGGATAGAAAGCAGCTTCAAGTGAACCTCTCTCATGAGATGCACATATCAAGGTGATGCACATATCAAAGTTAAGTGCAAGTTTTACAATAATTTTGAAACCTGGCAACAGTTAAGCTATCGTATAGGTGATATAACTCAGTAGCTTCCTCCTCCTCCTAATCATCACGTATGTCTTTATTGTGAGGTGGTTTTGAATCGTTGCAACCGTATTCATTGAAGTTAATTGGTTCCTAGCTAACACTGATTCGGGTAGCGGAACTTGATGCGAGGGACAAAAAGAAGACAGTCAAGGACGTCGCCGATCTAACAACTGCAATTTTATCTCTATGCGCGCGGCTGAATACATAAAAAAACACGCAACCTCTTTCACGAGTGTGTTTAACTGTGTTTAACAGTGTAATTTAACTCCGTTTAAAATTACACTGCTCAAACCATATTTGAACCCTTCGCAGGAAACAACCGACTATGCACGTTTGTCGACGCTGCGGTTTGTCTGCCGTATTTCAATAAAGCAGCCCCCCCCCCTTTTTATAATTATCACTCGGAAAACATATTTACTGCATATCTAAGTACCAATGAGCTGTCCCATCTCTTTTTTTATAATGTATCACAGGTTTGCGCTGGCTATTTTCGCACTAAACAAGACAGGCGCTCGTGGGCGTGCCTTTGTGGGCAAATTGTGCCTCATTAGAAGCGCGGCCTTCTGTTGCTGATGCAGACACCCCTCGTTATCCCTCCCGATGAGAGCCAATGACGTTAGGTGGTTGTGTATTCGCATGCCATGCAAGTTCCGCGGACAACGACATTTTCATAATTTCGTTTCAGGTACGGGATCGCAGCGCGGTGGGGTGCCTATATATTATGGTTAACCTAACGAGATTTCAGGGATCTCGCAATCCTATAGAGTCTGCGAACGACTCCGGGAGGAAAGTCTCGGCAGTCACCACGGCAGCGGAATGGTTTGATAACCCAACTACTCAGGCCTTAACTGCGAAACAGTCAGCGTACAGTCCATGGACGAGTATAGAGAGTGGGGAGAATTATTGATTTACCACGAACCATGCTGACCTGCGTGTACAATCGAGCATTCGAGGCCGCAAGCACTGCGCCATAGGTGCTCATAATATACTTGCTCCATATGATCATCACCCTTTCTATCCTCTTGATCCCTTTCCAGTGGCAGTGGAAGTAAAAATGGGGCGATAAAGAATTATCGAATGGCAGATAAATGTTCTGTGCGGGAATAGTCAAGGAAGAACCAGTGATTGACTTCGATTGCAGGCTGACACAAAACGTCACGATGAGCGTGCGAATGCGCATTTCACCAACGCGTTCAAAAACCGTATACGTATATGCGAAGCATAAACAAGGACATGCTTTACCGATTCGCATTGAAGCAACACTAAAACCATATAACAATTTAGGTCACAGTGAAAGCTCATTATATGACGTCTAAAATGACAATATTATCAGCAGTAGTACCCTACTTACCGAGAATTTAAGGTAAATGCACGAAAACAAGTGCGCCACTGTAGGACGTTCGCAAAATGATCCCGATTACCTCAGACAAACCGCCTACAATTAATCACCAGTAATCAATCTACGTGCACGAAATAAAGAACCTTTCGTGGATCAAGAGAGGTAATAAATCTGCATGTTTGTTTATGTTTGATTCATGACAAAAAAAAAAAAAAACCCGCCGGGCGTTGGGGAATAGCGCGAGTGGTTCAAAAATTCTCTTTTCACCTGGTTAAACTGAACAGGTCGTGCCATCTAGCGGGGCTTAGCTTAAGCAAGCAAGCCTGCAATCTTGAAGGATATGGCTAAAAATTGTTCAATGGCCATTGTTGCTCTTGTGGCTCCCGTTACTTTCCTTCTGCTGCTGCTATTGTGTCGGCGGCCATGCCTTACAACCGGGCAACGTTGTGCACAGCAACAGCGACGTCAGACGTTCCGTTGAGGCGGGTAACTTAGAGTGCGCCAACCAGATGCGGAGCACTGAAACGTAATTGGTAGCATTGTGGCGCGCACCCAGTGGACGGGAAAATAAAAGGCTAGGAAAAAGAGAAGAAATGTAGAAAAGGTTGGGAGGTTAACTAGACTATGCGTCCAGTTTGCTACCCTACAAATGGGGAGGGGGAGAGGGGAGAAAAAAAAAGAGAGAAGGATAGACACATGTCACATCACACACACAATGCCGAGTTTCACAGGTGGTCCCTCAATGAAGTTGTTGTCAATTATCTCAGGAGGGCTCGTGTGGCTTTCTGTGCTCATGTGCTGCGCGACCAGGCTCCTAAGATCTTTGCTTCATTAAATGGCCGGTCATCGAGTCTATTCAAGGCACTCTGGAGAGTCCGGCGATCTTCATCAAATTGGGCACAGTGGCACAAGAGATGTTCAATAGTCTCTATACAGTTGCAGCTTTCACACATGGACGAATCTGCCATGCCAGTGCGATGGCTGAATGACTTAGTAAACGCTATCCCAGTCCCCAGCCGGCACAGCATTGCAGCGTCACGTCGAGAAATCTTGGATGTCAGTTGTTTCTGGAGTATTGACTTGAGGTTCTTAGGGCGATGATTGGAGTTAAGTGAGAATTCCAGTGCGCAAGCGTGGCATCATGTGCGACGTGACGAAGTTCTCTAGCTGCGTCTACTCTAGGCAAGGGTATTAACAGTGTGGGCGCTCCATCGTGGGCACATCGGGCAGTGTCGTCGGCGAGGTGGTTACCACTGATGCCACAGTGGCCCGGCAACCATTATAAAACAATGTGGTGTCCTTGATCAGTGGCGCGATGACAAATTTCATCAATGCGATACACCATCTGGTGGTAGTTTCTTCCAAAAGAAAGGCTAGGAGACACTTGTTTGTCTCCTGGGCTTCCGTTTTCCTGTCTACTGTGCGCGTGCCGAAATGTCACTAAGAATGTCTTCAAATCAACTCGCCCGACCTTCCATTTTATTACACTAAAACGTAATTTTATTGGGAAATAAGCCCTTCCTTGGCACAAAAATAAGACTACTATAGGTTTGTGGACCGCTATTTCAACAATCAACGTCGACTTGATGTCACAGAACGAGCGCTAAACAAGAGCGCGCCGCCAAATCCTTGCGACAACGGGCGGCAGAAAAGCCGCGAGGTAAAAAGAAAAAAAAAAGAAAGCAAACATCCAGGGCTCCCGGGCGCGCGCTCTCCCCGCAGAAGCACGGCTTCGCAGACGATCCTCCTCACCCCACATCTGCGGCCCAGCAAGACCGCGATTCTTCTCGAACAAACGGGGCGGGGTCAGACCGAGCTGAGTCATCCGACGCGGAGGGCAGACAAACCGTCTCGCCACTCCCCAGCCTTCGCTGCGTATCGCGCCGACGAAATGACGAGAAAGATCTGGAAAGTCGCGCGCAAGGTATTTAACCGAGCAGCCGAGACGAGAAATCAGGAGGTGACGGAAGTTAACGCCAGAGCGCGTAGGAATTCCGCCGTGGAGTCGGCGAAGGTTCTGCCCGTAGTGACAGAACAGGAGGAGACGGAAGTGAGCGCCAGAGTGCGTAGAGAGTCCGCCGTATAGTCGGCGAAGTTTGTGGTCCGTAGGGACGGCTCGAGCTACAGGCAAGAGTGTGTGTTTACCGCTATCGAGCGAAGACGCGGGCAACAGCTGCGTGTGTGAAGCCGACGGGTTCCGGCGAAGAAGTTGAAGTTTGAAGAGTGGCCAATTGAAGACGGGAGGTTTCCTGGAAGAGAAACTCCAGAGAGCTGCGGAACGACAACAACGCTGGACTTTGAGTGAGTGATTCTCGGAAGAGTATCATTCAGACTTTTGTTCCAAGGACTTTGGACTGAATAGGTTTTCTATCTCTTTAGTCCTTAAGTGTCTTGGTTGTTCAATGCATGTGACTGCATCGGAGTGCGTATTGTTGTCTGTGTCCGTTGTTTCAAGTGTGGTTGATTGTACTGTGTAGTACATTGTCTGTTTGGTGACGTATTGTATGTAACTATTGTGGAGTGTGCATACGTGTGTATTGTTTTTGATCTGCCGTTAATGAGAATATAATTTTGTTTGTTTATCATCTCTCGGCTCTGTCTTGTTCTTTGGGCCACAGCCGGCGTCCGCTGGCGCACCAATAAGGACCACTTCTAAATTGTCCACGCTTTCGTGGTGCGGTTCGGGGGGCCGATACTTCGGCTCTTGGAATTAGCCCGGCGATCGCCTCCCTAATAAACGGGACAGGTGTGACAATTAATCTGGCGTCCGCGACAGGACCTTTTGGTGCACAGTGTGTCCAAAGTAGTGAGAAAGAGCCTCGAGTTGTTGATAGTGCTATCGGAACGACTTGGTGTGTTGTTCAGTGTTCTCGTTAACGAGTGCAGGGGAGTGTTCCGATAGACTGATCTAGGCAGATACTTTTTGCACGCGGCAAGGTTTTATTTGCGAGACACCATGGATCTCGAAAAGTTAGTTGCTCTTGGTGAAAAGATGGGTCTTTCTGGCGCCGAACTACGGAAGTGGGTCACCCAGAGGGAAAAAGAAGAAAAAGCAGCCGAGCTGGAAAAAGAGAGGTTGGCGGTCGAAAGAGCCAAAGCGGAAAAAGAAGCTGAGTTGGAGAGAGAGAGGTTGGCAGCTGAGAGAGCGAAGGAAGAAAGAGAGCAGCAATTGAAGTTGGAGCTGGAGAGAGAGAAGCTGGCAGCCGAAAGGGCGAAAGAAGAAAGAGAAGCGGAGATGGCTGAAAGGGAACGGCAGCGGCAGCACGAGATGGAACTCGAGCGGCTCCGTTTGCAACAGCGAAGTGAAACTCCCGTCCAAGCTAGAGTTGAAAGCAGCGAACGGGAAGATCACGGCTTCCGCTTGAACCCAAGCAAGCTGCTCGTAGCGTTTGATGAAAGGAAGGACGACCTTGACGCGTACCTTCACCGATTTGAGACGATTGCGAAGAGCCAGAATTGGCCGGAACATCAATGGGCAACTGCTTTGAGTACTTGCTTGAGTGGTGAAGCGCTCAGTGTGTACGGTAGGCTGACGCCGACCGATGCAGCCAACTATGCAAAGGTGAAAGCTGCTTTGTTGAAGCGATTTAGATTCACTGTGGAAGGGTTCCGGGACAGATTTCGGACAGGAAAGCCAGCTGATGGTGAGACGGCTACGCAGTATGCCGCCCGACTTTGCCATTATTTCGACAGATGGATTGAACTTTCAGGGACAGCACAGGAGTACGATGAGCTTAGAGAGCTGTTAATTAAAGAACAATTTCTTACTAGTTGCCACCCAAGCCTGTCGCTGTATTTGAAAGAGAGGAAGGCGGAGTCATTTGAAGGAATGCTTGAATTGGCTGATCAATTCTTAGAAGCGCAAGGAGGAACTAATTTGGCCAAGGTCAAGAAGGATTGTCCCGAGGATTCGAAGAAATTGGCTACTGAAGAAAAGAAGCGTGCACCAGAGAGCATGCAGCGATGTTTTCTGTGTAACCGAGTGGGTCATCGCGCGAAAAACTGTCGAACGATCTTTACGAGCCCTACGGTTGTAAAATGTTTTAAGTGTGGTCAGGCTGGGCACAAAGCAGACGCTTGTCGGAACGGAGTGAGTCAAACTCACCAGGTATCTTGTGTGCAAGCGGCACCGAAATCTGATAATAATGCCGTCACCGATGGATTCGTAGAATTGAAAAATGGGGAGAAAATTCCTATTGTGGGGGCTGTAATGTCAAAACAGCCAACCGGTGTTACGAAGGGAATGCCAACGCTTCCTGGAAAGATTGCAGGCAAGAAGATTACGGTTCTAAGAGACACCGGTAGCTCCACGGTTATCGTGAGGAGAAATCTGGTACGGGAAAGAGAGTTGACAGGCAGAACGAAACCGGTTTGTCTAATTGACCGCACGGTCCGGATGCTTCCCGAAGCAGAAATTGGGGTTGAAACCCCGTACTTCAGCGGGAAGGTTACTGCATTATGCATGACGACCCCCCTGTATGACCTTGTCATCGGAAACATCGACGGGGCGCGAGGGCCAAGTGATCCAGAATGTTTGGGAGAAGACCCGAAGATAGAGCCCTCGCCAACACAGCGGCCGCGAGATACAGTGGAGGAGCATCCCGTGACGGATCTCACTAGAGCCCAAGGCGAAGCCGCGGCGCAAGAGACAGCGAAGGAGAAGACGATCGTGTCGAATAAGTTCACGGGTCGAGCAACCGGACTTAAGTCGGCACGACCTCAACCGACCGACAGTGTAAAGGAGACGGAGTTGGCCAGCCGGGCAAAATGTAGAGGCATGATCGAGCGGGTAAATAAACAGACAGGACCCGTCGAATGTAATGACGCGTTAACGGTGTCGGAAGAGACAACGATGGCTGAGACGACGCCTCAGATATCGTCGTTGGAAAGGGCTCGCCGAAAAAGAACGTGGAAGCACAAGAAGAGATCGAGCGAGCACCGCAAAAAGGGGCGCAAGCGCTGTTCGAAGTACTCAAGATAGGTGCTGAGGTGGAATCAGAATGTGTTCGGCAGGGCTGAGTGACATATGTTGTGTTAAGGTTCTTGTTATCCTGTGTCTCAAGTGTATGTCGAGTGAGTCAGTGTTCTGTGCGATGGTGTGATGTATAGTGTTGTATAATTGTTGGATAGACAGAACTTTGTACGGTTGTATTGTTTAGAATGTGTGATGAAGTGTTGTAGGCATGTACCTGTGGCTATATTTCATGTGTTGTGGAATTGAACTACAATGTACGATTGTATTGAGTGATATATTGTGAATGTGAAGTGTCATGAGCGACGGATTGTGTTACAGTCTGTGAGAATGTGTGGTGACTGTTCGCGCTCGTTTGTGTGGTTTTGAATATTATGAGATAATATTCTTAAAGTGGGGGGCAGTGTCACAGAACGAGCGCTAAACAAGAGCGCGCCGCCAAATCCTTGCGACAACGGGCGGCAGAAAAGCCGCGAGGTAAAAAGAAAAAAAAAAGAAAGCAAACATCCAGGGCTCCCGGGCGCGCGCTCTCCCCGCAGAAGCACGGCTTCGCAGACGATCCTCCTCACCCCACATCTGCGGCCCAGCAAGACCGCGATTCTTCTCGAACAAACGGGGCGGGGTCAGACCGAGCTGAGTCATCCGACGCGGAGGGCAGACAAACCGTCTCGCCACTCCCCAGCCTTCGCTGCGTATCGCGCCGACGAAATGACGAGAAAGATCTGGAAAGTCGCGCGCAAGGTATTTAACCGAGCAGCCGAGACGAGAAATCAGGAGGTGACGGAAGTTAACGCCAGAGCGCGTAGGAATTCCGCCGTGGAGTCGGCGAAGGTTCTGCCCGTAGTGACAGAACAGGAGGAGACGGAAGTGAGCGCCAGAGTGCGTAGAGAGTCCGCCGTATAGTCGGCGAAGTTTGTGGTCCGTAGGGACGGCTCGAGCTACAGGCAAGAGTGTGTGTTTACCGCTATCGAGCGAAGACGCGGGCAACAGCTGCGTGTGTGAAGCCGACGGGTTCCGGCGAAGAAGTTGAAGTTTGAAGAGTGGCCAATTGAAGACGGGAGGTTTCCTGGAAGAGAAACTCCAGAGAGCTGCGGAACGACAACAACGCTGGACTTTGAGTGAGTGATTCTCGGAAGAGTATCATTCAGACTTTTGTTCCAAGGACTTTGGACTGAATAGGTTTTCTATCTCTTTAGTCCTTAAGTGTCTTGGTTGTTCAATGCATGTGACTGCATCGGAGTGCGTATTGTTGTCTGTGTCCGTTGTTTCAAGTGTGGTTGATTGTACTGTGTAGTACATTGTCTGTTTGGTGACGTATTGTATGTAACTATTGTGGAGTGTGCATACGTGTGTATTGTTTTTGATCTGCCGTTAATGAGAATATAATTTTGTTTGTTTATCATCTCTCGGCTCTGTCTTGTTCTTTGGGCCACAGCCGGCGTCCGCTGGCGCACCAATAAGGACCACTTCTAAATTGTCCACGCTTTCGTGGTGCGGTTCGGGGGGCCGATACTTCGGCTCTTGGAATTAGCCCGGCGATCGCCTCCCTAATAAACGGGACAGGTGTGACACTTGATAGTTGCCTTTATCCCTTTTAGAGAACCCGTTATTGAGAAACCAAGTGAGTTAAATATATATTATGCGTTACATCTAGTCAATAACGCCAAAGAAATCAAGGATAAAGAAATGGAACTGGGTTACAGTAACTTCGTGAGACCATATTAGTTGGCAATCAATGGGCTACAAGCCGACTTCGGCAATGATGCAGTGATCTCTAGTTCGAAACATATACCGAGCTTTAATGCAGCTCACGCAATGACAGACACAGTTGTTTGTTACGCCCAACTGCAATCCAGCTGAAGTAGTAGACGCTCACGGCTGTCTCGCAAAGTTAGCGTCCCGCTTTTCCGGTCGAGGACCGAAAAAAAAAAAAAGCACAATGCACCGCCATATCGCATTAGCCCCGTTCCAAGGTGCAGCTCGTCCTTACACAATCGCAGTGTAGCATATATAAGAAAGACGCATGTGTAGACAAATGTGCGCGGGGCCCTCTGTAGCTTCGTACAGCTGTCGATTCACAAAGCGCACAAGGCTGGTGGAGTGGGGTTCCGGTTACGCTTGGCCTAACGCTTACGCGACCATGGCCATTATTTGTGCGAGAGAAGTCGGCGGCGTGCAGTGCTCCAGCCAGGCATGTAGCCCATCGGCTGATACCATCTATAGGGTTACCGAACGCTGGGCGCGAATCCATTGTGGTCGCGAAGGTGCGGCTCAGCGCAGTATAGGCACGATGTGGCAATCAGTCCGCTGGAAAGAACATTTGAACCGCATGACATGACCATTTGGCTGCTCGCTCACTCCGCTAATGGCCTGCCGCGACTGACTAATCGTGCGGCACCGGTGTGACCCTGCCATCCCCCCCCAAAACCCCACCTTATACTTCATTGGGACCTACGTGACTGATGCCATACTTATAAACTACTGCAGCCTTTGCCGTGCACGTTCGTGGCAGAGACTCGGCACGGAATTCGTATATTTGCCGAGGAGAGGCAGTGAGTGGAGGAATATTGAATATGAGCACGCGAGAGGGGTGTCCATCGAGATAAACGCGTTCGTAGCTACGTATTCCGGGGATTTCAATACGTTACTTACGTTCGTTTCTATCGGCTTCACGTTCACGCGAAAACTGGGTAATGGCAGCGGCGAGTTATATTTATCGAAGATGCGAAACGAACGATATAGCGCGGTCTCGTTAATCACCTCTCGGCTAACGAGAAAAAATGAGTCGCGGATCGATCGCAATCATTTGGTGGAGCCTTCAAAATCTAAACGAATGTTGGAGAAATCGTCATAGTATGGCCGTGCGAGCAGGCGTATTTCGAAAACGAGAAGTATATCAATCGTTGTAACCGTGTGGATAACTTCCTGCGTATGCATGTACTCTTTTGAGTGTACTCAGTTTATTTCAGCCCATGTCGATTCCAGTCGTTTGCCATTCTGGCACTGCCAGCTAAAGACATCACTCTTTCCTTTATGATCATGTTAAACGAACCCCCAGACGACACACAAACACACACACACACACACACACACACACACACACACACACACACACACACACACACACACACACACACGCACACGCACACGCACACGCACACACACACACACACACACACACACACACACACACGCGCGCGCGCGCGCGCACGCACTCACAAGCAAACGAATAAACAAAAATAAAACAAACCTGAACCATTGGAGTGAAATCGCATAAAAACTATAGGTACTATTACACGTGATAGCCGTAAATATTAACTGCGATGCACAGTACAAGCCGACATTAGCCAGAATTTATAGGGAACGCACTAGCAGAGTCCTTGAATACTTTATTTAGGGACTCTGGTACTATAGCCAACGTAAGCCGGTGATAACGAGTGCTGGCGGTATTCGAGTAATTACGTTAGTCGAAGTCACGTTACCGTGAGGCGCACTGTCAAGAGTGCAGTGTTTTCGAGATTGGCTCAGATATTTCCTTAGCAACAAGACATCATTGTATGCTTGCGTAGAGCACATATGGAGGAGAGTAACGGAGAGACGACGTGTTCAAGATATTTTTAGTATGTTGGTGTCATGTTTGCTGACTTATTCACCGAAGGAATGAATTTGAACAGTAAACACCGGGCGGGAAGCCGGGCGGGTTTCTGGGAACTCATTGCTAAAGTTTCTCAGCGCAAACGCAACAAAGACGAAGGGTGTTTGTTTTCTGCCACCTTCGTCTTTCTTGTGTGTGCACCGACATCTTTCTGTAACGTGTAAACGCTTTTTTTTTTACGCTTTATGTTTAGTCTCATCTGGCCCTTGCTATATAAGCGCGGGAAGAATGCACGGTATTCAGCAATATGTAGAACACGTAAACTCTCAGACCGTTCTAGCTGAAGTCAGCGGAGTCTTCCAAACAGGGCATCTTTCCGTCGGTCAGCGTGTACTCTGAGTCACAGGCAACGTGCGCCGAGGATTCTGCATGATCAGACTGAGTCATGTCAGACAGTGAACCGGGCTACCACGTCTCAGTTGACGCCACTTTGACACTCTCACAAACAACGGATCGCTAACGCCAAGCTAGCAATCACTGCTTACATCCATATTCTGATCTTTAATGCAAAAATATAGAGTTTTACGGTGCAGCTGTTAAAGTCGAGCTCAGAGCGTCCAAAGTGTCGTTTAACATAGCCGAGCTGGAAGGCAGGGAAAGTGCATAGCGAGAGGGAAAGCATATAGTGTAAACCAATCAAAGTTGAGATTGAAGACCTCGCGTAACAAAAAGAGAAAAGGGAAGCATAGATGACGGTGAAGAAGAAAGAGAGTAAACATATTGAGGCGAGGGTATCGAGGAAGGGAGAGAACCACCATCATTATCATCATCATCATCATCATCATCATCATCGTCATCATCATCCTGACCACGCCTACTGCAGGACTAAGACATCTCCTAATCCTATATTCCGCCAGTCAACTGGGTCCTGTGCTTGCTGCTGCTACTTCATAACCGCAAACTTCCTAATCTCACCTGCCCATACAACTTTCTGTTTCCCCTTCACCCACTTGTCTTCTCTTGTAATCCAGTCTGTGATCCTTCATGACAAGCGGTTATCCTGCGCCCTGTCCATGGCCATTTCTTCTTGATTTCGACTACGCTGTCTTTAACACCTGGAGCTAGTAAAACATTGCAAAGCAATAGAGTGTCAAGACAACGAATGATTGAGGTGAGGTGAGGAGCAAGAAAGAGAGTAAAGAATACAGTTTCATAAGTATCCACTAGAAGGATCTCAGGCGCTAGTGTCTATGGGAGTTGCAACACTTAGCACTTTAGCGTGCATGGGAATGATGGGTATGACAAAGATTTGCCAAGTCTTCGCACTTTACATTCGTTCTAGCTTCGCATGGCTTGAAGCTGCTTTGTCACGAAACAACAATCGCCAAATGTTCGGCAGTTACGCTTCACCAACTAAACCCTTTAGGTTTACCACTTCTAATCGGGTCACGAAATAAAAAAAAAACGCTTTGTTCTTTTCTTCGAAACAAAACCAAGACACCGCAATAAACAAAGCCATAGATGCGATTCGCCGCCCGCAAGCACGAAGACTAGGCAAATCCATGTCATACCCATAATTCCCATGGTCGCTGAACGATCGTAGCGCCCGTGTTTCCTCTAGTTAGTTTAGGAAGCGCCATGGAGTAAGCTACAGCAAAACAATGGAGTGTCAAGTGCAGGATCAAGCGAGGTGAGGTGAGGAGGAGTGAAGAGATTTAAGTGTGGTAAAGCAATGGAGTGTCAAAGTAAGGAATTTGTGAGGCAGAATGGAGGAGGAAGGGAAATAGTAATTCATAGTAAAGAAAGGGAGAGTCAAGGCAAGGGATGAGCGAGGAAGACGGGAGCGAGCAAAGTATTGTAAGTTGGTACGGTAGGACTTCCGTGGTTGAGGCTTTTCCTAAGCTTCATTGTCCATTGGTGCTTATGACAGCAAAGTCACGCCTAGAATATTTTTTCCCCCTTATACAATTACCACCATATTTCCCACTTTGGCAGCGTAAGAACTGACTGTCCCACAAGTACGGGCAATTTTCGTCGTTTTTTTTTTGTTTTCACATGTTGGTGGTTTGGCATCCTGTCACTGGGATACACCACAGTGACTCAATGGTGACGAATTTGTTATTCAGGACAAAAGAAGACTAGTTTCATTACCAAAGATTTTGACTGTGTTTTGAGGACTATGCAATTTAGAATGCTAGCGACCTTTGTTCAAATACACACAGGGGCCAAGATAAAATAAATAATGCATTTAGAAAAACCATTTCGCGTTCTTTCTTTCTTTCTTTCTTTCTTTCTTTCTTTCTTTCTTTCTTTCTTTCTTTCTTTCTTTCTTTCTTTCTTTCTTTCGTTTTCCTTTTTTCTTTCTTTCTTTCTTTATTTATTCTGTTCATACGTTCTTTTTTATATTTATTTATTTAGAATACTTGAAGGGCCAATGACATTACAGAGGGGGTGGGGAAAAGAAACAGAAAATCGGAAGTAGTTCAGAAAAAGGTCACAAGACAAAAGAGAAGAAAAAAAATTGCAGAAATAGAACTCACAACAATTTCTAAGTACATTTCAAAAAGATTACAAGTAGCTACACAAGTTATAGCGGCACAAAAAAGAAAACAAAATACAAGATACGTTAACTATAAACGAAAGCCAAAGTTCGGTGTATCAACGAAGATAGACACATGATATAAGTATAAATGGTGGTGCCTAGTTTAAAACAATAAGAAAACTTAGAGAAAGATATCATGTACAGCTTCTTTAAATTGGTTAGTATCCTTGATGGTGACATCTGGAGAAAGGTGATTCCACTCATCACTTGTGTGTGGCACAAATGAGTGAAAAAAATCGGAAGCTGGGAAGAGTAATTCGTCAAACGGCGTCTAATGAAAGGACACACACGTTCATTAGCACTGACTATTGGGTGTGTTGATGTTGGTTCATGGTTATGAAAGGTGCCACAAAACACACGGGACACAGATCCGGCGCCCATGTCTGTGTGTGTGTGTTTTGTTTTCATCTGTGTCCCGTGTGTTTTCTTGCGCCGTGCAACAAACGTTACACGGTGATCGCCGAATGGCTGCCGGTTCGTCGACAAAGTTATTTTTTTTACAGATGTCATTTACGAGGACGCTATCATGTGACCGGGCTCTTCAACGCTTCCAAAGGCTGGCGTCGGGCGTCGCTACAAGCAGTAAATAAAGCCCATCCACGTCGTTTGAAACAAGCTGTCAGTTCGCCTCCTCGTCCATCGCCATCTATGGTCATACCATACTCCATGCCAAAGTGCGCGTCTATCAGTACCCCGATTGAAAGAAAACGGACGGGGGCGGGCACGCGTGCACGACATGCGGCGCCATCTAGGGGGCGACGCCACAGAACCAAGCGTGGTCCAGTTGTAAGCCAACGCAACCAACTCGCGGCCCGAAATGGGAGGGCGGCAGGCATTCAGATTAATGGTATGGTTAGATCAAGAGATCATCGCCTAACTGGGCCTATAATAAAGCGCTCTCGCCATAACGCGCCCGAGCTGACGAGACGAAGCTGCCGTCGCCTACGACCCAAAAGAAGACGCCGATATACGCGCCCGCTTGTGGTGGTGTTTTTTCTTTCGTGCCCGTGCAGTGGCGGCCGACCGAACAAGCAGAATAAAAAGAGCCGACTCCCGGGCCGGACCGTCGTTAACCAGCTGCGAAAGACACTTGCGTTGGCCGCTATACCGCCGCCGCTGGGACTTCCCGATGCAGGCATTCCGTCTGTCCAGCCCCCGGTCTACGTCGTTTGTCATTTGTTCTTTGCGAGTCGCAAGAAAGAAGGAAGATGAAGGAGCGTACGCTGGCACTGGTACAATGTCCTTGTAGTTTTTGTTTTGTTTTTTTCCTTATTTCACGCAACTGATGCTGCCGGCATGAATCTCTCGTTTTCTGGAACTCACGCGTTATTTTCTTTCATAAACACGCAAAGCTCTCATGTACGCGGCGTGTGTGTCACTTTAAAAGAGAGAGCGAGAGAATATAGAACGAAGGCGAGTCACCCACGTTTCGGTTGGCCACTAGTTCCAACGTGCCAGTAAAACGAAGCCGGCGCTGCCCTTTCGCGGGCCAAGATATTGCCGGACGGACGCCATCCGCAGAGCACACCCCCGCGCTAGCACTTCGCCCAAGAGCTGAAACGGAACACCGAAAGTACGCAAAAGGAAGAAATAGTCTCGCAAAGCAACTCGCAGCGATTGCAGTGTCGAAGTTTTTAAGCTGACCCCATTCGCCCATTTCCTTCCTCCGTATAGCTGACCCGTCCCTCCCTCACTTCCGAAAGGCACACTCAGTTGCGTCTGGTCGGTGAAAGTTCTACCCCCCCCCCCCCCCCCCAACGCACAGTGAGCCGACGAAAGGGCTGCAAAATCGCCGCTGCAAAGCCACTGCAGTGTAGCGGTTTGGGACAGCAGGAGGCTCTTGATGACCCGGCTATAGCGACCCGCTGGTCAAGATCGGCTCGCCAATCTCACTTACCCCGAAACGGAAGCTGCGATAGATTGAATGCGGCGGGAATAAACCGGCCGATGCAGTATAACAGTTGGGAATCGCACGCTCGCTTGCGACCGAGTGCACCATAGTTATAAATCAAACGCTCTCTCACTCCGCCATTTTCTCAAGCCTCCCATCCCGCACAGCCGCCTTATTCACTTACGAGGGACGAGCGCTCAAGGCTTCGGTGACTTCCATTTGTTGCGTTGCTGGACCGTTTCGCTGAGCCTCGGTTGCTTTGAACAACTCAGGCTACTTTTATTTTTGCCTCTGGATGTACTTGAAACGGACACCTTGCTTAAGTTTAACGGCTGTATACCCTATTCTGCTGAGCTCCAGTTTTTAGTGAGCTTGTTTCCGTTTAGCAGGTCTATGAATTAGCACATTCATCACAGAGTTAGTACATTTACTCTTCGATCGTCGTCTATAAAAGCGGAACGATGATGTAAAAACGAATACTACGAAAACGAACGAAAGAATACAGGCAGGAGAAGGAAGATCGTGAGCAGCTTCCTTTTTCTTTGTTTTATGTCCAATTGAAAGTTGGTGCCGGTCGTATATATATATATATATATATATATATATATATATATATATATATATATATATATATATATATATATATATATATATATATATATATATATATATATATATATTTATATATATATATATATATACATATATATATATATATATATATATATATATATATATATATATATATATATATATATATATATATATATATCTGATATCTGTGGGTGGGTGTAATTATTAGTAGGGTTTTCACTAGGAGCTAGCGGGTAAAGCATATTTTAAATTTTCAGCCCGGCTACAGCTTCTGTTGCGTGTGAATATTTCAGTGCACGCAGGTTTTTCGAACATTTTACACAAGCGACTATGCATGCACCCACGAAAACTGGTGCAGTATTGTGTGTGTGTTTGTGGCACACACACACACACACACACACACACACACACACACACACACACACACACACACATATATAGTATATACATATATATATATATATATATATATATATATATATATTACCACAATTTTATACCCACCACAATGAGCAGAAAAGCGTAGGTACAGGATGATGGTGGACCAAGACCTTGATGTGCAGAAGACAAAGGTTCAAGGGGAGCAGGAGACCAGAGGCGTGCTGCTAAGGTCCATGTATTGCGTGGTAGTAAGCCAGGTCTAAGGAGCGTCGGCGGGCGTTATTTTATTTATGGGGAAAAGGCCTGGGCTAGCTATCAATGATTGCTTTTCGTGCCCTTCAGGCAAACTAGTGTACATTGCGTTTACTGCATGTCATGTTACGTGGCAGCTTGAGTGTGTATACGCACCGAAAAGCTCTGAAGAATTCACTCAGTCTTTTTTGGTCCCTTAAGGCGCAATATCTACAGGCATAGAAAAGTGGTTGTTCTTGGATAACTCAACCTTAAGTAGCCCCGCGTGTCATAATATTACACTGGAGGAATACCTGGCACGATAGTATTCTATCGCTGCGAGGTATGACGCTTGAGCAGCCAGCATGGAAACGACGGGTAGCGCATCGATTTGCCTA